>NC_080385.1:22437449-23037449 GCF_014773155.1 Arachis stenosperma
AATAACTGTCATTCAGCTTCATGATTGCTCCAAGGTATTTAGCAACTTGCTCTTCAGTGACATACTCATCCTCTTCAGAGGAGGAATACTCATCAGAGCTCATGAAAGGCAGAAGCAAGTCCAATGGAATCTCTAAGGTCTCATTTTGAGCCTCAGATTCCCATGGTTCCTCATTGGGAACTCAGTGGAGGCCAGTGGACGTCCATTGAGGTCTTCCTCAGTGGCGTTCATGCCTCTCCTTCCTCTCCAAATTCGGCCATGTTGATGGCCTTGCACTCTCCTTTTGGATTTTCTTCTGTATTGCTTGGAAGAGTACTAGGAGGGAGTTCAGTAACTTTCTTGCTCAGCTGACCCACTTGTGCCTCCAAGTTCCTAATGGAGGACCTTGTTTCAGTCATGAAACTTTGAGTGGTTTTTGATTAGATCAGAGACTATGGTTGCTAAGTCAGAGGGTTCTGCTTAGAATTCTCTGTCTGTTGCTGAGAAGATGATGGAAAGGCTTGCCATTGCTAAACCTGTTTCTTCCACCATTATTGTTGTCGAAACCTTGTTGAGGTCTCTGTTGATCCTTCCATGAGAAATTTGGATGATTTCTCCATGAAGAATTATAGGTGTTTCCATAGGGTTCTCCTAGGTAATTCACCTCTTCCATTGAAGGGTTCTCAGGATCATAAGCTTCTTCTTCAGATGAAGCATCCTTAGTACTGCTTGGTGCATTTTGCATTCCAGACAGACTTTGAGAAATCAAATTGACTTGTTGAGTCAATATCTTGTTCTGAGCCAGAATGGCATTCAGAGTATCAATCTCAAGAACTCCTTTCTTCTGATTTGTCCCATTGTTCACAGGATTCCTTCAGAGGTGTACATGAATTGGTTATTTGCAACCATTTCAATTAGTTCTTGAGCTTCTGTAGGCGTCTTCTTCAGATGAAGAGATCCTCCAGCAGAGCTATCCAAAGACATTTTGGATAGTTCAGAGAGACCATCATAGAAAATACCTATGATGCTCCATTCAGAAAGCATGTCTGAAGGACACTTTCTGATTAATTTGTATCTTTCCCAAGCTTCATAGAGGGATTCTCCTTCCTTCTGTCTGAAGGTTTGGACTTCCACTCTAAGCTTACTCAATTTTTGAGGTGGAAAGAACTTTGCCAAGGCATTGACTAGCTTTTCCCAAGAGTCCAGGCTTTCTTTAGGTTGAGAGTCCAACCATATTCTAGCTCTGTCTCTTACAGCAAAAGGGAATAGCATAAGTCTGTAGACCTCAGGGTCAACCCCATTAGTCTTGACAGTGTCACAGATTTGTAGAACTCAGCTAAGAACTGATGAGGTTCTTCCAATGGAAGTCCATGGAACTTGCAATTCTGTTGCATTAGAGAAACTAATTGAGGCTTAAGCTCAAAGTTGTTTGCTCCAATGGCAGGGATAGAGATGCTTCTCCCATAGAAGTCGGGAGTAGGTGCAGTAAAGTCACCCAGCACCTTCCTTGCATTGTTGGCATTGTTGTTGTTTTCGACTGCCATGTGTTCTTCTTCTTTGAAGATTTCTGTTAGGTCCTCTACAGAGAGTTGTGCCTTAGCTTCTCTTAGCTTTCGCTTCAAGGTCCTTTCAGGTTCAGGGTCAGCTTCAACAAGAATGCCTTTGTCTTTGTTCCTGCTCATATGAAAGAGAAGAAAACAAGAAAATATGGAATCCTCTATGTCACAGTATAGAGATTATTTGAGGTGTCAGAAGAACAGAAAAATAGAAGGAAGGGGTAGAAGAATTCGAACTTAGTGAGATAGAGTTCGAATTGTGCATTGAGGAGGAGTGTTACTCCATAATAGAAAGATGTGAGAAGAGGGGAAGAAATTTCAAAAATTAAGTTAAAAAGATTTTAAAAACATTTTGAAAAACTTTAATTGATTTTCGAAACCAAGAGTGAGAAAGAAATCAAGTGATTTTTGAAAAAGATTTGAATTTAGAAATCAAAAAGATATGATTGAAAACTATTTTGAAAAAGATGTGATTAAAAGATATGATTGGTTTTTAAAAAGATGTGATTGAGAAGATATGATTTGAAAAACATTTTAAAAAGATTTGATTTTAAAAATTAATGACTTGCCTAACAAGAAAAGATATGATTCAAACATAAAACCTTTCTCAACAGAAAAGGCAACATACTTGAAATGTTGAATCAATCATTAATTGTTAGCAAGTATCTTTGAAAATAGAAAGAAATTGATTTTGAAAAGATTTGATTGAAAAGATATGATTTGAAAAAGATTTGATTTTGAAAAACTTTGAAAACTTGAAAAAAATTGATTTGAAAACAAAATCCTCCCCCTTGTGCCATCATGGCGTTAAACGCCCAGAATGGTGCACATTCTGGCGTTTAACGCCCAATGCACTACCTTTTTGGGCGTTAAACGCCCAACCAGGCACCCTGGCTGGCGTTTAAACGCCAGTCTGTCCTTCTTCACTGGGCGTTTTGAACACCCAGCTTTTTCTGTGTAATTCCTCTGCTGCATGTTTTGAATCTTCAGTTCCCTGTACTATTGACTTGAAAATAGAACCAAGATCAAATAAACAATGCATGCAAGACACCAAACTTAAAATTAGACACTAGACTCAAACAAGAAACAAAATATTTTTGGTTTTTATGATTTTGAAATTTTTTTTTGGATTTTTCGAAAATTATATGAAAATAGAAAATGAAGGTTTCAGAATTCTTAATTTGGATTCCAGGAATCATTGCAATGCTAGTCTAAGACTCCGGTCCAGGAATTAGACATGGCTTCACAGCCAGCCAAGCTTTCAAAGAAAGCTTCGGTCCAAAATACTAGACATGGCCAATGGCCAACCAAGCCTTAGCAGATCATTGCTCCAATAGCAAGATTGATAGAAATCAACAAGCTCTTGTGATGATCAGTTGAAACCTCGGTCCAATAAGATTAGACATGGCTTCTCAGCCAGCCAGATTTCAACAGATCATCATGAAACTCTAGAATTCATTCTTAAGAACTCTGAAAAATACCTAATCTAAGCAACAAGATGACCGTCAGTTGTCCAGACACAAAACAATCCCCGGCAACGGCGCCAAAACTTGGTGCACGAAATCGTGATCACTACAACTTCGCACAACTAACCAGCAAGTGCACTGGGTCGTCCAAGTAATAAACCTTACGCGAGTAAGGGTCGATCCCACGGAGATTGTTGGTATGAAGCAAGCTATGGTCACCTTGTAAATCTTAGTCAGGCAGACTCAAATGGTTATGGATGATATATGAATAAAACATAAAGATAAAGATAGAGATACTTATGTATTACATTGTGAGAGCTTCAGATAAGCGTATGAAGATGCTTTGTCCCTTCCGTCTCTCTGCTTTCCTACTGTCTTCATCCAATCCTTCTTACTCCTTTCCATGGCAAGCTTATGCAAGGGTTTCACCGTTGTCAGTGGCTACCTCCCATCCTCTCAGTGGAAATGTTCAACGCACCCTGTCACGGCACGGCTATCCATCTGTCGGTCTCGATCAGGCCGGAATAGAATCCATGATTCTTTTGCGTCTGTCACTAACGCCCCGCCCTCAGGAGTTTGAAGCACGTCACAGTCATTCAATCATTGAATCCTACTCAGAATACCACAGACAAGGTTAGACCTTCGGATTCTCTTGAATGCCGCCATCAGTTCTTGCCTATACCACGAAGACTCTGATCTCACGGAATGGCTGGCTCGTTTGTCAGCGAGCGCTCGGTTGTCAGTCGATCAACCATGCATCATGTATCAGGAATCCAAGAGATAAACATTAGAGCCTTGTTTGCTTGTAGAACAGAAGTGGTTGTCAGTCACTTGTTCATAAGTGAGAATGATGATGAGCATCACATAATCATCACATTCATCAAGTTCTTGAGTGCGAATGAATATCTTGGAATAAGAACAAGCTGAATTGAAGAGAAGAACAATAGTAATTGCATTAATACTCGAGGTACAGCAGAGCTCCACTCCTTATCTATGGTGTGTAGAAACTCCACCGTTGAAAATACATAAGAACAAGGTCTAGGCATGGCCGTGAGGCCAGCCTCCCAGTGATCAAAAGATTCAAAGATCTCAAGATGTCAAATACAATAGTAGAAGGTCCTACTTATAGGGAACTAGTAGCCTAAGGATTACAAAGATGAGTAAATGACATAAAAATCCACTTCTGGGCCCACTTGGTGTGTGCTTGGGCTGAGCAATGAAGCATTTTTCGTGTAGAGACTCTTCTTGGAGTTAAACGCCAGCTTTGGTGCCAGTTTGGGCGTTTAACTCCCATTCTGGTGCCAGTTCCGGCGTTTAACGCTGGGAATTCTGAGGGTGACTTTGAACGCCGGTTTGGGCCATCAAATCTTGGGCAAAGTATGGACTATCATATATTGCTGGAAAGCCCAGAATGTCTACTTTCCAACGCCGTTGAGAGCGCGCCAATTGGGCTTCTGTAGCTCCAGAAAATCCGCTTCGAGTGCAGGGAGGTCAGAATCCAACAGCATCTGCAGTCCTTTTCAGTCTCTGAATCAGATTTTTGCTCAGGTCCCTCAATTTCAGCCAGAAAATATCTGAAATCACAGAAAAACACACAAACTCATAGTAAAGTCCAGAAAAGTGATTTTTAACTAAAAACTAATAAAAATATACTAAAAACTAACTAGATCATATTAAAAACATACTAAAAATAATGCCAAAAAGCGTACAAATTATCCGCTCATCAAGTTACTACGAATTTTTCGTCAATAATTCCACCGATATACTTCGCGCCATTCCTTACAGTTCGATTTTTGGACGATAATTTAAATCCGACTGTAAAATTTTTAAAATGAAAATTCACCTCTTAACGAAAAAAATCCACTGCTAAATTTGACACTAACATTTGTTGCTAAATCTCACGGTACTTAGCACATTCTTGGTAGAGCGTTACTAAAATTTAAAACCCTAATATCCCTTGTAAGACCTGTGAAATTAATCAATAAGTATCTAATAAATAAATTATTATTTAAAGAAATTAAAAAGTTAAATTTTATAGTTAAATGAGGTAGAGATAATTAAACATGAATTTTGACACTAATTTTAAAGAATTAGGTCCAAACCTAGACCAACAGACCAAACTGGTTGGACTAGACCCAAACCGGACCCAAGGCCGAACCTATAAAACTCCAAGAACGGGCTTACCTTCCCTTCATTCATGGACATATGCTGAAGGAGAGAAGATCAACGCTAAAAACCCTAACCCTCACCTCCAGAAATTCAATCGCCCATAACTTTCAATCCGGACTTTGATTGACGAGCCGTTAATGGCCACGCATTCCTTTCGAAATTATCTACAAAACCCATAGATCAATTTGATAAGAATCTAACAATTACTCAGCCATCTTCTCTAATTTCGAAATTTAAGGTTTTGATTGAGATATTATGTGATTTTGATGTCTTAAGACCGAATTAGCTTGTGAGAATTGTTGGATTTTGTTCATTTGAGCCATGAGTGAGGTAAGAAACCTTTAATTCTTGGTGAATTTCTAATTTAATAAACTCTATATTGATTATAGTGATAATATGTGATATTAGATTGAATTTGGATCTTGGTTGGAGTTGATTGATGATGTAGAGCAAGTGATGCTGAGTTGAAATTGTTTGATTGAGAATTTGGAGCTTGGATCTTGTGGTGAGAAGGACTTTTGAAGGGTTTGTGGCTTAGAGAGGAATCGGCTAAAGTATGATTTTTGCTTCTAGAGAGAATATATGTTTTGTGAAAATATAGGCTAGATGACCATATGATAGGTTGGAAATGTGGGAATATGTTAATGCTAGTAACCTTGATGGAAATGTAGAATTATATTGTTAATGAGTTGATGAATGATGATTATTGATGAATGTGAGTATTGATTATGAAATGATTTTGGTATTGGAATTGGTTTGGCTTATTGGAAATTATTTGAAAAGGGTTTGAAAGGTGATTTGGTTGGGATTCGAAAAGGGTGACAAAGTCTGAATTTTAAAGGAGATGCTGCTGAGATTTTTATAAAAATTGGAGATTTGGTTTGAAGTATTATTTAGACAAGTATGGATAAAAGAATTATATTATTTGACTTCGATTTATAAAGAAAAGAAATGCATTTTGTTTGAGTTTTATTTGGTTAAGAAAAGTTTTGAATTCGATTTATCAAGGAAAGGTTTTTATTTCGAGTTTGATTTCTTTGAGAAGAGAATTATTATGAGTATGAATTATTGATGAACGAAATGGGAGGTGTGATGTCGATAATTGTTAAATGAATTGAAAGATGATGAGGATGAATTTAATATGAAAATATTTAGTGGGAATTGTGGTTATTTACCGTCCACCAGATTTAAAAAAAAAAATTATTTTGTGGGAGTCATGGTTATTTTTCGCCCACCAGATTTGATAAGAAATCGTTTTGTAGTAATCATGGTAATTTACCGCCCACGTATGTGCTATTTTCCAATTGAAAACATCTGTGGGGATCAAGGTGGTTTACCGCCCGCAGATGGTGGAGATCGAGGTGGTTTAACACTCACTAGGTGAGAATCGTGGTACTTTATCAGTCACCAATTTTCCAGAAGACGATGCCCGGGTTAGATACCGGACATGTTGAGTTGGATGTATAACTGACAGATGAGACTCATCAGCCATAGGGCAAGCATACATCATATGTATATCTGTGTTTTGATCGTGCATTAATTTGGCTTGCCTATGTGATTATTACGCTTACCTGCTATATTTGCTACCTGCTGTATCTGTATCTTACTTGTGTTTGCTTTGTCTGTATTGCTTGCCTGTGTACCAGAGTTTCGGAGGATTGGAGGAAGGTGGAAAATCAGGGCTTAAGTTAGAAAGTAGAATTGAGTTAAATTTAAGAGCCTTAGATAACTTACCCTGCTTATGTTTTTCTATTTTAAATTTTTAAGCTTTAAATCTGAGTATAGAAGTTCTAGGATTGGCTCTGACTTTCCCGTGACCTTATATATAATGTACGTGGGCACTATTACCATATTGAGAACCTCTGGTTCTTATAGCATATATATGTTGTTGTTTTCAGATGCAAGTCGGGATGCACCTCAGTAAACATCTAAGATCTCTGGCAAGCGAAGTTTCTTTTGGGATTTTATATTTTGATATCATATTATGTATTTATGATTTAGAATTATCCTATATGTATATATAGCTAACTATGTCCCTCTTAGAGGTCGACGATGGAGAAACAGGTCATTTATTTTATATTTGTGGATTCCTTTGGGTTATGACTATATGTACGTATAAACACACTATACTCTTGCCAGTTTACTTTGCGCGCTGAGTAAGGATCTTGCTATATGTATTTTGATCCTCCACTTCTTATTGTGGAATTTACATTTTATCCGGTCGCACTTTTCCATGTGTGATGCGTTTTATTTTGCAGTTTTTGTTTAAACTTTCTTTCAAGGCTCCTTGTTATGAATTTCTTCAACTATATTACATACATATTTTTTTAGAGGTCATAATATCTCACTACCTCTATTTTACGACTTAAGCGTAAGCCTCTGCGTAGTAGGATGTTATGTTATGGTATCAGAGCAGTTTGTTCCTGTAGAGCCTAAGGGACGGACTGACTATGCTTCTGAGCATACTCTGTGTTGTGTGCATATGCTGTTTAGGATGTCTGCTTGACATATGGCATGAATATTCATGAGCAAATGTTTGGTCTCTTATTCATTCTTCAAATAACATTTACAATTTTATGCTGAAACACTAAATAAAATATCTAATTTATAAGAATATTGAACATTGGGTTTTGTATGTGTTTTATGTGCAACAATAGTGGTAGGCGCATTGTATTATTTTCAATGATTGATTAATTTTCTAAAATTTTGGTGAGTTGTTAAATGTTCAAAGAGTTGATGAGTAATGAGTTGTGTTAGGAGTAAGAGCTGATGTGGCACCATTAGTTATGATAGTTAGCTGATGTGGCATGATTACTTGTGTTGTTACCAGTGGTTATGTCAATGTATAGCTATCAACAAAATGAGTTAGTTTAACACCTTCTATATATCAATCATATACAGTAGTGTAAGAAAACAATTAAGATCACAATCTCATTGATCACGTTTTCATTCTTTCTGATTTTCTCATCACATAGCCTTAGGCCTGATACCTTTACAAGTTAATGAAGGCCATTTCACTGAATAGTCATTTACATTGTAATTAAAACATATTACAGTCATAAGCTTCTTTTGATCTTTGATGTCTAAAAGATATATATCATAATTTATTATGAACTGCAGGTTGGCTGTGTTGAGACTATCGAAATGCAACAGAACACAGAGGCTCCGGTAACCAATTGTAAGCACAAGTTGTCCATCATGAAGACAATAGAATATATTGCATACTCTGCCATTGGATGGTCATAGACATAAAAGGCATGACGGTACCCTTTGTAAGTAGAATCCCTTCATGGATGAACTAGGACATCGAGGTTGATTTGAACTATTATCTCTTGAACTATAATACTCACTTCATCCAATAATCAATGCTTAATTTTGTTAATTGATACCTTATGTTGAATTGAATGATGGGATGAGCTTGTTTGCATGCTTTTGTTGTACATAATACAGGCGAGTGAGTATCCCGAAGAAGGATCAAGAAAGAAGCTATTATCTGATGGGCGTAATGGCTTATGCTTTGATGAGGCTCAATTTGGTGTTCAAGAAAGTGATTACTCTAACAAGGAAGGCACAGTTTGGGACCTGATTCCAGCAGATACTAAGCAAAACATGTATGCTCATTAGCTTGAAAGTTTTGAATTCCTTTGGAAAAACCTAGCAGGAACCAGGAGCTTCCTAAATTGAAGAGTTGTGACTCGAACAGCACGAGTGGATGCATCATTTATCATGCTTCAGGGACTGGAAAGACTCGGATGACCATCGTGTTCCTTCAGATGTACTTGAAAGTGTTTCCAGATTGCCATCCCAACATTATTGCTCCTGCTAGCTTATTGCTAACTTGGGAAGATGAGTTTAGAAAGTGGGACAATGAGATTCCATTCTATAATTTGAACAATTAAGACACATTAGGAAAAGAGCACCTAGCTGCATGGAGCAAAGTTGCGGGGTCTCCTCCCCGATCCCCGCCATTGAGGAATAATTGCCCCCATCCTTGTTCCCGCTTCCCCGTGTTCTCCGTAGGTCTCCATTCTACATCTCCTTATATTGAATATTTATATGGAAATTACAGTGAAAATTTTTAAAAAATAAAAAAAATTACAAAATATTATTACAACACACAAACATATCTTATTCAAGATTACAACTTACAAGTCCAGAAATACAAAATAACAAATAATAGTCCATAAAATAAAATCTTAAAATACAACTTCCATTCTAAAAAAAAGTCATAAGCTAAAGTCTTCAACATCAAATATATATTTTTCTATTGCCAGAATACAACTTCCAACAAATAATTCCATGTTCTCTGTCAAAATAAAACACAAACATAAATATGTTAACATACATCATAAACAAGAATACCATTCTCGGCTGTTCCTATTCCTCTGTGACAACTTGTTCATAATGGCTACAGTCTTCAGTATTGGAAACTCTCAACTGCAATTTCGAGTATAAGAATTAGATAATGAAAAAATAGCCATAATAGGATACATATAAGATAAGCAAAAAATCTGCAAAGCAACGTAAACATTATCAAAGAAGCCACTCCCACCTTAAGCTTGAATTTCAGAAAATTTTAGGATCCAAATTATCAATCAAATCATAATCCTTTGGTTGCACCACACAGTCACCAAACAAGTCCTTAAGTTTCCCATGGCGCACCATTTTATCGAGAATTTCATCCTCGAATTCCACGACAGAACTCTTGGGCTCATGTTCAGTATTCCTTGCTGAAAAGACCAGTTCAGACAACTGGTCCTTCTTAGCCTGATGGCAGTATTTTTGTACTCGGTGGTCCCATGTGTTATGAGATGATAAGTGTAGACCTCCTTCTTTTGGCCCAGCCTATAAGCACGGATGATAGCTTGCCTTTCGACCGAGGGGTTCCAAACCACATTTAGTAGCACCACCATTGAAGCACCAACTAGACTGATTCCTTCACAACAAGCTTTAGTGGATGCGAGCAAGATCTTTGCTTGGCTGTTTGGATCATTGAAGGAATGAATGAGTAACTGTAACACCCTAACTAGGGCTGGCAATGGGTAGGGTAGGGTAGGGTTTGGACCTTACCCTAACCCTACCCGCGGATTGAAAATTTTATTAAAACTCTACCCTACCCTACCCGCGGGTTGAGAATCTCTCAACCCTAACCCTACCCGCACCCTAAAATTCTAAACCCTACCCTACCCTACCTTACCCTACCCGCAGAAATATTAAATTTTTTAAAGAAAATATAAAATTCAATCATTTCAAATTTTATACGTATTAACATAAAAAATAAAAAACTAATGCTCTAAATTATTAAATTAACTAACTAGTTTAGTGGTTGTTTACTTATTATAAGTCATTACATAAGAGAGGTTGTGGGTTCAACTCTCACTTCTTTCACTATATAGAGCTTTTTATAAAATATGTCTTATATATGAGGTGCAGGTAGGGTAGGGTAGGGTACGACTTGTACCCTACCCTACCCGCAGGCATACCCCGGACCGTACCATACCCTACCCGAACGGGTTGGACCGGGTTAGGTACCCATGGGTAGGGTATGAATTGCCAGCCCTAACCCTAACTATAAAATTTCAGGCTTCTGACTGCACCACTCTGATAGCTCGGGTATTACGACGACTCTTGTAATGTTTAATACTAAAATATGAGCTTGTTTAAAATTTAACCGAATCTTTCAAAAACATACATTCATACTTACAATATAAATTACAATACTTAAAAGAAATACATATATATTACATATACATATTAATTTACAAGTATCTCATATCGAAATCCTATCCCTCTGGTGCACGAAATTGCAATCACACTTTTGCAATCCCGCACAACTAACCAGCAAGTGCACTGGGTCGTCCAAGTAATACCTTGCGTGAGCAAGGGTCGATCCCACGGAGATTGTCGGCTAGAAGCAAGCTATGGTTATCTTGTAAATCTTAGTCAGGATATCAAAAATTATCAGGATTGATTGTGAAAAGCAAAAGAACATGAAATAGGTACTTGTTTTTGCAGTAATAGAGAATAGGTTGAGGCTTTGGAGATGCTCCATCTTCCGAATCTCTGCTTTCCTACTGTCTTCTTCCTCAAACACGCAAGGCTCCTTCCATGGCAAGCTGTATGTAGGGTTTCACCGTTGTCAGTGGCTACCTCCCATCCTCAGTGAAAACGTTCCTATGCTCTGTCACAGCATGGCTAATCATCTGTCGGTTCTCGGTCAGGCCGGAATAGAATCCAGTGATTCTTTTGCGTCTGTCACTAACGCCCCGCCTGCTAGGAGTTTGAAGCACGTCACAGTCATTCAATCATTGAATCCTACTCAGAATACCACAGATAAGGTTTAGACCTTCCGGATTCTCTTGAATGCCGCCATCAGTTCTAGCTTATACCACGAAGATTCTGGTTAAGGAATCCAAGAGATATCTACTCAATCTAAAGTAGAACGGAGGTGGTTGTCAGGCACACGTTCATAGTTGAGAATGATGATGAGTGTCACGGCTCATCTCATTCATCCGGGTTAAGAGCAAGTGATATCTTAGAATGGAAGCAAGCATGATTGAATAAGAAACAGTAGTAATTGCATTAATCCATCAAGACACAGCAGAGCTCCTCACCCCCAACCATGGGGTTTAGAGACTCATGCTGTGGAAAATACACAAAGAAACGTGTAAAGTGTCATGAGGTACAGATACAATGTCAAAAGATCCTATTAATAGTAAACTAGTAGCCTAGGGTGTACAGAAATGAGTAAATGACGTAAAAATCCACTTCTGGGTCCACTTAGTGTGTGCTTGGGCTGAGCAATGAAGCATTTTCGTGTAGAGACCTTTTCTGGAGTTAAACGCCAGCTTTCATGCCAGTTTGGGCGTTTAACTCCAAGTTTTATGCCAGTTCCAGCGTTAAACACTGGAATTTCTGAGGCTGATTTGCCACGCCGGTTTGGGCCATCAAATCTTGGGCAAAGTATGGACTATCATATATTGCTGGAAAGTCCAGGATGTCTACTTTCCAATTCCATTGAGAGCGCGCCAATTGAGCTTCTGTAGCTCTGGAAAATCCACTTTGAGTGCAGGGAGGTCAGAATCCAACAGCATCTGCAGTCCTTTTCAGTCTCTGAATCAGATTTTTGCTCAGAACCTTCAATTTCAGCCAGAAAATACCTGAAATCACAGAAAAACACACAAACTCATAGTAAAGTCCAGAAAAGTGAATTTTAACTAAAAACTACTAAAAATATACTAAAAACTAATTAAAAGATACTAAAATCATACTAAAAACAATGCCAAAAAGGGTACAAATTATCCGCTCATCACAACGCCAAACTTAAATTGTTGCTTGTCCCCAAGCAACTGAAAATCAAAATAGAATAAAAAGAAGAGAATATACTATAGACTCCAAAACATCAAAGAAACATAGTTCCAACTAGATGAGCGGGACTAGTAGCTTTTTGCCTCCGAACAGTTTTGGCATCTCACTCTATCCTTTGAAGTTCAGAATGATTGGCATCTATGAGAACTCAGAACTCAGATAGTGTTATTGATTCTCCTAGTTAAGTATGATGATTCTTGAACATAGCTAGTGTATGAGTCTTGGCTGTGGCCCAAAGCACTCTGTCTTCCAGTATTACCACCGGATACATACATGCCACAGACACATAATTGGGTGAACCTTTTTAGATTGACTCAGCTTTGCTAGAGTCCCCAATTAGAAGTGTCCAGGGTTCTTAAGCACACTCTTTTTGCCTTGGTTCACAACTTTATTTCTTTCTTTTTCTCTCTTTTTTTTTTTTGCTTCAAGAATCAATTTGATGATTTTTCAGATCCTCAATAACAGTTCTCTTTCTCCTCATTCTTTCAAGAGCCAACAATTTTAACATTCTCAAAACAACAAATTCAAAAGACATATGCACTGTTCAAGCATTCATTCAGAAAACAAAAAGTATTGTCACCACATCAAGCTAATTCAACTAGTCTCAAGGATTAATTTTGAAATCCTGTACTTCTTGTTCTTTTGTGATTAAAGCATTTTTCATTTAAGAGAGGTGATGGATTCATAGGACATTCATAGCTTTAAGGCATAAACTTTAAATTTTATTAATTATGAATTAAGAACAAGACTCAGAAAATAAATATAAGATGAAACTAAAAATAGAAAACAAAAAATTTAAATAGGCTCCTAATGATAGAGGTTTTCACAGAGTTAGGACTCAACAACCTTAATTTTGAGAAGTGGATGCTCCCTCAGCTTGAGAGGAGAGCTTTTGGCGTTTCAACTCTTGGAGTTCACGCCCCTGCTTCTCTTGTTCCTTCAGCAATTTGCAGAGGATGCAGTTCTGATTCTGCTGTTCTTCCTTAAGTTGCTCCATAGTCTCTTGCAACTTGGTGATAGATGCTTCTAGGCTGGCCCAGTAGCCAATTTCAGGAAATTCAGGGAGGAACTCCTGCGCCCTCCTTTTGATAGAGTTGTCTTGCACTTGTCCTTCCATTGATTTCTTGGTGATTGGGTGTTCAATGGGTATGAATTCATCTACTCCCATCTTTACCCCAGCCTCTTTACAGAGCAAGGAGATCAAGCTTGGGTAGGCCAGTTTGGCTTCAGTGGAATTCTTATTTGCAATTGTGTAGATCTCACAAGCAATCACATGATGAACCTCCACTTCTTTTCCAAGCATAATGCAATGAATCATCACTGCTCTTTTGATAGTGACCTCAGAACGGTTGCTAGTGGGCAGTATGGAACGCCCAATAAAGTCTAGCCAACCTCTTGCAATTGGTTTGAGGTCTCCCCTCTTGAGTTGGTTTGGGACACCCTTTGAATTGGTTATCCACTTAGTTTCAGGGAGGCATATGTGGTGCACGAAATTGCAATAACACTTTTGCAATCCCGCACAACTAACCAGCAAGTGCACTGGGTCGTCCAAGTAATACCTTGCGTGAGCAAGGGTCGATCCCACGGAGATTGTCGGCTTGAAGCAAGCTATGGTTATCTTGTAAATCTTAGTCAGGATATCAGAAATTATCAGGATTGATTGTAAAAAGCAAAAGAACATGAAATGATTACTTGTTTTGCAGTAATGGAGAATAGGCTGAGGCTTTGGAGATGCTCCATCTTCCGAATCTCTGCTTTCCTACTGTCGTCTTCATCAAACACGCAAGGCTCCTTCCATGGCAAGCTGTATGTAGGGTTTCACCGTTGTCAGTGGCTACCTCCCATCCTCTCATTGGAAATACGTCCCTGATGCTCTGTCACAGCATCGGCTATCCATCTGTCGGTTCTCAATCAGGCCGGAATAGAATCCAATGATTCTTTTGCGTCTGTCACTAACGCCCCGCCTTCAGGAGTTTGAAGCACGTCACAGTTATTCAATCATTGAGTCCTACTCAGAATACCACAGACAAGGTTTAGACCTTCCGGACTCTCTTGAATGCCGCCATCAGTTCTAGCTTATACCACGAAGATTCCGATTAAAGAATCCAAGAGATATCTACTTAATCTGAGGTAGAACAGAGGTGGTTGTCAGGCACATGTTCATAGTTGAGAATGATGATGAGTGTCACGGATCATCACATTCATCCGGGTTAAGAGCAAGTGATATCTTAGAATGGAAGCAAGCATGATTGAATAAGAAACAGTAGTAATTGCATTAATCCATCAAGACACAGCAGAGCTCCTCACCCCCAACCATGGGGTTTGGAGACTCATGCTGTGGAAGGTACACAAGAAACGTGTAAAAAATGTCATGAGATCATAAGGTCCTGATTACAATGTCAAAAGATCCTATAAATAGTAAACTAGTATCCTAAGGTTTACAGAAATGAGTAAATGACAGAAAAATCCACTTCCGGGCCCACTTGGTGTGTGCTTGGGCTGAGCAATGAAGTAATTTCGTGTAGAGACCTTTTCTGGAGTTAAACGCCAGCTTTCATGCCAGTTTGGGCGTTTAACTCCAAGTTTTATGCCAGTTCCGGCGTTTAACGCTGGAATTTCTGATGCTGATTTGCCACGCCGGTTTGGGCCATCAAATCTTGGGTAAAGTATGGACTATCATATATTGCTGGAAAGCCCAGGATGTCTACTTTCCAATGCTGTTGAGAGCGCGCCAATTGAGCTTCTGTAGCTCCAGAAAATCCACTTCGAGTGCAGGGAGGTCAGAATCCAACAGCATCTGCAGTCCTTTTCAGTCTCTGGATCAGATTTTTGCTCAGAACCTTCAATTTCAGTCAGAAAATACCTGAAATCACAGAAAAACACACAAACTCATAGTAAAGTCCAGAAAAATGAATTTTAACTAAAAACTAATAAAAATATATTAAAAACTAACTAAAAGATACTAAAAACATACTAAAAAACTGCCAAAAAGCGTATAAATTATCGCTCATCACAACACCAAACTTAAATTGTTGCTTGTCCCCAAGCAACTGAAAATCAAAATAGAATAAAAAGAAGAGAATATACTATAGACTCCAAAATATCAAAGAAACATAGTTCCAATTAGATGAGCGGGACTAGTAGCTTTTGCCTCCGAACAGTTTTGGCATCTCACTATCCTTTGAAGTTCAGAATGATGGCATCTATGAGAACTCAGAACTCAGATAGTGTTATTGATTCTCCTAGTTAAGTATAATGATTCTTGAACATAGCTAGTGTATGAGTCTTGGCTGTGGCCCAAAGCACTCTGTCTTCCAGTATTACCACCGGATACATACATGCCACAGACACATAATTGGGTGAACCTTTTTAGATTGTGACTCAGCTTTGCAAGAGTCCCCAATTAGAGGTGTCCAGGGTTCTTAAGCACAATCCTTTTGCCTTGGTTCACTTTATTTCTTTCTTTTCTTTTTCTTCTCTTTTCTCTTTTTTTTTTCGAAATTTTTTTTTCTGCTTTTTCTTGCTTCAAGAATCAATTTAATGATTTTTCAGATCCTCAATAACAGTTCTCTTTCTCCTCATTCTTTCAAGAGCCAACAAATTTAACATTCTTAAAAACAACAAATTCAAAAGACATATGCACTGTTCAAGCATTCATTCAGAAAACAAAAAGTATTGTCACCACATCAAACTAATTCAACTAGTTTCAGAGATAAATTTCGAAATCCTGTACTTCTTGTTCTTTTGTGATTAAAGCATTTTTCATTTAAGAGAGGTGATGGATTCATAGGACATTCATAACTTTAAGGCAGAATACTTTAAATTTTATTAATTATGAACTAAGAACAAGACTCAAAACTAAATATAAGATTAAACTAGAAAATAAAAATAGAGAACAAATAAAAAAAACGCAAAAACATAGGCTACTAATGATAGAGGTTTTCACAGAGTTAGGACTCAATAACCTGATTTTGAGAAGTGGATGCTCCCTCAGCTTGAGAGGAGAGCTTTTGGCATTTCAATTCTTGGATTCACGCCCCTGCTTCTCTTGTTCCTTCAGCAATTTGCAGATCATGCAGTTCTGATTCTGCTGTTCTTCCTTCAGTTGCTCCATAGTCTCTTGCAACTTGTTAATGGATGCTTCTAGGCTGGCCCAGTAGCCAATTTCAGGGAATTCAGGAGGAACTCATGCGCCCTCCTCTTGATAGAGTTGTCTTGCACTTGTCTTTCCATTGACTTCTTGGTGATTGGATGTTCAATGGGTATGAACTCATCTACTCCCATCTTTACCCCAGCCTCTTTACAGAGCAAGGAGATCAAGCTTGGGTAGGCCAATTTGGCTTCAGTGGAATTCTTATTTGCAATTGTGTAGATCTCACAAGCAATCACATGATGCACCTCCACTGCTTTTCCAAGCATAATGCAATGAATCATCACTGCTCTCTTGATAGTAACCTCAGAACGGTTGCTAGTGGGCAATATGGAACGCCCAATAAAGTCTAGCCAACCTCTTGCAATTGGTTTGAGGTCTCCCCTCTTGAGTTGGTTAGGGACACCTTTAGAATTGGTCATCCACTTAGTTCCAGGGAGGCATATGTCCTCTAGAACTTGATCCAACCCTTTATCTACTCTCACCATCCTCCTATAAAGGAGTCAGGATCATCTTGCAGTTGAGGCAACTTGAAGATTTCTCTTATTTTGTCCAGATGGAAGTATATAACTTTCCCTCTGACCATGGTTCTATAGGTATGGTAAGCGGTTCCAGTCATTCTCTGCTTATCTGTCAGCCACAGATTTGAGTAGAATTCCTGAACCATGTTCCTTCCAACCTTTGTCTCAGGATTGGTTAGAACTTCCCAACCTCTGTTTCGAATTTGCTCTTGGATCCCCGGATATTCATCTTCTTTCAGATCAAATTTTACTTCCGGGATCACTGACCTCAGACCCATTATTTTGTGATAATGGTCTTCATGTTCTTTGGTTAAGAACTTCTCTTGATTCCAAAGATTCTTTGGATTAGTCTCTTTCTTTCCTCTTGAATTGGTTTGTTTTCCCTTAGGAGCCATGATCTTGATGAATCTTGGCTTAGTGATCTCGGAAAAGCACACCAAACTTAGAGGTTTGCTTGTCCTCAAGCAAAAGAAAAGAGAGAGAAGAGGGGAGGAAGAGGAAATTCGAATGGTGTGATGGAATGAGGGAGCCAAACGTGTATTTATAAGGTGGGGAGGGGAGTTTTCGAAAAAGAAGAGAGAAATTTGAAAGGAGATTAGAGAAGATATGGAAAGAAATTGAGAAGAGGGTGAAATTTTTGAACAATGTTTGTAATTGATTTAAAATAAATTTGAAGATTGGTTTTGATTTTTGAAGATTTGAAAGTGAATGATGAATGATTGAAGTGTGATTTTGTAGAAAAGTATGGGTGAGGAAAGGAAAGTTTGAAAAAAAATTGAATTGAAAACAAAATTGTGGTCCCCCCCACCAAGCTGGCGTTAAACGCCCAGAATGGCACCCATTCTGGCGTTTAACGCCCATTTGTAGCCCTTTTTGGGCGTTTAACGCCCAGCCAGGTGCCCTGGCTGGCGTTAAACGCCAGAATTCCTTTGTCACTGGGCGTTTTTCCAAAACGCCCAGGATGCTGCACACCTGGCGTTAAACGCACAGAATGGTGCCCATTCTGGCGTTTAACGCCCAAAATGGCACCATTCCTGGCGTTAAACGCCCAGAATGGTACCCATTCTGGCGTTTAACGCCCAAAATGCCCCTTTACTGGCGTTTTTTCGCCAGTAAGCTCATTTTCTCTGCTTTTTGAGCTGAATCCTTCTGTAACTCTGTGAATTCCTTCATTTTTGATACTTGCCTTTGTAAGAACTAATCATATACTCTCCTAATGACTGGGTTGCCTCCCAGCAAGCGCTTCTTTACTGTCTTTAGCTGGACTTCTGCTAAGAATCACTCAAGTCTCAGTCTTGAGCATTCCTGCTCAAAATTGCTTTCAAGATAATGCTTGATTCTCTGTCTATTAACAATGAACTTTCTGTCTGAATCAATATCCTGAAGCTCAACATATCCATATGGTGACACTCCTGTAATCACATACGGACCCCTCCACCGGGATTTGAGTTTTCCTGGAAACAATTTGAGCCTGGAGTTGAAGAGCAGAACTTTTTGTCCTGGCTCAAAGACTCTGGTTGACAATCTCTTGTCATGCCACTTCTTTGCCTTTTCCTTATAAATTTTGCATTTTCAAAGGCATTGAGTCTGAACTCCTCTAGCTCATTTAGCTGGAGCAGTCTTTTCTCACCAGCTAACTGAGCATCCATGTTTAGGAATCTGGTTGCCCAATAGGCTTTATGTTCCAGTTCCACAGGCAAATGACAGGCCTTCCCATACACCAGTTGGTATGGAGAGGTTCCTATAGGAGTCTTGAATGCTGTTCTGTATGCCCACAGAGCATCATCCAAGCTCTTTGCCCAATCCTTTCTTCGGGCCATCACAGTCCGTTCTAGGATTCTTTTTAGCTCTCTGTTAGAGACTTCTGCTTGCCCATTTGTCTGTGGATGATACGGAGTTGCCACTTTATGGCTGATTCCATATCTAACCATAGCAGAGTATAGCTGTTTGTTGCAGAAATGAGAGCCCCCATCACTGATTAGTATTCTGGGAACACCAAATCTGCTGAAGATGTTTTTCTGGAGGAACTTTAGCACGGTCTTGGTATCATTAGTGGGTGTAGCAATTGCTTCTACCCACTTAGATACATAGTCTACTGCCACCAGAATGTAAGTGTTTGAGTATGATGGTGGGAATGGCCCCATGAAGTCAATGCCCCATACATCAAACAATTCTATCTCTAATATCCCTTGTTGAGGCATGGCATATCCGTGAGGCAGGTTACCAGCTCTTTGGCAACTGTCACAGTTACGCACAAACTCTCGGGAATCTTTATAGAGAGTAGGCCAGTAGAAGCCACACTGGAGGACTTTAGTGGCTGTTCGCTCACTTCCAAAATGTCCTCCATAATGTGATCCATGGCAGTGCCATAGGATCCTTTTGCTTCTTCTCTGGGTACACATCTGCGGATCACTCCGTCAGCACATCTCTTAAAGAGATATGGTTCATCCCAGAGGTAGTACTTGGCATCTGAAATTAATTTCTTTCTTTGCACTCTGCTGTACTCCTTGGGTATGAACCTCACAGCTTATAGTTTGCCATATCTGCAAACCATGGAGCTTCCTGAATGGCAAAGAGTTGCTCATCTGGGAAAGTCTCAGAGATCTCAGTAGAAGGGAGGGACGCCCCAGCTACTGGTTCTATTCGGGACAGATGATCAGCCACTTGGTTTTCTGTCCCTTTTCTGTCTCTTATTTCTATATCAAACTCTTGCAGAAGCAACACCCATCTGATAAGCCTGGGTTTTGAATCCTGCTTTGTGAGTAAGTATTTAAGAGCAGCATGGTCAGTGTACACAATCACCTTTGATCCCACTAGGTAGGATCTAAACTTGTCAATGGCATAAACCACTGCAAGTAACTCTTTCTGTGGTTGTGTAGTTCTTTTGTGCGTCATTTAGAACACGGCTGGCATAATAAATGACGTGCAAAAGCTTGTTATGCCTCTGTCCCAACACTGCACCAATGGCATGATCACTGGCATCACACATTAATTCAAATGGCAATGTCCAATCTGGTGCAGAGATAACTGGTGCTGTGACCAGCTTAGCTTTCAGGGTCTCAAATGCCTGCAGACACTCATTATCAAAGATAAATGGAGTGTCAGCAGCTAGCAGATTACTTAGAGGTTTGGCAATTTTTGAAAAATCCTTTATAAACCTTCTGTAGAATCCTGCATGCCCAAGAAAGCTTCTGATTGCCTTAACATTGGCAGGTGGTGGTAATTTTTCAATTACCTCTACCTTTGCCTTATCCACCTCTATTCCCCTGCTTGAAATTTTGTGCCCAAGGACAATTCCTTCAGTCACCATAAAGTGACATTTCTCCCAGTTTAAAACCAGGTTAGTCTCTTGGCATCTTTTCAGGACAAGTGATAGGTGGTTAAGACAGGAGCTGAATGAGTCTCCATATACTGAAAAGTCATCCATGAAGACTTCCAGAAATTTCTCTACCATGTCTGAGAAGAGAGAGCATGCACCTCTGAAAGGTTGCAGGTGCATTGCACAGACCAAAAGGCATTCTCCTATAGGCAAACACGCCAGAAGGGCAGGTAAATGCTGTTTTCTCTTGGTCCTGGGGATCTACTGCAATTTGGTTGTAGCCTGAATAGCCATCCAAAAAGTAGTAATAGTCATGACCAGCTAGTCTTTCTAGCATTTGGTCTATGAATGGTAAAGGAAAATGATCCTTTCTGGTGGCTGTATTGAGCCTTCTGTAGTCAATACACATACGCCACCCTGTGACTGTCCTTGTAGGAACCATTCATTTTTTCATTATGAACCACTGTCATGCCTCCCTTTTTGGGAACAACTTGGACAGGGCTCACCCAGGGGCTATCAGAAATAGGATAAATAATCCCAGCCTCTAGTAATTTAGTGACCTCTTTCTGCACCACCTCCTTCATGGCTGGATTTAGCCGCCTCTGTGGTTGGACCACTGGTTTGGCATTATCCTCCAATAGGATCTTGTGCATGCATCTAGCTGGGCTAATGCCCTTAAGATCACTTATGGACCACCCAAGAGCTGTCTTGTGCGTCCTTAGCACTTGAATCAGTGCTTCCTCTTCCTGTGGATCTAAAGCAGAGCTTATAATCACTGGAAAAGTGTCACCCTCTCCTAGAAATGCATATTTCAGAGATGGTGGTAGAGGTTTGAGTTCAGGTTTGGGAGGTTTATCCTCCTCCTGAGGAATTTTCGAAAATTCCTTTACTTCCTCTAGTTCTTCTTGATCAGGTTGAGCATCTTTGAAGATGTCCTCAAGCTCTGATTCTAGGCTTTCAGTCATATTGATCTCTTCTACCAGAGAGTCAATAATGTCAGTGCCCATGCAGTCATCTGGTGTGTCTGGATGCTGCATTGCTTTCACAGCATTCAACTTGAACTCATCCTCATTGACTCTCAGGGTTACTTCCCCTTTTTGTACATCAATGAGAGTCGTCCAGTTGCTAGGAATGGTCTTCCTAGAATGAGAGTTGCACTTTGTGCTCCTCCATTTCCAGCACCACAAAGTCAGTGGGAAAGGCAAATGGCCCAACCTTGACAATCATATCCTCTATTATGCCTGATGGGTGTTTAATGGAGCCATCAGCAAGTTGGAGGCATATCCTGGTTGGTTTGACTTCTCCAGCCAACCCAAGCTTTCTGATAGTGGATGCAGGTATTAGATTGATGCTTGCTCCAAGATCACATAGGGCTGTCTTGGTGCAAGCGCCTTCTAATGTGCATGGTATTATAAAGCTTCCAGGATCTTGAAGCTTTTCTGGTAAGCTTTTTAGAATGACTGCACTGCATTCTTCAGTGAGAAACACTTTTTCAGTTTCTCTCCAATCCTTCTTATGACTTAAGATCTCTTTCATGAACTTAGCATAAGAAGGTATCTGCTCAAGTGCCTCTGCAAACGGAATCTTTATTTCAAGAGTCCTTAGATAGTCTGCAAAGCGGGCAAATTGCTTATCCTATTCCGCTTTGCGGAGTTTCTGAGGATAAGGCATCTTGGCTTGATATTCCTCAACCTTAGATGCTGCAGGTTTATTCCTTACAGAAGTGGTTGAAGAAGCCTTGTTAGAGGGATAATTATCAGCACTCTCAGGTGCCTGATCCTCCTTGGGCGTTTGAACGCCAGGAATGGGTGAAGATTGGGCGTTAAACGCCAACTTCTCCCCCTTTTCTGGCGTTTGAACGCCAGAACTGGGCAAGGAATGGGCGTTTAACGCCAACTTTCCTTCCCTTTCTGGCGTTTGAACGCCAATAATATTCCTCTCTGGGCTCTTGTTGTCCTCAGAGGGATTTTGAACAGTGGTTTGGTTATCCTCTGTCAATTGTTCTTTGTTTGCCTTCTTGCTCCTTTGAGCAGTGGTGTTCAGTGTTTTCCCACTTCTTAGTTGAACTGCTTGACATCCTTCTGTTATCTGGTTAGTTATTTGCTGTTTTGCTTGATTCAACTGCAGTTCTATGTTCTTGTTAGCAACTTTAGTATCATGGAGCATTTCTTTAAATTCTGCTAACTGTTCTGTCATCAAGAGCAATTGTTGATTAAGCTCATTCATCTGTTCTTGAGGATTAGGATCAGTGACTAATGCCATGACCTCCTCTTTTGGAACGAACTCACTGCTAGAATATAAGTATTGGTTTCTAGCAACAGTGTCTATAAGCTCTTGAGCTTCTTCAATTGTCTTCCTCATGTGTATAGATCCACTAGCTGAGTGGTCTAAGGACATCTGAGCTTTTTCTGTGAGCCCATAGTAAAAGATGTCTAACTGTACCCACTCTGAAAACATTTCAGAGGGGCATTTTCTAAGCATACCTCTATACCTCTCCCAGGCATTATAAAGGGATTCATTATCCTCTTGTTTAAAGCCTTGGATGTCCAGCCTTAGCTGTGTCATCCTCTTTGGAGGGTAGAAATGATTCAGGAATTTGTCTGATAACTGTTTCCATGTCTTTATGCTTGCTGTAGGTTGGTTATTCAACCACCTTTTAGCTTGATCTTTTACAGCAAATGGAAACAGTAATATTCTGTAGACATCCTGATCTACCTCTTTATCATGTACTGTGTCAGCAATTTGTAAGAACTGTGCCAGAAACTCAGTAGGTTCTTCCTGTGGAAGACCGGAATACTGGCAATTTTGCTGCACTATGATAATGAGTTGAGGATTTAGCTCAAAGCTGCTTGCTTTGATGGGAGGTATACAGATGCTACTCCCATATGCAGCTGTAATGGGGTTAGCATATGACCCCAGAGTCCTCTTGGACTGATTAATTCCACTTGAGTCCATAATGGACAAAAGGGAAATGATAATGATTGCGAAGAGATAAATTTTGTTTGTTTTTTTTTTTGAATTAAACGAAAAAAAATAAAAATAAAAACAAAAAGAAATAATAAAAAAGAAAAGAATAAAATTTCGAAAATCAAAAAGAAAAGAGGATCAAAGCAAATTGAGAACTGAATCAATTAGTTAATTAAAAAGATTTTGAAAACAGCAATTAAAAAGATATGATTGAAAAGTCTTTATGAAAAAGATTTGATTTTTAAAAAGAGGAAAGAGAAAAACACAAAATGACACCAAACTTAAAATTTTAGAAAATCAAACACAAATTTTTTCGAAAATTTTAAAGGGAAGAACACAAAGAGGACACCAAACTTAGAACTTTTATGAATCAAAAAGGGACTAAGAACATGCAAAATCGAAAATTTAAAAGGAAAATAAAAGCATGCAATTGACACCAAACTTAGAATATGAAACTAGACTCAAATAAAAGACTCTAAACCAACAAAAACAAACAGTCCTAATCTAAGCAACAAGATAAGCCGTCAGTTGTCCAAACTCGAACAATCCCCGGCAACGGCGCCAAAAACTTGGTGCACGAAATTGCAATAACACTTTTGCAATCCCGCACAACTAACCAGCAAGTGCACTGGGTCGTCCAAGTAATACCTTGCGTGAGCAAGGGTCGATCCCACGGAGATTGTCGGCTTGAAGCAAGCTATGGTTATCTTGTAAATCTTAGTCAGGATATCAGAAATTATCAGGATTGATTGTAAAAAGCAAAAGAACATGAAATGATTACTTGTTTTGCAGTAATGGAGAATAGGCTGAGGCTTTGGAGATGCTCCATCTTCCGAATCTCTGCTTTCCTACTGTCGTCTTCATCAAACACGCAAGGCTCCTTCCATGGCAAGCTGTATGTAGGGTTTCACCGTTGTCAGTGGCTACCTCCCATCCTCTCATTGGAAATACGTCCCTGATGCTCTGTCACAGCATCGGCTATCCATCTGTCGGTTCTCAATCAGGCCGGAATAGAATCCAGTGATTCTTTTGCGTCTGTCACTAACGCCCCGCCTTCAGGAGTTTGAAGCACGTCACAGTCATTCAATCATTGAGTCCTACTCAGAATACCACAGACAAGGTTTAGACCTTCCGGACTCTCTTGAATGCCGCCATCAGTTCTAGCTTATACCACGAAGATTCCGATTAAAGAATCCAAGAGATACCTACTTAATCTGAGGTAGAACAGAGGTGGTTGTCAGGCACATGTTCATAGTTGAGAATGATGATGAGTGTCACGGATCATCACATTCATCTGGGTTAAGAGCAAGTGATATCTTAGAATGGAAGCAAGCATGATTGAATAAGAAACAGTAGTAATTGCATTAATCCATCAAGACACAGCAGAGCTCCTCACCCCCAACCGTGGGGTTTAGAGACTCATGCTGTGGAAGGTACACAAGAAACGTGTAAAAAATGTCATGAGATCATAAGGTCCTGATTACAATGTCAAAAGATCCTATAAATAGTAAACTAGTATCCTAAGGTTTACAGAAATGAGTAAATGACAGAAAAATCCACTTCCGGGCCCACTTGGTGTGTGCTTGGGCTGAGCAATGAAGTAATTTCGTGTAGAGACCTTTTCTGGAGTTAAACGCCAGCTTTCATGCCAGTTTGGGCGTTTAACTCCAAGTTTTATGCCAGTTCCGGCGTTTAACGCTGGAATTTCTGATGCTGATTTGCCACGCCGGTTTGGGCCATCAAATCTTGGGCAAAGTATGGACTATCATATATTGCTGGAAAGCCCAGGATGTCTACTTTCCAATGCCGTTGAGAGCGCGCCAATTGGGCTTCTGTAGCTCCAGAAAATCCACTTAGAGTGCAGGGAGGTCAGAATCCAACAGCATCTGCAGTCCTTTTCAGTCTCTGGATAAGATTTTTGCTCAGAACCTTCAATTTCAGTCAGAAAATACCTGAAATCACAGAAAAACACACAAACTCATAGTAAAGTCCAGAAAAATGAATTTTAACTAAAAACTAATAAAAATATATTAAAAACTAACTAAAAGATACTAAAAACATACTAAAAACACTGCCAAAAAGCGTATAAATTATCCGCTCATCAATATGTCCTCTAGAACTTGATCCAACCCTTTATCTGCTCTCACCATTCTCCTATTAAAGGAGTCAGGATCATCTTGCAGTTGAGGCAACTTGAAGATTTCTCTTATTTTGTCCAGATGGAAGTACATAACTTTCCCTCTGACCATGGTTCTGTAGGTATGGTAAGCGGTTCCAGTCATTCTCTGCTTATCTGTTAGCCACAGATTTGAGTAGAATTCCTGAACCATGTTCCTTCCAACCTTTATCTCTGGATTGGTTAGAACTTCCCATCCTCTATTTCGAATTTGCTCTTGGATCCCTGGATATTCATTTTCTTTCAGATCAAATTTTACTTCCGGGATCACTGACCTCAGACCCATTATTTTGTGATAATGGTCTTCATGTTCTTTGGTTAAGAACTTCTCTTGATTCCAAAGATTCTTTGAATTATTCTCTTTCTTGCCTCTTAAATTGGTTTGTTTTCCCTTAGGAGCCATGATCTTGATGAATCTTGGCTTAGTGATCACGGAAAAGCACACCAAACTTAGAGGTTTGCTTGTCCTCAAGCAAAAGAAAGGAAAGAAGAGAGAGGGAGGGGGAGCAAATTCGAATGGTGTGGGCAAGGATGAGGCCGAACGTGTTCTTATAAGGGGGGAAGGAGATTTCGAAAAAAAATAAGAAGAGATTTGAGAAGATATGGAGAGAATTTGAAAAAAAAAAGGGTGAGTTTTTGAGTGAGATTTGGAATTGATTTGAGATAGATTTGAAGAATGGTTTTAGATTTTTGAAAAATTGAGATTGAATGATGAAGGGTTGAGATGTATTTTTGTAGAAAAGTATGGGTAAGAAAAGGGAAGTTTGAAAAAATTTGATTTGAAAACAAAATTGTGGTCCCCCCACCTTTCTGGCGTTAAACGCCCAGAATGGCACCCATTCTGGCGTTTAACGCCCATTTGTTGCCCCTTTTGGGCGTTTAACGCCCAGCCAGGTGCCCTGGCTGGCGTTAAACGCCAGAATTCCTTTATCACTGGGCGTTTTTCTAAACGCCCAGGATGCTGCACACCTGGCGTTAAACGCCCAGAATGGTGCCCATTCTGGCGTTTAACGCACAAAATGGCACCTTCACTGGCGTTAAACGCCCAGAATGGTGCCCATTCTGGCGTTTAACGCCCAAAATGCCCCTTACTGGCGTTTTTTCGCCAGTAAGCTCTTTTTCTCTGCTTTTTGAGCTGAATCCTTCTGTAACTCTGTGAATTCCTTCATTTTTGATACTTGCCTCTGTAAAAACAAATCATATAACCTCCTAATGACTGGGTTGCCTCCCAGCAAGCGCTTCTTTACTGTCTTTAGCTGGACCATTGCTAAGACTCACTCAAGTCTCAGTTTTGAGCATTCCTGCTCAAAATTGCTTTCAAGATAATGCTTGATTCTCTGTCCATTAACAATGAACTTTTTGTCAGAATCAATATCCTGAAGCTCAACATATCCATATGGTGACACTCCTGTGATCACATACGGACCCCTCCACCGGGATTTGAGTTTTCCTGGAAACAATTTGAGCCTAGAGTTGAAGAGCAGAACTTTTTGTCCTGGCTCAAAGACTCTGGTTGACAACTTCTTGTCATGCCACTTCTTTGCCTTTTCCTTATAAATTTTTGCATTTTCAAAGGCATTGAGTCTGAACTCCTCTAGCTCATTTAACTGGAGCAATCTTTTTTCACCAGCTAACTGAGCATCCATGTTTAGGAATCTGGTTGCCCAGTAGGCTTTATGTTCCAGTTCCACGGGCAGATGACAGGCCTTCCCATACACCAGTTGGTATGGAGAGGTTCCTATAGGAGTCTTGAATGCTGTTCTGTATGCCCACAGAGCATCATCCAAGCTCTTTGCCAAATCCTTTCTTCGGGCTATCACAGTCCGTTCTAGTATTCTTTTTAGCTCTCTGTTAGAGACTTCAGCTTGCCCATTTGTCTGTGGATGATACGGAGTTGCCACTTTATGGCTAATCCCATGTCTAACCATAGCAGAGTGTAGCTGTCTATTGCAAAAATGAGTGCCCCCGTCACTGATTAGTACTCTGGGAACACCAAATCTGCTGAAGATGTGTTTCTGGAGGAATTTCAGCACGGTTTTGGTATCATTAGTGGGTGTAGCAATGGCTTCTACCCACTTAGATACATAGTCCACTGCCACCAGAATGTAAGTGTTTGAGTATGATGGTGGAAATGGACCCATGAAGTCAATTCCCCATACATCAAACAATTCTATCTCTAATATCCCTTGTTGAGGCATGGCATATCCGTGAGGTAAGTTACCAGGTCTTTGGCAACTGTCACAGTTACGCACAAACTCTCAGGAATCTTTATAGAGAGTAGGCCAGTAGAAGCCACATTGGAGGACTTTAGTGGCTGTTCGCTCACTTCCAAAATGTCCTCCATACTGTGATCCATGGCAGTGCCATAGGATCATTTGTGCTTCTTCTCTGGGTACACATCTGCGGATTACTCCGTCTGCACATCTCTTAAAGAGATATGGTTCATCCCAGAGGTAGTACTTGGCATCTGAAATTAATTTCTTTCTTTGCACTTTGCTGTATGGTGCACGAAATTGCAATAACACTTTTGCAATCCGCATAACTAACCAGCAAGTGCACTGGGTCGTCCAAGTAATACCTTGCGTGAGCAAGGGTCGATCCCACGGAGATTGTCGGCTTGAAGCAAGCTATGGTTATCTTGTAAATCTTAGTCAGGATATCAGAAATTATCAGGATTGATTGTAAAAAGCAAAAGAACATGAAATGATTACTTGTTTTGCAGTAATGGAGAATAGGCTGAGGCTTTGGAGATGCTCCATCTTCCGAATCTCTGCTTTCCTATTGTCGTCTTCATCAAACACGCAAGGCTCCTTCCATGGCAAGCTGTATGTAGGGTTTCACCGTTGTCAGTGGCTACCTCCCATCCTCTCATTGGAAATACGTCCCTGATGCTCTGTCACAGCATCGGCTATCCATCTGTCGGTTCTCAATCAGGCCGGAATAGAATCCAGTGATTCTTTTGCGTCTGTCACTAACGCCCCGCCTTCAGGAGTTTGAAGCACGTCACAGTCATTCAATCATTGAGTCCTACTCAGAATACCACAGACAAGGTTTAGACCTTCCGGACTTTCTTGAATGCCGCCATCAGTTCTAGCTTATACCACGAAGATTCCGATTAAAGAATCCAAGAGATACCTACTTAATCTAAGGTAGAACAGAGGTGGTTGTCAGGCACATGTTCATAGTTGAGAATGATGATGAGTGTCACGGATCATCACATTCATCCGGGTTAGGAGCAAGTGATATCTTAGAATGGAAGCAAGCATGATTGAATAAGAAACAGTAGTAATTGCATTAATCCATCAAGACACAGCAGAGCTCCTCACCCCCAACCATGGGGTTTAGAGACTCATGCTATGGAAGGTACACAAGAAACTTGTAAAAAATGTCATGAGGTCATAAGGTCCTGATTACAATGTCAAAAGATCCTATAAATAGTAAAAGCTAGTATCCTAAGGTTTACAGAAATGAGTAAATGACAGAAAAATCCACTTCGGGCCCACTTGGTGTGTGCTTGGGCTGAGCATTGAAGCTTTTATGTGTAGAGACGTTTTCTGGAGTTAAACGCCAGCTTTCATGCCAGTTTGGGCGTTTAACTCCAAGTTTTATGCCAGTTCCGGCGTTTAACGCTGGAATTTCTGATGCTGATTTGCTACGCCGGTTTGGGCC
Source organism: Arachis stenosperma (assembly GCF_014773155.1). Lineage (NCBI taxonomy): Eukaryota > Viridiplantae > Streptophyta > Magnoliopsida > Fabales > Fabaceae > Arachis > Arachis stenosperma. Next base: position 22,466,790 of record NC_080385.1, read on the forward strand.
ATCAAATCTTGGGCAAAGTATGGACTATCATATATTGCTGGAAAGCCCAGGATGTCTACTTTTCAATGCCGTTGAGAGCGCGCCAATTGGGCTTCTGTAGCTCCAGAAAATCCACTTCGAGTGCAGGGAGGTCAGAATCCAACAGCATCTGCAGTCCTTTTCAGTCTCTGGATCAGATTTTTGCTCAGAACCTTCAATTTCAGCCAGAAAATACCTGAAATCACAGAAAAATACACAAACTCATAGTAAAGTCCAGAAAAGTGAATTTTAACTAAAAACTAATAAAAATATACTAAAAACTAACTAAAAGATACTAAAAACATACTAAAACAATGCCAAAAAGCGTATAAATTATCCGCTCATCACAACACCAAACTTAAATTGTTGCTTGTCCCCAAGCAACTGAAAATCAAAATAGGATAAAAAGAAGAGAATATACTATAGACTCCAAAATATCAAAGAAACATAGTTCCAATTAGATGAGCGGGACTAGTAGCTTTTTGCCTCCGAACAGTTTTGGCATCTCACTCTATCCTTTGAAGTTCAGAATGATTGGCATCTATGAGAACTCAGAACTCAGATAGTGTTATTGATTCTCCTAGTTAAGTATAATGATTCTTGAACATAGCTAGTGTATGAGTCTTGGCTGTGGCCCAAAGCACTCTGTCTTCCAGTATTACCACCGGATACATACATGCCACAGACACATAATTGGGTGAACCTTTTTAGATTGTGACTCAGCTTTGCTAAAGTCCCCAATTAGAGGTGTCCAGGGTTCTTAAGCACACTCTTTTTGCCTTGGTTCACAACTTTATTTCTCTCTCTTTCTTTCTTTTTTTTTTCTTTTTCTTTCTTTTTTTTTCGAAATATTTTTTTTCACTGCTTTTTCTTGCTTCAAGAATCAATTTTGATGATTTTTCAGATCCTCAATAACAGTTCTCTTTCTCCTCATTCTTCCAAGAGCCAACAAATTTAACATTCTCAAAACAACAAATTCAAAAGACATATGCACTGTTCAAGCATTCATTCAGAAAACAAAAAGTATTGTCACCACATCAAACTAATTCAACTAGTTTCAGAGATAAATTTCGAAATCCTGTACTTCTTGTTCTTTTGTGATTAAAGCATTTTTCATTTAAGAGAGGTGATGGATTCATAAGACATTCATAGCTTTAAGGCATAAACTTTAATTTTATTAATTATGAATTAAGAACAAGACTCAGAAAATAAATATAAGATGAAATAAAATAAAAAAACGAAAACAATAGGCTCCTAATGATAGAGGTTTTCACAGAGTTAGGACTCAACAACCTTAATTTTGAGAAGTGGATGCTCCCTCAGCTTGAGAGGAGAGCTTTTGGCGTTTCAATTCTTGGATTTCACGCCCCTGCTTCTCTTGTTCCTTCAGCAATTTGCAGATCATGCAGTTCTGATTCTGCTGTTCTTCCTTCAGTTGCTCCATAGTCTCTTGCAACTTGTTAATGGATGCTTCTAGGCTGGCCCAGTAGCCAATTTCAGGGAATTCAGGGAGGAACTCATGCGCCCTCCTCTTGATAGAGTTGTCTTGCACTTGTCCTTCCATTGACTTCTTGGTGATTGGATGTTCAATGGGTATGAACTCATCTACTCCCATCTTTACCCCAGCCTCTTTACAGAGCAAAGAGATCAAGCTTGGGTAAGCCAATTTGGTTACAGTGGAATTCCTATTTGCAATTGTGTAGATCTCACAGGCAATCATATGATGAACTTCCACTTCTTTTCCAAGCATAATGCAATGAATCATCACTGCTCTCTTGATAGTGACCTCAGAACGGTTGCTAGTGGGCAATATGGAACGCCCAATGAAGTCTAGCCACCCTCTTGCAATTGGTTTGAGGTCTCCTCTCTTGAGTTGGTTTGGGACACCTTTAGAATTGGTTATCCACTTAGTTCCAGGGAGGCATATGTCCTCTAGAACTTGATCCAACCCTTTATCTACTCTCACCATCCTCCTATTAAAGGAGTCAGGATCATCTTGCAGTTGAGGCAACTTGAAGATTTCTCTTATTTTGTCCAGATGGAAGTACATAACTTTCCCTCTGACCATGGTTCTATAGGTATGGTAAGCGGTTCCAGTCATTCTCTGCTTATCTGTCAGCCACAGATTTGAGTAGAATTCCTGAACCATGTTCCTTCCAACCTTTGTCTCAGGATTGGTTAGAACTTCCCAACCTCTGTTTCGAATTTGCTCTTGGATCCCCGGATATTCATCTTCTTTCAGATCAAATTTTACTTCCGGGATCACTGACCTCAGACCCATTATTTTGTGATAATGGTCTTCATGTTCTTTGGTTAAGAACTTCTCTTGATTCTAAAGATTCTTTGGATTAGTCTCTTTCTTTCCTCTTGAATTGGTTTGTTTTCCCTTAGGAGCCATGATCTTGATGAATCTTGGCTTAGTGATCACGGAAAAGCACACCAAACTTAGAGGTTTGCTTGTCCTCAAGCAAAAGAAAAGAGAGAAGAGAGGGGGAGGAAGAGGAAATTCGAATGGTGTGATGGAATGAGGGAGCCAAACGTGCATTTATAAGGTGGGGAGGGGAGTTTTCGAAAAAGAGGAGAGAAATTTGAAAGGAGATTAGAGAAGATATGGAAAGAAATTGAGAAGAGGGTGAAATTTTTGAACAATGTTTGTAATTGATTTAAAATAAATTTGAAGATTGGTTTTGATTTTTTGAAGATTTGAAAGTGAATGATGAATGATTGAAGTGTGATTTTGTAGAAAAGTATGGGTGAGAAAAGGAAAGTTTGAAAAAAATTGAATTGAAAACAAAATTGTGGTCCCCCCACCAAGCTGGCGTTAAACGCCCAGAATGGCACCCATTCTGGCGTTTAACGCCCATTTGTAGCCCTTTTTGGGCGTTTAACGCCCAGCCAGGTGCCCAGCCAGGTGCCCTGGCTGGCGTTAAACGCCAGAATTCCTTTGTCACTGGGCGTTTTTCCAAAACGCCCAGGATGCTGCACACCTGGCGTTAAACGCCCAGAATGGTGCCCATTCTGGCGTTTAACGCCCAAAATGGCACCATTCCTGGCGTTAAACGCCCAGAATGGTACCCATTCTGGCGTTTAACGCCCAAAATGCCCCTTACTGGCGTTTTTTCGCCAGTAAGCTCATTTTCTCTGCTTTTTGAGCTGAATCCTTCTGTAACTCTGTGAATTCCTTCATTTTTTATACTTGCCTTTGTAAGAACTAATCATATACCCTCCTAATGACTGGGTTGCCTCCCAGCAAGCGCTTCTTTACTGTCTTTAGCTGGACTTCTGCTAAGAATCACTCAAGTCTCAGTTTTGAGCATTCCTGCTCAAAATTTCCTTCAAGATAGTGCTTGATTCTCTGTCCATTAACAATGAACTTCTTGTCAGAATCAATACCCTGAAGCTCAACATATCCATATGGTGACACTCCTGTAATCACATACGGACCCCTCCACCGGGATTTGAGTTTTCCTGGAAACAATTTGAGCCTGGAGTTGAAGAGCAGGACTTTTTGTCCTGGCTCAAAGACTCTGGTTGACAATCTCTTGTCATGCCACTTCTTTGCCTTTTCCTTATAAATTTTTGCATTTTCAAAGGCATTGAGTCTGAACTCCTCTAGCTCATTTAACTGGAGCAGTCTTTTCTCACCAGCTAACTGAGCATCCATGTTTAGGAATCTGGTTGCCCAATAGGCTTTATGTTCCAGTTCCACAGGCAAATGACAGGCCTTCCCATACACCAGTTGGTATGGAGAGGTTCCTATAGGAGTCTTGAATGCTGTTCTGTATGCCCACAGAGCATCATCCAAGCTCTTTGCCCAATCCTTTCTTCGGGCCATCACAGTCCGTTCTAGGATTCTTTTTAGCTCTCTGTTAGAGACTTCTGCTTGCCCATTTGTCTGTGGATGATACGGAGTTGCCACTTTATGGCTGATTCCATATCTAACCATAGCAGAGTATAGCTGTTTGTTGCAGAAATGAGAGCCCCTATCACTGATTAGTATTCTGGGAACACCAAATCTGCTGAAGATGTTTTTCTGGAGGAACTTTAGCACGGTCTTAGTATCATTAGTGGGTGTAGCAATTGCTTCTACCCACTTAGATACATAGTCTACTGCCACCAGAATGTAAGTGTTTGAGTATGATGGTGGGAATGGCCCCATGAAGTCAATTCCCCATACATCAAACAATTCTATCTCTAATATCCCTTGTTGAGGCATGGCATATCCGTGAGGCAGGTTACCAGCTCTTTGGCAACTGTCACAGTTACGCACAAACTCTCGGGAATCTTTATAGAGAGTAGCCAGTAGAAGCCACACTGGAGGACTTTAGTGGCTGTTCGCTCACTTCCAAAATGTCCTCCATAATGTGATCCATGGCAGTGCCATAGGATCCTTTGTGCTTCTTCTCTGGGTACACATCTGCAGATCACTCCGTCAGCACATCTCTTAAAGAGATATGGTTCATCCCAGAGGTAGTACTTGGCATCTGAAATTAATTTCTTTCTTTGCACTCTGCTGTACTCCTTGGGTATGAACCTCACAGCTTTATAGTTTGCCATATCTGCAAACCATGGAGCTTCCTGAATGGCAAAGAGTTGCTCATCTGGGAAAGTCTCAGAGATCTCAGTAGAAGGGAGGGACGCCCCAGCTACTGGTTCTATTCGGGACAGATGATCAGCCACTTGGTTTTCTGTCCCTTTTTTGTCTCTTATTTCTATATCAAACTCTTGCAGAAGCAACACCCATCTGATAAGCCTGGGTTTTGAATCCTGCTTTGTGAGTAAGTATTTAAGAGCAGCATGGTCAGTGTACACAATCACCTTTGATCCCACTAGGTAGGATCTAAACTTGTCAATGGCATAAACCACTGTAAGTAACTCTTTCTCTGTGGTTGTGTAGTTCTTTTGTGCGTCATTTAGAACACGGCTGGCATAATAAATGACGTGCAAAAGCTTGTTATGCCTCTGTCCCAACACTGCACCAATGGCATGATCACTGGCATCACACATTAATTCAAATGGCAATGTCCAATCTGGTGCAGAGATAACTGGTGCTGTGACCAGCTTAGCTTTCAGGGTCTCAAATGCCTGCAGGCACTCATTATCAAAGATAAATGGAGTGTCAGCAGCTAGCAGATTACTTAGAGGTTTGGCAATTTTTGAAAAATCCTTTATAAACCTTCTGTAGAATCCTGCATGCCCAAGAAAGCTTCTGATTGCCTTAACATTGGCAGGTGGTGGTAATTTTTCAGTTACCTCTACCTTTGCCTTATCCACCTCTATTCCCCTGCTTGAAATTTTGTGCCCAAGGACAATTCCTTCAGTCACCATAAAGTGATATTTCTCCCAGTTTAAAACCAGGTTAGTCTCTTGGCATCTTTTCTGGACAAGTGATAGGTGGTTAAGACAGGAGCTGAATGAGTCTCCATATACTGAAAAGTCATCCATGAAGACTTCCAGAAATTTCTCTACCATGTCTGAGAAGATAGAGAGCATGCACCTCTGAAAGGTTGCAGGTGCATTGCACAGACCAAAAGGCATTCTCCTATAGGCAAACACGCCAGAAGGGCAGGTAAATGCTGTTTTCTCTTGGTCCTGGGGATCTACTGCAATTTGGTTGTAGCCTGAATAGCCATCCAAAAAGCAGTAATAGTCATGACCAGCTAGTCTTTCTAGCATTTGGTCTATGAATGGTAAAGGAAAATGATCCTTTCTGGTGGCTGTATTGAGCCTTCTGTAGTCAATACACATACGCCACCCTGTGACTGTCCTTGTAGGAACCAGTTCATTTTTTTCATTATGAACCACTGTCATGCCTCCCTTTTTGGGAACAACTTGGACAGGGCTCACCCAGGGGCTATCAGAAATAGGATAAATAATCCCAGCCTCTAGTAATTTAGTGACCTCTTTCTGCACCACCTCCTTCATGGCTGGATTTAGCCGCCTCTGTGGTTGGACCACTGGTTTGGCATTATCCTCCAATAGGATCTTGTGCATGCATCTAGCTGGGCTAATGCCCTTAAGATCACTTATGGACCACCCAAGAGCTGTCTTGTGCGTCCTTAGCACTTGAATCAGTGCTTCCTCTTCCTGTGGATCTAAAGCAGAGCTTATAATCACTGGAAAAGTGTCACCCTCTCCTAGAAATGCATATTTCAGAGATGGTGGTAGAGGTTTGAGTTCAGGTTTGGGAGGTTTATCCTCCTCCTGAGGAATTTTCGAAAATTCCTTTACTTCCTCTGGTTCTTCTTGATCAGGTTGAGCATCTTTGAAGATGTCCTCAAGCTCTGATTCTAGGCTTTCAGTCATATTGATCTCTTCTACCAGAGAGTCAATAATGTCAGCGCCCATGCAGTCATCTGGTGTGTCTGGATGCTGCATTGCTTTCACAGCATTCAACTTGAACTCATCCTCATTGACTCTCAGGGTCACTTCCCCTTTTTGTACATCAATGAGAGTTCGTCCAGTTGCTAGGAATGGTCTTCCTAGAATGAGAGTTGCACTTTTGTGCTCTTCCATTTCCAGCACCACAAAGTCAGTGGGAAAGGCAAAAGGCCCAACCTTGACAATCATGTCCTCTATTATGCCTGATGGGTGTTTAATGGAGCCATCAGCAAGTTGGAGGCATATCCTGGTTGGTTTGACTTCTCCAGCCAACCCAAGCTTTCTGATAGTGGATGCAGGTATTAGATTGATGCTTGCTCCAAGATCACATAGGGCTGTCTTGGTGCAAGCGCCTTCTAATGTGCATGGTATTATAAAGCTTCCAGGATCTTGAAGCTTTTCTGGTAAGCTTTTTAGTATGACTGCACTGCATTCTTCAGTGAGAAACACTTTTTCAGTTTCTCTCCAATCCTTCTTATGACTTAAGATCTCTTTCATGAACTTAGCATAAGAAGGTATTTGCTCAAGTGCCTCTGCAAACGGAATCTTTATTTCAAGAGTCCTTAGATAGTCTGCAAAGCGGGCAAATTGCTTATCCTGTTCCGCTTTGCGGAGTTTCTGAGGATAAGGCATCTTTGCTTGATATTCCTCAACCTTAGATGCTGCAGGTTTATTCCTTACAGAAGTGGTTGAAGAAGCCTTGTTAGAGGGATAATTATCAACACTCTCAGGTGTCTGATCCTCCTTGGGCGTTTGAACGCCAGGAATGGGTGAAGATTGGGCGTTAAACGCCAACTTCTCCCCCTTTTCTGGCGTTTGAACGCCAGAACTGGGCAAGGAATGGGCGTTTAACACCAACTTTCCTTTCCTTTCTGGCGTTTGAACGCCAATAATATTCCTCTCTGGGCTCTTGTTGTCCTCAGAGGGATTTTGAACAGTGGTTTGGTTATCCTCTGTCAATTGTTCTTTGTTTGCCTTCTTGCTCCTTTGAGCAGTGGTGTTCAGTGTTTTCCCACTCCTTAGTTGAACTGCTTGACATCCTTCTGTTATCTGTTTAGTTATTTGCTGTTTTGCTTGATTCAACTGCAGTTCTATGTTCTTGTTAGCAACTTTAGTATCATGGAGCATTTCTTTAAATTCTGCTAACTGTTCTGTCATCAGGAGCAATTGTTGATTAAGCTCATTCATCTGTTCTTGAAGATTAGGATCAGTGACTAATGCCATGACCTCCTCTTGTGGAACGAACTCACTGCTAGAATATAAGTATTGGTTTCTAGCAACAGTGTCTATAAGCTCTTGAGCTTCTTCAATTGTCTTCCTCATGTGTATAGATCCACCAGCTGAGTGGTCTAAAGACATCTGAGCTTTTTCTGTGAGCCCATAGTAGAAGATGTCTAACTGTACCCACTCTGAAAACATTTCAGAGGGGCATTTTCTAAGCATACCTCTATACCTCTCCCAGGCATTATAAAGGGATTCATTATCCTCTTGTTTAAAGCCTTGGATGTCCAGCCTTAGCTGTGTCATCCTCTTTGGAGGGTAGAAATGATTCAGGAATTTGTCTGATAACTGTTTCCATGTCTTTATGCTTGCTGTAGGTTGGTTATTCAACCACCTTTTAGCTTGATCTTTTACAGCAAACAGAAACAGTAATAGTCTGTAGACATCCTGATCTACCTCTTTATCATGTACTGTGTCAGCAATTTGTAAGAACTGTGCCAGAAACTCAGTAGGTTCTTCCTGTGGAAGACCGGAATACTGGCAATTTTGCTGCACTATGATAATGAGTTGAGGGTTTAGCTCAAAGCTGCTTGCCTTGATGGGAGGTATACAGATGCTACTCCCATATGCAGCTGTAATGGGGTTAGCATATGACCCCAGAGTCCTCTTGGACTGATTAATTCCACTTGAGTCCATAATGGACAAAAGGGAAATGATAATGATTGCAAAGAAATAAATTTTGTTTTTTTTTTTTTTTTTGAAGTAAACGAAAAAAATTAAAATAAAATAAAAGGAAATAATAAAAAAAATTCGAAAATCAAAAAGAAAACAAGATCAAAGCAAATTGAGAACTGAATCAATTAGTTAATTAAAAAGATTTTGAAAGCAGCAATTAAAAAGATATGATTGAAAAATTTTTATGAAAAAGATTTGATTTTTAAAAAGAGGAAAGAGAAAAACAACCAAAAGACACCAAACTTAAAATTTTTAGAAAATCAAACACTAATTTTCGAAAATTTTAAAGAGAAAAACACAAAGAGGACACCAAACTTAGAATTTTTATGAATCAAAAAGGGACTAAGAACATGCAAAAACGAAAATTTTAAAAGGAAAAATAAAAGCATGCAATTGACACCAAACTTAGAATATGAAACTAGACTCAAATAAAAGACTCTAAACCAACAAAAATAAAACAGTCATAATCTAAGCAACAAGATAAGCCGTCAGTTGTCCAAACTCGAACAATCCCCGGCAACGGCGCCAAAAACTTGGTGCACGAAATTGCAATAACACTTTTGCAATCCCGCACAACTAACCAGCAAGTGCACTGGGTCGTCCAAGTAATACCTTGCGTGAGCAAGGGTCGATCCCACAGAGATTGTCGGCTTGAAGCAAGCTATGGTTATCTTGTAAATCTTAGTCAGGATATCAAAAATTATCAGGATTGATTGTAAAAAGCAAAAGAACATGAAATGATTACTTGTTTTGCAGTAATGGAGAATAGGCTGAGGCTTTGGAGATGCTCCATCTTCCGAATCTCTACTTTCCTATTGTCGTCTTCATCAAACACACAAGGCTCCTTCCATGGCAAGCTGTATGTAGGGTTTCACCGTTGTCAGTGGCTACCTCCCATCCTCTCATTGGAAATACGTCCCTGATGCTCTGTCACAGCATCGGCTATCCATCTGTCGGTTCTCAATCAGGCCGGAATAGAATCCAGTGATTCTTTTGCGTCTGTCACTAACGCGCCGCCTTCAGGAGTTTGAAGCACGTCACAGTCATTCAATCATTGAGTCCTACTCAGAATACCACAGACAAGGTTTAGACCTTCCGGACTCTCTTGAATGCCGCCATCAGTTCTAGCTTATACCACGAAGATTCCGATTAAAGAATCCAAGAGATACCTACTTAATCTAAGGTAGAACAGAGGTGGTTGTCAGGCACATGTTCATAGTTGAGAATGATGATGAGTGTCACGGATCATCACATTCATCCGGGTTAGGAGCAAGTGATATCTTAGAATGGAAGCAAGCATGATTGAATAAGAAACAGTAGTAATTGCATTAATCCATCAAGACACAGCAGAGCTCCTCACCCCCAACCATGGGGTTTAGAGACTCATGCTGTGGAAGGTACACAAGAAACTTGTAAAAAATGTCATGAGGTCATAAGGTCCTGATTACAATGTCAAAAGATCCTATAAATAGTAAAAGCTAGTATCCTAAGGTTTACAGAAATGAGTAAATGACAGAAAAATCCACTTCCGGGCCCACTTGGTGTGTGCTTGGGCTGAGCATTGAAGCTTTTATGTGTAGAGACGTTTTCTGGAGTTAAACGCCAGCTTTCATGCCAGTTTGGGCGTTTAACTCCAAGTTTTATGCCAGTTCCGGCGTTTAACGCTGGAATTTCTGATGCTGATTTGCTACGCCGGTTTGGGCCATCAAATCTTGGGCAAAGTATGGACTATCATATATTGCTGGAAAGCCCAGGATGTCTACTTTCCAATGCCGTTGAGAGCGCGCCAATTGGGCTTCTGTAGCTCCAGAAAATCCACTTCGAGTGCAGGGAGGTCAGAATCCAACAGCATCTGCAGTCCTTTTCAGTCTCTGGATCAGATTTTTGCTCAGAACCTTCAATTTCAGCCAGAAAATACCTGAAATCACAGAAAAACACACAAACTCATAGTAAAGTCCAGAAAAGTGAATTTTAACTAAAAACTAATAAAAATATACTAAAAACTAACTAAAAGATACTAAAAACATACTAAAACAATGCCAAAAAGCGTATAAATTATCCGCTCATCACTGTACTCCTGGGGTATGAACCTTACAGCTTTATAATTTGCAATATCTGCAAACCAAGGAGCTTCCTGAATGGCAAAGAGTTGCTCATCTGGGAAAGTCTCAGAGATCTCAGTAGAAGGGAGGGACGCCCCAGCTACTGGTTCTATTCGGGACAGATGATCAGCTACTTGGTTCTCTGTCCCTTTTCTGTCTCTTATTTCTATATCAAACTCTTACAGAAGCAACACCCATCTTATTAGCCTGGGTTTTGAATCCTGCTTTGTGAGTAAGTATTTAAGAGCAGCATGGTCAGTGTACACAATCACTTTGGATCCTACTAGATAAGATCTAAACTTGTCAATGGCATAAACCACTGCAAGTAATTCTTTTTCTGTGGTTGTGTAATTCTTCTGTGCATCATTTAGAACACGGCTAGCATAATAAATGACGTGCAGAAGTTTATTATGCCTCTGTCCCAACACTGCACCAATGGCATGATCACTGGCATCACACATTAGTTCAAATGGCAATGTCCAATCTGGTGCAAAGATGACTGGTGCTGTCACCAGCTTAGCTTTCAGGGTCTCAAACACCTGCTGACACTGTGTGTCAAACACAAATGGTGTGTCAGCAGCTAGCAGGTTACTCAAAGGTTTTGCAATTTTCGAAAAATCCTTTATAAACCTTCTATAAAATCCTGCATGCCCCAGAAAGCTTCTGATTGCCTTAACATTGGCAGGTGGTGGTAATTTTTCAATTACCTCTACCTTTGCCTTATCCACCTCTATTCCCCTGCTTGAAATTTTGTGCCCAAGGACAATTCCCTCAGTCACCATAAAGTGACATTTCTCCCAGTTTAAAACCAGGTTAGTCTCTTGGCATCTTTTCAGGACAAGTGATAGGTGGTTAAGACAGGAGCTGAATGAGTCTCCATACACTGAGAAGTCATCCATGAAGACTTCCAGAAATTTCTCTACCATATCTGAGAAGATAGAGAGCATGCACCTCTGAAAGGTTGCAGGTGCATTGCACAGACCAAAAGGCATCCTTCTGTAGGCAAACACGCCAGAAGGGCAAGTAAATGCTGTTTTCTCTTGGTCCTGGGGATCTACTGCAATTTGGTTGTAGCCTGAATAGCCATCCAAAAAGCAGTAATAATCATGACCAGCTAGTCTTTCTAGCATTTGGTCTATGAATGGTAAAGGAAAATGATCCTTTCTGGTGGCTGTATTGAGCCTTCTGTAGTCAATACACATACGCCACCCTGTAACTGTTCTCGTAGGAACCAGTTCATTTTTTTCATTATGAACCACTGTCATGCCTCCCTTTTTGGGGACAACTTGGACAGGGCTCACCCAGGGGCTATCAGAAATAGGATAAATAATCCCAGCCTCTAGTAATTTAGTGACCTCTTTCTGCACTACCTCCTTCATGGCTGGATTTAGCCTCCTTTGTGGTTGGACCACTGGTTTGGCATTATCCTCCAACAGGATCTTGTGCATGCATCTAGCTGGGCTAATGCCCTTGAGATCACTTATGGACCACCCAAGAGCTGTCTTGTGTGTCCTTAGCACTTGAATCAGTGATTCCTCTTCCTGTGGATTTAAAGCAGAGCTTATAATCACTGGAAAAGTTTCACCCCCTCCCAGAAATGCATATTTCAGGGATGGTGGTAGTGGTTTAAGTTCAGGTTTGGGAGGCTTATCCTCCTCCTGAGGAATTTTCGAAAATTCCTTTGTTTCCTGTAGTTCTTCTTGATCAGGCTGAGCATCCTTGAAGATGTCTTCAAGCTCTGATTCTAGGCTTTCAGTCATATTGATCTCTTCCACCAAAGAGTCAATAATGTCAGCGCCCATGCAGTCATTTGGTGTGTCTGGATGCTGCATGGCTTTCACAGCATTCAACTTGAACTCATCCTCATTGACTCTCAGGGTTACTTCCCCTCTTTGTACATCAATGAGAGTTCGTCCAGTTGCTAGGAAAGGTCTTCCTAGAATGAGAGTTGCACTTTTGTGCTCCTCCATTTCCAGCACCACAAAGTCAGTTGGAAAGGCAAATGGCCCAACCTTGACAATCATGTCCTCTATTATGCCTGATGGGTGTTTAATGGAGCCATCAGCAAGTTGGAGGCATATCCTGGTTGGTTTGACTTCTCCAGTCAACCCAAGCTTTCTGATAGTGGATGCAGGTATTAGATTGATGCTTGCTCTAAGATCACATAGGGCTGTCTTGGTGCAAGCGCCCTCTAATGTGCATGGTATCATAAAGCTTCCAGGATCTTGAAGCTTTTCTGGTAAGCTTTTCAGAATGACTGCACTGCATTCTTCAGTGAGAAACACTTTTTCAGTTTCTCTCCAATCCTTCTTATGACTTAAGATCTCTTTCATGAATTTAGCATAAGAAGGTATTTGCTCAAGTGCCTCTACAAACGGAATCTTTATTTCAAGAGTCCTTAGATAGTCTGCAAAGCGGGCAAATTGCTTATCCTGTTCCGCCTTGCGGAGTTTCTGAGGATAAGGAATCTTGGCTTGATATTCTTCAACCCTTGATGCTGCAGGTTTATTCCTTACAGAAGTGGTTGAAGAAGCCTTGTTAGAGGGATTATTATCAGCACTCTCAGGTGTCTGATCCTCCCTTGGCGTTTGAACGCCAGGATTGGGTGGAAAATGGGCGTTTAACGCCAACTTTTCCCCCTTTTCTGGCGTTTGAATGCCAGAACTGGGCAAGGAATGGGCGTTTAACGCCAGCTTTCCTTCCCTTTCTGGCGTTTGAACGCCAATAACATTCCTCTCTGGGCTCTTATTGTCCTCAGAGGGATTTTGAACAGTGGTTTGGTTATCCTCTGTCAGTTGTTCCTTGTTTGGCTTTTTGCTCTTTTGAGCAGTGGTATTCAGTGTCTTCCCACTCCTCAGTTGAGCTGCTTGACATTCCTCTGTTATCTGTTTAGATATTTGCTGTTTTGCTTGATTCAACTGCAGTTCTATGTTCTTGTTAGCAACCTTAGTATCATGGAGCATTTCTTTAAATTCTGCTAACTGTTCTGTCATCAGGACCAATTGTTGATTAAGCTCATTCATCTGTTCTTGAGGATTAGGATCAGTGACTACTGCCATGACTTCCTCTTTTGGAGAGAACTCATTGCTAGAATATAAGTATTGGTTTCTAGCAACAGTGTCTATAAGCTCTTGAGCTTCTTCAATTGTCTTCCTCATGTGTATAGATCCACCAGCTGAGTGGTCTAAAGACATCTGAGCTTTCTCTGTAAGCCCATAGTAGAAGATGTCTAACTGTACCCACTCTGAAAACATTTCAGAGGGGCATTTTCTAAGCATACCTCTATACCTCTCCCAGGCATTATAAAGGGATTCATTATCCTCTTGTTTAAAGCCTTGGATGTCCAGCCTTAGCTGTGTCATCCTCTTTGGAGGGTAAAAATGATTCAGGAATTTGTCTGACAACTGTTTCCATGTCTTTATGCTTGCTGTAGGTTGATTATTCAACCACCTTTTAGCTTGATCTTTTACAGCAAATGGAAACAGTAATAGTCTGTAGACATCCTGATCTACCTCTTTATCATGTACCCTGTCAGCAATTTGCAAGAACTGTGCCAGAAACTCAGTAGGTTCTTCCTGTGGAAGACCGGAATACTGGCAATTTTGCTGCACTATGATAATGAGTTGAGGATTTAGCTCAAAGCTGCTTGCTTTGATGGGAGGTGTACAGATGCTACTCCCATATGCAGCTGTAATGGGGTTAGCATATGACCCCAGAGTCCTTTTGGACTGATCAATCCCTCTTAGGTCCATAATGGACAAAAGGGAAATGATAATGATTGCAAACAGATAAATTTTGTTTTTTTTTTTTTTGAGTTAAACGAAAAAAAGAAAAAAATATAAAATAAAACAAAAGAAAATTAAAATAAAAATTCGAAAATCAAAAAGAAAATAAGATCAAAGCAAATTGAGAACTGAATCAATTAGTCAATTAAAAAGATTTTGAAAATAGCAATTAAAAAGATATGATTGAAAAAATTTTTATGAAAAAGATTTGATTTTTGAAAAGAGGAAAGAAAAAAACAACAAAAAGACACCAAACTTAAAATTTTTAGAAAATCAAACACTAATTTTTGAAAATTTTAAAGGAAAACACAAAGAGGACACCAAACTTAGAATTTTTATGAATCAAAAAGGGACTAAGAACATGCAAAATCGAGAATTAAAAGAAAACAAAAGCATGCAATTGACACCAAACTTAAAATATGAAACTAGACCCAAATAAAAGACTCTAAACCAACAAAAATAAAACAGTCCTAATCTAAGCAACAAGATAAACCGTCAGTTGTCCAAACTCGAACAATCCCCGGCAACGGCGCCAAAAACTTGGTGCACGAAATTGCAATCACACTTTTGCAATCCCGCACAACTAACCAGCAAGTGCACTGGGTCGTCCAAGTAATACCTTGCGTGAGCAAGGGTCGATCCCACGGAGATTGTCGGCTTGAAGCAAGCTATGGTTATCTTGTAAATCTTAGTCAGGATATCAAAAATTATCAGGATTGATTGTGAAAAGCAAAAGAACATGAAATAGGTACTTGTTTTTGCAGTAATAGAGAATAGGTTGAGGCTTTGGAGATGCTCCATCTTCCGAATCTCTGCTTTCCTACTGTCTTCTTCCTCAAACACGCAAGGCTCCTTCCATGGCAAGCTGTATGTAGGGTTTCACCGTTGTCAGTGGCTACCTCCCATCCTCTCAGTGAAAACGTTCCTATGCTCTGTCACAGCATGGCTAATCATCTGTCGGTTCTCGGTCAGGCCGGAATAGAATCCAGTGATTCTTTTGCGTCTGTCACTAACGCCCCGCCTGCTAGGAGTTTGAAGCACGTCACAGTCATTCAATCATTGAATCCTACTCAGAATACCACAGACAAGGTTTAGACCTTCCGGATTCTCTTGAATGCCGCCATCAGTTCTAGCTTATACCACGAAGATTCTGGTTAAGGAATCCAAGAGATATCTACTCAATCTAAAGTAGAACGGAGGTGGTTGTCAGGCACACGTTCATAGTTGAGAATGATGATGAGTGTCACGGCTCATCTCATTCATCCGGGTTAAGAGCAAGTGATATCTTAGAATGGAAGCAAGCATGATTGAATAAGAAACAGTAGTAATTGCATTAATCCATCAAGACACAGCAGAGCTCCTCACCCCCAACCATGGGGTTTAGAGACTCATGCTGTGGAAAATACACAAAGAAACGTGTAAAGTGTCATGAGGTACAGATACAATGTCAAAAGATCCTATTAATAGTAAACTAGTAGCCTAGGGTGTACAGAAATGAGTAAATGACGTAAAAATCCACTTCTTGGTCCACTTAGTGTGTGCTTGGGCTGAGCAATGAAGCATTTTCGTGTAGAGACCTTTTCTGGAGTTAAACGCCAGCTTTCATGCCAGTTTGGGCGTTTAACTCCAAGTTTTATGCCAGTTCCAGCGTTAAACGCTGGAATTTCTGAGGCTGATTTGCCACGCCGGTTTGGGCCATCAAATCTTGGGCAAAGTATGGACTATCATATATTGCTGGAAAGTCCAGGATGTCTACTTTCCAATGCCGTTGAGAGCGCGCCAATTGGGCTTCTGTAGCTCTGGAAAATCCACTTTGAGTGCAGGGAGGTCAGAATCCAACAGCATCTGCAGTCCTTTTCAGTCTCTGAATCAGATTTTTGCTCAGAACCTTCAATTTCAGCCAGAAAATACCTGAAATCACAGAAAAACACACAAACTCATAGTAAAGTCCAGAAAAGTGAATTTTAACTAAAAACTACTAAAAATATACTAAAAACTAATTAAAAGATACTAAAATCATACTAAAAACAATGCCAAAAAGGGTACAAATTATCCGCTCATCACCCTCTTACAAAACTTGTAAAGTTAAAGGCGAGGGAAACATAATACTAAAACAATACAAAAATATCGTATAACAAAAAAGAAATGATCTCTTCTGAACTTTGTCGTCCATAACCTCAAAAAGAAAAGACCTGTAGGGGAGTGAGAACATCATCCTCGAAAGGGTTCTCACTATAGGGTTACAGAATTACTATAATAGGATAGGCGAGATAAAATCGTTACAGTGATTAATAATCGGCTTATGCGTCTTTTCAAAGCAAAGGTTTACTATAAAAGAAATATCTGAAATCTTTTCTGAAAGAGGAAACTGTTCATTTCTTAAAAATTCAAAAACCTTTCAAAAGGTTTACCTATGTAGAACCAGATTAAATTTTCATACTTTTCTAAACCAGAAACATCAACCAAACATGGCCTTCGGCCCACCTCATGATCAACCACGGCCCTTGGCCCAAACAATCCAAACAACAACCAGTCACCACAGTCCAACAGAATCCCAATTGCAAACACAAGTAGGAAAGTTCAAGCACAAACAAACAATTACTTCAAGTAGAACAAATAGCAGTTAAACACAATTAATCACAAAGGCAAACCAAGTACAATATGCACACCCAAATAATGTCACATAGATGCATATGATGAATGCCTACCCTAGTGGCTGATGATATCATCTGTTGGTTATTAAGCCAACCCGACAAGTCCTGGTAGCTAACCATTGGACTGTCCCTCTGTCGTGCATCCCCAACTCGAGTTATTCACAATCATAATCATAATTCACATTAAACACCCTCACTGGTGTATATTCACGGGGGCGAGCTCATCCGGAACTTTCACAGTATCTGGCCATATTTACGACATAGGGTCAGCAGAGTATCAAATCTCCACCTGGAGCACGTGGTGGCTAGCCACTGCTTTCACCCGAGAAAACTCGTATCTCAGATAGGTGGAGTGCAACAATCACAATATCAATAACTCAGCATATATGCATTTATTCTCAGTCATAAATCAATATTCATCTCAGCCATCCGGCTTAAGTTCATGGTTCATAGTCAGCCATGATTCATTATCATATACAGCCATTCCGGCTCATAACATATTCCACAGTCAGCCATAATTCATTAACATATACAGCCATTCCAGCTCATAACATAATAGCACCTCCACCATCCAACATCATCAATAGCATAAAATTATCATTCAAGCCATAAATCACTTTTCTCAATTCACTTTACTTTGAAAGCAAGAATTAATTCTTCCCAGGCTTGGCTTTAAAATCCCCATTCCTCAAATCATTTCAGGCTCATAAGCCACTTTTTCTCAAACGTAAATTCCCCATTTTAAAACATGGTTACTGAACACGTGGTGGCTAACCAGTTCTCCTCAAACATAAATTTCTCTTTTTAAAATAAGGCCACTCTCTACAACATCTTTCCAAACATTTTGGAAACCACACCAAATCAAAAGCCATTTTCGCGAGATTCAAAATCATTCATTCTAAAACAAGATTTGGTAACAAAAGATCCTCAGTAGAGTCTCAAGACTTTAGGGGAGAATAACACAACTCACTTTCTCAAATTCGTTTGAAGTCTTTAAAACCTTAGCTTCTCGGTTTAAGTAATAAAAATAGAATCTAAGCCAAACCAAATCGTGTAATCAACTACTCCGAATGCATTTCCAAAACCATCTTTTTTTACTTAAACCAAAACCAAGTCCAACACCATGTTAAAATCTGAAACGTTTCCGACAGCTCGGAGATCATTTTAGTTTGGCTAAACTAGAATTCAAAGAATACTTTAAACCTTCCCTAAAACGTCGAAAATTAAAATTTGTAAATCGAAATCCAAGTTCTTTCAAAGTCACTAAAATTTCTATAACTAAAACCTTTAAGTCAAATTCAAATAACATAAACCGTGTTTAAGTCAAATCCAAGAAAACATAAACTCCTTCCACCTATTAAACAACTTTAAAACATAATTCTCTTCCAAATGACTTGCACCCAAAAATATAAGGCTTTTCTTAGAAAACAAAGCTAAGGCATAAGCTTCTTTTCAAAGATTCTTTTCAAAGCATAATTTTATCACTTTCATAAATGATTCAAGTGAAGATAATAAAAGTTTTGAATTCACAATTCCCCAAGTAAAATGGTAAAGGCCTTAAATTCATAATTTTCCAAATAACATTCCCAAATAAAGACTCGGATTTTCTAGGAATTTCGGCAACACCTCCCCTAAAACTTGGACTTTGCCACCTTTTCCGGGTCCCAACCAAACCATTCTGCAACTCTCTTCAAGGGGTTCAAAACCAAATCAATTCAAAATCAAGCTATTTCCAAGGTGCATCATTTTCATATTTCAAGAACACCAAATTCAAACTCAAATCAATTTTCAACAGAATGAACTCGATTTCAAAGCTTTTACAAATTAACTTTAAAGAAGCATTTCAAGAACTATCCGTTTCACAAAACCGAACAAAAATCTAGCCAAACAAGCATTCATATTCATCCAAGACAACCAACAATTACATAAGACTTGTACAATTACTCAAAGATACATTTTCTCACATCAATATCCATATATAATAATTCTAATTTATAAAATGTGGTGTTCTGAAAAGGCCCCTACCTCGATTGTCAAAACTCAAAAACTCAAAAACACACCACAAACTCATTCTCCCTCGGCCCGCAACGGCGGCAGCCGCAACCTCAGCTCCAAACCGTTTTCTCACAACCACAATGACTCGAAATAACAAAATGAAGTAGCTGCGATTCTAAATCGACTCGGCAATAGCTCCAACAATAACCCCAAGTGACAGTCGCGAGCAAAGACCCCGGTGACGGAGACGGCAAAGTTACCTGGCGACGGCTGCAAGGTTTTAGACGGCAGAGGCGACGTGAAGCATTGGGGGTTTAGCAACCGCTACGGTGGCTCTCCGTCTCCTCTTTTATTCGCGTTTCTTCTCCCTCAGACCAGATCGGCGGCTGACCACCATCAACAGCAATGCAGATGTGATGGCGGCGGCTAGGCTAGTCAATGATGGCAGCGGCAAAGGGGATCGACGACGATGAAGACAGCACAGATAGCGGCAGCGACACGACGCTCCTGGCGGCGTCCTCCTCCCTCGCGCGTCTCTGCTCTGACGGTGGGCTGAACGGCGACGACACGGCTCCACAGGACGGCGACGCTCCTCCTCGCGTGGTTCTGGCAGCAGCTCGTGGACAGACTGAGCGGTGGCGGCACAGGGACGGCGACGGCAGCGCGGCCTTTTCTTCCTTCTCCTTCCTCGGCTCTCACAGATCTCCTATCTCTTTGTCAGTAGTGGCGGCGACGGTGGCAGTGACGCCCACCGCGCCGCCTTCCCTCCTCCACCCTCACTCCCCTTCCACGGTACCCCCTTCCCTCTATCCCTTTCTTTCTTTGTTTCTTTCTTTCACTTTGCAGCTACTGCTGCTGCATGGTTAGGGTGCGTTTGTGTGTGCTGGGTGTGGGTATGGGGAAAACGGGTAACCGGGTTAAGGTTTCAGGGTTAGGGTTTTTTCCAATTTGGGAATTAATTAGGGTTTAGGTAAAATTAGGTTTAAGGGTAATTTTGTAATTTTAAATAAAAATAGAGATAATATAATAATTAGAAATAAATTTTAATCTAACAATAATAATGTATAAAAATAATATTCGTTCATCAATTTCACAAATTATTTTCAATAAAATGTTCAAATCCAATAATTAGAGATAATATAATTAATTTTTCTTTATTCATAAAAATTAAAGTATTAATTTCTAAAATCTCAATTATTTAAAGTAAATCATAAAATCTTTATTATTTTACCATTACTAAAATTTATAATTTAAATATAAAAATTATCCAATAATTATGAAATTAGATAAAAATTCAAATTTAATTGTCAACACTTGATTTGATAAGCCTTAATAAAATAATTTCTGAAATTAAAATCTTTAATGAATAAATAATTTGAAATTGACTCCTAATGAGATTTTTCAAAAGTTCTGGGTTTTACAGTAACTGCCTTTGGTTCTTACCCAACTTTCCACTCATGTAGAACACTTATTTTTTCTCAGTCCAATTGAAAATTGAATTTATTTACTCTATGATTAAAGTCAAAGGATCAAAGAACTGGCTGAATACAAGCATTTTCTCATTCATTGCATCACATATCCTTACAAACTCCACCAAAAATCTTGTTTTGACACCAACATTTTGGATTTAGTTTGAGGGCTTTAAACTATTCCATGTCAACAAAAGCTTTTTCCCAAGTAGGTGAAAGAGTGCAGCAAAGGAAAAGGGATGGATGGACAGACACTAAGGCCGGCTTGCTATGGAAAGACAGTGTATTCGGATGTCCTTCAATGCCCTCAAGAAGTACTTTCTGCAAATCACCTGGCATTAAAGTCACCCCGCAATCTTTCAAGCCAGGAAGATTCTTTTGAAGAATATTGCCTTTGTGAACATGCCCAAATGGATCCATCAGCTGCTTCAATTGCTTGATGTTCTCATCATTTAAATTCCCAGTTCTGAATGAAAAAACTAGTTCCCAACTGAAACCTTTAGATTCTTTCATCTCTTGCATCAATCTTCTTTGGTAGAACTTTTTAAGCTCAGGAGGTCTGGTATTCGAAAAGGACGGTTTGACCATGCAGATTATATTGTAAAGCTCCAGAAAATTGTTCTGGAAAGGAGTCCCAAAAAGGATGATTCTTTTGTGATTTTGAATCTCAGAAAGAACCTTCCAAATCTTACTACTCTGATTTTGTGGCGTGTGTCCTTCATCCAATACCAATAATCCAGGAACTTCAAGTAGGATTTTTCCCAAGACACCTCTGGTAGCATTCTCCTTCAAACTTCTATCACGCTTCACGCCGGTAAGCCTCTGAAATAAACTGTAGATGATTCCAAGAATACTTAGTTCTTTGAACTAAGAATATAGCTTCACCTTCTGGGGTCTGCTCTAAGCCAGGAGGATATCTGGATGGTAAAGTTGTATTCTTGGTTCAAGGAACCAAGTATTCTCATATATTTGGCCTACCCATTGATGGAGAGCCTGTGAGCGGCCGGACAGATGGTTGTTTCACCTGAAAGTGCCCATAGTCACACGTCCATCGCGCAAGATCAACTACCAACACCTTTCTATTAGGCATTTCACGCACCTCAAACACCTCGTTTCGTCTATCAAACCGGTTGACAACTATATTTCCAGCACGTTACATATTTGCTTCTATCCGCTGTTATGCAAATACAAAGTAAATCCGGCACGCTTGCATTCGTGAGTCTCTGCACTCTTCCGCCTAAATAGTTCGTTTAACCGATAATACGTTGCTTAGACGAGGGCCAACACAGGGAGGTTTCGGGCACCCTTCAACACTGAATTAATGCACTCCACAAGGTTCGTTGTCATATGGCCCCATCGATGACCCTCATCAAATGCCAATACCAGTGTCTAAGTCCAATGGCATCGCACCACCGGGCATATGCCTCGCCTTGCTCTTCCAACCTCTTATAGTTGATGTTGTACTCCTCCACCGTCCTTGAATACCCTATGTTGACAACAAGTTTTTGGAGGTGCGGTACTTTGAATGCCCTTAAGAAGTTACTACCGATGTGCCTTATACAAAACATCCACCATGCCCTTGGAGGTTGCCAATCATCACCGAAACGATTTACTGTTGCCCGGATTGACTCATGTCGGTCTGAGATCACACTTGCACCGTCTTTTCTAACTACATGCCTTCATAGATTCCTAAGAAAGAAGTGCCACACATCAGCTGTCTCCCCCTCCACCAGGGCAAAGGCGATAGACATAATGTTATGGTTCCCATCTTGTGCAACAGTAACCCGAAGTGTACCTTTGTATTTTCTGTATAGGTGTGTGCCATCAATCTAAACTAGAGGCTTGCAATGCTTGAACACCCTAATGCATGGATTGAAACTCCAAAATACGCGGTGAAGTATTTTGACACCGTCCGCCTCCTCACTCCCGTTGTACAGGTGGTGGACGAAATTGTGATTCCTTCTTTTCTAATTCGAAACAATCCCCGGTAATGGCTCCAAAAACTTGGTGCACAAAACCATGGGGTAAAATCATGTACACAAAAACTATTGTGTCTCTTGTTCATTCACAATCCCGTTCAACTAACCAGCAAGTGTACTGGGTCGTCCAAGTAATACCTTACGTGAGTAAGGGTCGAATCCACAGAGATTGTTGGTATGAAGCAAGCTATGGTCACCTTGTAGATCTCAGTCAGGCGGATTAAACATGATACTTGATTAGATTCAAATAATAAAATAGAAATAATAAAAAGGATAGAATACTTATGTAAATCAAGAGTGGGAATTTCAGATAAGCGCATGGAGATGCTGTGCTCCTCTTTGAAACTCTGCTTCACTATTCTCTCTTCCAATCCTTCTTACTCCTTTCCATGGCAAGCTGTATGTAGGGCATCACCGTTGTCAGTGGCTACATCCCATCCTCGCAGTGAAAGCTAATGCTCACGCACTCTGTCACAGTACGGCCAATCACCGGTCGGTTCCCTCCCCTACTGGAATAGAATCCCTCTTTTGCGTCTGTCACTAACGCCCAGCAGGTTACAGGTTTGAAGCTCGTCACAGTCATTCAATCCTAGAATCCTACTCGGAATACCATAGACAAGGTTTAGACTTTCCGGATCCTCATGAATGCCGCCATCTATCTAACTTATACCACGAAGATTCTGTTGGGGAATCTAAGAGATACACATTCAAGCTCTGTTGCATGTAGAACGGAAGTGGTTGTCAATCACGCGCGTTCATGAGTGAGAATGATGATGAGGGTTATCCAACTCATCACATTCATCATGTTCTTGGGTACGAATGAATATCTTGGAATAAGAATAAATGAAGTTTATAAGATTATAAATAGTAATTGCATTGAAACTTGAGGTACAGCAGAGCTCCACACCCTTAATCTATGGTGTGTAGAAACTCCACTGTTGAAAATACATAAGTGAAAGGTTCAGGCATGGCCGAGAGGCCAGCCCCCAAAACGTGATCACTAGATCAAAATACAATCCAGGATCCAGGATGAAATTATGATAGTTAAATGTTCTATTTATAATAAACTAGCTCCTAGGGTTTACATGAGTAAGTAATTGATGCATAAATCCACTTCCGGGGCCCACTTGGTGTATGTTTGGGCTGAGCTTGATCAATCCACGAGCTGAGGCTTCTCTTGGAGTTGAATTTCGAGTTATGATGTGTTTTGGGCGTTCAACTCCGGATCATGACGTTTTTCTGGCGTTTAACTTCGGATAGCAGCATGTACTTGGCGTTCAACGCCAAGTTGCGTCGTCATTCTTCGAATAAAGTATGGACTATTATATATTGCTGGAAAGCTCTGGATGTCTACTTTCCAACGCCGTTGAGAGCGCGCCATTTGGAGTTCTGTAGCTCCAGAAAATTTATTTTGAGTGCAGGGAGGTCAGATTCCAACAGCATCAGCAGTCCTTTTGTCAGCCTTTTTCAGAGTTTTGCTCAAGTCCCTCAATTTCAGTCAGAATTTACCTGAAATCACAGAAAAACACACAAACTCATAGTAAAGTCCAGAAATGTGAATTTAACATAAAAACTAATGAAAACATCCCTAAAAGTAGCTTGAACTTACTAAAAACTACCTAAAAACAATGCCAAAAAGCGTATAAATTATCCGCTCATCACAACACCAAACTTAAATTGTTGCTTGTCCCCAAGCAACTGAAAATCAATTAGGATAAAAAGAAGAGAATATACTATAAATTCAGAAATATCAATGAATATTAATTATAATTAAATGAGCGGGACTTGTAGCTTTTTGCTTCTGAATAGTTTTGGCATCTCACTTTTTCCTTTGAAGTTTAGAATGATTGGCTTCTCTAGGAACTTAGAATTTCGGATAGTGTTATTGACTTTCCTAGTTAAGCATGTTGATTCTTGAACACAGCTACTAATGAGTCTTGGCCGTGGCCCTAAGCACTTTGTTTTCCAGTATTACCACCGGATACATAAATGCCACAGACACATAACTGGGTGAACCTTTTCAAATTGTGACTTAGCTTTGCTAGAGTCCCCAGTTAGTGGTGTCCAGAGCTCTTAAGCACACTCTTTTGCCTTGGATCACGACTTTAACCACTTAGTCTCAAGCTTTTTTTTTTTTTTTACTTGGACCTTCATGACACAAGCACATGGTTAGGGACAGCTTGATTTAGCCGCTTAGGCCTGGATTTTATTTCCTTGGGCCCTCCTATCCATTGATGCTCAAAGCCTTGGATCCCTTTTTACCCTTGCCTTTTGGTTTTAAGGGCTATTGGCTTTTTCTACTGCTCCTTCTTTTTCTATATACTCTTTTTAGCCCCTTTTTTTTTCGCCATTCACTGCTTTTTCTTGCTTCAAGAATCAATTTCATGATTTTTCAGATCATCAATAACATTTCTCTTTGTTCATCATTCTTTCAAGAGCCAACAATTTTAACATTCATAAACAACAAGATCAAAAGACATATGCACTGTTCAAGCATTCATTCAGAAAACAAAAAGTATTGTCACCACATCAATATAATTAAATTAAATTCAAGGATAAATTCGAAATTCATGTACTTCTTGTTCTTTTGAATTAAAACATTTTTCTTTTAAGAGAGGTGAAGAATTCATGGAATTATTCATAATCTTTAAGGCATAGTTACTATATACTAATGATCATGTAATAGATAAACATATAAAAAAAATGAAAAGTAGGAAAAAAAAAATTTAGAACAAGGAATGAGTCCACCTGAGTGAGGGTGGCGCCTTCTTGAAGATCCAATGGTGCTTCTTTTTTTTTTTTTTTTTGAGCTCCTTCATGTCTCTTCCTTGCTTCTGTTGAATGATTCATAGTAATTTTGGTGTTCCTCCCCTTAGTTGCTTCCAATATTTGTGTGGAGGACACCTTATCCCCTGAGGTATCTCAGGGATCTCTTGATTTGTAGCCACATGTTCTACCACTGAGCTATGACGGCTTATATTTAGTCTTTCCATCTCCCATGACTTGGAGGTGGAAGCTTTTTGTCTTTCTTTTTTCTCTTTTTTTTTTTTGCAAGCCTTTTTCCTTGTTCCTGCTCATATAGGGAAGAAGAGAACAAGAAAAGAAAGAGGAATCCTCTATGTCACAGTAAAGAGGTTCCTTATTGTTAGTAGAAGAAGAAAGGAATAAAAGTGGAGAATCCAATCACAATGGTGAGGATAGAGGCAGTGATTGGAGATGAAGAGAGGTGAAGAGAAGTGTTAGTAAATAAATAAAATAAAATAAATAGAAAGAGATGAGGGGGATAGAAATTCGAAAATAATTTTGAAAAATGGGTTAGTAATTTTCGAAAATTAAAGATAAGATATAATTAAAATTAAAATTTAAAACAATTAATTAATTAAAAAGAATTTTTTGAAAAAGAGGGAGGTATTTTCGAAAATTAGAGATGGAAAAGTAGTTAGGTGGTTTTGAAAAAGATAAGAAACAAACAAAAAATTAATTAGTTAGTTGAAAAAGATATTAAAATCAAATTTGAAAAGATAAGAGGATAAGAAGTTAGAAAAGATATTTTAAAATCAAATTTTTTGAAAAAGATAAAATTTTGAAAAATATATGATATAAAAGATATGATTTAAAAAGATATGATTTTTGAAAAGATAAGATTGAAAAGAGTTTTGAAAAAGATTTGAATTTTAAAATCACAATTAATGACTTGACTCACAAGAAATCACAAGATATGATTCTAGAACTTAAAATTTGAATCTTTCTTAACAAGAAAGTAACAAACTTGAAATTTTTTAATCAAAACATTAATTTTTGATGCAATTTTCGAAAATATGATGTAAAGATAAGAAAAAGATTTTGAAAATATTTTGAAAAAGATTTTTGAAATTTTCGAAAATGATGAAAAAATGGAAAAGATATGATTTTTGAAAAAGATTTTAAAAAGATAAGATTTAAAAAGATAAGATATTTTTTTGATTTTTGAATTTTTTTTTTTATGAGAGAGAATAACACTAAAAATACTCAATGCATGAAAATTTTGAATCAAAACACATGATGCATGCAAGAACACTATGAATGTCAAGATGAACACCAAGAACACTTTGAAGATCATGATGAACATCAAGAACATATTTTTGAAAAATTTTCAAGAAAAGAAAACATGCAAGACACCAAACTTAGAAATTTTTCATGTTTAGACTCTATGAATGCAAGAATGCATATGAAAAACACCATACAACACAAAACAAGAAAATATGAAGATCAAACAAGAAAGTTCATCAAGAACAACTTGAAGATCATGATGAACACTATGAATGCATGAATTTTTCGAAAATTTTATGCAAGAAAAAGATGAACATGCAATTGACACCAAACTTATGACTTGACACAAGACTCAAACAAGAAACACAAAATATTTTTTATTTTTATGATTTTCTAATTTTTTTGTATTTTATTTGATTTTTTTCGAAAAACATATAAGAAAAAGAAAATAAGAAATTCAAAATTTTTAATATGAATTCCAGGAATCATGCAATGTTAGTCTAAAGCTCCGGTCCAGGAATTAGACATGGCTTAATAGCCAGCCAAGCTTTCAATGAAAGCTCCAGTCCAAAACACTAGACATGGCCAATGGCCAGCCAAGCTTTAGCATACAGCTAATAATCAAATTAACTTGCCTCTATGAAGATGGTTTTGAAGCCTCAGTCCAAAAGAATTTAGACATGGCTTTACAGCCAGCCAGGCTTCATCATGCTTCATGAAGCTCTAGAATGCATAGTAAAAAATTTTTTTGAATAATTTTCGAAAATAGGAAGAAGATTTTGAAAAGTTTTTCGAAAAAAATTTTTTTTTTTTAAAATAAAATAAAAATTACCTAATCTGAGCAACAAGATGAACCGTCAGCTGTCCATACTCGAACAATCCCCGGCAACGGCGCCAAAAACTTGATGGACGAAATTGTGATTCCTTCTTTTCTAATTCGAAACAATCCCCGGTAATGGCTCCAAAAACTTGGTGCACAAAACCA
Organism: Arachis stenosperma; assembly: GCF_014773155.1. Classification (NCBI taxonomy): domain Eukaryota; kingdom Viridiplantae; phylum Streptophyta; class Magnoliopsida; order Fabales; family Fabaceae; genus Arachis; species Arachis stenosperma. Next base: position 22,494,143 of record NC_080385.1, read on the forward strand.
TGGGGTAAAATCAACTTCACAGTCTGTTTCACAATCCCGTTCAACTAACCAGCAAGTGTACTGGGTCGTCCAAGTAATACCTTACGTGAGTAAGGGTCGAATCCACAGAGATTGTTGGTATGAAGCAAGCTATGGTCACCTTGTAGATCTCAGTCAGGCGGATTAAACATGATACTTGATTAGATTCAAATAATAAAATAGAAATAATAAAAAGGATAGAATACTTATGTAAATCAAGAGTGGGAATTTCAGATAAGCGCATGGAGATGCTGTGCTCCTCTTTGAAACTCTGCTTCACTATTCTCTCTTCCAATCCTTCTTACTCCTTTCCATGGCAAGCTGTATGTAGGGCATCACCGTTGTCAGTGGCTACATCCCATCCTCGCAGTGAAAGCTAATGCTCACGCACTCTGTCACAGTACGGCCAATCACCGGTCGGTTCCCTCCCCTACTGGAATAGAATCCCTCTTTTGCGTCTGTCACTAACGCCCAGCAGGTTACAGGTTTGAAGCTCGTCACAGTCATTCAATCCTAGAATCCTACTCGGAATACCATAGACAAGGTTTAGACTTTCCGGATCCTCATGAATGCCGCCATCTATCTAACTTATACCACGAAGATTCTGTTGGGGAATCTAAGAGATACACATTCAAGCTCTGTTGCATGTAGAACGGAAGTGGTTGTCAATCACGCGCGTTCATGAGTGAGAATGATGATGAGGGTTATCCAACTCATCACATTCATCATGTTCTTGGGTACGAATGAATATCTTGGAATAAGAATAAATGAAGTTTATAAGATTATAAATAGTAATTGCATTGAAACTTGAGGTACAGCAGAGCTCCACACCCTTAATCTATGGTGTGTAGAAACTCCACTGTTGAAAATACATAAGTGAAAGGTTCAGGCATGGCCGAGAGGCCAGCCCCCAAAACGTGATCACTAGATCAAAATACAATCCAGGATCCAGGATGAAATTATGATAGTTAAATGTTCTATTTATAATAAACTAGCTCCTAGGGTTTACATGAGTAAGTAATTGATGCATAAATCCACTTCCGGGGCCCACTTGGTGTATGTTTGGGCTGAGCTTGATCAATCCACGAGCTGAGGCTTCTCTTGGAGTTGAATTTCGAGTTATGATGTGTTTTGGGCGTTCAACTCCGGATCATGACGTTTTTCTGGCGTTTAACTTCGGATAGCAGCATGTACTTGGCGTTCAACGCCAAGTTACGTCGTCATTCTTCGAATAAAGTATGGACTATTATATATTGCTGGAAAGCTCTAGATGTCTACTTTCCAACGCCGTTGAGAGCGCGCCATTTGGAGTTCTGTAGCTCCAGAAAATCCATTTTGAGTGCAGGGAGGTCAGATTCCAACAGCATCAGCAGTCCTTTTGTCAGCCTTTTTCAGAGTTTTGCTCAAGTCCCTCAATTTCAGTCAGAATTTACCTGAAATCACAGAAAAACACACAAACTCATAGTAAAGTCCAGAAATGTGAATTTAACATAAAAACTAATGAAAACATCCCTAAAAGTAGCTTGAACTTACTAAAAACTACCTAAAAACAATGCCAAAAAGCGTATAAATTATCCGCTCATCAACAGGGATCGTGTTTCTATTTGGACAATTGAGCCTGGCATCTTCTGAACCATGACTGAGAGCCACCATGGCAAAGCTTGGTAAGAATCCTCCCAACCACCAAAAATTTTGGCTATAAATTTCTGCTTTGCCAACCAAGTCTTTCGGTAACTGATGGTGTAGTTGAACTTTAACTGGACTTCCACAATTATAGATTTGACTTTGATGGATGGGTTATTCTTAACCAATGGCCTTATAGCCTCAGCAACTGTGTCCGAGTCTAACTTGGAATGGTCTTGTGAAATCGTTCCCATGGTGCATGTGTGCTTACCGTTGTATCTCCGTATCTCCCAACAACCTTTTTCCGTATCAAGCTGGCTCGAATAAGCCAGTCGCATCCACGCCCATACATCTTGCATTTTGCATAGAACGTCTGTGGCTCGGACTCATAAACATTGTAGTCGAGTCCTCTAAAGATAGTGTAACTTCTAATTGCTGCGATGATAGACCTTCTAGAAGTATACTCTATTCCGATCCTAAACTCTTCATCCTCAGGGTCAGCAGCACCTACAGAAAGCAGAAATCATCATTCATTGATCCATCCAAAATATAAAAATACAAAAAATGTATTATTCACTCATTATGTACCTATGTTTGCGTATTCCGAGAATTCCGGTGCATTCATGGCGTCAAGATCCAAGTTACGCATAAAAGGTGGGATGTTCATCGATTGACTAACTGTGGGATGAACCACTACATTCTCCGCTGCTGCCTCGACTCCCACATCACCATCCTCATCTTCATCACCGGCTTCAAAGTCCTCTTCGCTATCACTGTTCATTACTTCGTACACTGTAGCTCTATCATCCTTTATATCTAAATCATTTTGAATCTCATCTGCCTCTACGTTTTCAAACTCAGCATACAGCTCAATCTGTGGCTGTCGCATCTGAGTCTGCCGGTGAATTTGGAACATATTCTGCATACTCATTTCGTCAATGATGGGCATAATATCAAACTGTATTAGACCACCAAAAACTATAACCGAATTCCGGTACAAAATTCTGCTCACTCTCGTCAACATTCCTCTCTCCATACTTTGACAGAAACCGTTTTGAAGCTCTATCAACGTCATGGTGTATGGAACCACAAACGAAAATAGATTCTGACACACAAACCTCACTTCTTCATGAGTATTCCGTATAATCTCACCGTTGCGATACACTAGTAAGTTTTTGGTACCCTCTATTACACTACTAACACAATCAAAGAACATTCTTTCTCGCAATAAAAATGGTACCGAGCTTTGCCATATATATAGAGCACTCAACACGTCCCCTATGTGCTGACTCAACACTCCCCCCACTTTTTGATTCATCAGTCAATGACAATTTGCCACGTGTAACACGCCCTCCCCCTGTGCTAACTCAGCACGCCCCTCCCCCATGTGCTGCAGCTCCATGAATAAGACTTCGCCACGTGGCTATCATTCCCCCACGTGCTGCATTCAACATGCTCTCGTGTTGAATTTTTCATCTGACAGCTCCACCAATTTGTAATTATACGCAATGCACCCATTTTCAAATAAAACACCAATAATAAACCCATAAGACCATAACCAAATTTTTAGCCTCTTAGTGGAGATTCAAAAAATAAAAATGGAGATTTGGGACAACCCGGACACGAGAACTGAATTAGAGAAGTTGCTTCGGCTGTGGGAACAAATTTTTCAAACATTGCCAACATAAAATTATTCATTTTGATGTATGACTACCACCAAGAAATACACAATTGCTGAAACAACTTTTAACCACGTTAGAACTATATTACTGTAACAATATTAATTATTTTAAATTTTAGAGTTCGAATTTGAAATATAAAAAAGGTGTTTTGATGAAGCTACACTTTTAGTACGTATGTCTTTTTTTTTTTCATGATGTTTTTCGAAAGTTCTGATGATTTGTAATATTTATGTTTTACTTAAATTTTTTCTATATAAGATGACAATTTCTTTCACCTAATTTTATCCTTTATTTTTTAGAAAAAGAAACAATAATAAAATGTATCACTCAGATGAATATATACTGTCTTTAAAATATATCAAATGCATGAGGTCAAATTTTTTAATCTTTTGCATATATCTTAATTTGAGATTTTAAAAGAGTTAAATATTAGAATTAAACTCTTAATGTATAACTGAGAAACTCCACATAAGAAGATACTTATATCTCTATCATGTTTATTCCACTGTATTAATTACGAAATTGGGAAATGTGGTCTTCATTTTTAAATTACGTTATGTTTTAGTCTTTATCTAATTTTTTGGATCCGTTTGAAAATATTCAAATTTTTTCTTTTAGACTTTCAGTTTTTTAGATATGTTTTAACCTCTCAAAAATTATTTTATCATTTTTATTTGTTATATAATTTTAAAATAATAAATACTTTTATAATAATTTTTAAACACAAAATAACAGTGGCCGGTACAATACTCTTCTATTATCTAAAATTTTAAAATTTCTTAAAATTTTACAGAAATTTTTTTTATTTTTATGCTAAATTTAATACCAAAATCTTTTCATCTTGAACGTTCTTCCTCTTTTTCTATTATCAAAATCTGTCACTTTACTTTCTCTCTTTTTCTCTTTCATCTTTATTTATTTATTAAGCAACCTTTTTTTTAATTTTAGTGTTTTATTAGTGTTGATTTTTTTCTAAAATAAAATAAAAAATTTTATTATTTTTCATAATAATTTTTTTAAAATTTATTTTTTAAGATTTACTTTTTTTTTTAGAATTTTATAAACTTATTATAGTACGATTTAAATTGTGCTGGTATATTTTTATTTTAATTAATATAATTTTATTTATATTATTTTTAAAATTTTAAATTTAAATAGATATAATTTAATTAATAACTTAATTTAATTTAATAAAAATAAATGTAGTTGTATTATTATACTTATATGATTAAGTATGTTTATTTGGTTTTTAAAAAAGTAACAATTAATTTTAAATTAAGAAATTAATATACTCGTATTATTTTTAATAAACATCGTATTATTTCTTTTAAGAGAACTTCATCTACTATGGTATTTTAAGTGTCTCAACCAAAAAGATAGATGAATATAATTCTTCAAAGTTCAAACTAATAACATTAAAATGTATATAGATACAATATCTAAAAAAACTAACAAGTCTTACCTAAAAAATATAGTTAAAAATATCTTCTGTGTAAAATAATAAAAACAAAATAATATATTTTGCTTATCAAGTTTATTTAAAAATAATAAGAGTACATTGATTTTTTAAGGTTTAATTATTTCGCTGATCCCTATAATTTTATCAAACTTTTAATTAGGTCTCTATATTTTTTTTTCTTTTTAATTGAGTTTCTATAACATATCAAATTTTATAACTAAGTTCTTGCTATTACAAAAAATTGGAATCAACTGAATATTCTGTTAAACAAAATATAATATTTATTCAAGTGTTAGTCAGATTCGTTTTATTTAACATAATATTCTGTTAATTCTAATATTTTATCATTATAGGAACTTAATTACAAAATCTAATATGATATAAGAACCCAATTGAAAAGAAAAGAGTAAAGAGTCTTAATTAAAAATTTGATAAAACTACATGTATTGACAGAATAATTAAACTATTTTTTAATTTAAAATTAAGGTTTTGAATAGTATATTTTTAAAAACAAAATAAATATAATTAATCATATAAATACAATAATACGACCATATTTATTTTTATTAAATTAAATTAAATTGTTAATTTAAACTATATCTATTTAATTTTAAAATTAACAATTTTAAATTAAGTGAATAAAATTATATTAATTGAAAGATAATAATATAGCAATAAGATCAACATTATATCATAGTGAGAGCAAGTTCGCCGAACCATAGGCAAATTTTATGTCAGTAGCTAAGTTTGTCAATTTGAACGAACTATCACCGATCTTTAGGTGATCTTTATAAAGCTAAAAAAAAGGTAGATCCTGAAATAGTATTCATGATAAGCTACTCATGAGTAAAGTCTTTTGGTTTAAGATTTAGATTGTGAAGTCTAAAAATAGCAACTACAGCATGTTTGCATGGCAAACTTAAGCAATCATAATATATGCATAAGCAAAATCAACAGTTTAGCAAACTACCATTTCAATCTATGCATAATGATTTTTAATTACAAAACCTTAATTTTATACCTGTTAGTTGTCATGCATTACAAGTGTATGTTTTCTCTTTAAGATTGACACCAACTTTGTGATTCTTCCTTTAAACCTCAAATATGACTTTATCATCATCACCTGTCCATTCAGCATTTCATTTGTTACTTTTTAGTTTAATAATCTAATCTAACTTCTTTATTGAACTGGAGCCGATTTTTTAATATAGTTCATCAATTTTTTGTGTGGAAGGTCATCTTTTTCATAACACAGCATCTTAGGTCTTCACACATAGTTAAAATGAACTTGCTTTGATAATCTACAATCTTCGCATTCTATAATATTTGGGCTTGCTGTTGTTGTAGACCCAATATTCTATCCATCTATAATATATGGTTGAGCTAAAATATGTTTTTTAGTCCTGCCTACATATCTCTTTGCTGCCTTTTTTTTTCTCAGTACTAAGATAGCGTTTGGTAGAGAGACTGAGACAGAAAGACTGAGATTGAGGGACAGAGACTAAGGGACAAAAATTGAAATAAATCTCAGTATTCTGTTTAGTATAAAATGAGAGACAAAAATTGAAACAAGAATTAAACTCTAATTTAATTTGTACAAATGATAAAATTGGAATTAATTAATTGAATTGAGAGTATTTTAGGTATAAAATGTTATTAAAGTTTCAGTCTCTATCGCTAAAAATTTTAGTCTCCTGTGTCCCCACTTTTTGGAGGTACTGAAATATTAAAATTTTGGAGATAGAGACAGAAATTTTAGTACCAGTCTCTAAACCAACAAACATGATACTAAATTTCAGTCTCTCAGTCTCTGTCTCAGTACCTCAAAACAAACGCTACCTAAGAGAGTGAGCCTCTTTTGTCTTGGCATTCTTTTTTTTTTTTTTTTGGAGTGACATTTCTCTTATTTGTAAAAATATTCATCTTTTTTAGTCAAATTTTTCTACTTTATTGTTAATCTCTTCTTTTTTGGAGTCAAAATCTCACGACTACTATTACTATTATCATATTCAAACCTAAGTGGAGGAGACTTGTAAGTTTCATCTTCTGCACTCTCATAACCATCATCAATAGATGAGTCAGTATCTCTTTTCAATAAATGGAGCCCAGACTCAATATCCCCTACAATGGGGTCTAGCCAATATATCTCCTTGTGAGTTTGGTAACTTAAGTCCTTAAGCATTTTCACTAAGTCTTTGAAATTCATAAAGTCTATATCTAACTTAGGAAACTTGTGAACCTGATCATCGATATAGTTGAGCATACCATTCTTATCTCTTTCAAACCATCCTCCACAGTGAAATACAGACACAATTTCGTAAGTTATATGTAGCAAATGTAACAGTAAATTAAACTAAACTCTAACAAAAATAATTTTTAATTAACGCATAATACTTCACTCAACACTAATTAGAAATTGTTAACTTATTTTCATTACTTGATTTCTTTACTAAATCCTAAAATAAAAAAATATTTGTAGTCCTAACTACCAGACAAGTCACTAACTCCAAATTTCATACAATGAAGCTATGAAAGAGGACCACCTAGCAAAACCACACTCACAGGATCACAATCAAACATAGAAAACAAAACAAATAACCTACCTCGTGTTCCTTGTATAGCCCGTCACCACAATGTCACAACGACGTCAGCTCTTCGCCATCACTGTACTGTCATGTTGTCATTCGCCCTCCGTCACGGTGTCCCTTCCTGAATAATTTCTGGTGCGAAAGAGGGTGTTGACTTAGAATTTTCTGTAATTGTTAATGTGAAGAAGGGAGAAGAATGGAAGATTCTTCCTATATAACGCCGTTGGTGTGAAACGCAACGTTTTGGCCTCTTTAAAATGTTGGTGTTTTGCTTACTATACCAAGGGTCGATTTGTCCCAATCAAATTATCCAGTGACATGTAGGAACGTTCTGTTACACATAGGAATGTTATCTGATACGTAGGATTGTATCTGCCTCCTATTGACAGAGACTTTAACCGAAAGGTTTGAATGTCTGATGAAAGTGATGGATAGGGATCGCGATGGGATTATACTTTCGTTAAGGGGCGGAAATGAGTTTCGTGAAATTGTCAGGGGCCGGAGTAAGGTTTTACTCAAAATTCACAACATAATCGCGGAATAATTCCAAATAATTTAAAGCAGTATCGAATTCAAGTAAAAGACATCGATTATGTTACGTGTACATTAAAATCAGCTACCGACGCTAGCCCTCAGTATAAAATACATGTTAAAGTATAAATACACATTGAAAATAAATTAATCACATATATATTTATACACAAATATATTGATGACTGATTTTAATGATTAATTTTAGTGTACGAATAAAAATTTCAAAAAAACATATAAATAATTGTAAGCCAGCATGAATTGTTGCTTAATTTTAATTTTTTATAATTAAGGAAGAATAGAAGAAAATGGAATAACGAGCTTTATGTAATTTATAAAAAAATGTAAAGCTCTAGATTTACAGGTTAAAAAGAAAAAAAATTTCTAAGAAACTGTTTTAAATGCATATTAAAATGTGAAAACAATCATTTTTTAAAGTTCAGCATACTAATTAAAAGATAATAACATAATATATGTTTTAGTATGTATAATAAGAATGAATTTTGATATAATGGGATAAATTAAATATAAATAATTAAACTTAAACCTCAAAATACTTAAGCTAATTAATTTTTAAAATTAAAAAATACTATAATCAAATTTACTACGAAATCTTAGTACTTAATTAAAGTAATTATGGGAAAAGGTCAACCAATTATTCTAATAAAGTAACAAGAAGTAACAACAAGGTAAGTGTTACATTTTTTAAAAGGTAATTATTATTTAAATATTAAAATTGATATCTAACATAAAAGAAAAATAACTTATTTTTTATATTTTTTAATAAGTGATCATAAATATCTTTAAAAAATATCTTTTTATTTAAAATTATTTTCTGATATTTCTTTTAAAGGCCAAACTCTTTTAAATTAAAAAAATAATAAAATAATATTTTAATTATTTTAAAATAAAATAATAAAATTTATAAAAACAATAAAAATATAAACTAAAAAATAATTAAAATATTATTTTACTATTTTACCAATTTATTTGACTTTCATTCTTCTCGACATTTTAATTAGGACTTAGAAGAGATCATATGAGTTTTTTACTTTTTATTTTAAAAAAACGGTGAAAAAAATAATTCAGTATATATTAAAATCAGTTATTAAAATTAATCATTAAAAAGAGATATTAAATTTAAAAGAGATCAAACAACACAAATAATATTCACGAAAAATAGAAAAAATATCTTATATTATGAATTTGCGATTAAGCGAGATCGTAGAAAAATAGGCATGGCAATTTTTTCGGCGGGGCGGGTATCCGTGAGGATTTACTCGCCGGAAAATAAATTTGAGAACCATTTTCTCCATGCGAAAACAGGAGATAAAGACCCGTATAATAAACGGGACAGGGACAAGGATGGGAGTCTCTGCCCCGTGGAGACCCGTATAATCCCGTTGCAAGAAATTACTTAAATGCCCTTCATATATATTAGTTTGTTTCTCTTTGGCCTTTGTAATCCTAAGCCGCCTAAGACGCCCCTGTCAAGGAGAACATCGTGACCATCTTCACGGGAGGGTTGCCGTCTTCACGAGAGCGTTCCTTTCTCTGTCGCAGCAGTGAGCATCGCCATCGCAGCAGTGAGCATCAAAGTTCATCTTCTTCCGATTTTATTCTTCTATTCTATTTCTCCATGTTCAATGATCTTCTTCCTTAAAAAAAATTTCATTAGTTTCTAGGTCATTATAAAATTTAGACTCTGTTTTGGTTCATAGGTTCAATTTTACATCTCCTTTTGGAAAAAATGGACAGTGATAAAAAAGATAATCAATTCTTAAAGGAATGCATTCTTGCTGTTGATGATAATCGAACATGTCTTATAGTATTGAAGATTTTGCTCTAAAAATGGCACTATTAGGGTTCAACTTCTTTCGATCTAATTCTTCTATATTACTGATGAGCGGATAATTTGTACGCTTTTTGGCATTGTTTTTAGTATGTTTTTAGTAGTTTTAGTTGAGTTCTTAGTATATTTTTATTAGTTTTTAGTTAAAATTCACTTTTCTGGACTTTACTATGAGTTTGTGTGTTTTTCTGTGATTTCAGGTATTTTCTGGCTGAAATTGAGGGACCTGAGCAAAAATCTGATCCAGAGACTCAAAAGGACTGCAGATGCTGTTGGATTCTGACCTCCCTGCACTCGAAGTGGATTTTCTGGAGCTACAGAAGCCTAATTGGCGCGCTCTCAACGGCGTTAGAAAGTAGACATCCTGGGCTTTCCAGCAATATATGATAGTCCATACTTTGCCCAAGATTTGATGGCCCAAACCGGCGTTCAAAGTCACCTCAAGAAATTCCAGCGTTAAACGCCGGAACTGGCACCTAATTGGGAGTTAAACGCCCAAACTGGCATAAAAGCTGGCGTTTAACTCCAAGACAAGTCTCTACACGAAAATGCTTCATTGCTCAGCCCAAGCACACACTAAGTGGGCCCGGAAGTGGATTTTTATGTCATTTACTCATCTTTGTACACCTTAGGCTACTAGTTTTCTATAAGTAGGACCTTTTACTATTGTATTTTAATCTTTGGACATCTAGTTCTTAGATCATTTGAGGGCTGGCCTCACGGCCATGCCTAGACTTTGTTCTTATGTATTTTCAACGGTGGAGTTTCTACACACCATAGATTAAGGTGTGGAGCTCTGCTGTACCTCGAGTATTAATGCAATTACTATTGTTCTTCTATTCAATTCCGCTTGTTCTTTGTCCAAGATATCACTTGTTCTTCAACTTGATGAATGTGATGATCCGTGACACTCATCATCATTCTCACTCATGAACAAGGTGACTGACAACCATCCTTGTTCTACAAGCATATGAGGCTTAGTGAATATCTCTTGGATTCTTTAACCGGAATCTTCGTGGTATAGGCGAGAACTGATGGCGGCATTCAAGAGAATCCGGAAGGTCTAAACCTTGTCTGTGGTATTCTGAGTAGGATTCAATGATTGAATGACTGTGACGTGCTTCAAACTTGTAACCTGCTGGGCGTTAGTGACAGACGCAAAAGAGGGATTCTATTCCAGTAGGAAGCGGGAACCAAACCGGTGATTGGCCGTACTGTGACAGAGTGCGTGAGCATTAGCTTTCACTGCGAGGATGGGAGGTAGCCACTGACAACGGTGAAACCCTACACAAGCTTGCCATGGAAAGGAGTAAGAAGGATTGGATGAAGACAGTAGGAAAGCAGAGAGACGGAAGGGAAGGCATCTTCATGCGCTTATCTGAAGCTCTCACCAATGATATACATAAGTATCTCTATCTTTATCTTTATGCTTTATTCATCATCTATACCCATTTGAGTCTGCCTGACTAAGATTTACAAGATGACCATAGCTTGCTTCATACCACCAATCTCCGTGGGATCGACCCTTACTCGCGTAAGGTTTATTACTTGGACGACCCAGTGCACTTGCTGGTTAGTTGTGCGAAGTTGTAGTGATCACAATTTCGTGCACCAAGTTTTTGGCGCCGTTGCCGGGGATTGTTCTTGTGTATGGACAACTGACGGTTCATCTTGTTGCTTAGATTAGGTATTTTTCTTCAGAGTTCTTAAGAATGAATTCTAGTGTTTCAAGGTGATGTTCTTATCATCACCAAAGCTGGTTGATCCTCATCAATTTAGCTCTTGAATGCAATGTCTTGCTGAAGCTTGGCTAGCTATGTCTAATTCCTTTAGACTAAAGCTTTAGACTAACATTGCATGATTCCTGGAATTCTCATTAAGAATTTTGATATCTTTATTTTCTTTTCCACTTAATTTTCGAAAAAAGCCAAAAAAATTACAAAATCATAAAAACCAAAAAAAAAAATATCTCTTGTTTGAGTCTAGTGTCTAATTTTAAGTTTGGTGTCAATTGCATGTCTCTGTTCTTCTTGCATTTTTCGAATTCATGCATGTGTCTTCATTAATCTTCAAGTTGTTCTTGATGATTTCCTTGTTTTGATCTTTGAATTCTATTGACTTGAGTGTTTTGTTGTTTCTCATATGCATTCTCACTTTGTTAGTGTCAGTAGTGTACAAACTGCTAAGTTTGGTGACCTGCATGCATTGTTATTTGATTCTAGTTGCATTTTGATTGTTCCTTATTAGTAAAAATCCAAAAATATTTTTTATTTGTGTCTTTTCAAGTCAATAATACAGAGAATTGAAGATTCAGAACATACTGCAGAGGAATCACACAGAAAAAGCTGGGCATTCAAAAATGCCCAGTGAAGAAGACAGACTGGCGTTTAAACGCCAGCCAGGGTGCCTGGTTGGGCGTTTAACGCCCAAAAGGGTAGTAGTTTGGGCGTTAAACGCCAGAATGTGCACCATTCTAGGCGTTTAACGCCAGGATGGCAAAGGGGGAAGATTTTGTTTTCAAAATCAATTTTTTTTCAAAATTTTTCAAAATCAAATCTTTTTCAAATCATATCTTTTCAATCAAATGTTTTCAAAATCAATTTCTTTCCTTTTTCAAAGATACTTACTAACAATTAATGATTTGATTGAACATTTTTTGCCTTTTCGGTTGAGGAAGGTTTTATGTTTGAATCATATCTTTTCTTGTTAGGCAAGTCATTAATTTTTAAAATCATATCTTTTCAAATTGTTTTCAAATCATATCTTTTTAAAATTGTTTTCAAATCAATTCTTTTTAAAATTGTTTTCAAATCATATCTTCTTAACCACATCTTTTTCAAAATAAGTTTTCAATCAAATCTTTTTAATTTCTAATTTCAAAATCTTTTTCAAAAATCACTTGATTTCTTTTCCACTTTTATTTTCGAAAATAAATTAGTGTTTTTCAAAAATGTTTTCAAAATCTTTTACTTAATTTTCGAAAATTACTTCCCTTCTTCTCACATCCTTCTATTTTTGGACTAACACTATCCCTTAATGCAAAATTCGAACTCCATCTTCTTTGATAAGTTCGAATTTTCTACCTCTGTCTTCCATTTTTCTTCCTCTGACACCTCAAGGAATCTCTATACTGTGACATAGAGGATTCCATATTTTTGTTCTCTTCTCTTTCATATGAGCAGGAACAAAGACAAAGGCATTCTTGAAGCTGACCTTGAACCTGAAAGGACTTTGAAGCGAAAGCTAAGAGAAGCTAAGGCACAACTCTCTGTTGAGGACCTAACTGAATTCTTCAAAGAAGAAGAAGCCATGGCAGCCGAAAACAACAACAATGCCAACAATGCAAGGAAGGTGCTGGGTGACTTTACTGCACCTACTCCCGACTTCTATGGGAGAAGCATCTCTATCCTGCCATTGGAGCAAACAACTTTGAGCTTAAGCCTCAATTAGTTTCTCTAATGCAACAGAATTGCAAGTTCCATGGACTTCCATTGGAAGATCCTCATCAGTTTTTAGCTGAATTCTTGCAAATCTGTGACACAGTCAAGACTAATGGGGTTAACCCTGAGGTCTATAGACTGATGCTATTCCCTTTTGCTGTAAGAGACAGAGCTAGAATATGGTTGGACTCTCAACCTAAAGAAAGCCTGGACTCATGGGAAAAGCTAGTCAATGCCTTCTTGGCAAAGTTCTTTCCACCTCAAAAATTGAGTAAGCTTAGAGTGGAAGTCCAAACCTTCAGACAGAAGGATGGAGAATCCCTCTATGAAGCTTGGGAAAGATACAAACAATTAATCAGAAAATGTCCCTCAGACATGCTTTCTGAATGGAGCATCATAGGTATTTTCTATGATGGTCTCTCTGAACTATCCAAGATGTCTTTGGATAGCTCTGCTGGAGGATCTCTTCACTTGAAGAAGACGCCTACAGAGGCTCAAGAACTAATTGAAATGGTTGCAAATAACCAATTCATGTACACTTCTGAAAGGAATCCTGTGAACAATGGGACTGGTCAGAAGAAAGGAGTTCTTGAGATTGATACTCTGAATGCCATTATGGCTCAGAATAAAATATTGACTCAACAAGTCAATTTGATTTCTCAAAGTCTGTCTGGAATGCAACATGCACCTGGCAGTACTAAGGATGCTTCATCTGAGGAAGAAGCTTATGATCCTGAGAACCCTTCAATGGAAGAGGTGAATTACCTAGGAGAACCCTATGGAAACACCTATAATTCTTCATGGAGAAATCATCCAAATTTCTCATGGAAGAATCAAGAGAGACCTCAACAAGGTTTCAATAACAATAATGGTGGAAGAAACAGGTTTAGCAATGGCAAGCCTTTTCCATCATCTTCTCAGCAACAGACAGAGAATTCTAAGCAGAACCCCTCTGACTTAGCAACCATGGTCTCTGATCTAATCAAAACCACTCAAAGTTTCATGAATGAAACAAGATCCTCCATTAGAAATTTGGAGGCACAAGTGGGACAGCTGAGCAAGAAAGTTACTGAACTCCCTCCAAGTACTCTCCCAAGCAACACAGAAGAAAACCCAAAAGGAGAGTGCAAAGCCATAAACATGGCCGAATTTGGAGAGGATGAAGAGGAAGTGGACGCCACTGAGGAAGGCCTCAATGGGCGTGCACCAACCTCCAATGAGTTCCCCAATGAGGAATCATGGGAATCTGAGGCTCAAAATGAGACCATAGAGATTCCATTGGACTTACTTCTGCCCTTCATGAGCTCTGATAAGTATTCTTCCTCTGAAGAGGATGAGTATGTCACTGAAGAGCAAGTTGCTAAATACCTTGGAGCAATCATGAAGCTAAATGACAAGTTATTTGGAAATGAGACTTGGGAGGATGAACCCCCTTTGCTCACCAAAGAACTGGATGACTTGTCTAGGCAGAAATTACCTCAAAAGAAACAAGATCCTGGGAAGTTTTCAATACCTTGTACCATAGGCACCATGACCTTCAAGAAGGCTCTGTGTGACTTAGGGTCAAGTGTAAACCTCATGCCTCTCTCTGTAATGGAGAAGCTAGGGATCTTTGAGGTACAAGCTGCAAGAATCTCACTGGAGATGGCAAACAACTCAAGAAAACAAGCTCATGGACTTGTAGAGAATGTTTTGGTAAAAGTTGAAGACCATTACATCCCTACTGATTTCATAGTCCTAGAGACTGGGAAGTGCATGGATGAATCCATCATCCTTGGCAGACCCTTCCTAGCCACAGCAAAGGCTGTGATTGATGTTGATGGAGGTGAACTGATCATTCAAGTGAATGAAGAATCCTTTGTGTTTAAGGCTCAAGGATACCCCTCTGTCATCATGGAGAAGAAGCATGAAGAGCTTCTCTCAAATCAGAGACAAACAGAGCCCCCACAGTCAAACTCTAAGTTTGGTGTTAGGAGGCCACAACCAAACTCTAAGTTTGGTGTTGAACCCCCACATTCAAACTCTAAGTTTGGTGTTGGGAGGTTCCAACATTGCTCTGAGTATCTGTGAGGCTCCATGAGAGCCCTCTGTCAAGCTACTGACATTAAAGAAGCGCTTGTTGGGAGGCAACCCAATGTTATATTTTATATATTTTCCTTTGTTATTTTATCTTATTTTGTAGGTTGATGATCATAAGAAGACACAAAATCAATTGAAAAAGCAAAAACAGAATGAAAAACAGGAAGAAAAATAGCACACCCTGGAGGAAGAACTCACTGGCGTTTAAACGCCAGTGAGGCTAGCAGTTGGGCGTTTAACGCCCAGTCTGGCACCATTCTGGGCGTTTAACGCCAGAAAGGGGCACCAGACTGGCGTTAAACGCCAGGAAAGGGCAAGAACCTGGCGTTAAACGCCAGGAATGGGCACCAGCCCGGCGTTTAACGCCAGAAATGGCTCAAAACGTGATTTTGAGTGCCATTTGGTGCAGGGATGACTTTTCCTTGACACCACAGGATCCCCACCAACCCCACCACACTCTCTCTTCTTCACCCATTCACCAATCACCTCAACACCTCTTCCCCATAAACCCTTCTTCACTCCTTCATCTTCAAACCACCTAAACACCACTTCTCCCCCTCCTTGGCCGAACACAAAGCCATCTCCCTCTCCTCTATTTCTTCTTCTTCTACTCTCATCTCTCTTCTTTTGCTCGAGGACGAGCAAACCTTTTAAGTTTGGTGTGGTAAAAGTATTGCTTTTTGTTTTTCCATAACCAGTTATGGCATCCAAAGCCGGTTCAACTGAGAAGGCATGACCTCAAGCCCATCACCAAGAGAAGGATGGAGCAAACAAGAGACCCCTCTCATCAAGAGATCCCTGAGATACCTCAAGGGATGCACTTTCCTCCACAAGACTATTGGGAGCAACTAAACATCTCCCAAGGAGAATTGAGTTCCAACATGGGACAACTAAGGGTGGAGCACCAAGAACATTCCATCCTCCTCCATGAAATTGGAGAAGATCAAAGGATCATGAGAGAGGAGCAACAAAGACAAGGAAGAGACATTGAGGAGCTCAAGCACTCCATAGGATCTTCAAGAAGAAGAAAGAGCCGCCAACACTAAGGTGGACCCGTTCTTTAATCTCCTTGTTCTTTATTCTTCTGTTTTTTTTTTCGAAAATTAATGCTTATGTTTATCCATGTTTGTGTCTTATGATCATTAGTGTCTTAGTGTCTATGCCTTAAAGCTTTGAATATGAATCCATCACCTTTCTTAAATGAAAACTGTTTTTATTACAAAAGAACAAGAAGTACAGGATTTCAAATTCATCTTTAAAACTAGCTTAATTAGTTTGATGTGGTGGCAACACTTTTGTTCTCTGAATGTATGCTTGAACAGTGCATATGTCTTTTGAATTTGTTGTTCATGAATGTTAAAATTATTGGCTCTTGAAAGAATGATGAAAAAGGAGACATGTTACTGAGGATCTGAAAAATCATAAAAATGATTCTTGAAGCAAGAAAAAGCAGTGAATACAAAAAAAAAAAAGAGGGGAGAAAGAAAAAGAAAAGAAAAAGAAAGAAATAAAGTTGTGATCCAAGGCAAAAAGAGTGTGCTTAAGAACCCTGGACACCTCTAATTGGGGACTCTAGCAAAGCTGAGTCACAATCTGAAAAAGGTTCACCCAATTATGTGTCTGTGGCATGTATGTATCCGGTGGTAATACTGGAAGACAGAGTGCTTTGGGCCACGGCCAAGACTCAATAAGTAGCTGTGTTCAAGAATCATCATACTTAACTAGGAGAATCAATAACACTATCTGGATTCTGAGTTCCTAAAGAAGCCAATCATTCTGAATTTCAAAGGATAAAGTGAGATGCCAAAACTGTTTGGAGGCAAAAAGCTACTAGTCCCGCTCATCTAATTTGGAGCTAAGTTTCATTGATAATTTGGAGTCTATAGTATATTCTCTTCTTTTTATCCTATTTGATTTTCAGTTGCTTGGGGACAAGCAACAATTTAAGTTTGGTGTTGTGATGAGCGGATAATTTGTACGCTTTTTGGCATTGTTTTTAGTATGTTTTTAGTAGTTTTAGTTGAGTTCTTAGTATATTTTTATTAGTTTTTAGTTAAAATTCACTTTTCTGGACTTTACTATGAGTTTGTGTGTTTTTCTGTGATTTTAGGTATTTTCTGGCTGAAATTGAGGGACCTGAGCAAAAATCTGATCCAGAGACTCAAAAGGACTGCAGATGCTGTTGGATTCTGACCTCCCTGCACTCGAAGTGGATTTTCTGGAGCTACAGAAGCCCAATTGGCGCGCTCTCAACGGCGTTGGAAAGTAGACATCCTGGGCTTTCCAGCAATATATGATAGTCCATACTTTGCCCAAGATTTGATGGTCCAAACCGGCGTTCAAAGTCACCTCAAGAAATTCCAGCGTTAAACGCCGGAACTGGCACCTAATTGGGAGTTAAACGCCCAAACTGGCATAAAAGCTGGCGTTTAACTCCAAGACAAGTCTCTACACGAAAATGCTTCATTGCTCAGCCCAAGCACACACCAAGTGGGCCCGGAAGTGGATTTTTATGTCATTTACTCATCTTTGTACACCTTAGGCTACTAGTTTTCTATAAGTAGGACCTTTTACTATTGTATTTTAATCTTTGGACATCTAGTTCTTAGATCATTTGAGGGCTGGCCTCACGGCCATGCCTAGACTTTGTTCTTATGTATTTTCAACGGTGGAGTTTCTACACACCATAGATTAAGGTGTGGAGCTCTGCTGTACCTCGAGTATTAATGCAATTACTATTGTTCTTCTATTCAATTCCGCTTGTTCTTTGTCCAAGATATCACTTGTTCTTCAACTTGATGAATGTGATGATCCGTGACACTCATCATCATTCTCACTCATGAACAAGGTGACTGACAACCATCCTTGTTCTACAAGCATATGAGGCTTAGTGAATATCTCTTGGATTCTTTAACCGGAATCTTCGTGGTATAGGCGAGAACTGATGGCGGCATTCAAGAGAATCCGGAAGGTCTAAACCTTGTCTGTGGTATTCTGAGTAGGATTCAATGATTGAATGACTGTGACGTGCTTCAAACTTGTAACCTGCTGGGCGTTAGTGACAGACGCAAAAGAGGGATTCTATTCCAGTAGGAAGCGGGAACCAAACCGGTGATTGGCCGTACTGTGACAGAGTGCGTGAGCATTAGCTTTCACTGCGAGGATGGGAGGTAGCCACTGACAACGGTGAAACCCTACACAAGCTTGCCATGGAAAGGAGTAAGAAGGATTGGATGAAGACAGTAGGAAAGCAGAGAGACGGAAGGGAAGGCATCTTCATGCGCTTATCTGAAGCTCTCACCAATGATATACATAAGTATCTCTATCTTTATCTTTATGCTTTATTCATCATCTATACCCATTTGAGTCTGCCTGACTAAGATTTACAAGATGACCATAGCTTGCTTCATACCACCAATCTCCGTGGGATCGACCCTTACTCGCGTAAGGTTTATTACTTGGACGACCTAGTGCACTTGCTGGTTAGTTGTGCGAAGTTGTAGTGATCACAATTTCGTGCACCAATTACCAACTTTTATTTTGCTGAATTCTTTTTTATGTTATTGTTTTATATATATATAAACATAATATATTCTGGTACTAGTTAGATTATTGTTCGATGTAAGTTAATTTAATTTGAATCTATATGTTATTTTGTTGTTTAGTTTTTCATGTAACAAATTTTATCATAAGTTTTTGTTTGATGTGCATAATCTTTCAATTTCAAGTTTGTGCTCATTTGAAGTTTTTATCGATGAAGCAAAGCAAATTCTCATATAAAATAAGAAAGATCTGCTTATTATTCAATTAACTAAATTGATTTTGGTAGTAAAATTTTTTTCAATTTTTGATTTTTGTAAAAATTCGCAGAAATCCATGAAAATCTCGAATTCTGTTATCCGTCGAGGAGATGGGACGGGAACGAAGACAGGTTATGGAGGCGGGGGAAGGAGGACAGGGGCATGTCCCCGCCCCTATAAAAATCCGTTGTTATCTCTATAGAAAAACAACAAAATACACAAAAAAAACATTAAATTGCATCTCAAAGAAAAATCTAAATCAAGAATTCTTAACAGAGGCAATAAATTATATCAAATGAAAATATTAATATGTTAGTACACTTAAAAGTTTTTTTATTATTTAATTTTGAAAATTTTTTTAAATATATCGATACATTAATATTTTAATAATTTTTAATTATTGATTTTAATTAAAAAAATATTTATAATATATAATTAAAATTAATAATTAAAATTTACTGAATTACAGTATACCAATATGCTTAAAAACTTTCTTTTAATTTTAATTTCTGTTTTTCTTAGACTCTTATTGAAATCTCTTACATCTATCCTTACCTCAAGTTTATTAATCATATTGTTATCCCCTTGAATTAACCAAGCAAAGAATCTAGATTAGCACCTCTTTGACGACAATCTACTTTGCAATATAATTTTCCAACACAAAAGCACATTTATTAATGAAAAGTAAATAAATAAAAATCTTAATAACGCTGAAAATTATATCAATAGACAAAATTGTTAGTAAGTAAATGAACATAAATAATATAACAAATTTCATTTCTATAATTAAATAAAAAATATTTAAATTAATATACTCTTAATATTATAAATAAATAATTAGTTTAAATATCAAATATTTATTTTTAATAAAGTATTTTAATAAAAGAATATTATAAAAAACTTAACAAGTTCTTAAAAAATAAAAACCTTAAAAGTTAAAAATTTAAGAGGGGAAAACCTTCAATAAAACCAGCTGGTTGTTTGTGGTGAACAGCTGTCGTCATTGTGTACGCAGCTATGACGCGGTATTACGTTGCTTGAAAAATATCATTCCACAAACCACTGCACCTTCCCCACGTTTTCCATCTCCCTCTTTCCTTCTTTTTCTTCTATAAAGCCTAACTTTTCCAACCTTCGTAACCTTCTTTGGATTCTCCATCTCAACAACCCTAATCTCTGAAAACCACCCCGTTCTCGAATTTTCCGTCGTTAATTTTCTCAGCTTTTTTTCTCGATCTTCCCTTTCATTCAATTCCCTTCTTTAACTGCGATTCTCCCTTGAAAGATCGTCTCTCTCAATCTCAGATCTGCCCTCCAATCTAGGGTTTTCACATCTTCTCCCTTGTTAATCTGATTCTGTACAATTTCTAGGGTTCAGAGCATAGGGATTTTGCACAAAATTTCAATGTTTATGGAGTTTCTATGACCCTCTCTAACCCCATGCGTCGGATTCGTCTCCTTCACTCCTTCTCTGTCGTCTTCCTCTACTGGTTCTACGTTTTCTCATGAACTCACCCTCAGCACGTTGATAATCTCTCTCTGTTATTTAGTTTTAGCTAGCTGATCCCGATTTTTCTTAGTCTGAAAAACAAAGAACAGAAACCCTAATTCCCTTTTGACAAAACGCTAATTTCATCGATAAGAACCAGAAAGAAGACGACGTAAGAGAAGGAGTTGAAATGGCTTCAGTTTACCGCAATTCGAACTCAGGATCGGAGGGCGGAGAGCCCGTGATGGACGAGAGGAAGAGGAAGAGGATGCTGTCGAACCGCGAATCGGCGCGGCGGTCGCGGATGAGGAAGCAAAAGCAGCTGGAGGATCTGACGGAGGAGGTGAAGCGGCTTGAGGCCTCGAACAAGCAGTTGATTGAGGCCATTAAGATGAAGGAGGAATCTTATGCAGAGATTGAATCCTCAAACGGCGTCATCAGGGCTCAGATCACGGAGCTTGGGGACAGGCTTAAGTTCCTCAATTCCATCCTCGAAATTGCTGAAGTCGTAAGCGGCGGTGAGCTCTCCGTTGATTTACCGGAGATTCCGGATCCTCTCATGAAGCCTTGGCAGATTCCTTACCCATTTCAGCCAATCATGGCTTCGGCAGACATGTTCCTGCATTGATTATGTTGGTGTTTGGCAGAGAAGCTCCTGCTCGGATGTGTGGGTAGTTTAGTAATTTAGTTTGGGATTCTTGTGTCGCCATTGGGTGGTAGTTTTAAAATAAAAAGGGGGCTTCAGTTTGGGGTTGTGAAAGTGTGCGGAATGATGATGAGTGCCAATGTCATGTCTGTGAATTATATGTATCTGCTTGTGATGTTCTCTGGGTTCAGTTATATGCGATGTTCTGTTTCATTAAATGGCATTGTCTTGTTTTGTATCTGTATTATCATTGTTAATTGGAAATGATGTTCTCTTCTTACGCTTTCTTTTTTCGTTATTCTTCATAAGTTTTTCTTCTATGTGAGTAAACTCTAGTTAGTTCTTCTTTTGGGATAACCCTTAGGCTATGCTTGGTTCGAAGCAAAGAAACCAAGTAAAGAAATTGAAAGTGATTGGAAAAAAAGAAATTATAAAAAGAAAAGAAATTATAAAAAGATGATTTTATCTTTATATTATAAAATATTAAAAAATTAAATTTTTTTATTTTCTTAATCAAATAATAAAAAATAATTTTTTTATTTTTCTTTCAAACAAACATAGTCTCAATGTTTCAGAAATATTCTTACTAGGGGAGCAATTTGTTTTGATAACAATAATTGTATGTTTTTTTGTTTTTTAACAGAAGAAAACTTTTATTTAAACGAAACTTATATATTGTAGAAGAAACATTAGATATGGATAAGTTTTATATTGAATTATTGTTTGAGATGAGGCAAAAGTTCGACTACAAAGAATTTTATACGAGAGAAATAAAGATTCGTTACAATCTCTTTTATTTCTAAATTTACACGGAAAGGATTGCACTATAAAAATTTATATTCTCTTTTTTTTTAAAATTGGTCTAAATACTATCTGAAATTATAAATATTTACATAGATAAAAGGCTCTCGTTTAAAATTGTAAATATTTATATAGATGAAAAGCTTTCGTTGTATCTTCATTTTGAACTTGCGAAAACATCACCAACACATCCATAAAGGAGATCAATACACCACAAAAGGAGAGAGAAACACCACAAAGACGTTATTTAACTTAGATATGGATTTCAGATCTAAATCTCTAGAAATAGAAAACAACAAAATGAACAAGCAACAAAGCAACAACATAATAAATAAGGAGAAACAAAAGAAAAGGATTGCGAAGAAAAGAAGAGAAGGCAGGTGATAATAAGAAAATGGTAGTAAAGGGTTGTGACTGGCGAAAAGAGAAAAAAGAGAGAGGTGATGAAAATGTGGCTCGTGAGAATGAGAGTGAGACACTGAGAAAGAAAATATAAATGATTTGGGAGGAAGAGAAAAGAGAAGGGGATAGGAAGGAAAAAGGAAAGAGGTTTCAAAGGGAAGAGGAGTAGTAGAAGAGAGGAGGAGTGCCACTGCAGCATAGACTGTAACGACCCTCAGAAAGCTTTAAACCTGTTTCCTTTGCGTGGGAGAGAGAGAGAGCTTAATTGTATATTGTATTCGCAATGTTACAATTTAGAAGAGAAAAATTAACCGAGTTTATAGTGTGATGTTTCAACTTTTAATAAAACATTTTTAGGATAACAATCTAAAAGCGCAATAAGTTTTGAACTATATACATTTTTTGTTTTTTTTTTTATTTTCAGTGTTTTCTATTTTTTAAATTTTGTAAAAAAATTAAAATAAAAATTGTATTTTTTATTTTTATCTTCTGTTTTTATTTTTTTAATAAAATTCAAAAAATAAAAAATACTGAAAATAAAAATACAAATCAAATATACCCTTAATTGTCATTTATTTTGTCAAAAAAGTACTTTTGAAAAAAAAATACTATTCTTCATGCATTTACCATGTGTATATGCTCCTTTTTATATTCTACATGACAAATTAACAATTGGTATTTGTTCTGGACTTGAAAATCTCCAAAAACTAATGTCTTATAAGTATAATTATATATACACTTTAACATAACGTTATGCTACTACACACATAAGTCCTAGAATATTAAAATTGGATAGTTGAAACTTGAAAGACAATACCCCTCATAAGAATTTATTGGCAGTTGCGAATTTGTTGAATGTTAGCCATATTAGAGCTCAAGACAAATACTTTGGCTTATCTTCCATGGTGTATCATTCTAAAAAGTCTACTTTTGGTTTGATCGAAGATAAGGTTAAAAAGAAAATATAAGCGTGCAAATGGTGATTATTATCTGTTGCAGGGAGATATGTGTTAATTAAAGCAACAGTGGGAAGTCATATTTATTTATTCTCTATCTTGTTTTCATCAGTCAAATATTCTAATAAAAAATATTCATAGTATGCTAAGTTAGTTTTGGTGGGATAAAAAAGTGAGAAACATAAAAATAGCAGACTTTGACTTTAAAGATTTCTAAGTTCAGAATTTGATTTTACTAGCAAAATAATCCTAAAAACTCTCTATTCAACTCCACTCTCACCTTCTTAGAGCAAGAGGAGTGTATTGGAAGGTCGTAAAGTGATTGAAAAGGAATTGGTTAGAAGATTGAAGTTGGAGATACATTAGGGTCTTTCAAGATCCTTGACTCCCTCCCCCTCATTCTTTTTATATCACTCTTCAGCTATGATTAATCCTTCCATCCAACTTGTACCATAGTCAAAGATTTAATGTTATTGAATAGAATTTGGAATCATAATTTAATTCATCGATTAGAAAATGTTGTCCACAAAAATTAGTGAAAGGGAATGATAAACTTGGAATCAGAATTTAATTCATCAATCAGAGAATCACTTGTCTCAAAGGGAGAGTGCCATGTCACTTGTCTTAATCACAATTACGCAAGTGAGATAAAATCCACAACCTTCTCAATCAAGAATCACTTTTTAATCGTAATCACCATCAACCAAAATCATCTTCATTATCATAGTCATAATTACAATCAAACATATCTATAATCATACTCAAGCCGTGAGCGTAATAAAACTACCGTTCTCATTGTAGGCAGGACAAAACCACCATCTCCACATCCACACTGTAACGCTGAGCAAGCAGGACAAAACTTACATCCTTGCATCTACCAGGTGCAGGTGTCTCATAAATTAAGTCTTTATCGAAAAATGACTCATTAAAATTCATCATATCTACCCCCCAACAACAAATATTATCATTATCAACCAAACCCATTATCCTCATCAGATTCACCATTAGTCGCTAGTATATATATTTCATTCATAGTTTTTATCATAAGACTCATATAAACCCTCACTTTTTGACATAAGCCTCTAATAAAATTTTACTCAACCATAATCATAATCTGACCCAATCATAACCCCATTCGCCTATCAGTTAATCAATGCCATTATCTCGTGAGCAGAACTAAGTCACCGTCTTCACCGTGGGCAGAACGAATCACTATTTTCACAACAATTTACACTAAGCCAATGTCATCAGCAATACCAATCATATCAATTCAACACTATCTTAAGGTCATCTAGCCTAAGTTTTCACATTATATGGTGTTTACTTGAAACCAAAATCCATACCTTTGTTGACTGCGATTTCTAACCTCGTGAACCTTTCTTTGGTCACCCAAGCCTCCACCAAATCCTCACCAATCGATCCACAAAATCAACTCGCACAAAAATCAAACCCAGCAATCAATTCCACTCCAAATTCAAGCCAACCAAAAATGCTAAAATGGATGAAATGGAGTAAGGTTCTCGTGATTACTCACCACAAAAGTTATATAAAAATGAAGAGGATAATGAGATGAATCCGTGGCCGCAAACGGGTTGTCAATCGGAGCTCCAGTTTGGGAGAAAAGTGATTTTGAAGATGGAAGTGAATAGTGTTTTAGCTCTCACAAAAATGAATTGAATTTAGAATGGATATTTAAAATCACTAAGTGAGGAACATTTTTGTCCTTTCGCCCATTGGCTCTACCTAGAGCCAAAATTTTAAAGATAAGTGTTTTAGTTTGTTTATTCTAAATATTTTTCTAGTCAATCCTACATTTTTATTTTTTTTATATGCAGTACCAGACAGACTTAAGCCTGTACAGTTAATTATAAGCCGGTATGCATTTTTTCGCAAATAATTACATTTTTGCGCTCCAATTAATTTTTGGTTAAATTACACAGTTAGTCCCTACACTTTCAGTAAAATTACAAATTGGTCCCTACACTTTAAAAGTTTATAATTGGGTCCCTAAAGAGAATTAAATTTTTCAATTTAGTCCTCGCCATTCAAAAAGTGTTTGATTTAACAGAATATTCTCAGCATATTCTCTATTTTAAACATGTCAGCTGCACATGTTTGATAATAGGGACCAATTTACAATTTTACTTGATTGGTCCCATACTTTCACTAAAATTACAAATTAGTCCCTATTATCAAACATGTGCAGCTGACATGTTTAAAATAGAGAATATGCTGAGAATATTCTGTTAAATCAAACACTTTTGGAACGGCGGGGTCTAAATTGTAAATTTTAATTCTCTTTAGTGACTCAATTACAAACTTTTAAAGTGTAGGAACCAATTTGCAATTTCACTAAAAATATAAGGACCAATTGTCTAATTTAATTTTAAATTTTTAAGTTAAATCTTCACCAATAAATTCTCAAATTATAGATTTTAAATTTTTAACCCAGACTGAGCAGTTTAAACCCTTTTTAACTAAATTTTAAGTACATAATTAACTAGTTAATATTTTTTTGAGTCTTACAATCAGATTGCAAGGATTTAATTTTAAATCCAATGTGATTTTTAGTTTGATTTTTAAACAGAACAAAGGCTTGATGAACTTGCCCTTTGGAGTGCAATAAATAAATTGAGGTGTATCTTGTGAATGCATCAATGAAGAAGACACAGTAAATAAATCCATGATAAGATGAATTTGAAGAAGGCCCATACATAAGTATAGATAATTTCAAGAGACTTATTAAATTGGAAATAATCAATAATGAAAGGCAAAACATGCATTTTTCCTATTTAACAACATCTACACAAGTCTGTGTCATTTATTGATTTTAAAACAGATATATTTTAGGTTGATAAGATAGACTTTACAGTTTTTGATGAAGATGTCCAAGTCTATCATGCCAGGTAGAGGAAGACAATTTATTTGCAGCAAACACATAAGGAGAAAAATAAAAAAATAGAGACAAAAGGAGTACAATTAGATAACTACACAACAGGTACAATGTTAACAATATTGATTTTTGCACCAGAAATATCATAATTCAGCAAAGAAACATCTTTAGAAGATTTTGTAGTAGCTATAGCAACATGTTAAAATTGATAGACGCCTTTCTTAGGCACTTATTTTTTAGCAGAATCTGCTGAGTGTCCTGAGATTTGACATAATAGCAATTAGGATAAAATTCAAAATAACAATTATTGTCTTTAGCAAATTTATGAACACTAATGAGATGTTCAGACATTTCAGGAACATGAATAAGGTTTCTTAGAAAATTTTTTTGATGATTTTCAAGATAAATTAAATATCCATGACCTATATGAGAAATTCGCGTACATGTACCATTACCTAATAAAATTTGATTTGAACCTGAAAATTGTTGTAATTAGATGAGACTGGTTTGGTGTAATGTGGTGTAATGTACCTGTGTCAGAATATCAATTATTTTCAGAAAGATTGGAAGAAGTTGTCATGAAGGTTCTTGGATTTTGAAATTCAGAAGATGATGGAGCTAGAAGAGATGCAAGATTTTGATTATTGATGGTTGAAGAAGTCTATGCAGAATATTAATGATCAAACCTATGATAACACACTAATGCTGTGTGTCCAAGTCTCCCACACACTTGACATTGAGGTCTAATGAATGAAGAATTTTGAAATCTAGATCCCTGAGCAAAACCTCTATCAGCACCTCTTGATCTTCCTCTTTTGATTATTTCGACCAAACCTCTTCCAAAAGTAGATTGTGTGAAATTTGATTGAACCAGTCAAAGATCAGATTTCCTAAACCTTTCAATCATATTTTCATGGCCCAAAAGTTGAGATTCTTCTTTAAAAGTGGTGATAGTTTCTGATTTTGCCATCACAGATGAAAGAAATAAAGCATAATATTCTGTTAATCCCTCAGAAATAACTTCTATATGTTCATCAGTAATGAAAACATAACCAATTTCTGCAAGATAATCTACCACAATTTGGATTTGCTTGAGATATTCTATAGCTAACAAACCAGCTTTTTGATTGTCTTTAATTTTGCTTTCACCTGTTTGATTTGGATCCTGGAAGTTTGAGAAAAAATTTCTTGAATATTTTGCCATGCTTGATGAGCATAAGCACAACGTAATACTTTGTTTATGATGAGAGTTTCTAGGATGACAGAAGCCACGTCATCAAGTAATGGTTCTTTGCCTTCCATTCTTTAAAGGCTACTAATTCTGTGTTTGATTCCCTCTCAGCTTCTATTGAGAACTTTTGTGGAACTTTATCTAGTTTGAGATGATCTTCAAATGAATTCGCACAAATTGCATGAAGTGCTAGCTGTTGCCATGATTTGTAGGAGTTTCGATCAAGTTTATCAAGAGCTGGGATGAAAAGAAACTGTTTGTTGCTGTTGGAAAGAATGGTGGGGATAGGAACGATTTCTACTATGGATCAATTCAAGCTCTTGATACCATATTGAAATTCAGACTTTGATGAAATTGGTTTGGATATTGAAAAATAAGAAATGTTGCTAGAATGCTACGGGGTTTTGTTACATGCGCTGTCAGCATATACCTTTAGTATGTTAGGAGGCCAATGGGAAAAGTAGTCGGTTGTAACAAAGTGATAGAATCGTGCATGTATTTTAGTGTGGACCAGTGCAAATTGATACTTTTATCATGGATATGATTAACGAATGGGTTCATATCACAATAGGTATCAGTGGATTCGATGTGCTAGTGAAATAAGTGGGACGAGGGGCTTTTGGATTGAATTGTTATGAAGAAGCTAATGAAAAAAGTGACTATAGTTGTGAACAACGAAGAACAGTTGCGGAAACTGAGTGTGCGAGTACGAGCTTAAGGAGTGTATGGGCTACAAAATCGGCGGTTTTGAACGACCAGGCAGCCGATGTGATGATGGAAGAGCTGAGGGATGACGGAGAAGATATGGGCAGGTTGGTAATTCCTGAAATTATTTTAAATGAGTGGATTAATGATCATTCAAAATAAAATAAGATAAAAATAGTAACATATCAACCAATTTATGAAGGAATTGAAAAGAGAGCAGATGTGTGGGATGTGATCATATTAATTATGAAGATAATTCTGAAAATACAGTAATATGGATTTATGAAGGTAACTTTAATGGACTAGAAAGGAGGGGCAAAAAGAATAAGAAAAAGAAGGTTCTTTGTAGGCTTGGTGCTAGGCCCAATAATTCAAGGATGTCCAAAAAAGATAGAGAAAAATCTTTGGACCCGATTTCCTCAATCAACCAGTTCGGTGATGTTGGGTTGGGTCAAGAATCTGAGTCAGGCTTGATGGAAATAGAGCATGGTTTCCACGATAAGGATAGGCACGCTAGGAAAGGGTTTACGACAAGTGTGCAGGATGCTGTATCTGCAAAACTTGCGTTGGAAACCGGCGCGGAGAAGATTGAGGGAGACCGAATCGGTGTTGAAGGAGGAAAGCTAAAGACTGGCCACGACAAAGGAGGTTCAACATGGCAAGGAAAATGCACAACCCTGACGCCACCTATGTTGGGTCGTGAGATCGAGAAAGAGTTGATGGCGGAGAACCAAGCCGCTACTCTCCCGGTGGCATTGATTGGAGGGACTAGTGGGTTGGATGTGTATGTTGATGATGATGGTGCAGAAGACGTTGATGAAAGAATGCATGATAGGGATGACATTGTGAATAATAGTGGTATGGGTTCTATCATAAAAGAAACAACATTGACAAAGAGACAGGGAGAGCTATCGGAACACGATGAAGATGTAGTTGGAAAGAGGGTGGTTGATGATGGTGGTTCGGACAAGAATGAAGGAAGTAAAAGAAATAGAAATAATATTTTGGAGGAAAAAATGCTTGAAAATAGAAAAATTTGGGACCTCGCGTTGGAATCTGGTGCAATTTTATACAATGAAGATGATATTTTGGCTATTCTCTAAACACAGAATGAAGAAATTGCTCAGAAAAAAAAAGATTGACAAAACAGAAAGAGAAAGCAAGACACTGCAGGCCCAAAAATAAAAAAAAAGTGTGTAATAATTTATTAAAATAATTTGTTCTTGGAATGTTAGGAGGTTAATGGGTGATGGAAAATTGAGCATGGACAAAAATTTTAAGAAAAATTTAAGTTGAATACGTTGGGCTTGTTTGAGATTAAGTGGCAGGTAATGACGAAGTTTGATGTAATAAGAATTTGGAAGAGTGATGCTGCGTGATGAGAATATGTTGAGTCGAAGGGTGCCTCAAGTGGTTTACTGTTAATTTGGGATGAAATAATGTTTAAAATGAGTCATTGTAGAGTTTTGGTTGTGTGTTGAAGGGGTCTTACTAAAAATAATTTCAATATGCTTTTTGATGTGTATGGAGTTCATACAAGAGAAGAGAAATTTGCTGTGCGGGAGAAATTGAGTTATATTGCAGAGTTATATCAATCTTTATGGGAGACTTCAACAAGATTGTATAGGTGGAAGGGAGAAAGGATGCTGTCAGATTAACAGAATTTTAGTAAGAATTGGATAAAGGAAGATATGCAACTGGTGGACTTCTGCTTAACGATCTTGCAATTAGATTGACAGAGTTTTAGTAAGATTGGAGTGGTTGAAAATGTTTCCACGAATACAAAATTAGGAGTACAAAATCAGGAGTAAATTATAAGAAGGATGAGCACAAAAAATGATTGAAGAGTTTTTTTGCAATTTTTTTCTTTTTTAAGTTTTTTATTTGTTGGTTGTTGTTCTTACTCCACTTATTGCATTGAGCTCTCTTGTTAAAAAAAATAATAAAAAGTAGAGAAACAGTAAAGGAAATTAATTTCTTCTATCATAATGTTAACCGAGTATATTATTGTGTTCTGCATACAAGAGTGACACTACTATATAGTTGTGGAAGTAACATATTTTCCTTCTCTAACGTACTAAAATAGCAGTAGAGGTAACAAATTTTTCTAATCAACTAACACTAAATCTTGTTATTTAGTTATATCTCTCTTTTATACTTGAGTCAATTTTTCTTTTATATATGTTATTTTTTAAATAAAAAATATTAGGATTTTTAAAGTTTTATCTAAATATGATATCTGAATTTTTTAAAAAAATCATAATGTGTAAAAAATAAAAAAATGATTGAGTGTGCTTTATGATTTTCTTTTTAAAATAAAAAAAAGCATTGGATGATTTTTTTTATTTTTAAAAGAAAAAATAAAAATCGATGGTGCGATTTATGTACATCGTCATACACACGTTAAGAGCAGAAGAAAAATTCGCAGGCTGAATAATTTGGATATGAAAAACATTGTGGTGTATTGGCTGAAAATGGGGATACTGTGTGTATTACACATATCTGGAGGTGTCAGATGAAAGCACAACACGCAGGGGCGTGTTACCTGAATCACGTGGGGGCGTGGAAGCCAAGTGGCATTGTGTGGTTGAGCCAACAAGGCAGCACGCAGGGGGCGTGCTAACGTGGCAAAGGCTGATTGGCTTGGGAGGTGCAGCACGTGGGGGGCGTGCTGAGTTAGCATGTAGGGGAGTGCTGACGTGGCAAACATTGATTGGTCCATGTATGCAGCACGTGGGGCATGCTGAGTCAGCACGCGGGGACATTCTGACACGTGTCAAAGCGTGATTGGCTGAGGCAGGTGATGAGCGAATAATTTATACGCTTTTTGGCATTGTTTTTAGGTAGTTTTTAATAAGTTCAAGCTACTTTTAGGGATGTTTTCATTAGTTTTTATGTTAAATTCACATTTCTGGACTTTACTATGAGTTTGTGTGTTTTTCTGTGATTTCAGGTAATTTCTGGCTGAAATTGAGGGACTTGAGCAAAACTCTGAAAAAGGCTAACAAAAGGACTGCTGATGCTGTTGGAATCTGACCTCCCTGCACTCAAAATGGATTTTCTGGAGCTAAAGAACTCCAAATGGCGCGCTCTCAACGACGTTGGAAAGTAGACATCCAGAGCTTTCCAGCAATATATAATAGTCCATACTTTATTCGGAAATTGACGACGTAAATTGGCGTTGAACGCCAAGTACATGCTGCTGTCTGGAGTTAAACGCCAGAAACACGTCATGATCCGGAGTTGAACGCCCAAAACACGTTATAACTTGGAGTTCAACTCCAATAAATGCCTCAGCTCGTGGATAGATCAAGCTCAGCCCAAACATACACCAAGTGGGCCCCGGAAGTGGATTTATGCATCAAATACTTATTCATGTAAACCCTAGTAGCTAGTCTAGTATATATAGAACATTTAACTATTGTATTAGACATCTTTTGACAGTTTAATCTTTTGACCATTCGGTCTTTTGATCATGCTTTGGGGGCTGGCCATTCGGCCATGCCTGAACCTTTCACTTATGTATTTTCAACGGTGGAGTTTCTACACACCATAGATTAAGGGTGTGGAGCTCTGCTGTACCTCAAGTTTCAATACAATTACTATTACTTTCTATTCAATTCTCTTTATTCTTATTCTAAAATATACGTTGCACTTCAACTTGATGAATGTGATGATCCGTGACACTCATCATCATTCTCACCTATGAACGCGCGTGACTGACAACCACTTCCGTTCTACTTTAGGCCGGGCGCATATCTCTTAGATTCCCTAACAGAATCTTCGTGGTATAAGCTAGATAGATGGCGGCATTCATGGGGATCCGGAAAGTCTAACCTTGTCTGTGGTATTCCGAGTAGGATCCCGGGAATCCGGAAAGTCTAACCTTGTCTGTGGTATTCCGAGTTGGATTCCGGTATTGAATGACTGTGACGAGCTTCAAACTCCTGAAGGTTGGGCGTTAGTGACAGACGCAAAAGAATCAATGGATTCTACTCCAACTTAATTGAGAACCGACAGATGATTATCCGTGCTGTGATAGAGCATTTGGACCATTTTCACTGAGAGGATGGGATGTAGCCATCAACAAGGGTGATGCCTCCAGACGATTAGCCATGCAGTGACAGCGCATAGGACCATTTTCCCGAGAGGATGAAAAGTAGCCATTGATGCTGGTGATGTCCTACATACAGCTTGCCATGGAAAGGAGTAAGAAGGATTGGATGAATGAAATAGAAAAGTAGAGATACGAGAGGAGCACAACATCTCCATACGCCTATCTGAAATTCCCACCATGGAATTATATGAGTAACTTTTTACTATCTTATTTTTTGTTTATTATTAATTTTCGAAACCCATAACCATTTAATCTGCCTAACTGAGATTTACAAGGTGACCATAGCTTGCTTCATACCAACAATCTCTGTGGGATCGACCCTTACTCACGTAAGGTATTACTTGGATGACCCAGTACACTTGCTGGTTAAGTTGAACAGAGTTGTGTCCACACATAGCCAAGAGCCATAATAATAATTCCATACAATAACAAAGAGTACTACATTGATGTGATCACAATTTCGTCCACCAAGTTTTTGGCGCCGTTGCCGGGGATTGTTCGAGTATGGACAACTGACGGTTCATCTTGTTGCTCAGATTAGGTAATTTTCTTTTCAAAAATCTTTTTCAAAATTTTTCTTTTATTTTTCGTTTTTTTTTTCAAACTCTATTTTCGAAAAAATCAATAAAAATCTAAAAAAATCATAAAATCATAAAAATAAAAAAATATTTTGTGTTTCTTGTTTGAGTCTTGAGTTAATTTTTAAGTTTGGTGTCAATTACATGCTTTAAAAAAATTTTTTTGCAATTTTTTCGAAAATTCCATGTATTCATAGTGTTCTTCATGATCTTCAAGTTGTTCTTGGTAAGTCTTCTTGTTTGATCTTGATGTTTTCTTGTTTTGTGTTGTTTGTTGTTTTTCATATGCATTTTTCGTTTGTTAGAGTCCATGCATTAAAGATTTCTAAGTTTGGTGTCTTGCATATTTTCTTTGCATAAAAAATTTTTCAAAAATATGTTCTTGATGTTCATCATGATCTTCAAAGTGTTCTTGGTGTTCATCTTGACATTCATAGTGTTCTTGCATGCATTTTGTGTTTGATCCAAAATTTTCATGTTTTGGGTCATGTTTGTGTTTTTCTCTCTCATAATTAAAAATTCAAAAATAAAAAATATATCTTTTCCTTTTTTCTCTCCAAATTTTCGAAATTTTGGGTTGACTTGGTCAAAATTTTTCAAAATTAGTTGTTTCTTACAAGTCAAGACAAATTTTCAATTTTAAAAATCTTATCTTTTCAAAATCTTTTTCAAAAATTATATCTTTTTCATTTTTTCTATTTTTCGAAAATTTTAAAAATCTTTTTCAAAATATTTTCAAAATATTTTTCTTATCTTTATATCATATTTTCGAAAATAGGCTAACAATTAATGTGATTGGTTCAAAAATGTGAAGTTTGTTACTTTCTTGTTAAGAAAGGTTCAATCTTTAAGTTCTAGAATCTTATCTTGTAGTTTATTGTTAGTGAAGTAAGTAATTTTAAATTTTTGAATTAAATCTTTTTCAAAATATCTTTTTCTTAAAATTTTTATCTTATCTTTTTATCTTATCCTTTTCAAAATTTTATCTTTTTCAAAATTTGATTTCAAAATATCTCATCTAACTTCTTATCTTCTTATCTTTTTCAAATTTAATTTTAAAATCTTTTTCAACTAACTAATTAATTTTTTGTTTGTTTCTTATCTTTTTCAAAACCACCTAACTACTTTTTCCTCTCTAATTTTCGAAAATATCTCACCTTTTTTTCAAAAATTCTTTTTGTTCTAAATTTTAATTTTAATTACATTTTATCTCTAATTTTCGAAAATCACTAACCCCTCTTTTCTTATTCTATTTAATTATTTATTTACTAACACTTCTCTTCACCTCCCCTATCCTTACTCTTTATACAGACTATTCATTCTTCTTCACTCTTCTCCCCTTTCTTCTTCTACTAACATAAAGGAATCTCTATACTGTGACATAGAGGATTCCTCTTTATTTTCTTGTTTTCTTCTCTTTCATATGAGCAGGAACAGGAAAAAAGGCACTCTTGTTGAAATTGATCCAGAACCTGAAAGGACTCTGAAGAGAAAATTAAGAGAAGCTAAGTTACAACATTCTAAAGGTAACCTTTCAGAAACATTAGAACAAGAGAAGGAGATGGCAGCTGAAAATAATAATAATGCAAGGAGAATGTTTGGTGACTTCACAAAGCCAACGCCCAAGTTTGATGGAAGAAGCATCTCCATTCCTGCCATTGGAGCCAACAACTTTGAGCTGAAACCTCAGCTAGTTGCCTTAATGCAACAAAACTGCAAGTTTTATGGACTTCCATCTGAAGATCCTTATCAGTTTTTAACTGAGTTCTTGCAGATCTGTGAGACTGTAAAGACGAATGGAGTTGATCCTGAAGTCTACAGGCTCATGCTTTTCCCTTTTGCTGTAAGAGACAGAGCTAGAATATGGTTGGATTCACAATCCAAGGATAGCCTGGACTCCTGGGATAAGCTGGTCACTGCCTTCTTGGATAAATTCTTTCCTCCTCAAAAGCTGAGCAAGCTGAGAGTGGATGTTCAAACCTTCAAACAAAAAGATGGTGAATCTCTCTATAAAGCTTGGGAAAGATACAAGCAGCTGACCAAAAGATGTCCATCTGACATGTTTTCAGAATGGACCATATTAGATATATTCTATTATGGTCTATCTGAATTTTCGAAAATGTCATTGGACCATTCTGCAGGTGGATCTATTCACCTAAAGAAAACGCCTGAAGAGGCTCAAAAACTCATTGAATTGGTTGCAAACAACCAATTCATGTACACTTTTGAGAGGAATTCCGTGAATAATGGGATACCTCAGAAGAAAGGAGTTCTTGAAATTGATGCTCTGAATGCCATATTGGCTCAGAACAAAGTGTTGACTCAACAGGTCAACATGATCTCTCAAAATCTAAATGGATGGCAACATGCATCCAACAGTACTAAAGAGGCAGCTTCTGAAGAAGCTTATAATCCTGAGAACCCTGCCATGGCAGAGGTTAGTTACATGGGTAAAACTTATGGAAACACCTATAACTCATCATGGAGAAATCATCCAAATTTCTCATGGAAGGATCAACAAAAGCCTCAACAAGGCTTTAACAATGGTGGACGCAATAGGCTGAGCAATAGCAAGCTTTTTCCATCATCTTCTCAGCAACAGATAGAGAATTCTGAACAAAACACCTCTAATTTAGCCAATCTAGTCTCTGATCTGTCAAAGGCCACTTTCAGTTTCATGAGTGAAACAAGATCCTCCATCAGAAATCTGGAGGCACAAGTGGGCCAGCTGAGTAAGAAAGTCATTGAAACTCCTCCCAGTATTCTCCCAAGCAATACAAAAGAGAATCCAAAAGGAGAGTGCAAGGCCATTGATATAATCAATATGGCCGAATGCACAAGGGAGGAGGAGGACGAAAATCCTAGTGAGGAAGACCTCCTGGGACGTCCCTCAAGCAAGAAGGAGTTTCCTATTAAGGATCCAAAGGAATCTGAGGCTCATATAGAGACCATAGAGATTCCATTAAATCTCCTTCTGCCATTCATGAGCTCTGAAGACTATTCTTCCTCTGAAGAGGATGAAGATGTGACTGGAGAGCAAGTTGCTCAATATTTAGGAGCTATCATGAAGCTGAATGCCAAGTTGTTTGGTAATGAGACTTGGGAAAGTGAACCTCCCTTGCTCATTAGTGAACTGGATACCTGGACTCAGCAAATTTTACCTCAAAAGAAACAAGATCCTGGCAAGTTTTTGATACCTTGTACCATAGGCACCATGACCTTTGCAAAAGCTCTATGTGATCTGGGGTCAGGGATAAATCTTATGCCACTCTCTGTAATGGAGAAGCTGGGGATTATTGAGGTACAACCTGCCTTGTTCTCATTACAATTGGCAGACAAGTCATTGAGACAAGCTTATGGAATAGTGGAGGACGTGTTAGTAAAGGTTGAAGGCCTTTACATCCCTGCTGATTTCATAATCTTAGACACTAGGAAGGAAGAGGATGAATGCATCATCCTTGGAAGACCTTTCCTAGCCACAGCAGGAGCTGTGATAGATGTCAACAGAGGTGAATTAGTCCTTCAATTGAATGGGGACTACCTTGTGTTTAAGGCACATGGCCATCCTTCTGTGACAAAAGAGAGTAAGCATGAAGAGCTTCTCTCAGTTCAGAGTCAAGAAGAGCCCCCACAGTCAAACTCTAAGTTTGGTGTTGGGAGGCCATAACCAAACTCTAAGTTTGGTGTTAAGACCCCATATCCAAACTCTAAGTTTGGTGTTGGGACTATACAACATTGACCTGATCACCTTGTGGCTCCATGAGAGCCACTGTCAAGCTATTGACATTAAAGAAGCGCTTGTTGGGAGGCAACCCAATTTTATTTATCTAATTTTATTTTATTTTATTTTCTTGTTATTTTGTGTCTTATTAGGTACATGATCATGAGGAGTCACAAAAAAATATAAAAATTAAAAACAGAATAAAAAAAACAGCTGAAGAAAAATCACACCCCGGAGGAAGCACAGGCTGGCGTTCAACGCCAGTAAGGAGCATCTGGCTGGCGTTCAACGCCAGAACAGAGCATGAATCTGGCGCTGAACGCCAGAAACAAGCAACATTCTGGCGCTGAACGCCAGGAATGTGCCTAGAGGAAAAGCTGGCGCTGAACGCCAGTAACAAGCATGAAACTGGCGTTCAACGCCAGAAACATGCTTTACATGGGCGTTAAACGCCCAGAACGTGCACCACTCGGTGTTTAAACGCCAGAATGGTATGCAAAGGCATTTTACATGCCTATTTGGTGCAGGGATGGAATTTCTTGACACCTCAAGATCTGTGGATCTCACAGGATTACCTCAGGATCTGTGGACCCTACAGGATCCCCACCTACTATATTCCCACCTTACCTCCTAATCCTATTTTCACTCTTCCCCATGTCACACTTCCCAAAAATCCTTCACCAATCACCTCAATCTCTCTTCCCAATTACCCCCTTCACCACTCACATCCATCCACTCTTTCCCATAAACCCCACCTACCTTCAAAATTCAAAAACATTTTCCCACCCAATCCCACCCTAAATGGCCGAACCTGCCCTCTCCTCTTTCCCTATATATACCCTTCCATTCTACTTCATTTTCACACATCACAACCCCCTCTTCCATACTTTGGCCGCACCTACACTTCCCCTTCTCCTCCATATTCTCTTCTTCTTCTCTTCTCTTCTTTCTTCTCTTGCTCGAGGGCGAGCAATATTTTAAGTTTGGTGTGGTAAAAGCATAAGCTTTTTTTTGTTTTTCCATTACCATCAATGGCACCTAAGGCCCGAGAATCCTCTAGAAAAGGAAAAGGGAAGACAAAAGCTTCCACCTCCGAGTCATGGAAGATGGAAAGATTCATCTCCAAAAGCCATCAAGACCACTTCTATGATATTGTGACAAAGAAGAAGGTGATCCCTGAGGTCCCTTTCAAGCTCAAGAAAAATGAGTATCCGGAGATCCGACATGAGATCCGAAGAAGAGGTTGGGAAGTCCTAACCAACCCCATGCAACAAGTCGGAATCTTAATGGTTCAAGAGTTCTATGCCAATGCATGGATCACTAGGAACCATGATCAAAGTATGAACCCAAGTCCAAAGAATTATCTCACAATGGTTCGGGGAAAATACTTAGATTTTAGTCCGGAGAATGTAAGATTGGCGTTCCACTTGCCCATGATGCAAGGAGATGCACGCCCCTACACTAGAAGGGTCAACTTTAATCAAAGGTTGGACCAAGTCCTTATGGACATATGTGTGGAAGGAGCTCAATGGAAGAGAGACTCCAAAGGCAAGCCAGTCCAACTAAGAAGACTGGACCTCAAGTCTGTAGCTAGAGGATGGTTGGAGTTCATTCAACGCTCCATCATTCCCACTAGCAACCGATCTGAAGTTACTGTAGATCGGGCCATCATGATTCATAGCATCATGATTGGAGAGGAAGTAGAAGTTCATGAAGACATCTCCAATGAATTCTACAAAATAGCCGAAAAGCCCTCCACCATGGCAAGGCTAGCTTTTCCTCACCTTATTTGCCATCTATGTTACTCAGCTGGAGTTATCATAGAAGGAGACATCTCCATTGAAGAGGATAAGCCCATCACCAAGAAGATGATAGAGCAAGCAAGAGAGACCCTCCACGGTTCTCAAGAGATGCATGAGGAAGCTCATCATCAAGAAATCTCTGAGATGCCTCAAGGGATGCACTTTCCTCCCAACAACTATTGGGAACAACTCAACACTTTCTTAGAAGATTTGAGCCACAATGTGGAACAATTAAGGGTGGAGCATCATTAGCACTCATTCATTCTCCATGAAATAAGAGAAGATCAAAGAGCAATGAGGGAGGAGCAACAAAGACAAGGAAGGGACATAGAAGAGCTTAAGGACATTGTGGGTCCTTCAAGAAGAAGACGCCACTAAGGTGGATTCATTCCTTATTCTTATTTCTTTCTGTTTTTCGGTTTTTATGTTGTGTTTATCTATGTTTTGTGTCTCTACTTCATGATCATTAGTATGTAGTAACCATGTCTTAAAGCTATGAATAAATTCTATAAATCCTTCACCTCTCTTAAATGAAAAATATTTTAATTCAAAAGAACAAGAAGTACATGAATTTCGAATTTATCCTTGAATTTAATTTAATTATATTGATGTGGTGACAATACTTTTTGTTTTCTGAATGAATGCTTGAACAGTGCATATTTTTGATCTTGTTGTTTATGAATGTTAAAACTATTGGCTCTTGAAAGAATGATGAACAAAGAGAAATGTTATTGATGATCTGAAAAATCATGAAATTGATTCTTGAAGCAAGAAAAAGCAGTGAAAAAGAAGAAGCTTGCGAAAAAAAATGGCGAAAAAAATATATATAAGAAAAAGAAAAAGCAAGCAGAAAAAGCCAATAGCCCTTAAAACCAAAAGGCAAGGGTAAAAAGGATCCAAGGCTTTGAGCATCAATGGATAGGAGGGCCCAAGGAAATAAAATCCAGGCCTAAGCGGCTAACTCAAGCTGTCCCTAACCATGTGCTTGTGTCATGAAGGTCCAAGTGAAAAGCTTGAGACTGAGTGGTTAAAGTCGTGATCCAAAGCAGAAAGAGTGTGCTTAAGAGCTCTGGACACCACTAACTGGGGACTCTAGCAAAGCTGAGTCACAATCTGAAAAGGTTCACCCAGTTATGTGTCTGTGGCATTTATGTATCCGGTGGTAATACTGGAAAACAAAGTGCTTAGGGCCACAGCCAAGACTCATAAGTAGCTGTGTTCAAGAATCAACATGCTAAACTAGGAAAATCAATAACACTATCCGAAATTCTAAGTTCCTAGAGAAGCCAATCATTCTAAACTTCAAAGGAAAAAGTGGGATGCCAAAACTGTTCAGAAGCAAAAAGCTACAAGTCCCGCTCATCTAATTATAATTAATATTAATTGATATTCTGGAATTTATAGTATATTCTCTTCTTTTTATCCTAATTGATTTTCAGTTGCTTGGGGACAAGCAACAATTTAAGTTTGGTGTTGTGATGAGCGGATAATTTATACGCTTTTTGGCATTGTTTTTAGGTAGTTTTTAATAAGTTCAAGCTACTTTTAGGGATGTTTTCATTAGTTTTTATGTTAAATTCATATTTCTGGACTTTACTATGAGTTTGTGTGTTTTTCTGTGATTTCACGTAATTTCTGGCTGAAATTGAGGGACTTGAGCAAAACTCTGAAAAAGGCTGACAAAAGGACTGTTGATGCTGTTGGAATCTGACCTCCCTGCACTCAAAATAGATTTTCTGGAGCTAAAGAACTCCAAATGGTGCGCTCTCAACGGCGTTGGAAAGTAGACATCCAGAGCTTTCCAGCAATATATAATAGTCCATACTTTATTCGGAAATTGATGACGTAAATTGGCATTGAACGCCAAGTACATGCTGCTGTCTAGAGTTAAACGCCAGAAACACGTCATGATCCGGAGTTGAACGCCCAAAACACGTTATAACTTGGAGTTCAACTCCAATAAATGCCTCAGCTCGTGGATAGATCAAGCTCAGCCCAAACATACACCAAGTGGGCCCCGGAAGTGGATTTATGCATCAAATACTTACTCATGTAAACCCTAGTAGCTAGTCTAGTATATATAGAACATTTAACTATTGTATTAGACATCTTTTGACAGTTTAATCTTTTGACCATTCGGTCTTTTGATCATGCTTTGGGGGCTGGCCATTCGGCCATGCCTGAACCTTTCACTTATGTATTTTCAACGGTGGAGTTTCTACACACCATAGATTAAGGGTGTGGAGCTCTGCTGTACCTCAAGTTTCAATACAATTACTATTACTTTCTATTCAATTCTCTTTATTCTTATTCCAAGATATACGTTGCACTTCAACTTGATGAATGTGATGATCCGTGACACTCATCATCATTCTCACCTATGAACGCGTGTGACTGACAACCACTTCCGTTCTACTTTAGGCCGGGCGCATATCTCTTAGATTCCCCAACAGAATCTTCGTGGTATAAGCTAGATAGATGGCGGCATTCATGGGGATCCGAAAAGTCTAACCTTGTCTGTGGTATTCCGAGTAGGATCCCGGGAATTCGGAAAGTCTAACCTTGTCTGTGGTATTCCGAGTAGGATTCCAGTATTGAATGACTGTGACGAGCTTCAAACTCCTGAAGGTTGGGCGTTAGTGACAGACGCAAAAGAATCAATGGATTCTACTCCAACCTAATTGAGAACCGACAGATGATTAGCCGTGCTGTGACAGAGCATTTGGACCATTTTCACTGAGAAGATGGGATGTAGCCATCAACAAGGGTGATGCCTCCAGACGATTAGCCATGCAGTGACAGCGCATAGGACCATTTTCCCGAGAGGATGAAAAGTAGCCATTGATGCTGGTGATGCCCTACATACAGCTTGCCATGGAAAGGAGTAAGAAGGATTGGATGAATGAAATAAAAAAGTAGAGATACGAGAGGAGCACAGCATCTCCATACGCCTATCTGAAATTCCCACCATGGAATTATATGAGTAACTATTTACTATCTTATTTTCTGTTTATTATTAATTTTTGAAACCCATAACCATTTAATCTGCCTAACTGAGATTTACAAGGTGACCATAGCTTGCTTCATACCAACAATCTCTGTGGGATCGACCCTTACTCACGTAAGGTATTACTTGGATGACCCAGTACACTTGCTGGTTACGTTGAACGGAGTTGTGTCCACATATAGCCAAGAGCCATAATAATGATTCCATACAATAACAAAGAGTACTACATTGATGTGATCACAATTTCGTCCACCAGCAGGCAGCACGTGGGGGCGTGTTAAATGCACCCCTCTATATAAGGCAGAGCTCGATAGTATTTTGCATACTGAATAAAATTTGAGTGTGTTTTGAGTGTTCTTTGAGGCTGTTGTTAGTGTAATGGAGGACACCGCAAACTTGGTGGTGTATCGCAACGGTGAGATAATATATAAACTCATGAGGGAGTGAGGTTTGTGTCCCAGAATCCGTTTTCGTTTGTGGTTCCATGCACGATAACGTTAATGGAACTGCAGAACAGCCTCTGTCAAAGCATGGAGAACGGTACGTTAATAAGAGTGAGCAGAATTCTATACCAGAATCTGGTTGTAGTTTTTGGTGGTCTAATACAGTTTGATACCATGCCGATCACTGATGAAGCGAGTACGCAGAATATGTTTCAAATTCACCGGTAGACTTAGATGCGACACCCACAGATTGAGTCATACGTTGAGTTTGAAACTGTAGAGGTAGTAGCGGTTCAAAATGATATAGATATAGATGATGATAAAGCTGCAGTGTACGAAGGAATGAATAGTGACAGCGAAGAGGACTTTAAAGCCATTTATGAGGTCGGCAATGAAGATGAGGATAGTGATGTGAGAGTTGAGGTAGCAGTAGAGAATGTAGTGGTTCAGCCCTCAAGCAGTCAACCGATGTACGTTCCACCTTTTATGCATGAGTTAGATCTCGACACCATGCATGTCCCCGAGTTTCTGGAATATGCAAACATAGGTATGTGTTGACTAAACAATAAGTTTTTGTTAGTTTATACTTTGGATTGATAAATAAACGATGATTTCGGCTTTCTGTAGGCATTGCTGATCTTGAGGACGGAGAGTTCCGGATTGGAATGGAATACAGTTCTAGAAAGTCGGTCGTCGCAGCAATTAGAAGTTTCACTATATCTAAAGGAGTTGACTATGACGTGTATGAGTCTGAGCCACAGATATTCTGTGCAAAATGTAAGATGTACGGACATGGATGTGACTGGCTTATCCGAACCAGCTTGATACGGAAAAAAGGTTGTTGGGAGATACGCAGATACAACGGTAGGCACACGTGCACAATCAGAACGATTTCACAAGATCATTCCAAGTTGGACTCGGATACAGTTGCTGAGGCTATAAGGCCATTGGTCAAGACGGACCCGTCTATCAAGGTGAAATCTATAATTGCGGAAGTCCAATCAAGGTTCAACTATACCATCAGTTACCGAAAGGCTTGGTTGGCAAAGCAGAAGTCCATAGCCAAAGTTTTTGGTGGTTGGGAGGATTCTTACCAAGCATTGCCATGGTGGCTCTCGGTCATGGTGCAGAAGATGCCTGGTTCAGTTGTCCAAATAGAAACACGACCACTGTACAACGGGAATGAGGAGGCGCAAGGTGTAAAAATACTTCATCGTGCATTTTGGAGTTTCAATCCATGCATTAGGGCATTCAGGCATTGCAAGCCCCTGGTTCAGGTTGACGACACACACCTATACAGAAAATACAAAGGTACACTTCTAGTCACTGTTGCACAAGATGGGAACTAGAACATTGTGCCTATCGCCTTTGCCTTGGTGGAAGGGGAGACAGCTGATGCGTGGCTCTTCTTTCTTAGGAATCTGCGAATGTGTGTTGTTAGAAAAGACAGTGTGGGTATGATCTCAGACCGGCATGAGTCAATACGGGCAGCAGTAAATCGTTCCAGTGGTGACTGGCAACCTCCAAGAGCATGGTGGATGTTTTGTATAAGACACATCGGAAGTAACTTCTTAAGGGCATTCAAAGTCCCTCACTTGCAAAAACTTGTTGTCAACATAGGGTATTCAAGAACGGTAGAGGAGTACAGTATCATCTATAAGAGGTTGGAAGAGCGAGGCGAGGCATATGCCAGGTGGTGCGATGCCATTGGACTCAGACATTGGGTATTGGCATTCGAAGAGGGACATCGATGGGGTCATATGACAACAAACATTGTCGAGTGCATTAACTCAGTTTGAAGGGTGCCCGTAATCTACCTGTGTTGGCGCTGGTCCGAGCAACATATTATAGGTTAAATGAACTTTTTACGTGGAAGAGTGCCGAGACTCACAAATGCAAGGGTGCTGGATTTACTTACTCCGTATTTGCACAACAACGGATAGAAGCAAATCTGCAATAGGCTGGGAATATAGTTGTGCACCACTTTGATAGACGAAATGAGATGTTTGAGGTGCGCGAAATGACTAAGGGAAAGGTGTTAGTTGTTGATCTTGAGCGACGGACGTGTGACTGTGGGCACTTTCAGGTTGAACGAATACCATGTCGCCATGTTATTGCTTGCTGTGTTAACCAGCGTCTCGATTGACAGTTGTATATGCATGATGTGTACAAGATGACGGAGGTTCGTAAGGTATATAGATTTGAGTTCACACTATTAGGTGATCCCGAGATATGGCCTGCTTATGAGAGACCCACATTGGTCGCTAATCCTGCCCTGAGGCGAACGTCTAAAGGCAGGCCCAAACTGACCCGATACTTGAATTAAATGGACTCACGCGACATGCGTGGTCCTCGTATATGCCGTCTCTGTGGTGCTCAGGGTCATAGTCGGAGTAAGTGTCCTCAGCGTGCTGGACCGAGTGGTGCTGGTTCGTAGTTTAATACGGTCATGTTTGTATTTTTTAATTTGCATTTTGTCAGGTGATGCTTTTGAAATTAGACGTGTTTGTATTTTTCAATTGGAGTCTATCCATTGATATTTTAATGTCCGCTTAATATTGTCATTAAATGATTTCCTGAAGTAAATATACAAAAAAAGAACTATGGATTACATAAGTTAACAAACCAAACATTAAACACGATTTACATTAAATTCTGAAAATAAAATCTAAAAAACCTAAACCCAAGCTCACTTCTTTCCAATGAACCAGTTCAGTCCCTTACCCATAATGCCCTAA
Source organism: Arachis stenosperma (assembly GCF_014773155.1). Lineage (NCBI taxonomy): Eukaryota > Viridiplantae > Streptophyta > Magnoliopsida > Fabales > Fabaceae > Arachis > Arachis stenosperma. The sequence goes on from NC_080385.1 coordinate 22,538,744, forward strand.
CCGAACCGCGATGGAGTATACCTATCAGGTGGATTTCGCTCCGTCCGTAGGTCATATGGGTGACCTCAAACTGAGTCATCCACCCCCGGAGCTCCCGAACCACTTGCCTCTGTCGGAGCAGCCGACCAACTTGCATCTGTCGGAGCGGCCAACCCGCCTGCCTCTGCTGGAGCGGATGGACCAGGGTTGAACGTGTCAACAACTGCGTATGCCCGCTGACGCTGGATAAAACCACTATCACATGACGCACTCCTTGACGTGTGGTTGGAAGTACGATCCCGCAAACCATGGGCCATATCTACTGATGCCTTATGTGGATCAGCCGACACTGACGGTGAAGGGATACCACTAAAATCTGACCAGCCACCCAAACCAGCGTTGATCCAATGCTGTAGTTGCTGATCTCCGTGTCCGTCGCTGAAAAATTCAAACCAATCATGACCGGAAGGAATGGTAAGTATGGGATCATGATGCTGGCCGGACTGACCCTGGTGACTGTGCTGAGAGTGCTGAGAATGGTGGCTGCCTTGAGAGTGGTAGCTGTGCTAATAGTGCTGAGAGTTCCCGCGGAGGAGGTTGTACATATCCAATTTGACGCATCACTCGGTCCGTAGGGTGCCACTCGACACACTCGAACGACAACAACGGAGCAACGATGTCACATACCTCAAGATGGGGATGCAACTCGTCGGGAACGATCAATCCGTCGTACGGCCGCCACTCAAACTACCACGTACTATTGGTATATTAGAATCCTAACAATAATGGTTGGAAAAACGGATAAGAAGAACATAACTATTTACCTCCTGCATATAGTCTATATCATGCCTGAATGTCTTTACGGTCTTCGATAACCACGCTGTGGCTCGTTCCGAATGACTCCACCTGAAACATTATTAATAGAAAAAATTTAAATAAGTCACCATATGTCAAACATGCATCATGAATATAACACATGACTAAAATAATACTTATTACCACCTGGAAACTGTTATCTCGACTGGTGGAAGTGTTTGTCTCGATACAGGAGCAATACACGGCATTCGCTCATATGCCCAAACAAACAACAGATTCAGAGGGCCATCCATCTCCTTTGTATCATATCGTGATACACGCCATAGTGCTTTGTAAAGATGTGCGAGACATGCTGACTCCCAAATATAAGTATGGATCCGCTCAAAATCGCGTAGCAATGGTAGATATTTCGCATGGGCATATGCGGTCGACTTATCCGTGAATAGGGTCGACCCTAACAAACAGAAGATCTGACATTTGACGTATCTCCTGATGGACTCCTTAGTGTCCAACGTCTCTGCGTCTCTGATACGTCGAACCCAACCCAGCTTTGTATAGGACTTCGAAGAATGACTGATTGATGGCTCACGACCGAATATCGCTATGCTCTGACTTTGAAGGAAGTCACCACTACTATCTGTCCATTCACTAACAGGCTCTCCATTAATGGGTAGGCCGAATATATGAGCGACATCCTCCAATGTCACTGTAACCTCACCGACTAGCAATACAAAGGTGTAGGTTTCTGGCTTCCACCTTTCAACCAGAGTAGCTAACATGGGGTGAAATCCTCTTATGTCTCCAATCCTAGAGATGTGGTAGAATCCCGTGGCGCGTAAGTAGTTCTCCACCATCGGATTCTACGTCTGTGGCGGATCCAGTTTATGCACCAACAAATTCCTGTTAGGCTGCATCAACAAAGATATATGTTACATTAATTAAATAATAATCCTTATAAATATTTAATAAACATTCACATATTTATTTTAATATCTTATTTATTAAAATATTTAACATAGCTTATCTATTTATTTATTTATTTATTTATTAAAAATTTAAATTCTTTATTTATTTATCGAATAAAATATTTAATCCTTACAAAAAAAATTTATGCGATAACAATATTTAATAACATTTATCACGTATTATTTAATAATCTTTATTTATCAAATTATTTATTTTTTCAATTTTTTAATAACAATATATTATACTATTTTATACATTTTACATATTTAATTTATTATAATATTTATTTATTAATATACGCAACATACTTATTTTTAAAAAGTCAATATATTTTTTTATTCTTGAATATATTCATAATAACAAAAATTATAAAAAATTATTAAAAATTACATATTATTATTATTAACGTTTATTTTATAAAAACTATTGTTATATTCTTAAAATTTATAAAATACACAAAATAATATTTTCATTACAAAATATATATACATAAAAAAATATAAATACATAAAAAATAAAATAAACTTTAAATACAGAAAAAAATTAAAATTTGTCAACTTACATAATAGGATGATCCAAATAGTTGATAATATGTTCTTCGGGCACCATATAATTACGTACCATTTTTTTCAATCTCTTAAACTAATAATTTTTTTCTTTCGCCGTATAAATTTAACTCACTACTACTCACTACTACTCACTACACTCTCCTCACTACAACCTACACACTAACACGGGCACACTTCTTTCCTTTTCTCTTATTTCTTTGCTTCAGCAGCTGTATGATGAACAATGGGAGAAGAAGAGTGCATATATATACATAAAGGAGAGAGCTCGTGCTGGTTTCCGGAGTGGGGGGCTGTCCCCTGCATGTAGGCAGGCCTGCAACACGCCCCCCACGTGGTGCAGCAGCAGTATTAAAATTCTGCAATACTTTGCTGCGTTTCATGGGCCTCCAGGTTCCACGCCCCCGGTGTGGTGAGTCAGCACGCCCCTAGCGTGTTGAAGGCGTGCCGCCACGTTGCTCTTTCGTTTAGGCTCCACGTCCCCAGCGTGTTGAGGGTGAACTCCACACATCGGTAATATTCTTCTTTGGCCAATATTCAGTCGATACACCACCCCTGCATCCATAAGAAAAATAATTTCTGAAATTCGCAGGTATAATTTTGAATGTGTGTGTGTTTAGATTGTTTATTTAATCCTTTTAGTTGATAGACATATTAAGTTTTTTTTTTTTTTGTAGTAATGGAGATATTTGATGTGTTATGCACTTATGCATCATTATAGAATGGTGGGTGTTTTTTATTAGGTGAATTTTATGGTGTCTTTTATTATAGTGTTTAAATTGCTTAACTTATTTTTAAAAGTAAAAAATAAAATATTTAAAACAAAAAATATTTAAAACTTATTAAATATTATCTATTTTCCTTTTTTTGGTAAGTTAGGTACAATTTAAAAAACATCACAACATTTACCTTTTTGATAATATGAATAAGATTTTTTTTTTAAATCAGAAATCTCGATTTGACTTCTTTAAATGTTTATAGAAATTTGAGAATTAGATTTATTAAGGAAAGAGAAAAAATAAAACCTAAAGATTTAATTTTGGTGAGATACATAAATCTGACGGTCAAATTTATATTTTACGTCACAAATTTAATAGTCCATTTATATATGTTTTTCATATTTTAATTAAACACATCATACTTCACCAACATATCAAAAATAAAAGAGTAAAGGACATTTTCGTCATTGACCTTTTTTTTTACGAACATTTTCGTCCTCAAGCAATTGAAAATACATTAAAGCCCCTGACTTTTGAAAAACGTGGACATTTATGTCCTTCCGTCGTTTGCACTGAACGGAAAAGGCTGAGCTGGCAGAGGTGGCGCTGAGGTGGCACGTAACGGAGGACAGGTGGCATAGAGCATTTCGTAACAGGACGTATAAGTCCCTGGAGACAGAACATTTCGTAACAGGACGTATAAGTCCCTGGAGACGAAAACGACGCCGTTTCGTCTCCTCCCCCATCTGCCACTTTCTTCTTCCTTCGTCCCTTTTCCTTCCATTATTCTTCCTCAGCCCTGCCTCCATCACCGCCGCACAGCCGCGCCTCCGTCAGCCACCATCAACGCCGGCGACTTCCTCCGTCCTTCTTCTTCTTCCTCTTGCGATTCACTCAACCTCTCCGCCCAATTTGGCCATGTCCGCATCGCCGTGGAAATCATAGACTCACTTTCTGCTCTCCAATTCTACTAAGCAATTCTTCTACAAATGGCTGAAACTCCAAACGCCTCAACGTCCTTACCTAAACCCTCTACCATGGACCCTCAATCCCAGCCTTCCTAAAGTCCAAACCCAAACCCAATCCCTAATTCAAATCCCAACCCTTCAACGCCAGTGCAATCGCCTTCGATCTCAAACTTCTCTCAACAACAATCCCCTTCAATTCACAATATCTCTTCCCCTTCTCTCCCCTAATACCCTCAGCAATCACATCAACAACAACCATAACAGTAGCAGCAGCAACAGCTTCAGCAACAATCACAGCAACAACAACAAACGCAACAGAATTGACAAAGTGGGTGTTGTGGGGGAGTAAATGAAGAAAGGAAATTCTTCCTTCCATGGCATCTGAAGAAGTATCACAAAAGAAAGCCAAGAAAAAATTCAAACTTGTCACGATAATCACTTACCCAAAAGAGCAAAAAATCAATAACATTACAAAAAATCAAAACTTGTGTTGAAGGTGTGAGTGAAAAAAAAGGAACTAAAATTATGGAAAATAAAAATTACTTATCGAAAACGACAGCGAGGGAATCGAAGTTGATTGGGTCTTCAAGGAACCCCTATTTGTGCCTGCAACCAAACAGCCCTCGGTGGTACCCATTGGCACCGTGTGCTCTACCCCATCGAGCAACAATGGACCCACAACACCCACTGAAATCTGAACAAACCCTATCGCCGGACACCACCTGCTGTACGAGCTCCTCGTCGTTGGAAGAGAGAGGAGGAATCTGAGGCGGAACGTGTAGTGGAAGTTAAGGTTTCTGCGATGGCGGAGCAGGAGAAATAGCGGCGACGGCGGAGCAGTCGATTATTCCGGCGGGGCAGGGGCCGGGGTTTCTTGCGTCGTCTTTAATGATTTCTTCTTCTTCTTCTTCTTCTGCTTCGTCATCGGAGGAAGCTCGAGACGAAGCTGCAATAATGGGTTGAACAAGGCCAATGCCGAAAAATCGAGGTAGACGAGGGAGAAGAAGTGGAGGTCAGTAACGAAACGGCGTCGTTTTTGTCTCCAGGGACTTATATGTCCTGTTTCGAAATGCTCCTTGCTACGTGGCTTCTGTAACGGCCAGGTCAGCACCATCTCTGCCAGGTCAGACTTTTCCGTCCCGTCCAAACGCCTGAATTCGACGGAAGGATTGAAATGTCCACGTTTTTCGGAGGTGAGGGACTTAAATGTATTTTCCATTCCTTGAGGACAAAAATGTCCGCGAAAAAAAAGGTCAGGGACGAAAATGTCCTTTACTCAAAATAAAAAATAACATCTTAATACCTCTTATTAAAAATATTTTTTCTTTCATATTAAAAAAATTCTAAATACATGATTTTATGACAAATATTTGTGAATTGATATTCACTAACTAGTAATTTACTGTAATTAATATATTTTGCAATAGTAATGTTATATGGCCAATAAATATTATTATTTTTGGTCAACAATAATCTGCACTCAATATTTAATTTACAGATATTTTATGTACAAAAAACATATAATTTGTATCAAATTTTACACATATAAATTAATACTATTTGTATTCACATTTTTTAAAATTTACATATATATATTAATAAAATTTATTTGGTAAAAATAATTTAATATTTATGCATATTAAATAATAGCTAAAACTACTAAAAAATATTGGCCCAAGATTTTCTCATTTTGTAATATTATTACAATGATTTATCAGAGATTAAAATATAAATTTACTCAAAATTTGATAAAGGTAAAAAAACCCTTCCGTTTAGAAATTTTGAAAATAAGAAATTTGCGGGTTAATTATCCCCCAGTTTTTTCCCTGGCGGTTTACGTTTAATTTGCGGTGGTTCTAATTTTGGTGGTTTTCTCTCTAACAAAACCGCCGAGCAACGAAACTAAAATAAAACCTAAAGAAAAAGTGAAAAACACCTGGGGTCCTGCCCTATTCATTTAAACAGTCCGTCACCGTCACCGTCGCCGGCGCTACCAATTCGATTCCCACACTCGGTGCTTCTATCCTTCAGATCTCGTGCCACTGGATCTGGTTTGGAATTTCTAGATTTCTGCTTTTGTGCGATCTGCTGCTTGTCTCATTATACGATTCTTTATTTTATTTATTTTCTTTGTCTTTTTGATTCAGTCTTTCATTGGGTGGTCTTATTGAATTTGTTACGTGATTTCTTTTTTCTGTGTTAGTCTGATCTTTTGTTCTTTGATAAAATTGCTGAGTGCACATGGTTTGGCTGATAGGTTGCAAAATTTAACTGTAGTTAATCTAGTGTGCAATTTTTCTTAGGAAACGAAAAATATACAATTTTTTTTTAATAAATTACTTCTATTAACAAAAAAAAAAAAAAGAAGGAAAAAGTACTTTTATTTTAAGCAAGCAATTCTAGGCATTCCAAATAGTTTAGATTTTACATCAACTAAGACAGATAACAGTTTCATTTTAGAGCTCTAAACCTTCAGGATTATAAATGTTTTGAAAAGTTTGTACATGGAGTGGAGTTACTTGTGTAAGTTATTCAATGCATTTGAGTCTAATCTTGGAACAGTCTTAATGATACAGATTTTGTGCAGCAATGCCTAGTAATAAACGTTTGAAAGTTACAGCATCCACTACAGAGAAATCAAGCCTAGCTGTTCCACCATCGCGTAGCAGTGCCCAACCTATTCCATCATCCTGCGGTGATCTTTGTCCAGTACTTCCAGCCCGGAAGGATCCTCATTCATCACTGCCAACTCCTGGGGATGCTCGTCCATTAACACTAGTCTTTGAAAGTGGTGTTCATCATCCGCTTGGATCTAGTTCTGTTCCGTGTCATGAGTCGATTAATTCAGATGATGATGCTGAATCATTTGATGAACATGTGGCCACCATAAGTTGCGGCAGTCGTAAGAATAATGACTATTGGAAGGTTAATGTTATTGGTAAGAGTTTTGTCATTCTCAATGTTTCAACTTAATATTGTCTTTTAAATTATTCTTTTCTTTTTTTGCTTCTTTTTATTTTTTGGCGAAGATGACAAATCAGAGAAGTTATCATTGGTTTTAGATCAACATAATGTAATAGAAGAAGCTAAACTAAAGGTTGATGATGTTTTGTCACTCCCTGCGGGTAGAAAGGTGATACTTACATGCAATGAGCACTTGCAACCAATTGGTGACGCGGGTGGCCTCTTAAGCGGCTTTTTAGGAATTTTGGGAAGTGATTATAAGAAATTTCCTATATATCTTTTGTCTTGGCGTAAGGTCCCCAGAAAGGATGATGTGTACAATGACATTATAAAGGTATGCTTTATTTTATTTGAATTATATAATCTCTTTCTTTCAGCAAAAATTCTCTATGAAAACAAGAAATCACCCACCAAATTAGTCACCACATTTTGTGTTTATTTATACGTGTTTAATACATATTTTTCCAGCAGAATGATTAACCACTAAAATAATCAAACTTTTTGCAATAGAGTAATCAAACTTTTTCACAACAGAATAATCAAACTTTTTATGAACACCAAATTTAGCAACCAATTATATTATTTTTATTCATATTTTGATTATAAATGTGAATCAAATTTAATTATATTGTTGATAAAGTTTGATTATAAATGTGATTATAGGGTGATTTTGTATTCGATTTCTAGTGTCCATATAGCATGGTGGTTGTTTCAGATGTTACAGTCATTAATCTCTCTTGCAGAGGAAGTTTCATTTTGTGGATGTGGAAAACAAGATAAAACGATATATGCTGAAGAATCTAGGAAAGGTGTGGAAGGATACAAGGCATAGGCTATTTCACCAATTTTATGATCATACTTTGAGCATTGAAGAAAACATTGCAAGGCGTCCTTCTAGAATTGATGAAAATCATTGGAGATGGTTCATTGACTATCGCTTGTCAAAGAAAACACGGGTAAAAGTCAAAAGTAGACTTGATAATTTAAACTGATGTTATTTAATTAGCTCATTACTGTATTCCTTGCGATGAGACAATAGGAGATATGCAAGAAAAATGCTGAAAATAGGAAAAAACAATTATTCACCCATACTGGCGGTTCAAAAAGCATAGCTAGGAGGAAAGATGAAGAGGTGACCAATGTTATAGTTCTGTAATTGAAGTAGTTACTTTTTTTCACTTCTATCATTGAGTAAATATGATCGTGTGATTAATAATTTAGGAACGACAATGTGGGAGGCGCATTAGTAGAGGAGAGATGTGGACTATAGTGCACAAGAGAAAGGATGGCTCTTATATCCATAATGAAGCTCAGGTTATTGGTGTAAGTTTCTTAACATATTTAAATATATAGGTGCTTATCTTATTTCAGTTTATATTTGTAATATGCTTTAAACTTACAGCCTATTATTTACAACAAAGTTGTTATACAAAAGTCCGATGATTTGACCTAGTTGTGAGAAGTCTGTGAAGGTCTAAATTTTATTTCTGGAGTTATATCGTGGTCATGTATTGCAGAGTTCATTTTAACCTCAGTTATGGGAGATTGAAAGAATACTTAGAATTCAGTAATGTCTTTTGAATCATGTTCCTTTTTTGTCTCCTCTATGAAATGGATATAATCTGAAGCATTTACACCACTTGGCATCACAATTTGCATAACATGTGGACCTATAATGCGTTTTGTTCATTTTTTTGCTGTTCAGTAGCATATGCGGAAAATCTGAGTAAAATTAGTGTGTAACTGAGAGAGAAAATTGAGTAAGAATATGACATGGTTACTTTTTTGGCTACCATAAAAATACTTGTGTCTTGAAAATGCTAATGATTGAGAAGGTATCCAGAATAATTTTTTTCTGTGAATGGTCATTAATCACCCATGTGTTCTGGTATGTGCTATATGGTATTAAAAGCTGGTGCATGCATTGGAACATCGTGAATTGCCTTATTGAGTTTAGATAGTATATGCAACAGTGATAATACTCTAGTTTTGGTTGTATTCTCATTGGTACAAAAGGGTCTTTATTTCTTCTCATCTGAATTTGTTATATAAGGTATTGGGCTGAAATCTTACCTGTATATTGCAGGAAAAAATTACGAGTATTGAGCGTGATGACGCCTCCTCCAAAGCATTATCCCAAAATGATTCACTTTTTCAAGCTCTTGGAAAGGAGCACTTGGGTCGTGTTCGAGGTGTAGGTTCTGGGCCATGTCCTACTCAACTATTTGGTCAAAGTACACATCAACTGGGTCGAATGTCTTCATCAGTTAATCATGACATTCAAGTAGAGATGAATGTAATAAAGTCTCAATTAGAGGCTTCGAGATTACAGGTTCAAAATCTTGAGACGGAAATGAAACAGGAGAAGTTGAGGCGGCAAGCATTGGAAAAGGCTGTGAAATTTCTTATTGAACTACAAGGAAGCAATTTGCCACCTGAGATTGCTTCTGTGATGAATGCATTTGTATGTGTCTCAAATGTTAAAAGTGTATCTTACAGCAAATCACTTTTTTAATTTTTAATTTTTAATTTTTCTTTTTCAGGATTCAGATAAGGTGAATGGACCAGTTTCACCTGGTGCAAGGCCGTCTTCCTCAGCTAGCCACGATGCTCAAAACCATGAATCTGACAATGATTGAAAATAAGAATTGAATTTTAAAGACTTTTATATTACTTTTCTATTTAGGTGGAGCAAGAGTAGAGAATGGATGTTGAAGACTATTTTAGACAACTATGTTGACCTGGAAAATTGTTTTATTTTAAGACTAACTTGTTTGTTATATACTTTTTCTATGATATTAGTACTGGTGTGCTTATCCTCGAAACTAGTTTCCTTGTGTGAAAAATGTACCAATTCAAAATTAGCGGCGATTATGAAATGTAAATTAAAAGTCTTTTGAAACCGTAGTAGTGGTTTCAAACTACCACTAGAAGCATATGGGTGTATTATCGGCGGTTTAATATCGCTACAAATTACAAATAATCTTTGCAAATAAATCGCCACGTAAATTGCTGCAATTTGATGTCTGCTGCAGTTATTTATTCCGCGATTAATGGAAACTGTGTTGCTGCACGTACACCTAATTGAGCTTGTATTTACAACCCACTAATACAACCAACTCAAATTGTGGTCGCAAGCCCAGCCTAGCTAGCCTTCTATTTACAGCGGTGTTTTAAACTTAAAAAAAAAAAGAAACATAATCTTCTGTTTCTTCTGCCTCGCTCATTTTCCTTCTCACACGTTTTTTCTTCTTTTCTTTTTTATATTTAGTTATTTATACATTACTTTTATATTTTATTCAAATATTTTTATTTTTTTCAAAATTTTTTGTATTTGTTACAAGAAATTTTTGTGTTGATTTATAAATTTTCTGTATTTTGTATTAAAAAGCTTTTTTTTGGAAATTTTGTTAGAATTTAATTAAAAAATATTTGTTTATCCAAAATTTCTCAATCGTATATATAGACTGTGTCCAAAAGTACCCAAACAACTATGGGTATTGTTAGCACCATTTTTATGGATTATTAGATGTTTTCAAAATAGAAAATTAGATGATGCAATAAAAGAAGTGTAATGATAGATTTTAATAAATATAAAATAATATATAAATAAATATTTATTTATTTCTTTTTATATAATATATTTTAAAATGACAAGTATTGTTAATAAAATGACAAGTATATCAATACATGAAAATATCAATATTTTTTATTCAATAAAATCAATAATTATTGAGTAAAATTTTTTATTATTTTAAATAAATTCATATTAAAATGTTATTTTTAATTAGAGAATTATAAAATAACTAAATTAAAGTTCATATTATTTGACTAATGATTAGATTCTTTCATGTTAACTGTTAAGACTAAAAACATTTTAAATTACTATTTTCATTAATACGTAATAAAAAATTATACATATTATTAAAATATATTTTTATTTAAAATATTACGTATATAATTATATGGATAGGTTGATCTTTTCTAAAATAAGAAAAGTGTACTTTTCGTGTTGTTTTATTTATACTTGCAAAAACCAACCGATACAGAAAATAAACAATACAGAAAAGATACATTTCTACTAATATCTGGATAAAAATTATTATATTAAATAATAATATTTTTAACAAAAATAATTATTTTTTTTTAATTTTTATGAAACAATCGAATAATTTATAAAATAATATAAAATAAAATTTGATTATTTTAATTTTTTTATGTGATGTAATACAAAATAACATTTTAATATATCTTTTAATATTATAAAATTTTTGCTCTATAATAATTTATTTTAGTGATGGAAAAATATTTATATTTTTTATGTATCGACATGTTTTATATTTATTTATTGAAAGGTAAAATGGTCGCACTTGCCAATGTATAATATTGTATATAAAAATATAATTATTTATTTATATCATAATACGTATATAAAAATACTTCTTTCATTGTATTATTTGGTTTTCTTTTAATGAAATTGGTTTATAAAAAGGTTTAATTACTCTGTTGGTCCTATAGTTTCGCAAAATTTTCAATTAGATTCCTATACTTTTTTTCCTTTTAATTGGGTTCCTATATGTTAATTTTTTTTCAATTTAGTTCCTATTAACGTTAAACGTCAAAAAAACGTTAGTGAATTGTGAAATTAGTTTTATACCCTTAGAGACCTAATTGAAAAGAAAAAAATATAGAGACTTAATTGAAATTCGGTAAAACTATAAATATCCAATAAAAGATATTCTTATAATCCCTATTCAATGATTCTAAGACATGAAAAATATTCTTATAATCTATTTTATTTTGTCACTATCATTCTTTTGCTTATTTATATAAAAACTGTACCAAAAATACCTTCTCTTTTGTTTTTGACTTTCAAAATACCTTATCTTAAGAACCTAAAAAAAGAATGGATAAAATGAAATACAAATACTAGTAATAAGCATATATAAAATTCGGTTTTCATCCTTCAAGTATTCATTATGATAATGTAACATTTTATGTTTGTGTGGATTCATAGAATATAATTTGTGTCTTTATCATATCATGGTACACAATAAAAACCACAAGGCTATGTAATTTATGTTATTGAAATTTAAAATCGGAAAATCAGTTCTTGTGTTGCAGTCTCCCACTCCCTAAACTAGCATAGAAATCAATAATAACATTGATAACGAACGATTTTGAGTCGAGAAGAATTCTAAGAGAGCAGACTTCAGTTCATCAGTAAATATATGCAATCATATATGATTATATCAGTTTTGAATATCAATGCCATATACACAATCTTAGAGAGTAGTTAGGGAAGATGGCTGCATATAACAAGAAAAATAAAAATTAAATTTACATTATATGAATATATCACTGTAAATACAAGCTTAAAAATGTAGGGTATTGTACCTTCATATATGCATCTAAATCATGGTCCGACATTATTCCTGCTTCTTACTCTCTTCTATTTACTTTTTTCCAAAGCTCTTTCATACAAGGAAAACAAAACATCACTCAAGCCAGTTTAACTAAACATGTTTTTTTTTTCTTTTGAAAATTGAGTTACCTACTATCTTTGCTTCCACCCTTGACTAGAGGAATGAATTCTTCTAGTGTGTTTCTATTGTAAGAAATTTTCACTTTTACCTAGTGTGTGTCCTTTGTGGTACTATATATTAGCAGACAAAAAAATGCTATGACAAATTAATATAGCAATGCTTGAAAGATTCAATATGGCATGGCATGCAGATACCACTTTCAAACACCAATAATTATATAGAGAAAATTAGTAAAAAAAAAATTACAAGAAAGAAGGCTAGAGATTCAAAACCTTGAGAGAATGGTCAAGCCTTCCTGTCAGAGGCAACAATAGTGTTGTTTTGCCACTTCCTGGAGGGCGAAGCAATAAGGTCATCTCGAAAGAGAATCAACCATTGAATAAAAGATACAAATAAGTGGTATTGATTATATGAATTGAACAATATTATTGGGCCTTGTCATGGAATAAAAGACATACAGATACAAATAACTTGTGAAAGACAACACCACTCTGAACTCGTTCTGATTTTAAACTCAATCAATGTCTCTAAACAAAAGTGTATAAAAATCATCACCAAAGAAATGTCTACTTTTTTTTTCAATCTGATTGATTCTTCTCCACTGTAACCACACTAACAAAAAGTGTTTATTGTCATTATAGAAACTAAAAATTAAAAACATGAAACAGTAAATGTAGCATAAACCAATCATAAAGCCACAAATACAGATAGTAAATGAAATCATTAGAACACCCAAAAGGAAAAATCAAAATGCCGCAAATGGTAAAAAGTTTATGTTATGTGTAATAATTGTACAACACTGTAAGCTTTCACTGATAATCATAACGATAAAAAAATATATAAATAGAAGGGTACTTCATAAAGCACATTAACAATGGAACACAATCTAGGAAAATCATTGAAGGAAATGATATGAATTGCAAACAAATTCAGATCATTCAAAAAAAATAGATTTTTACGCAAACCCATTTGCATTTAAGAGAAAACAAACAGAACCCAGACAAGTACATGTTTAATAATTTACCTTTACCACTACTCAGTACTCAGTCCTCACTAGTAACTAGTAAAAAAAATCTTCCATTACTAGAGATTTTGGGTTGTCCCATAGGAATTACTCATGGAAGATCCAAGTTCAAGATAATGGCAATAAATAAGTATTTGAGACATGCATAAATCCACAGAATCAGTCATTATATTCTCAATTTTATACACTTTTCATACTGGTTGTTACTTAATAATAATGTATAGACTAAAATAAGAACCATTTCATTATATGATGATGAAAATATAACTAAAAATAAGGGATCAATCCACATAAGCATGAGTTCAGCAGTATATACCTCAACTTCAATGGCATTAAATCAGAATCCAGAATCCCCTTTAACTGCAACAACAAGTCGATCCGAACAAGCCACTGCAGCCGAAATACAATAACCAAGGCTAACCCCCAAGTCCCTGCATCCAACCTAGTCTTGGGCTCTGTCTGAAATAGAAGCCACGGGAGTAGGCGCGAGGCAGCAAAACCAGGCGCGAGAAACAAAGCGGCAGCGCGGTGACGGAGGGAAGCATGGAAGCACGGAGGCATGGAGGCACGTAGGCGAGACGCGGAGAGCGAGAGAGGGACAGAGGCACGGCGAAATACAAGGGAAGAGTAGAATACAAGGGACGAGGCACGACAGGGACGCCGAGAGGAGGAGGCGCGGCGAGAGGGCACCGTGCGGCAGATCCGGAGAGAGCTCGATGAATGGATGAAGACGTTAGGGCTAAGGATACGTGAGTGTGGAAGTGAGAAGGGTTTTTTTGGAATTTTAAAAATATAAGAGTGTCCTGCTATCCTAAAAAAGAGAATATTCGTTTTTTTAAGAGAATATTCTGTTATTTTAGATGATTTTGTCACGGTAGGGATTTAATTGAAAAAAAATTAATGTATAGGGACCCAATTAAAAGAAAAAAAAAGTATAAGGACCTAATTAAAAATTTCGCAAAACTATAGGGACCAACAGAGTAATTAAACCTTATAAAAATTATACATACAATATGCACAAAATTATTTAGACTTATTTTAAAGACACCCTCTATTTGGTACGTTTGGTTTCTTCTGTCTAATGTTATTAAACTTAACTATGATGTTAGTATTGGTGCTGGTTATTGAAGACAATAATTAATAAGACCGTTAACAGAATAATTGTAATTTGTTTCAATTATTGAAGGCCTACTCTAGTTTTTTTATATAAATAAGTAAATAAAATATATTAATTCTCATAATATGCATGTAAAGAAAATTTTACAAAAATACGCAGGATCATTTCAGGGGTAGTATTTGCGAAATGGAAATACTCGTCATCTCAGGAAAAACGCATGTGAATTGAAACTGACAGCAACAGAGCCATGTCTTGCTCGGCACTAGCGAAATAGGAGGAGGCCATTTTGTGTCTGGCGCCCACAAAATAGAAACTTCTGGTGGGACTCCTACGAAATAGTACACTTAAGGTATACCACATGCGAAATTGGTTCCTAGTTTTCCTATATAAATGCTTGTGCCAACCAGTGTGTTACCATTCACGGAAGGGACCATTCTCTTGCACTCTCTTCCAACTCCGAAATCTCTTTTCAACCTCTTTACTTTCTTTCTCTCTTAAATATTGTGGGTGCTAATTTTGCTGTGTGTTGGCTTCTGAAAATATATGCATGATCGTATATCCTAATCTGGAAGTTTCTCATACGACGGAAGGTATTATATTTGTTTGTGATGATCCACTTTGGATAATGATTCTGCCACAGACATCATTGCAAGAGCTGAAGAATTTTATTCTCATGAATACTGGAGTGGTTGGAAAAAAAAGAAATCACAAAGTTGACTTATAGAATGCCAGTTGCAGTAGCCAACTCGTTTGCATATCAGAAAATGCAGATTAAATCTGATTAGCATATTTTGATGATGTTTTCTTATCATCATAGCATTGGAAGCATCTATTCATTGAAACTTTGTGTGAATCTTCAAGATATTGGTGAAAGCTCATCTAGTTCTAATAATGTGGAGGGTATTAGAAATTTGGGATCGGCAGATTTCGTTTCAGGTCGGGATACTTGTAGGGCCCGAAGTCCAACCCCTAACGCCTTTATGACGCCGGAACCAAATACAGATAATCGCCATGCACGTCCCTTTGCTTCCAACCTCGTTGTGTTCGAATGAGGTCATCATGATGGCATGGCAGAAACGTCTGATGAAGATGAGATCAAAGATTTTAGGGGTGATGAAGCAGAAGTTGTTCCCGAAATCCAGCCGCTTTATCGCGAGACAGTTCGTCCAATTCATGTCGAATCCGGAGGTGGGACGGGGGCTGGTGGTGTATCCAGCAGCACGCCAGAACACTATCTGTCTTTAAATCTTAGAGCAATGAATTTGACTACCACAGAAGATAGACAGAGCAACTACGCTTTGTCAAGTGAAATGGAGCTCGAGATTGGGTTAAAGTTTTTCAATAGAGAAACAGCGATACTTGCTGTTAAAAACTGCAACATCCGCAAATCTGCAGAATACAAGGTAGTAGAGTCAGATCAAAGTAGGAACGTATGTCGATGCAAGCAGTTTGGGGACCAATGTCGTTGGATGGTACGGGTTGCAAAGACCAGGTCTTCCAGATTTTGGAAAATTAAAAAATACTAAGGGCCTCATAGTTGCTTGGCAAGTTCGACGTTTCAAGATCATGCTCAACTTGATAGCAACGTCATCTGCCACCATATATTTCCCATGGTTCATGCTGATGCGATCATTTCCGTAAAGGTGTTGCAAGGATCAGTCAAGTCAGCATACGGGTACAAGGTTTCAAACAAGAAGGTTTGGCACGTGAAGCAGAAGGCAATTGCTAAAATCTATGGTGATTGGGATGAGTCATACGACCAACTGCGAAGATATTTCAACGCCCTGCAGGCTTTCGTTCCAGGTATATCTGACATGTCACACTTATTGGTCTTTGTTGTTTATTGTGGTTTTAGTCATTTATATGTTTACTAAGTAAGCATTTTCATACCAGGGACAATTGTTGACCGACAAATGCAACCGTACTATGTCGGCAACACTCTGGAACGTGACAGTGTCATGTTTCATCAGGTTTTTTGGTCGTTTCCGTTGTGTGTTGAATCCTTCAAGCACTGTAAGCCACTGGTCTCAGTGGATGGAATGCACCTGTATGGTGAGTACACGAGTACCCTACTTATGGGCATAGCACAGGACGGGAATAACAACATTCTGGCCATCGCTTTTGCGATTTTTGAAAGAGAGAATACATATTCATGGTACTTTTTTCTTACCAACCTAAAGAGGCATGTAGCGACTCAATCGGAAATTCTGCTTATCTCTTATAGACATGTAGCAATAAAGTCAGCTTTAGAGTAGGATGGGTGTGGATAGAAACACAATGTTTACTATGTAAGACATATTGCTTCTAACTTTGCAACAAGTTTCAAGAGTAAGGAAGCTAAAAGACACCTAGTCAACGCAGCATATTCTAAGACGCAAGAGCAGGTGTAGTATTACCTAGAGTTAATCAGCAGCGAGGATCCATTCACATCTTCGCAGATGATGGCCTGGATCCGAGGGTTAGAGCCACCTAAATGGCTACAACACCGTGATGATAGTTGTCGATATGGTCACATGACAACCAATCTTTCTGAGTGTATCAACTCCGTCCTCAAGGGTACTAGAAATCTCCCAGTTTGTGCAATTGTCAAGTCTACCTACCATTGTCTCAATGAATTATTTGTGAACAAGGGTCGACCGGCACAAGTACAGATCGCATGTGGTCAAGTTTTTTCGCAGTTCCTGCAAAAAGCAATAATAGAAAACTGTGAGAGAATTTCCCATATGCTTGTGATGTCGTACGAAAGAGCTATGTCAATCTTCATAGTGGATGAGATAGTAGCAGTAGGGGTGCAGTCTAGGTTTCAAGTTTACCTTGAGTATCGTAGATGTGACTATGGTTACTTCCAAGCGTTGCACTACCCCTGTGCTCATGCTTTGGCTACATGCGCATTTGCAAGACTTGATTGGTAGCAATATGTCGAGGCAATGTACTAGGTTGAGAATGTTGTTTTCAGTCTACGAGATGGAATTCCCACTAATGTTGGATGAGGAGATGTGGCCCCATACGAGGGACAATGTGTACGTCCCAACCCCCACCTACGCCATACAATGGAAGGACAATCGGTGTCAACAAGGATTAGGAATGAGATGGATGAGGTTGAGTCGAGTCTAAGCAAGTGATGCGGATTTCACAGGCAACCAGGGCATATTAGGCGACACTATCCGCATATTTTTGCCACTTAGTATTCCACCTTTTTCGATATTCGTATTAGTTTTATTCGCTATTTGGTTTACTTTGTGTCGAATTATGTAATGTGTGTGTTGTTACTTTATTTCATTTTATGTCGTTCTTTTGTTTACTTTATTTTATTGTTGTTAGTATATGTGGATCCATCGTTACTAAAACTACGTATATAGATCACATTAAACCACTAATACAATATAAAATTCAACAAAAACCTATGGTAATCTTAGCTAGGTCGTAACGTATCTGCACGATCAATCCGCAGATGATATGTCTCAGTACATCGGTTAGCCCATACCTCAAACCATGCGGATAGGTGGACGGGCCACCATCCATCATCGTTGCAGGCCGATTGTCGATGGAAAATATCGATATTTAGCGGAGGGTTTGGAGGTCCTTGCTTTCCCCCAAATTGACGCAACACTCTATCAACATTAAGAATCTCAATCCATCTGAAAAATATGAGCGGCACCACCACCGTGTAAAAATCTCCATGTGGGTGGCCGAGAAATTCGGTAGGCACTCTAGACAGAATGCGAGGATTCATGTACGGTAACCAATTAAACTACACACAAAGGTATCCCCGTCACTACAGGTATAGATAAACATAAACTCGTTAAAAACACTTTAATAATGGCTTCCACCTACCTCATCCACTTGTAGATTGTCCAACCTCAGGTAGTGCCTTAGGAGGCGTTGTTCAGCATAGTCATTCTGTCCCTTCTACCCGCCCACCTAGTGGACAACAACAACAACGTTGAAATAAATTCTATTTTCAACCTTAAAGGATAATTCAAAACGTAACAACATGAAACATGTAACACCATAGGATAACATACCTCGTAGCTAATGAAAAACTATATGGCGTCGTCACATTCGGTGTTCGGAAAGGTAGTCTGTAGTATATCCATGACACAAGCAACATATGACAGCCAGCCATACCCTTGACACTGTAATCTCTTGCTAAGTACATAGCTCGATATAACCAACAAAGAATGACGCTACCCCAACTATAAGTACTGATGGCATCATTATCAGCCAATAGCAGAAGATATCGAACATGGACCGTGTTGTTGGCCTTATCCAATAGTAGCATGCCTTCCAACAAGTATAAAATGTAACAACATGCATACTGAATAAGGGCATTGTCTTGTAAATTAAGTGACATCTGTTGAAGACGATTCCTGAGCCACTTCAACTTTATATTGAACTTCGTTGTCCCTACATGGCCGGCTGGAACATCACTAAGTTCTTGACACCATTGGCATATATCTCTCTGATGGAACTTGCTCCATGCCCTCAAAGTACCAGTGACATGCTCGCCATCAATAGATAGCTCTAATTGCATTGCAACATCCTCCAGAGTCATGGTACACTCACCCCAAGGGAGGTGAAATGTGTGGGTTTCGGGACGCCATCGTTCCACAAAGGTGCTTATTAGTGGATTGTCATATTCGAAGCGCTTTATTAAAGAAGGTTGATAAAATCCTGATCATCTTAGATAAGGCTCAACCCTCTGCCGCCTAATTTTCATGTTTGGATCTGCTGGATCCGACATGAAAACATCAACAAGTGTGCCATGAGGAGTGAGAACACGTGTGGGCTGCAATAGAAAAAAAAAAGACGAAAATATAATTAAAAATACTCTAACCAAAATTACATACCAACAAAATTAGTTCTAACAAGAATACTGATAACATCAATCACCGTAATGACTAAAACTAACCTTATGAAACAAATGTGCGGCAATATGAAATTCGTCCAACCGATTAAGATTCTCTTCTACATTAAACCTACCCCACTCATCTCAATTTTTTTTCCAAAGACAATACAAAATAGTAAAGCCATAGCAAAAAATTTTTTACCACCATCTATTTTTATTAAACTCCCTTTTCCTTTCTACCGAATGATTCACTTGGTCACTCCCCCTTCACCTTTTTATATGCGTCCCAAATCCCTTTCCCTCTGTCCCTTGCCACCCAACTTAACCAATACATGCTCGTACAGAGATTGCTGATTACTGAAATTTTACAGCTTTGACTACCCATTTCGTGGCCTCCAAACACGAGTTGGCCAATTCGTGTGTGCCGCCAATGTGTTGGAGCCAATTCGCTGATGCTGCCCCTGATATGGTCCAATTCGTGTATGCCATACGTGATATACTCCATTTCGTGGTCGCCAGCAATGGTTTGAGTGTGCAGTTTTTCAGCTTGCCATGACAAAGGCATTTTATGGACACCCAGCTTAAATTAGAGGGTAAATCCATTTCGTAGGTGTCTCTCCTAAAATAACTCTACACATTCTTAAAAACCTTTATGTGCATGCGTATTTTGAAAATAAATACATTTTTTTATTTATTTATATAAAAAAGCCACCTTACTCTTATATGTTTCAATTATTGAAGGTTAACACCGTTAATAGAATAAGTGTGTGCTAACTTATAATTTAACATATCAGCGTAAGATTATCATATCATATGTTGTTGAATTTAAGGATATACTTGAAACCTATTTTAATTTCATGGACAAAATTTAAACTAAACATTAAAAATAAAATTAAAATAAAATATAAAGATTGAAAACAAAAATAAAATATACTATTCGATATATTTTTTTAAATAAAAATCATATTATTAATATCATAAAAACATATCATTTTTATTGAGACTCATTTTAATACAATAATATGTTTTATTAAAATAAAAATTACTATAAGTGCTACACAGTCTTCTCAAAATATACAGAAGGATTTTAGAAATATGACTTTTATTATATTAAAATTACTTGAATATTTTTATATATTTATTAATAAAAATATATAATACTTAATTACTTGTCATAATTATAGATTTAGATTCTCTAAATTTTGGATTTTATTTTAGAAGGTAAAGTGTGATTTTTCTCATTATTTATTTTGTAAGTAGGATCAAGAGAAAATATGAGAGAGAAACTATTTAAGGCTGAGAGATCACACTTTACTCTCGAAAATTCAAAATTTAGAGAATCCAAATTTTATAATTATATATTTGTTAGTAAATTATTAAAAGTATTACTAAAGGTATTTTCAGTAATACCTTTAAATGTTGCTGAGCTTTAGGTTGAGGTAGAGTAAATCCCCATAGTGGTCTCCGAGATTGACGTCGTGCACCAAAATCGTCTCTGAGATTCTAATTGCACCAATTACATCCCTGAGATTGAAAAAATTGTACCATAGTAGTCCCTGACCCGTTTTCTGTTAACGACGCGCTGACGTGGCTTGATGACGTGGACCTTGGTGACACGTGTCACCTCATGGTTTGGCCACATGTCACCTCATGATGATGTGTCGGTCAACGACACGTGGCATGCTAACATGGATGAGTATGCCACGTGTCACAATGCTATTTTGCCACGTGTCAGATTATGCCACGTGTCGCAATGCTATTTGTCCACGTGTCATCCACTATGTCATTGTTATATGTGCATCAAATTGGTCCCTTACTTTGCATCAAATGACTCATTTTAGTACCTGAAATTGAATGTCGTGCACCAAATTAGTCCCTTCATAAGTTTTTTCTCATTTTTTTATAAATTTAAAATTCTCAATATTTTTATACACTAATTTTAATTATATTTTTTATTATACATATTTTATAATAAATTTTTTAATTAATAATATTAACTTGTATCATTAGAGTACATGTTAACTAAAACCAAAACTTTATTATTGCCTCTTGTGCTTATTTGTATCTATTTTAATATTGTTCAAGTCATGGCTACAATAAGTACTTATATTGATTAATAGTGTAATATATGAAAAGCCACCTAACTAAGTTATAGATAAAATAAATTATTATAATCGACAGTATAAATCTATCTTATTAATTTAGTGAGAAGTTAATTATATGGGAAATCGGACATTTTTAAAATGGATGGGAATAATGAATTTATATTAGTTAATAAGTGTCTTATCAAGTATTTTTAAAATATTTATTAAAATGTTAAATATTAAAAAAATTGTATCAAGGAATATTATTATACTCTTAACTTACACACTTTATTAAATTAATATCAATATGTCACATAATTCTTTTAATAAAATATTGTAAAAAAATTGTATAATTAAAACTAATAATTTAAAAATATTTTATAAAAATACTTGTATTTAAATAACTTGTGAAAAGATAAAATTAAAATTAGTGTATTCAAATATATAATAAGAATTTTAAATTTATAAAAAAAATGAGAAAAAACTGATAAAGGGACTAATTTGGTGCACGACATTCAATTTCAGGGACTAAAATGAGTCATTTGATACAAAGTAAGGGACCAATTTGGTGCACATATAACGATAACATAGTGGATGACACGTGGACAAATAGCATTGCGACACGTGGCATAATCTGACACGTGGCAAAATAGCATTGTGACACGTGGCATACTTATCAATGTCAGCATGCCACGTGTCGTTGACCGACACATCATCATGAGGTGACACGTGGCCAAACCATGAGATGACACGTGTCACCAAAGGTCCACGTGTCGTTAACGAAAAACGGATCAGGGACTACTATGGTGCAATTTTTCCAATCTTAATTGGTGTAATTGAAATCTCAGAGACGATTTTAGTGCACGACGTCAATCTCGGGACCACTATGGGGATTTACTCGTTGAGGTATGGTGGCTGGGCCGGAATCATGTCTCTCGCGCAAGTTATAGACATTAATTGAATGCCAACCAACCACGTATTTTGTCGATTTAACTACTTTGAAGGCTATTTGGCAATTAAAGTTAGGCAACTGATTAGGTAAAGATAGAACTTAGTAGTTTGTTGTAATAGGCTCTGATTGAAAGCTTGAAACATAAAATTTGAAATTAAATGAATTAGTGAGTTGATAATTATGTTTATGCAAAATTTTGATTTTTGCAGAATTCTACTATAAAGACAGAATCTTGCAGAATTTAATTCTCAACCCACAAACAATATTTTGGAGTGGGACCAAATTTGGGTGAAATATGGATGAATCTAGTTTATTTTTACCAAATTTTAGAACTTTCTAACTTTTGTAGAAATAGATATGATTTTTAGAGGAAAAACTGCTAGAACAGATTTTAAAATTAGTTCCAAAACAGGGCAATCAGCTTCAAGAGGACATGGTTAATTCATGATAAACTTGGATTGAGGTGGAACGAAACAAATAGAAAGCTTATTTCCTTTAAGTTCTCCATACCAAATTTTAGCAGCTCATTTAGAAGTCTCTAGAATTTATAGTGATTTTGTAATTTTTTTTTATCGCAGGGCAATTTTAGTATGCTTTTTTTTTTTTAGATATTAGTTCCCCAAAATTTATAATTCCTATTTTTTTATAATTATTATTATGATAAAGATGTGTGGATATAAAAGTTGCATGTTATGCAATGTCATTTGTCGTTGTTTCCATAATGAACAAGTAATTTTTGTAATTGTGGTTGAAGCCCATTTTGCTTATATCGTGTACAGGTCAAAACAAAATTGCTGAAATTTCTGTTTAATAAGATGATGAACAGTGCTTTTATTGGTAAATTAGGCATTGAGCCTAAGAGCATAGAATCTATGAAATGAGGATTGGATCATGTTTTGGATGCGGTTATAGACTTATAGGCATAACTTGAATGCCAAGCAACCACACATTTTGTTGATATAAGTATAACTACTCTGAGGGTTATTTGGCAATTAAAGTTAGACTACCTATTAGAGTATTAGATAAGGGTAGAATTTTATTGTAGTAGGTTCTGATTGAAACTCCACATAATTGAAGCAAACTAACTGTAAAGACATTATCTATCTTAAGTTTTAAGATAATCATTTAAGATTATTTAGCTTAGCAATGGTCATAATGTAGAAACTGTTATTGAATGTAATAATGTCGAGGGTAATATATAAATAAATCAGTACTAGTATTTTGATGATATGCAATAATAGTGATCCTTTTCATTAATTCAGTGCTCGACTCTCTGTATTACTCTTTCTATACATTGTTAGTTTGTCATTGCATTTATATGGTATCAGGGTTTCAATCAATAATCCATGACAGACTATCCAAAAACACCACACATTTTTAATCCTTCAAGCAATGATGCACCATCACTAATATCCTCTGCCAACACCACCATGAGCACCCTTGTTCCCAAACCTTTCACTATATCCCTGTCTAAAAAATTAACAGAAACTAATTTCTTGACTTGGAGGCATCCTGCAATACTTACAATCTGTAGCCAAGAACAAGTGTATATAGGTAGTGATGCGGAAATGCCGATAAAAAAATTGGTAAATCTGTTTTAATAAGTTCTCCTACGTTTAAACACTAAAACTTATATGATTTGCTATATGTACCCTCTATTACTCAGAATTTAGCAAGTGTATCAAAGTTTGCGCACGATAACTATGTTTATTTTTCTTTTTGGCCTGACTATTGCTTGGTGAAATCGCAGGCTATCAAAAAAGTTTTTCCTTCGGAGTAAGCAAATTCTTGTACTTTTTTAGATGTTTACCACAAAAGACTTGTCCACCCTGGCCTTCCAATTGTAAAATCCATAACTACAACATGTCAATTACCTATTAATAAAGATTCAAATATTGATTTCAAGTGCCAATATTGTTGTATGGCCAAATCCCATAAATTGCCATATCAATTATCTACTGCATCTTATTCTTATCCTCTTCAACTAGTGGTTTCAGATGTATGGGATCCTTCATCAATTGTCTTTAAACAAGGCTTTCATTACGATGTATCTTTTATAGATGTTTATACTTGCCATACCACAATCTACTTACTTACTAATAAATCTCAAGTGTTCTTTGTTTTTCAAGCAATACAAAGCATATATGGAACGCCAAACGGGATATTCAATCCGTACTCTTCAAACGAATTACAAAATTCCAGCACTAAGAAGGCGTTGCAAATAGGCTTTCATGTCCCTATACACCACAACAAACCGGTTTGGAAGAGCGGAAGCATCGACATATTGTGGAAACTGGTCTAGCTCTCCTTGCTACTTCCTCTCTCCCTCTATCCTTTTGGGACTATGCTTTTTCTACTGCAATTTTTCTTATTAACCGTATGCCATCTGCTAACACTTCTTTGAGCTATTGTTTCAAATTGTCCCAGATTATTCTCTTCTTCGAGTTTTTAGGTGCCTTTGTCATCCTCACCGTCAGCCATATAACACAAACAAGCTTGAAATGCACTCACAACCTTGCCTTTTCTTGGGTTATTCTACTCATTAAAATGGATATATTTGTCTCACTAAAGAAGGGAAGACTATGGTTTCCAAGGACGTGGTCTTTGATGAGACCAAGTTTTCATACTCTAATCTTTTTCAATTAGACACAACATCCAATTCTCAATGTCACGCTTGTCAACATGAATTTTTGCCAACTATCACAGCCATACCACTATCTTCTATAACTCCCTCTTTGACCTTACTTTCCGTTAATCCTGTTCCTGATGAACTTCTAAAAAATATACCCACTACTCTAGAATAACCTGTCCAAACTTGAAACAACAACCATCCCATGCTCACACGGTCAAAGACTGGCCATAGTAAATCCAAAGTCCTTTAAACAACTACTTCGTCATTTAAAAACTCTTCTTTAGCTCCTCCCAAGTTCATTCTTGCTGCCACGAACTCACCACATTGGAAGAAAGCCATGATGGTCGAACAAAAAGCGCTAATGAATTACAAGACATGGACATTGGTAGAACCACCTCCCAATGGAAAAATAATTGGGTGCAAGCGAATAGTCACTATAAAGAAAAATTCAAAGGGTTAAGTCTTACGCCACAAATCTCGTCTTGTTGCAAAAGGTTTTAACCAAATGGCTGGAGTCAATTATGATCAAATCTTTTCGCGAGTGATCAAACTAGTCACTATTCGATTAGTTATCACTCTTGTTCTCTCAAAAGGATGGAGAATTAGGCAATATGACTTTCATAATGCCTTTCTCAATGGAGTTCTATATGAAACTCAATACATGGCGCAACCTCTAGCCTTTATTCATGAGAATCCTAACTTAGTAAATGAGCTCCACAAAAGCTATCTATGGTTTAAAACAAGCACGGGGTGCTTGGTATCTCACCCTCACTGCTACATTTTGAAAATTTGGGTTTGAGAGCACAAAATCATATCCCTCTCTCTTAATCAAATCAACATCCAAGTTCATCGCCTACACACTCATCCATGTAGATGATATGCTTGTCACGGGAAGTGATGATCAAGAGATTCAAGAGACTATTAACCAACTACCTCCACTTTCCTCCTAAAAGATCTTGGTGACCTAAACTTCTTCCTCGGCAATGAAGTCAATCATCACACTGACTTCTCTATCTCCCCGAACCAGTCCAAGTACATTCGAGAGTTACTATCCAAAGTCGGAATGCTCGAATGTAAAGCCAGGAATACTACTATGAATTCCTCGTGTCACTTGACATCTTTAAGGAGCATGTCATTTGAAGATCCGACTATGTTTAGGTCGTTGGTTGGAGGATTACAATATGTGACGATAAGACGAGTTGATATCACATTCACAGTGAATAAGCTCAATCATTTCCTTTCAAATCCATTAGAAGATCACTGGACTGCGTTAAAGTGCTTACTTCAATACTTTGTAGGTACCATTTCTCTTAATCTTCATTTCCATAAATCTAATAACCTTCGCTTGACTGGTTTTGCAGACTCCGATTGGGATTTGGATCTGAAAGATCGAAAATCAACATCAGGATATTGCATATATTTTGGCCCCAACCTCGTCTCATGGAAATGCACAAAACAAACCACTGTTAGTCGAAGATCAAAACCAAAGTGGGGGGAAAAAGTAGAAAACCTACAAAAAGAAAGTGTGCATCCGCCAATGAGAAAAGTCGAACTCAACTTTTGCCATAAGTAAGCTTGTAAGTTTCAGGTCATCAAGAACACCTTAATCTTTTACTATTTTCTTTCATCTTTCTCCTCCTTTCTTTTGTACGTTGATGGTCTGTACAAACAAATCACGATACTAACGTTTACGTTACATACCCCAATAAGAAGCATAAGATGCACAAGGTATAATGGCCAAATGGAGAAAGAGAACACCACCATCAGAACTAAGATCCTATTAGGTAGGTATAATGGGCAATGGCCAAATGAAGAAACAAACGCTACCATCAGAAGTAAGATCCCATTAGGTAATGTCTTAAAACAAAACTATAGAGATATTGGGAAAGACAAAACTTGCTTGGACAAGAAAATAGATGGCAAAATGTATCTATCCTAGAAAAAAACCTTCTCCAATCTTTTGTCTAATAGAAAACTTAAAAACAATTTTTCTATCTTGTCAATGTCTCCACTCACCATTGTATTGGTGCTTTTTGCCTTTCATATCCTCAGATACTTATCAGATATGGTATCGAGTAAGGCAGGTGTCTATGTAGAAAATGAATTTATATTAAAGTGATCCTACATACTACAAGTAATAATTAGGTCAGACACCCAAGTAATTAGTGCTTGGTTAGTAATGGTTATTAAATTTGCTTGTAGGCAAATGTCGTGCACCTTTCACAGCTATCGAGATTCAATGAACTGCTGCATGACTTTCTATTTATCCATTACTAACTAGTAAGATAACTATACTGGTTAATTATTGTTGTACATCATTTAGTGTCATCCTCTATATCCACTGGAGTCACAGCTCTAGCATTCAGCACCAAACTTCATAAATGTCAATGTAATATCAACATACATCAACTTTTGTTAAATACAAATTCGCATTTCAAAATCTGTTTGGTAGATAAATTACCATAGTTTCATTATATTTGGTAACTTCTCAGATATTCAAACAAATGTTTGGAACATACCTCCTCACATATGCTTGTATATCAGTACCGATGTCTGTAATTAGCTCTTCAATAGTTGTAGTACCCTCCTTATAACATTTCAATAGTTTACAAGCATCCAAAAAAGACGCAGATTTATCCGTATCTGCAACAAGCAATAAATCTTTTAACTCTTCCTTAAGATGCTCCATTAAAACAACAGCTGCATCGAACCAATGATAGTCAGATAATTAATATAACCAAACAGTTTGAGTAGCGTAGTACACATATTTACCTAAGTACTAGCAAAACTGGAATGATATTCAGGAACTTGTTATTAAGGACTTGTACTTAGTTACAAGTAATACCGCGAAAACCAATTTGTTGCTATTCTAAATAACTTGACGCAAATCAAGAAGACTTATGATTTATTAATTCTCACCATTAAGCTATTCAACTTATAAATATGGAGAAGTCAGGATAGAGGTTATAGTCCTTCAATTATTTCAAGAGATGCATGCAAAAGTCCTGTTAAATGATTAACTTAATCTATTCCTATTACACACAGACATACTGAGAAAAATCTGAGCCAGACCATTAAAGGAGGCTACACAAAGTCCTACTCTACAGATATGCTTTTTTCTCTTTCTATATTTCTTTTTTTGTTTTCCAAAAGAAAAACATAGTAATAATGCAAAATATAATAAAAATACTTGAATCCTGCCTCAACTTAAGTAAACAGAATGTATTATATAAGAAGATGGAACAAGAAAAAGAAGATATATAAATCAACTCAATAGAAGCATAGGAAAACTGCACGCATAATCAAGGAACAGTACACATATAAGAATACAGAAAAGCATGATCTTGAGTAACAAAGTCATACCAATGGCTCGAATAATCTTAAGGTTGAATTTCTTAGCCAGGTCAGCATAGCCTATTGTTTTTGCACGCTGAAAGATCAGCAACTTCAAGCTAATTAACATATCCTGCAAAAATGCCAAACTTTGAATATCATTATAAAGAAATTCCAGAACAAATCTTAACCTGGAACCGGAAGTGGCAGGGCACACTCTAGTTATCAGACATTACGAGTCAACAACAAAACCAATCAAATCTCATGGACTGGATTTGCATACGAAACTCAGTCAAAATGGCAGGCTCTCCATGAAAAACATTTCAACTCACTATTATCTAATTCGATACAAGTCCACTTTTTACCTTTTCTTACGAATACCTCATCTTAGTCACATGTACTTTCTTCCATATTTTTTAATAATTTATAATTATTTCTACCAAAAAAAAAGGAGGATGATTGTGTTAGACTTTTGATAGCCAACATAAAACTCTGTTGAATCACAATGAATTCTACCAAAATAAGATATGCCAACAGGAATTTACCGATTATGACAATTACTCAAAATATTTAAAATTTTTAACTTAAACATGAGAGCTTTACCTTGACACCTATTTTCTGGTGAAAAACATAACTCAACAAAAATACACACACAACGAGAATCTAAAATAAAAGAGAATTGATATTATCCTTAAAGATGATGAATAAAATCCTTACAATCTCAAGCTCTGAAAGGGAGCAAAGCCAGATCAAACATTCAACCTCCAACCTGCTATCTTTACCCCCCCTAACCATAGTTCTCAATCCTCCCATGAGGTGTTCCTCATAGTGATGATCAAATCGAGAAATGAAAGATCCCAACTCCTGCTAAAAATTATATTTAAAGATAAATCTAGAATCTTTTTTATTGAAAAAAGAGAACAGGATAGGATTATAACAAGAAAAATCAACATCACAACTAATATGAAAGATCAGGTGTTCTTTATAGTGATGATCAAATCGAGAAATGAAAGATCCCAACCCCTGCTAAAAATTATATTTAAAGATAAACAATTTTAGAACCCTTTAAAGAAAACAGGATAAGATTATAACAAGTGAAACTATCAGCATCACAACTAATATATAATATTAGAAAACCATGTATGAATAATAACAGGGTAGATTCAAATAGCAACATGTAAACCTTATTCGTTTTTGGGGTCAACCATATAACTCAAATTCCATTGCATTGTATGATAACAAACAAAACATTGATCTATGTCCATGAAAATTTGATGTCATTATACGTTAGATATTGCCTGACTAACACAAATGCACCCTTTTTGTCAAGACATGGATAGGAGTGAGTATTCAACCCAAAAAAACATATGTGCCCTCCTATTATGGCCTAAGAATAATACTAACCAAAAGTAAACACAAACAATATCAAGTAGAAAATTGGCAATGTAGGAGTAATTGTTGCATTGAGTGTTAGTTTGTTAACTATAAATGTTAACATTCAATTGGGCAATACACTCTTATTAGAATTAAATGTTGGAGCATAATTAATCATGATCCATGTAAAGGAAAAGAAACTACAAAATTACAAGCTCTTTGGCAAAGATTTTTTCAAATGCTTGAAAAAAGATATTGAAAGAAAATAAAAGCATTGTCCAAAACTAGATGAGAAAGGAACAAGCATGCACAAATTTGTCCATTTCCTTCAAAAGTTTCAAGGGCACAAACCCACTTCCTTTCGGCCTCCGTGCGACCCAAAAGATCTTCTCTTTAACACTTTCAGCTTTCTGATGAAGGCTTTCAAAATTTAAACCCCACTAAGATAGTAAGATGCAAAATTACATCATACTAAGACTGATCTATCACTTTTAGTTAGAAAAAAAAAAAAACAAAAACAAAATTAAATTGTGTAGTGCCACCTAAAGCATGAAAGTCTCTGCACACCTAAATCAGTCTCATTTAAACAAAATAATAAGTACAACACAATCAGAGTATTATAGTAACATAATACCAAAAGCAACAACACAATCAGACAACAATTTCAGAAAAGTTTATGTAAATTGCAGGAAAAAAAATTCCAAAGAACTGAGGACAAACAAAACATCAGGAAAAAAAATAGAAATAAAAGATTGTGTGGTGGTGTCATGAATCAGTTTAACATGAACCAACCTTTAGAAATTAAGTAATTAACACAAGAAAATGGCATGTAAAAGGTAGAAAACCATGCCTTTACAGAACCGAGTGAGAGCAGCGACTGGTAGATGCTGTGACGGCAAGCGCATACCAGAAGCAGAACAAGGCCAGAAGGGCTGAAGGGAAGCAGAATAAGAAGCAGAAACAGAAACAGAATGCGGCAGGAGGCAGAGCAGATCCGTGGGGAAGTTTTAGGGTTGGCTGACACCTGTGTGTGTGTTACGCAAGAAACCAAACATCAAACCATTCATGTTACCAGACTAGAGGTTAAACCAGTAATATTAAATTATAAATAAACACACAATAATAAAAACATGCTCTCTTTGTAAATTAAAAAATACATACAAATTCAAAATCAACTAAGCCTCATATTTTCATAGTTTTATGAAGCAACTCTCAAGTCTCAAACATGGTCATCAAAAACAAATCGTAACCAAATCAGTCATACGACAGGTTATTGGATCACTGGTTCCACAAATGGCTTACGAGTTGAATCGGCTAACCCGGTCACAATTAAATAAAAATATAAAATAATAAAAATAAAATTAAAATTAGAATTTAAAATGCTTGTCCTCAGAAACACATTAATAACAATCAAGTATCAATTCTTAAATATAAATAATAATGCAAAAATAGATAATAAACTAGTCACTAGTATAAAATATTTTCATAGTTTAAATGAACACGAGAGCAAAAGATAACGCAATCCATAAATCAAGTCCAAGGGGTGGTCTCCAGCATGTTTCTTAATCAGATAATGCAATCCATAAATCAGGTCTAACTTAAAAACTTTTTTTTTTTTGATAGTTGTACTTCCCCAAAACACCCAAGCATAGGTAGAGGGAAAATAAAGAGCATCAAAACAAAGTCTTGACATCAGGAAAAATCTCAAAGTAATTACCTAAAACAAACTCATTAAACTCACGGGATTTCCAACAAAGCAATGTTTATCCCATAATAATCAAATTTAAAAGTATCAGAACTAGATATCACCTAACCTCATTTACCTCTACTGGTTTAAATTCCAAATTCTATATTTTCTTGTCTTTTATTCGTATTGGATCTAGGAGAATAGTTTAAGAGGGTGATTGCAGCAGATGCCTAGCATAGATGGCATATCTGTATGGTTCAAGTCCCAGCTAAAGCTGGATGTAGTTTAAGAACCCATAGTGTGTGTAAGTGAAGGGTGTGTGAGTAGTGTATAATGACAAAAAAAAAAGGTGATTTATTTCGCCATCTCCTGGCTGTTAGTACCAAGGTTCTGAGAACCGGATTGGTCATCAAACCGCTCTAGTCAATGGTTTACTAGTTTAACTGTGGTTCAACTGAAAAAATCGTTTTACAGTAAAATAATCAATAAACATCTTAATATAATTAATTAATTATAGTCTAATATAAATCTTAAAATATCTTCTAAATTTAAAACACTACATGAAATGTTATTAACCAAATCTATATGATCTTATTAAAATACAAACTCAAAAGTTAAATAGTTAAAAAAAGTATCTAAATAGGATTAATAGCATCATTCGAAATAAGAGCATTGGCAGACATTATTATTGACAAGAGCATTATTATCGGCAATTGCTTCTTGATTACTACTATAATCCATATCTGAAATAAATAAATCAATCAAAAATAAAAAACAGCAGCACAACCAGAAATCAAATAATCATCCATAAGACCATAACTGAAATCAATAAGGCAACACCAGACCACACTAATAGAAGCTCTCAAAGCATAAATCCAATAAAAAATACCATTACCAACAGCAGAACAGACTGAACAAAGCCAGGAATCAAGAACAATCAGCAACAAAAATTAATAAACAGCAACAACTAATCACCCTAAACCAAAAAAAATTCAAAACCAGTATACTCAGAAATTTAAAAAAAAAAAGCAGCAACAGAGTAACAAATCCATTTTTAGCAATAATTTCAATAACACAAAATCAATTATTTGATTTCCATTCACAATTTCACATTCAGAAATCACTAAACAGAGCATAAAAGGAATAACCAAAGAAGTGAAAGTAGTGCCACTAACCTTTGACGGAGAGCAGGACGGCAAGTGGCGAGACGACGGCGACCGGCGAGATGAACGCGACACGACGACGAGCTGCTCCAAGACTCGAACAGAAGCCAGGAAGGATAGGGATGACGTGCCGAGCTAGAAGAGAGAGCCTGGGTGGGGAAGGAGGAAGCCGCGGAGGCACCGACAACCACGGACGGCGGCGGCAGAGCCGTTGAAAAAGCTAGGATTTTGGTTTGGGAGGATTTTTGAGCTTTGCTTCTGATTCTGAGTTTGTCATTCACGAATGAGGGGGGTGTTGGGGCCTTGGGGAAGGGGGTAACACACTGACGCGTTGGGTTCTCTCCTTTTTTAAAAAAAAAAGTCACCCTTCAAGAACTTTCAGCGGTTTTCAGGCAATTTTCAACTGGATGGTTACAGATAGTGGACCCCACTATGTTCATTGTCAGTTCGACCAATCGGTTTGGTTCAATTTTTAAAATCATGGTTAGTGCTGGATTCATAATTACAAGAATAGAATCGGTGATCAAACTGATCTGACTATTAGTTCATTAATTTATTGGTTTAATTAATAAGTTATTAGTTAAAACAATAAAATCGATCCTATATAAATAAAAGATATAAAATAGTCAAAAATCTAAAATTAAAATTTAAAATAGATATCTTCACTAATATTTTAAAAACAATCAAATTCAATAAATTATAATCAACAAATTAATTCAGTTATCATTACATAAGTATATAAAATTCTAATATTTTTCATAATAAAAATTTTTAAATTTTATTTTCATACTAAAGACTATTTTTTATTTTAATAACTAACTAATTAGTTTATATTTATTATATTATTTTTATTAAAAAATAATATTTAATAAATATCATATAATTATAAAAAAATAATAATATTGTAATTAATAAAAGTATTTAATATTTTTATTTATATATGTTTAATAACATTTATATTAATAATTATAAATAATAAAAAATATAATTAATTTAAATATAATTGAGTATAAAATTAAAATAATATGGAATAATATAATTTAGTAGTAAGAAAAGTATACAAAAACAAAAAAAATTTAAGTTCAGATTACATCTTTAATAATTTTAAATTTTTTTACGGATTTCTATCAATTTTGAACAATTTTTATCAGTTTTAATTTTTTTTTTACTAAAAATAAAAAGACTCAAATCTACAACTTTTTAAATGTATAAAAAAAATTATACTATTTGAACCATAATTATTTGGCTTATCGGTTCTAATCTTTAAATAATCATACACTCTAACATATATTGATGATATTACATTTATTCACTTTTTTATTTTACATATTGGGGAGATAATGGTGTATAACACGGTTATGGGCATCCATGGTGCTTCACGCAGATGTGATGGCTGCGATGAAGAAATCGGACGGTCCGATTTGATGCTAATAATCAGACGGTCCGATTAGAGGCTAGGACTAAGAAGATACACAAATCAAACCGTCCAATTTATACCTCAAGCCACGTGTCGCGCATGCAAGTCTCTCCCACCAAGATGTATACATGCGTTTACTGATTGAATGCCTCCATTCTCTTTCACTTTCAAGCAGCAACGAAAATCTCTTCTCCTCCAACTCCACCTCCAGTTTCATTCTTCCAGGCCTTCCATTGATAAAGCTTTTATTTAAAAAAAAAATTGGAACACTCCTTTTTAGTAATGTCTAGAAGAAGAAGAATAAAAGATGTCAATCATTCCAAACTCCACATTGTTAATTATCTTGATTATCCTAACTATATAAGTTTTTATTTTAGAAAATTTTATTTTAATTAAAATAATAATTATGATGTTAGAAATTAGTAGTTTATTATGATGATAATGTTAGAAATTAGTGTAGAAATAAGTTTTAAATATTTTAATTTGATTAAAATAATTTTAGAAATTAGTAATATTAGATTATAATGCAGAAAATAGGGATTAGTGTAATAATATTATTTAGAAGAAAAGATTATGGTACATTATGATAATAACTTAATTATTGTTATTAATAGAATAATTGCAGTAATAATAATAATAATAATACTGTTATTAAAAATGGAGATATGATAAATAAAATAATTAAAATTAATTATTATTAATGAATTTATTGAAATAATAATAATAATAATAATAATAATAATAATAATAATAATAATAATAATAATAATAATAATAATAATAATAATAATTGTTATTTACTATTGATGGTTTAATTATTATTAGAATACAGCACTAATATTAAGATTGGTAGTACGTGTGATAATAAATAATTTAATTAGTATGAATTGTTAGTAATAAATAATTTTTTTGTAGTAATAATATTTATTATTAAGCTTTCGTAGGATAGTAAAATAAATATTATGAATTGAAAATTATTAAATTAATTATTTTTGTTATAAGTATAACATAAATATTTAATAAAGGATTAATAATTGATTTATTGTTGTATGTATGTTGTTAGAATAGAATTGAATAGCTACTTGAGTATTAGTATATAATATAATAGTTAGTTATTTAGAAGTATTGTTATTATTATTATTTTTATTAATTGTGGATATGTTTTACTGGTTATTTGATAATGAAAATTTGTCTGTTAAATTTAATTTGTTAATTAATTAATATTATGTTTGTGTTTAGGGTTCTAGAATGTTGCAATGTGATCACTATATGCCGCCGGATCGGTACAATCCAATAGTAGAGTGGTATTTACGGGACACCGGCTTTTATCATGTTTCACATATTGGAGTTGTCCAATGTCAGTCGGCATTGGTTAATGCTCTGATAGAGAGATGGTGCCCTGAGACTCACTTTTTATTTTTCGGTTGGTGAGTGTGTCATGACTGGAGGATGTGGCGTTAATTCTTGGTCTTCCAACGAATAGTTTGCCAGTTACGGGACCGATACTGAGCAGTTATAAGGCGTTAGAGGCTGAATGCTTGGATCAGTTTGGTGTTGCACCTAGGAAGGCAGACTGCAGGGGAAGTTTCATCAAGTTGACGTAGTTTCGAGCATTGAAAGACCAATTAGTGTTAGTTGATGATATCCAGATTCAGAGGTACGTGAAGTGCCACATAATATTATTGTTTGGGACCGTTCTGTTTGGAGATACGTCTGGAGCAGGGATGCACTGGAAGTTTCTGCCGTTACTCCGTCAGTTTGCCGGGATCATACAGTTCAGTTGGGGATCAACTTGCCTGGCACACCTGTATAGAGCATTGTGTAGGGCAACGCGTGTCGACTGTAAGGAGATTGATGGTCCACTGACACTCTTGCTTGCCTGGGCTTGGATCCGTCTACCATTCATTAGCCGATTCCTAGCAATCCCCGAATCTTTTCGATTGCAAATAGGTAAATTTAATTACTAAATGCTTTGAAATAGTGTATTTTAAATTGTATTGATAAATGTAAATTAACAAATTGTCTGATGTCAGGTGGCATAACTGGGAGCGTGAGAATCGGCTTTACAGATTTTGTACCCTTGATCACTATAGGAGAGATCTGGATGTTTTGCAAAAAGGACAGGTTTGTTGTAATAAATAAGTAGTTATTTTCGTTTAGCCATATTATTATTCAATGTGTAATCCTCGGTTACTTGCATAATGTGTGCAGTTTGTTTGGGAGCCTTATGCAATTGGTCGGACCGATCCAGACGTGATTCCTCCTAACATCCGTCAGCATTCGGCTATTTAGAGTGCCAAAGTTCTGCTAATATCTTTTGAATGTATTGAGTGGCATGCATCTGATAAACTGAGGAGGCAATTTGGCTTGACTCAGGGCGTTCCTCATCAAGAGCGAGACCTAGGTGAAGCACACGGCGAAGTTCTGATAGGTCCGAAGAATCAAGATTGGTCTGGAACCCACTCATTCTGGGTTATGCATTGGATGAATCAGTATAGTCATGTTCTTGTCGAGCACACGGTGTCCTCACAATATTAGGCAGATATCTACTTGCATTGGTACCGAGGTACATATGGTGACCACTTGCATCTGTCACAGATCGAACCGCAAGAGAATCAACACGGTGATCCTATGCATAATCAGGAGAATCAACAAGTACAACCACCGCCACCACCATCGCCACCGCAACCACCACCGCCCCCCTCACAAACACAGGCACAACAAGAGCCTGAGCAGTTCACTCCATACATTCCTGACATGCATTCTGCAGATTACTTGACACCACCAGTACATCAGCAGTATTGGAGTGTCCCGGCACCAAGAATCAGGTGAACAGGATTCGTTTAGCCATCTACTTGGATTCATGACTCTTGTGCCAGGTTACTCATATCCAGCTTACGGAGACATTCCCACCGACTAGAGGGCTCAACCGAGTGGGATTGCTCCAGGTAGATTGTCATTGGATACGAGACCTCGACAACTCACTTCCTCTGGTACTTCCAGAGGTAAACTTTCTGTTGACTCAAGTATGAGTAATGATGCCACGAGGGGGATCATACAGAGTGAAAATTCATGTCGTGTTCCGATGAGTCTCATTCTAGAGAGCTACCAGCCAGTTGATGAGGACAATGATGACTTTCTGGTTGATCATCCAGATGCGGATGAGGATGCGGATGAGGATGAGGATGAGGACAACGATGAGGATGAGGAGGATGGTGAGGATAATGATGATGGGGGTGATGGTCTGGATGATGGTTCAGTGCCTACTGTAGGTAAAATAATTTGTTGGTTAGGTTTGATTTGATTTTATTAGTTGGTTATGGAATTTGTTGATTAGTTGTTTATTGAATTAGTTGGTTATTGATTATTTGAGTTGATTAGTTGATTTGATTAGTTGGTTATCGAATATTTTCATAAGTACAACCACTAGCGAAAAAGGAAAAGGATACAACCTTAGAAAGTTACTAAGGCCCACACCATCACGTGTCACAACATGCTGTCGCAAGTTACTAAGAAAAAAGTGACAAGCCTCAGATGTCTCTCCCTCGACTATCGCAAATGCAATCGGCACGATGTTGTTGTTGCCATCCTGTGAGACTGCAACCAACAAACAACCCTTATATTTTCCATACAAATGAGTTCCGTCTACTTGCACTATTGGCTTGCAATGTCTGAATACTCTAATACAAGGGTAATAACTCCAGAAGACTCGGTGTAGTACACGAATATTAGGAACCAAGTCATCTCCCTGATACGCATGCATTGTTTCAAAATGAACGACTGCGGATGACTCCTTGTGACACATGGCCTCAAACCATATCGGAAAGGCTTCGTACGAAGCTTCCCACCCTCTGAAAATTGACTCCACTACCTTCTGTTTTGCCAACCATACTTTGTGATAACTTATGGTGTAGTTAAACTTTGCATGTACTTCCGCAATCAATGATTTCACCCTTATAGACGGGTCAACTTCTACCAATGACTTTATTGCTTCTGCAACTGTGTTGGAATCCAGCTTCGAATGATCTTGAGAAATGGTGGCCCTAGTACAGGTGTGACTACCATTGTACCTCCTTATCTTCCAACAGAACTTTCTGGACATTTTGCTCACCCTGATCAGCCAATCACATCCTGCACCATACTGGGTGCATTTAGCATAGAATGTCGTTGGTTCTGACTAATGCACCCGATAATCTACACCTCTGCAGATTGTATAATCTTTCATCACCTTAATTACTGCCTCCCTAGAACTGAATTCCATTCCCACAGTAAATTTACCATCTGGCATAAGGGGAAGCTCTACTGCAATCACATCACAAATTTTAGAGTTGTCATAACTAATAATCTAATAAACTTATAATCATAGAACAATGGAAAACGTAGTTGTCAAAACCGAACCGACAATCGAACCAGTCAAGTCACTGGTTGAACCGATTTACCTAGTCCTATGTAAATAAAAAATAAAGC
The DNA here is from genome assembly GCF_014773155.1 of Arachis stenosperma. Taxonomy (NCBI): domain Eukaryota; kingdom Viridiplantae; phylum Streptophyta; class Magnoliopsida; order Fabales; family Fabaceae; genus Arachis; species Arachis stenosperma. Next base: position 22,577,367 of record NC_080385.1, read on the forward strand.
ATAGTAAAAAACTTTCACTAACATTTCAAAAATATCTAACTATTCTAAAACAATATGAAATAGGAACAATAGTATTTTGTTAATTTTACGGAGTTTGACCGGCTTTAACCGGTTCACTCTGGATTTAACCGGGTTGCACCGGTTCGTTGCCTTGTGCGATCTTATCATGGATCAGACCGGTCTAAGATCCGATTTACTGGTTTTTTGGTCAAACTGGCTAGTCCGGTCGAACCGGCATTCCAATCCGATTTTATCAACATTGACGGAAAATACTACATTTCTCAGCCTACATGTTCACTTCATGATTAAACATTAAACAATTACTAATTACATGCTATATTTTGCCTATTTACCGTTGTCTTAACTATTTGTCCTAAACTCAAAACCCATGCACAAATCATACTTTAACAAATCTTAATTTAAATTGATAGCGCACCTGCATTTACATATTAAGAAAACTCCGGTGCATGCATGACCTCCAAATCCAACGATTGCATGAAACTCGGCTCCACAAACGGCTGCTGGTTTGCTAATGCATTTGCCACATCCGCCACATCTACCACCATAGCCTCGTCAGCTTGATCTTCGTCTACACCCGGATCAATAACCTCGTAGTTACTTTCGAACTCTTCTTCACTATCACTGTTGTAATCTTCCAATTCAATATCTCGGTCCGCTGTAGATTGCTCGAACTCGATATACAGTTCAATGAACGATATTTGCGACCAACTTTCAAGATACACTGAAAATATTTCTTGCATGCTCACTTCATCGGTCACGTATTTCGTTTGAAATTGCACGAACCCACCAAAGACAGATACAGGATATCTGTACAGAATACACGACACTCTCCTAGATATTTGAGAATCCATCTTCTCACAAATGACACATTTTAATTCTTCAAATGATAGTGTGAATGGAATAATAATATCCAACGGATTTATACACACAAATTTTACTCTTTCCAATGTTTGTAATAAAATTTGGCCATAATAATACACTTTTAATCTTACTCTATCATCCATGATAATAGAGAAAAACAGATCTACAAATAAGAAGAAGAGTTCTGCAGAGGAGAGATTTAGAGACTTGTAGGACCGGAGAAGAAGAAAATGAAATGGGCTGGTCACCTGGTAGGTACATATATATATGTATATATATATATATATATATATATATATATATATATATATATATATATATATATATATATATAAAATCTGTAGTCCATATTAATATTTTGTTGTTTTAATTCTGAAACTTCTCTTTTTAACTTTTTTATGTCTTCTTTGAGAGAATTAAGGGAAACTTCTTCTTGTGGGTTTTTAAAACGATTATAAATTTCTTTTATTTCTATTGGTCTTATTTCTTGCTTACTTTCTTCTTCTTTTTTAACTAATTCAGCTAATTGTCTTATAAACTCATCCCTTAATGGTGTATCTTCTAACTTGTTAATTATTTTGACTAGTGTAGAAGTTTGTTCTTTAGTTAAAACATTTACAATTTTTTCACAGTTTCTACAGTTACATAATCCTATTCCTAAACAATTATTATTATCCTGTTCCTCTTTTTCACTATTTCCTCCTGAGCTTTCTTCTTCTGACATAAAGTCTAATTGTTGTATAAAAAAGTTTTCAGTTTCAGAAGAACCCACATAACTTGATTCTTCTTCTGACTCTGAATTGATTAGTATAGCTGTCAAAGCATGCTTAATTTCTTTATTTTCTATTTTATTTATTTTTTGTTCTGTCGTACATTTATTAGCATAATGTCCTTGTTTTTTACATTTCCAACATGTTACTGATTTTTTCTTATTAGAAAATTTAGGTTTTCCTTTAGGGGTTTTATGGAATTTTTTATGATATTTCTGTTCATAATAAAGGGGTTTGTCTATATTATATTTATGTTTTTTATAAAATTTTTTCTTTTTAACTTTATGCTGTCCACTAGGTGCTTTTTCAGGAGTTATTCCATATTGATAGCAGAAAGAGCCAAGCTCTCTTTTTCCCGTGATACTTTTTTGTTTTATTTTCTGTTGTATCTTGGTATCTGTGCATATTTCTATACCTGTTTGTACTATTATATTATGCAATTGTCCAAAAGTTAATGAATTATAGGGAATCTGGGTCCCATACTGTGTTTGTAATTTTTGTAATACTTTTTCAGAGAATAATTTTGGTAAGGTTGCTACGAACCTTTCTTTCCAGAAAGGTGCATGTGCATCATCTCTTATCATAACTTTTGACATAAAAACATCTTTATACCATCTATAATCAGACATGGTTGGACATCTTAAATTCATTAATTGAGTTTGTATTCTATCTTTAAAAATACTGGGATCTCCTACAAAGTTTTTAATAATAGTATATATTAATGTGGATGTAGCGTCTGATGACTGATCTTCTTGTTTAATGCTATTAATTATTAATTCTTTTTCTTGGATACTGAGAAAATTATCCCACCAACCTTTTAATTGTCCTGTAAATCCTTGGGTTATCATAATTGCTGCTTCTTTATCAGAGGCTTTTCTCATTTTATAGGCAGTTGCAGCCATAGTCATATTACACATTTGATCTAAAATGGCTTGTTCACTTAATCCATCTATATTCCATTCTACTAAGTCTGATCCTGAGAAACTATTTTTTACTAATTGTGTTCGCTCTTTTAGGCCTACATCTACTGGTGATGGTCTAGGATAATAATTTCTGGTTTTAGGATAATCTCTTTTATAGGATATTTTATTTAATTCTAATTCTTCTTCCTTTTGTAATGTATTAATTGTTAATTTTCCTAGACTAATACTTCTAAGTTTTTCTTTTAGTTCTTCGACTTCTGTTTCTACTTTAGATTTTAAACTGATATTATCTAAACTTTGTAATTTATATATAGGTTTTTCTATGGGTTTTTCTACCTTAATGACCTTTTCCATATTTTCCATTCTTCCTAATTGATTTTTCATTATATCTAACATGGTATTAGTAAAGTTTAATTATTGATGTAATTTCTTAATATCTCTTTTCTCTATATTTCCTTCTGTATTGCTATCTTTATAGGGTGTTGCCTCAACTTCTAGATCTTTTCCAACTGGTATTTTAATAGTTTCCTTAGGAGGATATTCAGATTCTATTATTGATCCTGAACTTGTTTTCCAAACAACAGTTGGTTTTGTTAGAGGACATAATTTCTTATCGGGTTTAGAGTGATAATTAACATACCAATCAAAGAAGTATAAGCTAATTCTATTTTCTTTCATGAAATCATAGAATAGTTCTCTTAGTCTAATAACCTCATTTTCTGAATGGTTGGTAAAATACCAATCTCTTAGTGGTTTATTATAATCAGCATTAAAATCTTGTCTTATCCACTCTTTATCAATCTTAAATGGTTCTTCTTTTATAATTACTGATAAAACTTGTGATTCTCTTGGATCAAATTCTGAAGGTGATTTATATATAGCAGTGGTTATATGTGGCCTTCTGTTGTCAATTCCTACAATATCATCGATATTTCCTATTGATGAATTATCTATAGAATTTCTATGTCTAATAGTTTCAACATTATCAGGAATTCTTAATGATTGGGATCTATTCATTCTAATTCTAATATCAGGTCCTTCTCTTATTATTTCTCTTATTCTAGTATTTTGTATTTGTGGTTCTTCAATACCATCAGGTATTATCCATTCTTCAGGCATTCGACTTTTTAATTCTTCATGTCTTAATCTTCTAGGTGTTTGTATATTAGATCTTTTTAGATTTGCATGCATAATTATCGTTTCTTCTTTTAAGGATTGTCTTAATGCTCTAAAGTCATAATCAACTTTAGTAATTTTATAATATATTCTATAGATTATTTCGAATGGATCATATTTCTCATTTATAATGGTTTCATCAGCTGTTACTTGCAATTTTAAGGCTTGCCAGGTATAGTCATTTTTTAGATTCATAGCATAATTTGGGTAACAATTAAAAAAAACTGGTCCATCATGACAGTTACTTTCTAATATTCCTATTAATGAATCACTAAAATTTTGTAATCTGGTATCTCTTAAGGTTAATAATATAGGCAGATTAATTTCTATTCTAAAATTAGGTTTTATGGCTACTTGTATTAATCCTATATGGATGAAGTTATATCCTTTACTGCTATGTTCTTTCAATTTATCTTCTTCTAAGATGGTAATAATTTCATTACTACTCGTTCCTGGTTTACAATATTCTAACATGTGAATTTCATAATTTCTTCCTTCCCAGAAGTTTCTCTTTTTATATATTTTATCTTTATCTACTATAGGTATATTCCAATTATGAAAACTTTCTTCTAATTTAGCTATTTCTAACTCATTTTTAGTTCCAGAGGTGGAGGCTTCATCATTATCTGTTTTTATTACTAAGGAATTATTTTTTCCTAGATTTAAACGACTCATCGTTCTCAATAAACTAGCCATTTTATGGTTAGAACTTTGTGAGCTACGGGACCACCCTCGTTAATCAACGGATTCACTGCCTTTCTAGGACTTACAACCGGGACTACGATTTGGGCTGACCAACGTATTAACAGTTCTCACTGCTACTTCCAAAGTTGTAACTATAAAATTTTTTAGTTTATCAAGAAGACTTGTAATAAAAATCCAGTTAAAAATAATTTCTTTATAATGTTATCAGATACCTTCCCCTTGGGTAGGCTCTGATACCACTTGTAAAGGTTGGGCTATTATAGGTTGATTTGTTTCTTGTAAAGGTTGAGGTTCTTGTAAAGGTTGAGGTTCTAGATCTTGTACAGATACTGTAGGTTGGGGATTGCCATCCATTCTTTGAACGTTATATACATGTATTCTTGATTCTATCTCTAAAAGTTGTCTCATGCTTTGTATATGTAAGTAATGCATCCTTCTAACATAATGAATGCGTTTATTCTTAATAGTTTGTCTAGCGGTTTTTACTGATTTTTTGGTTTTAATTTGTTGTAGAAGCTTTTTGGTTCTAATTATTTTCTTGTCCATCTTTTTTATTTCTACTTTTAATTCTGAAGATTCAGTTATTAGTTCTCTTATTTTTCTATCTATTGCCATTACTCTTGTTTTCATATTTCTTCTAACTAATTTTAAAGATTTAAGCCTCTTATGAAATTCTTTCATCTTACAAGAACAATAACTGAGAAAATAAAGAAAAGAAAGATAGCAAGCTTACAGAGATGAACTTGTACTTTTATTGCTTGCAAAGTTGATACACTTCTTGAAGGTGATTACAAATACTTGGAGAATTTATAAGAAGATATAAGAGTAGAGAGATTTCTTGAACTTTCAAGTTTTTTGATGATCTTGAATGAGTGAGGCCTTTGGTATTTATAGACCCAAAATGGTGACTATTTGGGTACTATTTGCCTACAGTATTGTTTGCTTTTATTGTTTGCTGACATTTACTGTTTGCTTTTACTGTTTGCCGACATTCACTGTTTGCTTTTACTTTTTTACTTTTTATTTTTTACCTTTTCTTCTTCTTTTTTTTTTTTTACATGATTGGGCTTTTACATTGATTACATATACAATACTTTGTTACATCTCAAATGGGTCTTGTGAGTCTTGATAGTAATGAGTTGGGCTGGACTGGACCTCTTCATCTTCTCCAAGAGGCACGGTCTGTATTGCTTGTAAAGAGTTTTGAATATCTTCTTCTGAAGTTGCTGCAGCTAAAGCTGCCATAATTTGTCTCTTTTGTGCTAAAAATTGAGTTTCTTTTTTGTACGCTATTTGTTCTTTGGTGGTGCTTGAAGCTGTTGTTGCTGGGCACTTTTGTGATGCTGTTAACCATTGATCAATAGCTGCTTTTCTTAGCAAATTTATATCATATTTGTTCCACCATTTAATTTTTATTACTCTTACTAGATATTGTATGCTTGGAGATTCTACATATGCTGCTGAATCATATTCCCAGGTCATAATCCAGCTTATTCCCATGGCTGCTATGAATGAAATAAATTTATATTCTTGTAGGAATGATGACTTGCTTTTAAAATATTCATATGCCATACTGGCTTCTTTTGGGAAGAAAGTTTTCATTGGTCCAAAGTTTTGGAACCATGCTTGAAACCATTTAGAAAATTGTAATGATATCCCCTTTCTAAACCAAATGAACCAGGAATGGGGACTTGGTGATAGAAATAAAATATGATTCCAGGCTTCTTGGTAATCATAGTAGGTATAGTTCTGAGGTTCAAATTTTAATGAGAAGCTTTTAGACTGATATGGGGTATTTCCCACTCTTGCAAGGATAATATTTTTATAATTTTTATTTTTGAATAAATAGGCTGCTTAATGTTGGAATCTTTGTAATGTGTTAATTCAATGGATCCGGTGTCTACTAATATGAATTCATAAAATTTTTGGGTTTTTTGTGGGTTAATAGGAATATAATGGAAAGTATTTGGGAAGATGGTCTTGTATAAGGTTTTTCTGTCTTTCTTGAACTACTCTTTTTCAATAGTTAATATCTTCATAGGATTGAGTTTCTCATAATAAGGAAATTGTTCTTTCAAGGGTTGAGTATTATAGAAGTCAGATGGTTGTAATAATGTGACTTTATTATTAGTAGTAATTAAATGGCTCTTAGAAGGTGATGACGATGATGGTGTTACTTTTACAACCTGTGACATTGTTATAGGCCTTAATGATAATTGTTTTGCTGGTACAACCGTAATAGATAATTTTGTTTCTTTTATTTGGCCAAAAGGTTGACCATAATCTTCACTGGAGGCTGCTTTTTGCTCCATTCTTTTTCTGCAAAAATTCTCTAGTAAGAAAGTTAGGGAGTGAATTTAGTTCTCCTTTTATATGTTCAATAGTAAAATCAAAACATGATAAAATAGCTTGCCATCTTGCAAATATTTGTTTTGAGACCAAATTTTTGACATCATTTTCTAAAACATTTAGGGCTGCTTTACAATCAGTTCTTATTAACAAGGTTTTATTAAATAAATCTTCTTGAAATTTTGAAACACATAATACTATAGCAAGTATTTCTTTTTTAACTGTTGGATAATTCTTTTGAGCTTGATTCCAGATTCCTGAATGATATTTTACTATTTGTTCTTTTGAGCTATTAGGAGGTATTTGTTTAAGAATTCCTCCATATCCTAATTCTGATGCATCTGTTTCTACAATTAGTTTAGCCGAGGGGTCTAGTATACTTATGCAAGGTATTATAGAAGTCATTTCTTTTGTCCATGGAGGTGGATTTTTTCTTAATCTCTTATAAAGAGGTTCGCAAGTAACTCTTATACCAGGTAAGAATTCTGCTACATAATTTAAACATCCCAAAAATCTTTGTAATTGTTTTTTGTCAGTTATTTCATTTGGAAATTTATCTGCAAATTCAATAGCTCTTTTAATAGGTACTATGGTTCCTTGATAAATTTCATATCCTAAGAACCTTACTTTAGTTGTAAAAATTTTCATTTTCTTTTCTGATAAAACTAATCCCTGCTCTTTTATAATATCCATAAATTTTTCTAGATGATATATGTGCTGCTTTATTCCTTTTGAGTATACTAATACGTCATCAAGATATACTATAGTAAATTCTATATGCGGGTAAAATATATTATTCATTATTTCTTGAAATTCGCTTGGAGCATTTTTTAATCCTTGAGGCATTACATTCCATTCATAATGTCCAAAAGGTACTATAAAAGCTGTTTTATATCTATCTTCCTCTTTTACTGCAATTTGATAATATCCTGATTTTAAATCAAATTTTGAAAAGATATTTGCTTTATTTAATCTTTTAATTAAATCACTTTTATTTGGTAAAGGATATCTAATCCATTTTAATACCTTGTTTAGAGGTTTATAATTGATAACTAATCTTGGAGCACCTCTTTCTATTTCAGATGCTTTCATCAAATAGAAGCCTGTACAACTCCAGGGTGATTTTGAAGGCCTTATTAGTCCCTTATCTAGATATTCTTGTATTTCTCTTTTACAGTATTCTAGATACTCTTTGTTCATATGTATCGGCTTTGCTTTTGTTGGTATATCTTTTTCATTAAACCCATCTTCATATGGTAAAGCTATTTCATGTAATTTTCTATGTTGAAAAGCTGTGGGATTTAAACTACATCATTATTTTTTAATTTTTTCTTTAATTGCTTTTATTTTATCTTGTATTTCTGGAGTTTGTAATTGTTCTTCTATTCTTTTATGTGTAACTTCTTGGTTTAAGTAGTTAATTTGTCTTGTCTTCCTTTCTATAATATTAACTTGACGCGGTAAGTGTTGTAAACTTTTCTCTAGGCTCAAACAATTAATTTGTCTTACTTCTGTTTCCATTACACTAACCTGTGTAGATAGGTGTTGCAACATATTGAGTTCATGCTGTTTTGGTCTTGTGAGAAATTCAAAATGGACAGGATGATTGGGGATTCTTGTATAAGTTATTCCGTCGACATCGACATTAAAGGGATATAATAATAAAGTAAAAGGATTTCCTAATATAACTTGATGAGATATATTTCTGGCTAAAAAGAATGTAGTGGCAAAGCATACTCTATTTTTACAAATTTTTGCTTTAGATAACTTATAGTCTATAGTCATTTTGTCATTTTCTGCCATTAAGACTCTTTCTGTAGTTTTCTCATAATATTTTGTGGGTATTAATCCTTCTTGTATACAATTAACATCAGCTCCTGAATCTACCATAGCTATTAAATCAAAATTTTCTTCTCCTACTATTAAAGTTATCGTAATGAACCATTTTTGACTTACTAATAATGTTAATATATTTATATAATTTTCTGTACCTAGGTTAATATAATTCTCGGGAATTGTTATATTACTAGTCCCTTCATTATTTTGCAAAGATTGTTCTTGGATTTTTATTATGTTTTCTCCTTCTATTTTTAGTAATCTGTAATCCATATTAATATTTTGTTGTTTTAATTCTGAAACTTCTCTTTTTAACTTTTTTATCTCTTCTTTGAGAGAATTAAGGGAAACTTCTTCTTGTGGGTTTTTAAAACGATTATAAATTTCTTTTATTTCTATTGGTCTTATTTCTTGCTTACTTTCTTCTTCTTTTTTAACTAATTCAGCTAATTGTCTTATAAACTCATCCCTTAATGGTGTATCTTCTAACTTGTCAATTATTTTGACTAGTGTAGAAGTTTGTTCTTTAGTTAAAACATTTACAGTTTTTTCACAGTTTCTACAGTTACATAATCCTATTCCTAAACAATTATTATTATCCTGTTCCTCTTTTTCACTATTTCCTCCTGAGCTTTCTTCTTTTGACATAAAGTCTAATTGTTGTATAAAATAATCAATTCAGAAGGGACTAGTAATATAACAATTTCCGAGAATTATATTAACCTAGGTACAGAAAATTATATAAATATATTAACATTATTAGTAAGTCAAAAATGGTTCACTACGATAACTTTAATAGTAGGAGAAGAAAAATTTGATTTAATAGCTATGGTAGATTCAGGAGCTAATGTTAATTGTATACAAGAAGGATTAATACCCACAAAATATTATGAGAAAATTACAGAAAGAGTCTTAATGGCAGAAAATGACAAAATGACTATAGAGTATAGACTATAAGTTATCTAAAGCAAAAATTTGTAAAAATAGAGTATGCTTTGCCACTACATTCTTTTTAGCCAGAAATATATCTCATCAAGTTATATTAGAAAATCCTTTTACTTTATTATTATATCCCTTTAATGTCGACATCGACGGAATAACTTGTACAAGAATCCCCAATCATCCTGTCCATTTTGAATTTCTCACAAGACCAAAACAGCATGAACTCAATATGTTGCAACACCTATCTACACAGGTTAGTGTAATGGAAACAGAAGTAAGACAAATTAATTGTTTGAGCCTAGAGAAAATTTTACAACACTTATCGCGTCAAGTTAATATTATAGAAAGGAAGACAAGACAAATTAACTACTTAAACCAAGAAGTTACACATAAAAGAATAGAAGAACAATTACAAACTCCAGAAATACAAGATAAAATAAAAGCAATTGAAGAAAAAATTAAAAAAGAATTATGTAGTTTAAATCCCACAGCTTTTCAACATAGAAAATTACATGAAATAGCTTTACCATATGAAGATGGGTTTAATAAAAAAGATATACCAACAAAAGCAAAGCCGATACATATGAATAAAGAGTATCTAGAATACTGTAAAAGAGAAATACAATAATATCTAGATAAGGGACTAATAAGGCCTTCAAAATCACCCTGGAGTTGTACAAGCTTCTATTTGATGAAAGCATCTGAAATAGAAAGAGGTGCTCCAAGATTAGTTATCAATTATAAACCTCTAAACAAGGTATTAAAATGGATTAGATATCCTTTACCAAATAAAAGTGATTTAATTAAAAGATTAAATAAAGCAAATATCTTTTCAATATTTGATTTAAAATCAGGATATTATCAAATTGCAGTAAAAGAGGAAGATAGATATAAAACAGCTTTTATAGTACCTTTTGGACATTATGAATGGAATGTAATGCCTCAAGGATTAAAAAATGCTCCAAGCGAATTTCAAGAAATAATGAATAATATATTTTACCCACATATAGAATTTACTATAATATATCTTGATGACGTATTAGTATACTCAAAAGGAATAAAGCAGCACATATATCATCTAGAAAAATTTATGGATATTATAAAAGAGCAGGGATTAGTTTTATCAGAAAAGAAAATGAAAATTTTTACAACTAAAGTAAGGTTCTTAGGATATGAAATTTATCAAGGAACCATAGTACCTATTAAAAGAGCTATTGAATTTGCAGATAAATTTCCAAATGAAATAACTGACAAAAAACAATTACAAAGATTTTTGGGATGTTTAAATTATGTAGCAGAATTCTTACCTGGTATAAGAGTTACTTGCGAACCTCTTTATAAGAGATTAAGAAAAAATCCACCTCCATGGACAAAAGAAATGACTTCTATAATAATAAAAATAAAAAATGCAGTAAAAGAAATACCTTGCATAAGTATACTAGACCCCTTGGCTAAACTAATTGTAGAAACAGATGCATCAGAATTAGGATATGGAGGAATTCTTAAACAAATACCTCCTAATAGCTCAAAAGAACAAATAGTAAAATATCATTCAAGAATCAAGCTCAAAAGAATTATCCAACAGTTAAAAAAGAAATACTTGCCATAGTATTATGTGTTTCAAAATTTCAAGAAGATTTATTTAATAAAACCTTCTTAATAAGAACTGATTGTAAAGCAGCCCCAAATGTTTTAGAAAATGATGTCAAAAATTTGGTTTCAAAATAAATATTTGCAAAATGGCAAGCTATTTTATCATGTTTTGATTTTACTATTGAACATATAAAAGGAGAACTAAATTCACTCCCTGACTTTCTTACTAGAGAATTTTTGCAGGGAAAGAATGGAGCAAAAAGCAGCCTCCAGTGAAGATTATGGTCAACCTTTTGACCAAATAAAAGAAACAAAATTACCTATTACGGTTGTACCAGCAAAACAATTATCATTAAGGCCTATGACAATGTCACAGGTTGTAAAAGCAACACCATCATCGTCATCACCTTCTAAGAGTCCTTTAATTACTACTAATAATAAATTTACATTATTACAACCATCTGACCTCTATAATACTCAACCCTTGAAAGAACAATTTTCTTATTATGAGAAACCCAATCCTATGAAGATATTAACTATTGAAAAAGAGTGGTTCAAGAAAGACAGAAAAACCTTATACAAGACCATCTTCCCAAATACTTTCCATTATATTCCTATTAACCCACAAAAAACCAAAAAATTTTATGAATTCATATTAGTAGACACCGGATCCATTGAATTAACACATTACAAAGATTCCAACACTAAGCAGCCTATTTATTCAAAAATAAAAATTATAAAAATATTATCCTTGCAAGAGTGGGAAATACCCCCATATGAGTCTAAAAGCTTCTCATTAAAATTTGAACCTCAGAACTATACCTACTATGATTACCAAGAAGCCTGGAATCATATTTTATTTCTATCACCAAGTCCCCATTCCTGGTTCATTTGGTTTAGAAAGGGGATATCATTACAATTTCCTAAATGGTTTCAAGCATGGTTCCAAAACTTTGGACCAATGGAAGCTTTCTTCCCAAAAGAAGCCAGTATGGCATATGAATATTTTAAAAGCAAGTCATCATTCATACAAGAATATAGATTTATTTCATTCATAGCAGCCATGGGAATAAGTTGGATTATGACCTGGGAATATGATTCAGCAGCATATGAAGAATCTCCAAGCATACAATATCTAGTAAGAGTAATAAAAATTAAATGGTGGAACAAATATGATATAAATTTGCGAAGAAGAGCAGCTATTGATCAATGGTTAACAGCATCACAAAAGCGCCCAGCAACAACAGCCTCAAGCACCACCAAAGAACAAATAGCGTATAAAAAAGAAACTCAATTTTTAGCACAAAAGAGACAAATTATGGGAGCTTTAGCTGCAGCAACTTCAGAAGAAGATATTCAAAACCCTTTACAAGCAATACAGACCGTGCCTCTTGGAGAAGATGAAGAGGTCCAGTCCAGCCCAGCTCATTACTATCAAGACTCACAAGACCCATTTGAGATGTAACAAAGTATTGTATATGTAGTCAATGTAAAAGCCCAATCATGTAAAAAAAAAAAAAGAAGAAGAAGAAAAGGTAAAAAATAAAAAGTAAAAAAGTAAAAGCAAACAGTGAATGTCGGCAAACAGTAAAAGCAAACAGTAAATGTCGGCAAACAGTAAAAGCAAACAGTACTGTAGGCAAATAGTACCCAAATTGTCACCATTTTGGGTCTATAAATACCAAAGGCCTCACTCATTCAAGATCATCAAAAAACTTGAAAGTTCAAGAAATCTCTCTACTCTTATATCTTCTTATAAATTCTCCAAGTATTTGTAATCATCTTCAAGAAGTGTATCAACTTTGCAAGCAATAAAAGTACAAGTTCATCTCTGTAAGCTTACTATCTTTCTTTTCTTTATTTTCTCAGTTATTGTTCTTGTAATATGAAAGAATTTCATAAGAGGCTTAAATCTTTAAAATTAGTTAGAAGAAATATGAAAACAAGAGTAATGACAATAGATAGAAAAATAAGAGAACTAATAACTGAATCTTCGGAATTAAAAGTAGAAATAAAAAAGATGGACTAGAAAATAATTAGAACCAAAAAGCTTTTACAACAAATTAAAACCAAAAAATCAGTAAAAATCGCTAGACAAACTATTAAGAATAAACACATTCATTATGTTAGAAGGATGCATTACTTACATATACAAAGCATGAGACAACTTTTAGAGATAGAATCAAGAATACATGTATATAACGTTCAAAGAATGGATGGCAATTCCCAACCTACAGTACCTGTACAAGATCTAGAACCTCAACCTTTACAAGAAACAAATCAACCTATAATAGCCCAACCTTTACAAGTGGTATCAGAGCCTACCCAAGGGGGAGGTATCTGATAACATTATAAAGAAATTATTTTTAACTGGATTTTTATTACAAGTCTTCTTAATAAACCAAAAAATTTTATAGTTACAACTTTGGAAGTAGCAGTGAGAACTGTTAATACGTTGGTCAGCCCAGATCGTAGTCCCGGTTGTAAGTCCTAGAAAGACAGTGAATCCGTTGGTTAACGAGGGTGGTCCCGTAGCTCACAAAGTTCTAACCATAAAATGGCTAGTTTATTGAGAACGATGAGTCGTTTAAATCTAGGAAAAAATAATTCCTTAGTAATAAAAACTGATAATGATGAAGCCTCCACCACTGGAACTAAAAATGAGTTAGAAATAGTTAAATTAGAAGAAAGTTTTCATAATTAGAAAAAAGTTTTATAATTAATCTGCCTATATTATTAACCTTAAGAGATACCAGATTACAAAATTTTAGTGATTCATTAATAGGAATATTAGAAAGTAACTGTCATGATGGACCAGTTTTTTTTAATTGTTACCCAAATTATGCTATGAATCTAAAAAATGAATATACCTGGCAAGCCTTAAAATTGCAAGTAACAGCTGATGAAACCATTATAAATGAGAAATATGATCCATTCGAAATAATCTATAGAATATATTATAAAATTACTAAAGTTGATTATGACTTTAGAGCATTAAGACAATCCTCAAAAGAAGAAACGATAATTATGCATGCAAATCTAAAAAGATCTAATATACAAACACCTAGAAGATTAAGACATGAAGAATTAAAAAGTCGAATGCCTGAAGAATGGATAATACCTGATGGTATTGAAGAATCACAAATACAAAATACTAGAATAAGAGAAATAATAAGAGAAGGACCTGATATTAGAATTAGGATGAATAGATCCCAATCATTAAGAATTCCTGATAATGTTGAAACTATTAGCCATAGAAATTCTATAGATAATTCATCAATAGGAAATATCGATGATATTGTAGGAATTGACAACAGTAGGCCACATATAGCCACTGCTGTATATAAATCACTTTCAGAATTTGATCCAAGAGAATCACAAGTTTTATCAGTAATTATAAAGGAAGAACCGTTTGAGATTGATAAAGAGTGGATAAGACAAGATTTTAATGCTGATTATAATAAATCACTAAGAGATTGGTATTTTACCAACCATTCAGAAAATGAGGTTATTAGACTAAGAGAACTATTCTATGATTTCATGAAAGAAAATAGAATTAGCTTATACTTCTTTGATTGGTATGTTAATTATCACTCTAAACCCGATAAGAAATTATGTCCTCTAACAAAACCAACTGTTGTTTGGAAAACAAGTTCAGGATCAATAATAGAATCTGAATATCCTCCTAAGGAAACTATTAAAATACCAGTTGGAAAAGATCTAGAAGTTGAGGCAACACCCTATAAAGATAGCAATACAGAAGGAAATATAGAGAAAAGAGATATTAAGAAATTACATCAACAATTAAACTTTACTAATACCATGTTAGATATAATGAAAAATCAATTAGGAAGAATGGAAAATATGGAAAAGGTCATTAAGGTAGAAAAACCCATAGAAAAACCTATATATAAATTACAAAGTTTAGATAATATCAGTTTAAAATCTAAAGTAGAAACAGAAGTCGAAGAACTAAAAGAAAAACTTAGAAGTATTAGTCTAGGAAAATTAACAATTAATACATTACAAAAGGAAGAAGAATTAGAATTAAATAAAATATCCTATAAAAGAGATTATCCTAAAACCAGAAATTATTATCCTAGACCATCACCAGTAGATGTAGGCCTAGAAGAGCAAACACAATTAGTACAAAATAGTTTCTCAGGATCAGACTTAGTAGAATGGAATATAGATGGATTAAGTGAACAAGCCATTTTAGATCAAATGTGTAATATGACTATGGCTGCAACTGCCTATAAGATGAGAAAAGCCTCTGATAAAGAAGCAGCAATTATGATAACCCAAGGATTTACAGGACAATTAAAAGGTTGGTGGGATAATTTTCTCAGTATCAAAGAAAAAGAATTAATAATTAATAGCATTAAACAAGAAGATCAGTCATCAGACGCTACATCCACATTAATATATACTATTATTAAAAACTTTGTAGGAGATCCCAGTATTTTTAAAGATAGAATACAAACTCAATTAATGAATTTAAGATGTCCAACCATGTCTGATTATAGATGGTATAAAGATGCTTTTATGTCAAAAGTTATGATAAGAGATGATGCACATGCACCTTTCTGGAAAGAAAGGTTCGTAGCAGCCTTACCAAAATTATTCTCTAAAAAAGTATTACAAAAATTACAAACACAGTATGGGACCCAGATTCCCTATAATTCATTAACTTTTGGACAATTGCATAATATAATAGTACAAACAGGTATAGAAATATGCACAGATACCAAGATACAACAGAAAATAAAACAAGAAAGTATCACGGAAAAAAGAGAGCTTGGCACTTTCTGCTATCAATATGGAATAACTCCTGAAAAAGCACCTAGTGGACAGCATAAAGCTAAAAAGAAAAAATTTTATAAAAAACATAAATATAATATAGACAAACCCCTTTATTATGAACAGAAATATCATAAAAAATTCCATAAAACCCCTAAAGGAAAACCTAAATTTTCTAATAAGAAAAAACCAGTAACATGTTGGAAATGTAAAAAACAAGGACATTATGCTAATAAGTGTACGACAGAACAAAAAATAAATAAAATAGAAAATAAAGAAATTAAACATGCTTTGACAGCTATACTAATCAATTCACACTCAAATCGGACCATCTGACCGCCTGCATGGCCATTCAAATTTTTTTGAATTCAAAAATCGAACAGTCCGATTACTAAATAGCTTGCCCAAAAATATTTGAAACCCAGAAATCGCTGGGTCCGATTTGGTTGCTCTGCAAATTTTTTTTGAATGCAGCCCTGAAATCGATCGGTCCGATTTGGTTGGGCAAAAAAAAAACCTCCCCATACAACAAATTGTATGGTTCGACTTCTTTGCACACAACATCGACCACGCACAAATCGAATGGTCCGATTTGTGCCCCCTCACACCTTCAAAAAATCGAACTGTCCGATTTTTTTCCGTCATCTAACCGCCATCACACCTGTGTTAAACACCTATAAACTCCATAACAAGACGTTGCACCAAACTTTTCATCATATTCAAAAAAATTAGCCACATTTATTTTTTTTTAAGTTCCGGACATTAAGGAAATAAAAAAGAATTTTATTTTTATCCTCATAAAATACAATCCCCTCCTCCCCCCCCCCCCCCCCCTTTTCCTCCTCTCTTTGTCTTCCTCTCTTACGTTGGACCGTCTAAAATTTTTTGTTCGGATCAGATCCTGGAAAGTATGATTGTTTTGGTTTGGTGGTGTGTTGAAAAAGATGGTGAGAGGGGAAAAGCAACCGAGGCTTGACAGGGAGGAAAATACAGAAAGGGAGTAGGTGGTGTCGCTGCTTGTTGCTGCAGCTGGGCAAAGGGGGGAAGAAGTAACCGCAGTCTGGTAGGCGATGGCTAACACGCTGGCGCCGTTAAAGAGTGAACCGCAACGGTTATTAGTCTCCACGATAGGGAACTTGGTAATGAGCTAACGACTAGTATTGAATGATGCTGATGGCTGATAATTGATAAGGGTACTTTCGGCATTTCAGTTTTACATCTCAAACAAATCTCATTTTCCTCCTACAGTCCTACTTATTCAGCCGAGCCCACTCCCTTTGAACAATAACGAAAAGTCAAAATCGCGATCCTTCAGTCCTGCATACTCCAATTCACTATATTCCACATTTTTTCCTTCCTTGGCTGAATTCAAAGCCGCCATACGATACAAATTCTCATTGTTGTTATTACAACATTCAAATAAGAGAACACAACAAGCACAACTAAATCCATTTTCATTATTATTGCTGTCATTATTATTGCTATTATTTTCCTTTTTTTGTTGCCTTTTTTTGCTTTGCACAAACTCACGTTGTCGTGAGTTGTAACGGATAGAATCAATAGAAAATGGTTCGGGTACTGTTTGTGGTGTTAGTTTTTGCATCCTTGGGATCGTTCTTGTTTGGACGAGTTGACTCGCACGAGGAATCGGGTCAGTGGAGCTGCGAGTCGAACTCGGAGATCCGACTGGAGGCCGATTTCAGACCAGGTGTTGTTACACTTGATGGACATGCCGACGAATGGAAGGACATTGATTACTCGCAGTTCCGTCTTCTCCCCGCGCTTGACCCTGATGATGATAAGGAGTTCAAAGGTGGAAAAATGACTGTTAAGGTCCGGAATTTTTTTACATATTCAGAATTAATTTAATTAAATTGGATTGGATTGAAGTTTCTCTTCTTTATTTTCTTTCAATTCATATAGTGATTATGGATTTGTTGCAGAGTTTGCATGATGGCCACGATATTTTCTTTCTGGTGCAAGTTGATTCTGATTATGCTTACTCTAAAGGGTAAGAAAGTTGCATATACTCAAATTTTTTATTATAATTTCTTATTATTTTCATTTTGTTATGCGTTTAAATCTTCATTCTAGTTAATGAAGTTTAGATTGTAGTAGTTCCAAATGATTGCTTTAAGGAATAGTTGCTTATGTCATAGAGTGTCCGAGCTGATTGGAAAAGAATAAAGAGAATATTTTGAGAAAGAAAACAAAAAGGAATCTGTTATGGATTAATTTTCAACATACTTTTCTTCAGTTGGTGTTTATTTTTTTAATGCAGGGAAGGCAACAAATGTCCTTCTGTAGCTCTCATGTTTCAAATTGGTGAGGATGCCACTTATCATAGAGTAAGATGGTGCAATTTGATAATGTTCGATGTCATTCGAATTTTCTTGAAGCTTTGCTTCTTTCTTTTTTTGTTTTTGGAAGAACTTTTTGAAACATTAAATGATAAATTGTGTTGAATTGTTATAAGATGGGTGGCTGCACACAAGACTCAACCTCATGCACTAACAAGAGCTGCAAAGGTCATGAAGTTGACATTATGCACTTTTCTATTGGAAATGCTATTCCGGGAAGGCTTTATGGTGGTAATCCCCTAGACAATGGGGAAGGAAATGGAGGTGACAGGTGATGAATGATGAATGGCAAAATTTGTTGACTTTCACTGCATCAGTTGACATTTTTCAGATAAGCCCGACTGTAGTAGGGTTCCCTTTTTGCCTGTTATGTTCATTTGGTTTCCTATATTTTCTGGTGCAGGTTTGGTCACTTGGTTGATCTCTATTCCTGGAATCCACACTGTAGATATCTCGATGGAACCAGTCCTTCAGGTCCTGGTAGGTATAAATGTATCTCACACTAAGTGGGAGTTGTATGTTTATTTAAGTAGTAAAAGCAACATGAAAATGTACTAGTGAATATTCAAATAGAGTTCAAAGCTATTGGGCAGGAAATATTCTTTTATCTTTTCCACTTAATAGTTCACTTCATAATTTGGAAACCTGAGATCCTCCGCAGTCTAGAGAACTGGCTGAAATCTTGAATTTTCTCTGGTCAGATTATGGACAGTTCAGTATACAGACATTATGTATGAGTATGATAATTGCTTACATGACTTAACTCTTGTTCACTAACCTTAAAATAATTGATACTTGTGCCATCTGTTCAAGTATTGATGTCTTTTTTCTTAATCCTCTTCACATGCTTGGTACATGCATCCGATTACAAGTATTGTCTTTTACCCTTCAAAGGTTTATCTTCCTTCACATGTATTTTCTACTGTAAATTATTTAGTTTGTTTGTCTATTAATATTCTTCACAAACTTCAGATTATACGTTAATGCAAATAGAATTTTCATTTTTAGCCAATAAAGCCACGCACAAGGAGGGGTTATTCATTGCCTTAGTTTATCCATGACAGATCGGGATTTGCATGTGATGTGACATTAACATCCTGAATTACTATTTAATTGTTTGTGGATAAGTTTTGCTAAAATAATCTTTGTCCCTTCCTCATTTAAAATTGATGCTGCTTCACTAGAAAATGTGATCCCTAAATGATTATGTAATGATGCACTATGCAGTGATTGGATTTTAGCATGTGTACGATGTCTTTAATTACTTTAAGGTGGCTTTATGCACATTTGATGAAGGGGAAGCTCCAAAATTAAGTCACCTATTTGTCTAGTTGAGGACAAAAAGAGTGAGAATTAAGTATTTTCTGTTCTAAGATTACAATTTCTGAGTGCATAACTAAGGTAAAGGTGGTAATTAAGTAAAAAAATGGCTGACTCAAGATTTACAAGTGCAGTTGTAGCAAGTACTAGTAGGGACCACAGTTGATGAATCTTAAGACTCAACACAATAATAGCAAGCAGTATCCATTGTATTTGTAGTTACTGTTTCCATCAATTCATTTGTTTGTCTATGTGGGTTTTCATAAGGCATCACATACTTTCTGGCTGAAGTGCTTTGTGATGTATGAAATAAAATATAACTTATAAAGCTTCGTAATGCAAGATGAGATGATGTTGTTTTCCTTTTCTCTACAACATCATTATTTTAATCATGAGTATGTTTGAATGTGTTGGAGGATATTATCCAGAAATTTATTGGACATTTTGTCATTCCATCTATGCTTTTGATTTGAGACTAGCAAATATCCAATTGCTTCCGGTATTTTAGGGTAATGTGATTGTGATGATGCATTTCTAATCTCTTTTCAGAGTTAGAAACTTGAAACTGAAAGGAAAGATATTTCCCACCACAAAATTAGATTTCTTAATGTGTTCTTCCCATTCATTTGTTGATAATTTTCTGTTTATATCTAATTTTGTATTAAACGTTGATTTTTTATCCTTTTTCAGCTAATGACTCTAGTGCACAGAATGACTGGAAGGGTGTGTGGTGGCATAGCAGCTTTACTGTTCACTCAGGTGAGTAATTCTTTTGGAGATTGAAAATCAAATATATTGTCCTTTTTATTACTTCAATTGAACAAAATATCATAGTTCAAATCCTAATTCAGACCGGCAGTGATAGGAGCCCTTAAACAATACTTTTTGAGTTTGAGTTGAAGTATACCAAGTTATACCAAGTTCAAATCCTAATTCATGAATTGAATGTTTCATGTATGTGACATACACTTTGTCATGTATGACCCTTGTGAGATATTGCTAACTACACTTTAAACCTTTATTATACATGTAACACCACTTGCTTTCAGTAATGTGTGATTGCTGCCATCTGGCAGATTAATCTCCCACTAACTCCCGAAAGTTAAGTAATTGTTAAAAAAAGGATATCCAGCTTTATTGTATATTGCTCCTTGTTGTGAAATTATTTTTTTTATATTTATTTCATTAATTTATATTTGTCCCAAGCACAATACAATATATTTAAATGGAACATGCTACATGACACAAGGTTTACATATCTTGAATCCGTTACCTGAAATGATGGAGATTGAGGGAGATGTAAAACCAGAGGATTCGAGATTGATATATGAAGTGGATGAGTACGTTGAGTGTTGTTAGACAAGTACCACTCAAGGAAAAATATTACCACATGTGTTTGTCTATATATCTATTTCTAGATAATTAAAAGCCAACAAGAGAATGAAATGAGTGTTGCAAAGAATGATGAACTGAGTATTGCTTTTGTTGTTGTATCATTTTGTTCTGAATTGTTGCTTACAAATTTTTATATACCAGGTTTCGTGGAAGATGAGAGTCCATATGCAGAGGATGGAAAAAAAGGCACATACATTTTTGAATTTTCTAGGCCTTTGAGGACCATGGATCACCTTCAACAGGTTTGGACATAGAAACCAATATGCTGCATTCAGAAAATTTATTTGCTTAAAGATTGCATTGATCTATCCATATATTCATCAGTTGAGTTCTACATCTGTAATTTTCTTTTCCATTAACCTTAGAGTCCTTTGCATATCTGGAGTGTTATTGTTGGGCTACATCTGAGTTTCATTATTTATCAATTTTGGTTTATGTTCTTTCACAGAGGACTCCAAGTAAGTTGATAAACTCTGAAACAACTTTGGTTTTCAAAAACAAATATGGCCTTGTTTGTCTTACCTTCCTAATTTAAGAATGCTTTTATGCAAACTTATGCTTTAGACCATGCCCCTTTCTTTGTGATCTGCTGGTTATAGAAACAGTAGTCAAATTTAAGGATATATTTGGGAGTTCTATGAAGAGTGGAGAAAAGAAAGGCTAGAATGAACAAGATCATGCTAGTCTTTTGTTTGGTTGTTTAACATTTTTATGATAGAAGAAAATCACAAGAATTGTTTTATGAGAATGTGTTCCTCCTTGACCACCCGATTTGGAGGGTGGACAATAGAGTTTCTGGATGGCAAGGAAGGGACAGGTTGCCCCTTACTGGCCATGCCACTCTTCCCCGAAAAGCAATACTTCAAAACATGGTTTTATTAGCTCTGTGTCTTTCACTCCTTATCTCCCTCCATTTACATTCTTCTAAGCATACCCTAACTCTGTCACTTCTCATTTGTATATAATAACTCGGACAACTTGAAATCTGAGATATGATTGTCTTATCAATGCTGTAGTAGTGTCTCTTGGATAGCAAGTAAAATGATAAAAAAAAATACCTTGCAGGATGTGCAATTTACCATTGGTGCAACCAGTATGATGTCCGTCGCATTCTGGTATCCAGAAAACGGTCAACCATGGCACGGTTCCGGACACTACTCGATCAGCTGCGATTGGGTTCCCATTGATATATCCATCAGCGGTTCTTTGCATGGAAGTTCAGGATCAACAGGATCAAGTACTTCATGGAGTATTGCCAGTGCCTTCTCTCTAGTACTATCAGTAGCTGCACTTTGTGTGTCTGTTTTTGTGACCTATCGTGTTTTCAATAATAACAACAATGTTCCCTTTACACCTATGGTTTCGATGAACAACCTTTAAATACAGTCCTAACATTTTGAGATTGGGATTGTACTATTCATTGAGCTTGTACTGGATAGGTTTTGTACTATAGAGTACTTTTTCTTAGCTCCATTTTTTTAATGTAATCAAGCATATTTATTTTAGGTGGTGTCAGAAAAGTGTTAATACATTTATCTACATTGTGGAGCTCATGTTGTTTGTGCTTAGTTGTTGGCTTGTTGCACTCAAACTCTCAAAGGACCGTTTGCTTTTTTGGCACTCGTTCAAATTATAAAGAAAACTATGGTTTTATCTTATTTTATTTATGTCATTAACTACTAATATGTGATTGAGTGTAGCAATTTGAACGGTGTGCACTATAGTAGTTATTGACAATGAAATGATAGAAAGATCCTTAAATTGCTACCACGGTTTTATTTCTATTTGAATTCCGCCTTGTGTATAAAGCAGTTTATTGGTTTATTGGTCAGTAGCAGATTTTTAAATGGAGTTTAGATTTATGACGAATTCGTCATTGGCTTATTGGATTAGGAAATACCGTGAGTAACCAAAAATGATATGACAATAAACTGATAGAAAGATCCTTAAAGATTTCCTATGTAGGAAAGTATCTATGAAAGTTTGTCAAATAATTTTGATAGAAGTTGGGAGTTATTTTCACATCTTTTTAAGGTTATTTTCATACTCTTTCAATGGCTCTTATTTTGATATTCCTAAAATAATATAAGGATGACCAAAGTTTAACAAAACTAGTATGAATTCCTAAAATAATTAAGGATGACCAAAGTTTAACAAAACTAGTATGAAGGATATTTTAAGAATGTCAAAATAAAGGCTATTAAAAATACGTAGCAATATCCATCATGTATGTGGAAAACTCCAAAGGCCCAAATACATCCCAAGAAATTTATGATCCGATAGATTTGTCCTTAAAAAAAATTAACTAGAATTTTGGATTCGACTTTTTTCGTTATACGTCAAATACATTTCTAGTCCAGTTTGGCTTGGTTAAGACTAACGACGACATCTTACGTGTCTGACTGTTTGTTAACTTGGGCTACGTTTGATTCATGAATGGACTGAGACATAGACACAAATACATAGATATTGAAGATATAAACAGAATGAGACACAAAAATTTTAGAGAAAATGACAAATCGATCATTGACTTTTTGATCCGCAGACATTTAAGTTCCTGAAGATTTAAAAATACATTTAAGTCTCTAACCTTTTCAAAATTTGGACATATCGATCTCTGAGTCTAATTTGTCCAATTTTAAAAACTCTCTCACTTGTGCATTCGTATCAACCAGGTCAATACAATGGGAGTCACGTTTAATTTTTCCGTTGAATCTGACAAACCCAAGTGAACATGAGGGATTGATATGTCTAGATTTTGAAAAGGTCAAGAACTTAAATATATTTTCAAATCCTCGTGGACTTAAATGTCTGCGGATCAAAAGGTCAAGGACCTATTTGTCATTTTCTCAAAATTTTAAGTTGTTTAGTAACAAAATACAGAGACAACAATGAATTATAACCATATAAAAATTTCAATATTACCTTATCAAAAATGCCATCGCCTTATTTTTTCTCAACTATTATCTAAACCACCACCAGCACCACTCCTCTATTACCATTAATAACTCCTAAATTTATCAAAACAAAATGCCACAGATATAATAAAATCAATTAAGATTCAATTAAATAAAATATTAAATATATAATTCTTGTTTTTCTGTAAAAAAAAAAAACAAAAAACCAAGGGAGGAGATGTAGTTGAAAACAGAGGTGGAAGTAGAAAGACAAATTTGGCAGAGTGCAATCATTGAGGTGCTTCTGGGAGAGGCAGTGCATCGATTCTGGTAGAAGTGACTACATTGGCAGTTTTGCAATTCCATGAGGCAACAGTGGGGGTTCTGGCAAATTTGGCGGCAATGGTAGCTCTAGCAGAAGCGAAGAGAAGAGTTCTGCGATTCTGGGAGCGGCAGCGGTGGCGGATCTCAGAAAGGCACGATAGTGATGGTTCGATCTGCTAAATTGGGAGAAGAAGCAGTGGCAAATTTGATAGAGGCAGTGGTAGCAATGGCTTTGCGATTTTGAGAGAGGCAGTGGCGACGGTTCTGGTAGAGGTGGCGGCAACGGTTTTGGAAGAGGAGCGGCAACGATTTTGGCAGAGGAGCGACAATGATTCTTGTAGAGTTATGGATTCAAGAAGATAAAGTGGTTTGGAAAATAAGAAAGATGAAGAAGATGACGGTGTAGAAGTGGGAAGGGATAAATTAGGGAAGAGGGTATATTTAGGAAATAATAAATTGACTAAGGATAAAATTGTCCAAACATTTTATTATGAATTTGTGTCCACCTTTAAAAATTTGTGCCTCACTTTTTTGAAGAGACATAAATTACATGTCTTTAGTGTATAAGTGCATCTGTGTTCTTCATAAATTTATGTCTTCTAAAACAAACGTTGTATGCGTACTACCGTATCCATGTTTCTAGTAGACATGGATAGCAAACAAACGCTGCCTTGCTGATGTGTTCGGTTAAGTGAGATATGTCAAGCGCCGGACAGTTTGGTTCCTAGCTCACATGTCCAAAACGATGTCATATTAGATGAGAACAGAACGGCATCATTTTGAGGAGGACATTTTCTCCCCCCTAAGTTAGATGCTAGAGGTGCAAAACGTCACTGTTTTAAATGAGAACCTATCAGACTGATAAAGTATTTTTTGGGGACCTATCTGACTGAAAAGTATTTTTTGAGGGACCTATCTATTTGAGAAATGATAGTATTGCGATGGATGATTCTAGTTAAATGTATATGAATGAATTCAATGGTGGAAAATTAGTATAAAAGAAACACGTACATATCCAAACCAGATATGTTGCTTCAATATCATATATCAAAATGCTAACATAACAGAGTATCAAAATATTGTATTCAAATAAGTTGCTAAGCTTAGTAGCAATATAAATCAAACCAAACAAAAAAGGTCTATCTCCTTCAAGGCACATTGACCTAAAGTAGAAAGACAAAAAACATTAAAAGTGGAGGTTTGTTTCCTTCGTACTAACAAAACATAGTCTTATCTCCTCCACAATAAGTTTCATACTAATTCAAGAAAGCATCATTTCTTCATAAAGAGGTTCAGACTCGAAGTTGGAATGAATTTGAACATTCTAGATGCTATGCCACTGCTTGCAGTTGCCATTGTCTTAGCACTAACACTCCTCTAAACCTTGGGCCTAACTATTGTCTGCTTTGGATGTCTAAAGGATTGCTGAGTCTGTCTTCCCTGATAGAAATATAAAATTGTCTTCATATTATTAGTTTAGAATATACAATATTCAACTAAACATACACACGAAGGCATTCGCAATTAGCTTACCATGAGATTATTTGGAACATTTTGTGTGACATGAGAGCGAGTATTTTTAATTTGAGTGACATGAGAGGAAAGATTTACATTTTGCATGCCAGCAGGTCGATGAATCAACTTGTGTTTTCAAAATCACAAAACATTGTCTATGAATGGAATTTAGACTAATGTAACCTTTTATCAGTCAGATAGGTCCTCTCAAAAAACACTTTATCAATCAGATAGATCCCCCCCTTTAAAACGACAATGTTTTATGCCTTTAGCGTCTAACCTGGGGACGAAATTATCTTCCTCAAAACGATGTTGTTATGTTCCCATCTGATACAACGTCGTTTTGGCAACATGGGCTAGGGATCAAACTCTTGCGCTTGACACGTCTCTCTTAATCGGACACATCATCAAGTTAACAAACACGTAAGATGTCGCCGTCAGTCTTAACCAACTCGAATTGGATTGGAGACGTATCTGTCATATAACAAAGAAAGTCAGGCCCAAAATCCTATTTAAATTTTCTTAGAGGCAAATCTGTCGAATCATGAATTTCTTGGGAATCTATTTGGGGTATTACTTTAAGTTATAACTCATACTCAATAAATAATGTCAAGAGATAAAAACATTAACTAAAAAAACATCTAATAAGTAATATAAATATTGAAATAATAACTTTTGTAATTTATAATAGGGAGGCAGTGGTTGGAATGAGCAACTGTTAATAGAATCATGTTTTCATGGAATATTCATATGTATGTACAATGAGACCTTCTTCACTACTTGATCGGCCCTTTACAGAGAATAATATATAAAAATTTATCTAAGATTTTATTTATTATTCATCATAATAAATATTAATCTTCCTTAGGTAGATCTTGTTTTTCATTTGTATTTCTATTCCATTAGATAACAACAATTGCTGAAAAAATAGATTTAAGCAATATTCATGGAGGTGGATTCCGAATCTAACATCTTTGGGTAAGAACATGATCATCACAAATTTTTTTTTCTACCTATATACATTTGTTGCTAATTGGTAAATTTTCATTAGATAACTGATTTAATTTTTTGCTTTTTCTTTCGGTTCTTACAATTTGGTGCTTAAATATGATCTGAATTTGGATAATTCAACACTCTATGAATTCGATGAGTGTCATATAATATATTTTGTTATAATATATTTATTATAAATCGTCTAATGAATGATAATGGCACTTCTTTGGTTTGGTTTCTTAATTAATTATTACTGTTTAACAAAATATATCAAGGGAAAACAAATGTGTATGCTAATATGTGCCATTCAAATGACCACATTACACATTGTCCTCATCTTATAAATTATCTACTCTAATAATTGTTGGTGTACTTTGATGTTTTGCCCTGAATCCCTAGTTGAAAATAAAATTGTACACATATGACATACCAACGGAAAAATTGATTCAGCTTAATAAGTGTTATCCTTAAAAATTTACAATCTTAAACACTTGCCAATGTTATGTATTACTATTTATTAACTCTTGACCCAATAAAATTTAAGTTATTTTTGCACAGTTTTTATGTTTAATAAGAATAAATCTCTCTGATTACGAATATTTTACATTGTTAAAATATGAAATGTAAAATTATTCAACTTGATAACATTTTTTCCTTGAGATAATAAATAATGTGTAAAATTAAAGAAATTCCATTAACAAATAAAATAATTCTCTAGAAAAAAGTTAATTCATGAGGTTGCATGTTAATAAAATCTATCATGAAGACACTAATTTGTGGCTTAATAGATTTTTAAAGAATAAAAAATAATCTTAACTGTAGTTTGTATTTTTACTGAATCTTAAAAAGTGACATTAAAACATACAAATGTTATAAATATCCAACTATATCGGATTAGCTTTACCTCTGTGTGTTATTGAAACAGGTCTACCTTAAATTCCTGGAACACCTCTTTGTATATCACATTGTTAGTTTTCTTCTTTTTATGGTCATCATAGCAAATTAGAATCTTTAAACCTCTTCTATGAGTGACCCTTGAAAGTGCAACGTAAAGTTGGCCATGTGTAAATACAGATTTTTTTTAGTATCAACCCTACTTTTGAGAATGATTGACTTTGATTCTTGTTGATTGACATTGCATAGGACCATTATTGGAAAATGTCTCCATTGAAATCTCAATGGAATTTTGTGACCAGATGGAATGAGTATCGTTCAGGATATAAATACCTTATTCCCATTCCCATTCCCTAAAAAGCTTTTTGCTTCAATGATGTGTTTTCCCAGTTTAGTAACTACCAATTGTGTGTCATTGCATAATTCAATTGAGTGGTCCATATTCCTTAATAATATTATAGGGGTCCCTACTTTTAATATTAATTCTTGGTTGGGAACATCAGAGCATCTAATGTTTTTTAGAAAGTCAGGAGTATGTACTAATGCCAATATATCATTGTGCACTTTTGACTGACATGTGGTGTTCAAACTATAATAAGTTTTAGATTCTTCACTATTCAAGCTCATCATGAAGCTATTTATTTTATCAACCATATGGAGAGTGGGTGCAAGTATAACTCTTTCCTTCAAATGTGATACACAATCTATCCCGAGAAATAATTTCGGATATGTTACTTTGCATATAGATACTATAGGGTCATCCCATTGGTCAATGAAAATGTCATCATTAGAAATTTCTCTCTTATGTATCCCATCTATTGAATCACCACACCTACCATCTCCAATTAACAAAATTCATTTCAACAAATTATTTTATCCCATTATTGTTTTCATCAGAAGCATCCACTTGGAGTTGCATATTCTTGGTTAGTGACAACTTGTAACTATCCCAAATATATGATGAGTTGATTGTTGCATTGACAATATCTTGTCTGCTGCCTTTGGGTATGCAAGTAATATTTATAAAAAATTTCTACCAAATATAATAGTCTTTTCTCCAAAAAGCAGCTCAAGACTATTAACATTCTTAAACCTTAAGATGTCTCTCATTGTCCTGTCAAGTACTTTAATGCAAAGTCTATTGACAATGGGAGTTTCATCCCAAATAAAAAGCTTACATCGAATTAGCAAATATGTCAAATGATTGTTCTGCTTAATATTACATGTTAAAAACTCATCAAGGTTAATAGGGATTGCAAAACGCGAGTGTGTTGTCCTTCAACCTGGTAGTAAAAGAGATGCTATCCCTCTCGAAGCAACCACCAAGATGATTTGACTTGTAGATCAAATTGCAGAAGCTAAGGTTTTCCAAACAAATGTCTTGCTTATACCACCATATCCATATGGAAAAAACACACCACCATTAACGCTGTTGACAACAGCTAATATTTTTTTATAAACCCTCTTATGCTCATTTGTTAGCTTCTGCAATAAATCTTTATGTTCCACTACCAGTTGTCATCTATCCTAACGAAATTCGTCACAAATTATCCTGTTGACACTAGTTGACATCTGTTGTTGATAGAACATGTCCATGTTATGAAATGACCTGGAAGGGATGTGTCTTAGGATTTTATTGTATCTTTTTAATATATTCTCAATTTCAATAAGAGTCAAGTCCTTTATTTCTTCCTCTGTCATATGTAAATCTGAGGTATTAGCATAAAATTCGATTACTACTAGATATAAATATTAGTAGTCATAATTAATATTAAATTTATAAACTTTGACAAATAATACATATGAAAACCCAATTGATAAGACTAGAAATTCCTTATTACATATATATCTATGTAGAATATAAAGATCTCCATAATTATGTTGCCATGTAAATTCTAATTGGCCTCAAGTGGATTTAAAATTTACATATGAGATATAAATATTCAAACAAAGCTGGATTTAAAACTGAACAATACACCTTTTATATAAGTCTAATGCAAATATGTGGATCTGCTATGAATATATGTATTAGTTACAAATCAAATCAAATTTTGAAGCTAATTATATTCATACTATTATATTATAGTGTAAAACCTAAATTTCATATTCCCAACAATACATCATACATTATTATTCTTTGTTGACCACTGATATATATAGATGTATGTCGGCTTATGCCTATACTTCAAGACTTTACTTGCTTGATAATAAGTTTTTCCATGTTATTAAAGTCACTTAGCAAATATTCACCTAGAAGAAATAATAAATATGCCTGTTTAAAACTATATAGTGATTGTAAACTTGGTTACATAATAATGGAAATTGGTTTAGTTCATGCTAATTAAATACTGTTTAACCAACATGTGAATATCTCTATTCAGTGTCTCATGTACCTATAATTTATTTTCTATAGATGATATTGTTTTAAATATGCTCTTACACATCATATTTGTTCGCTACAATGGACACTGTGCAATTTTATGACTAAGGTGATGCAATTAAGGATGGGGATCGAGAATGACGTCTATTATTTGATTGTGCAGTCGCACCAACAAAGTTAATAATAAAAACCCAAATTTATCTATAATATTACATGAATTATTCTACAAATTTTACCTAATTGTAATTCATAAACTATTATTGGACTGTAATGTCACTTCCTTAGCATTCTAGTGAAATTATGGTTATCTACAAAAGTATTCAACAAATAGTAAAACCTATATTTGAACCTAACTTTAGCCATTGCAAGTTCAAATCCTCACTTAGATTGACTCATGATAATAATCCTTTAGATAGTGTTAATTACTAATTTCATTAGTTATGAAAATTACTATTACACCATTATACCAAAACAAAATATTTATCTGATAATATACAAAGAGAACAAAATAGAAAATTGATAAAGTTTGCAAGAATAGTTAATTACTTTGGTTGTCAAGTAACCTCCTATGCCTATATAGGATGTCATTTGATAGTAATTTTCAAGTGCTTTTTCATACACGTTCCGGTTTGGTTATAGAGTTTGAGAACAAAAAGTGTTACAAACAATTTTTTGAGATATTGACCCAACTCCCTGTTGCTTGCTTCCTCAATAGCATCAATGTATTCTTTGTCATCATCTAGGATACCTTGTGTATAACATGCATCTCTAAATACAAGATATAAAACACCATCAATAGTTCTAATATCATCATAACTAGTTAGGCTTCTAACGAAATTTAGAAGGAATCAAAGATAGTATATTTTTCCTGATCCTGCCAGAACAAAAATTTTTTTTTCTAAAAATTGAATGAGACTTGCATGAAAACCATTTCCTTGGTTGTCACTTCAACACAAACTTGGATGCAATAAGTTTTTCTTAATTTCGACATTGAGGTAAGGGGTTTAATTTAAACGATTTTAATTTAAGAATGCTCACAGAGTTTATTGAATTATTGCAAATAGGTTTAATTATTATAAATAATTGATTGGTTATATATGGATGTTGAATTGTGGTTGTGAATTGATTGAATTTGTGAATTCTGTGATATTGATGGATTAAGTGTGGATTATGAAATTATTTGATGAGAGATTGTTGTGAATTCTGAATTTTGATGGTTTATATTGAATTTGTTGCTATTGAGTTGGTTATTTGATTATTGTAACAGTGGTGAACTTAGTTGGTGATTGATTGGACTTGGGTTTAGTGAACATTTAAGGATTGAATCTTAAAATGTTTAACTGTTTGTTGAAAATATGAGTTTTGAAGTTAAACAACAACTTTGAAAGTGAACTAATAACTTAATAGTGATTGAAATGATATGAGATTAAAAGCTAAGTGAACTACAATAAGTATAGTTGTTAAGATTCAATTTTCAAAGTTTTGTATTAATTGAAGAATTACTTATGATTTTGCTAAGTTAAATTATGAAATCTGATTTTTTGCATCACTTTTAAACGAAGTTAGAAACTTTGAAAAGCTGTAACTGATTCTGTGATGATCGGAATTGCATTAGACCAAGTCTGGGTTAAACTTGGGCATATATGGAACTGGACTAAAAAATTTGAGGCCTTTTCATTAAATATACAATTTATGACAAATTATTAAAGTAAGGTCGTTGAATCTATCCTACTGCAGAAAAATTCGAATAGGGCAGCAACTTGGTTGTCTTGCTGTGGCTCCTACGAGTTGAGTTCTGGAGCAAAACCAATTTTTTTTTAAAATTTAATCAAATTGTTTTATTGTTCTAAAACTTCATAAGTTTAGGAGTTAAGTATTGGGAGTTGTGAATTTTTTAAAATTGGTGGTCAAAGTTGGAAAGAATCAGTTTTCAGCAAGTTATGCATCAACTTCCAATGCTTTTAACTCTTAGAATTGAATAGCAATTGGGTCGCAACCAAGACACACTTGTTTTTAGATAAGCTAGGAGTCTCCAAACTAAAATTTAGCTTAATTGAAATTTTGTAATAAAAGTTGTGCAAGTCGAAAGATACTAAGCTTGCTAATTTTTAAAAGAGGTTTTGACTTATTTCTACCTAACTTTTAAACTATGTAACTTTTTCATTAAAAATGGTATTGACTTTTTAATATGGTTGACTATTACAAAATTTGTAGTGATTTTCTAATAGCTTGTTTGAAAAGTTTCCAATAAGAAAATGTTAACATTCACTAATCACTAATATTGATAATTTAGACATGAAATTGTTAGTTAGACAAAAACTTTTAAAATAACGATTGCAGGGTTTAAATATGTAAAGTTTGCATGAAATTGCAATCTAGCTAACTAGTTTCGGTAACTGGTAAGTATGGTAGTATTAGGTATTGTTGTTGCCTAGCATGGTCAAAGTTATCAATTCACTCTCATGTTGTGAGATCTTTCAGAATGACCTCTCTTTTATTATTCTCCTTAAACAAATGCGGCTTTGAAATTGGTATAAGTATGCATAATATATAGTTTAACTTGAATGTTAATTATATTTTTATAAATATATTTTTATAAATAACATATATTCAGTAGTTGCAAGCTTCATCGTATTATTGAGAAGTTAGCACAATTTTTAGTTGTTTTGGTGGAATAAAATTAAGGAATATCAAATCTAAATACTAACTAGCTTGATTTAATGGTAGGGAGATAATTATGAAGTTTAAAGAATTTAGCTTTGAAGGGAATAAAATTTTACTTTATGCTATTGTTCTTATCTAATTGCATGTACTGATAAATTGTATAACTTTATAGAGCTACTAAGGAAACCTTTCCTAATGGCATTGGCACTGGTACAACCGAATTAGGAGCATACGTATTCTTAATGCCAAACTAGATTTAATTTGTATGGTATTTATATATATATAATGAATAATAAGATAAGAACTTATATTTCTATCTTTAGATTTACTCCTTCAAGTGAAGTTTAATTTATATATCTATAGGAATTGAAAAGTGCAAACTAAAAATGTTGTTTGAGATTTTTTCTCTTTTTCCAATTATACTTTGTTTTTCACTCTTAGCTTAGTCTTTTTAGCTTTATTTTCTTGTTTTGAATTTGGTTGGTATAAATTGAAAGTCTTGGTAGAAGTGGAAAGTGGCCATTTTTAGCCAGTCACATTATCGGGGCACTTTCAAAATCGATCCATCGGTATCAGTTCTTTCTAATTCTCTTTTTGGTTATAATATATACTGAGGTTGATTTATATATTGTATAATTTTATGGTTATCTTGATTTTTTTTCTATTACTTTTAAATTTTTTCTTGATTTTTCTACCTAATTATTGAGGCATGCATGTCGTAGCTCAAAAGTACTAACTTGATCACTTTCTAGGTAACGACAAAACACAAGCTAATGAGAGCACCGTATTAAGCATTTAACTGCACCACTCTTTGTAGCTACCACCATCTTAGAAATTGAACTATACTATAGGTAAATAATTTAACATATTATCTCTTTGATTTCTTTTGAAGATTTAATTATTAAGAATATTTAGTGATTGATTGATTGATTGATTAAGCTTCTTTGCATACTTTGTTACATACGAATTGTTAGTTTCATGATTGCTTGGGATGTTATTTTTGAGCATCAGTGGTTGACTTCTAGGAATCCTTTAGAATTAATAAGCTCTTGATCGAAAATATCACTTATTGTTAGTTTAAACATTATTAGTATTATAAATGTGTAGTTTTATATTTGATTTACTATTTTTTGTTTTGTTACAGGAAAACGATGTTGAAGGGAAAAATGAACTTAATTAAGGTCACAAATTTGAAAGAGCAAATGTTAGAGAGTAAAAGTCATGAACTTGTGAACATGATGATGATAAACTTACTTGCTACTTAGCTATTTCAACTCTCTTTTGTTATTTTATTTTTTGCGATATTTGATGATATAGTTCGAGGTTGTTATGACTTAAACTAGTACTATGGTATTTTAAAAAATGATGATGATATAATTAGAAGTAGTTATGACTTAGACTAGTATTATGGTATTTTGCAATGATGATATAATGTGATTGTGGATCTTACATAATACTTTATAAATCAAATTTGATGGTATATGTTCAATTAGTTTTCTTTAGTAATTTGATTTAAATAGTTAATGTTATTTATTGACACTAAATTAAAAAAATAGTTGGAACTAATTTCAATGCAATATGAGAAAATTATTGTAAATAAAGAATTATATAAATAAAAAAATCGTTGTCAAAAGTTATAAAAGACAATGGCGTTAAAATCAACAAAGTCAACGCTTTTAAACCGTTGCAAAAAAATAACACCAAAGTCAACGCTTTTAAACTGTTATCTTTGTTAATAATAAAACTACAACCGCTAAAAACTGTTGCTTATCCAGTTATAGTTTCAAACCATTCCATCATGGAAGAGAACAGTTCTAAATCACTGTCTATCTAGTAATGGTAGTAAACCATTGTTTAAAAATAATTGTCCATCAGGCCCACATAACTCAATATATTTCTCCGGAGTCCTCCTTCATATTTGATATACTTCCATTCTTCAAAGTCTTCTGGAGCTCCCTGACAAATTCTGGAGAATCGGCACAATTTCTCAAACATGTTTGTGTACTCAGCAACCGTCATCTAACCTTGCTTCAATTGCAGCAGTTCAAGTTTCTTAGCCGTTCTAACCGAATTGGAGAAATATTTCTTATAAAACTCAGTTCGGAATGCATCCCAGGGTATAGTAGCATCACCCTGCTGCAGAAAGGCGTCGCGTCCCTTGCCACCAATACTGGGATTCACCCGCCAATTGGTAAGTTGCAAACTCGATACGTTGAACTTCAGGGACTTTCTGTGCTCGTAAAGCCCGTTTGATCCCCTGAAACCAATTGTCGGCCTCAGTGGGGTTCGTGGTTTCTCCGAATGTTGGTGGATCTATCGTCAAATAAGTGGCGAGTGTCATCGGCCCATTTCCACCGTTATTGTCATTCCCATTATTGGTTTGATTGCCTAACGCCTCAGCAGTCGCATGCATAGCCGCAGCCATGTGTTCCAGGGTGGCCACGAAGTTCACAGGGTTATTTCCCGCCATTTCAGGGTTCGCATTTCCTAGTCTACCTGTTCCTCGCCCGCAACCGCGTCCACGAGTCGCCATATGGCTCATTTTCACATCAAACAAGTGATATCATGGTGATCAGTTTCAATATCTCAACTCTAGCGCTTCCAAGTTCCAAATGCATGCTCATGAATTTTATGCTATGTATTTAGTCAGATATCCTAGTAGCATATAGACACATACACAGAGAATGCACAGAAGCATAGTCAGTCTGTCTCTCAAGCTCTACAGGAACGAACTACTCTGATACTATAATGTAATACCCTATCACACAAAGCTTTACACCTAGGATGTAAACCAGAGGTGGCGAGACGCTACGACCTTTAAAATAAAATATATACATAATATTATTGAAAAGGGTATAGTATACGAGGATCCTTGAAAAACGAATAAAGCAAAAATTGTAAAATAAAAAAATGCAACGCTCTGGAAACAAGATTACTTGTGTGTGAAGAAACTAAGGTTCACGGGCATAAATAAATAGAAAGCAGGAATAGAGGGTCAAGAATACAAAATAACAAGCTCCTAACTCTGCCTGCAAAGCTAAGGCTGACCGGAGAATATTTACATACATGATATACAGCCCATAGCCCAAAATATATGTTTAAAATCTTAGTTTTTCATAAACCTCTAGGAGGTACAAAATAAAGTAGTTATTCGAAGAGTTAAGTACAAAAGATCATATATATAAAAATATACACCAAAATAACATCCCAGAAAATACTTCGCTGCAAAACTCTAGGCGCCTAGCGAAGTACCAGCCGACCTGCATCTGAAAACAACAACATAGTATGGGATAAGAACCGAGGGGTTCTCACCATGCTAAAGGTGCCACACACATAAGATATAAGGTCCTGGGAATGCCAGAGGCAATCCTAGAATGCGAACACTAAGATTATGAAACTTAAAACTTAAAGGATCAACACGGTAAACTATAAGCAGGATAATTATCTAAGGTTCATAAGGTTATAACTCAATCCTAACTTAATCCCTCAATTTACAATCCCCTTGCTATCTCATAAAACTCTACTCTACAATCCACCTTCTACCTCCTCCAACCTTATGAAATCACCAGTGCACAGACAAGCAATATAGACAAAGCAATAACAGGTAGAATTCAGATACATAGGTAGCAAGTATAGCAAATAAGCATAGTAATTCACAACAGGAAACCCAAATAATGCACAATCAAACAAAGCAAACATATGCATATGATGTATGCCTGCCTTATGGCTGATGAGTCTCATCTGTCGGTTATAAAGCCAACTCGAAATGTCCGATAGCTAACCCTGGACAGAACACCACAACATGAAACAGGTATTACTCATCTACTCAGGTAGGTGCCTCAATCATAACCCGAGTAGCAATTACTCGTCTATTCATTGGCCATGAATCGGATAGAAATTACTCGTTTATCCTCGGACAGGAATTACTTGTCTACCCTCACAGACATTCCTCGACATCTCAAAATAATCCGTAATTAAACTCAATTATCATCATTAATCATATTTCAATATCTCAAACTCATAATCATAGCTTGGATAGGAATTACTCGTCCATCCTAACAATCACAACTCATCACTATCACTTCAATCACCATCACACTTTAAGGTCATCCTCATTTTAACCCAATTTTCACTCAATGAAATTAATTATTATCATCTTCATAATTATATAAGTTCAATTAACATTTCTCAAGCTTAAATTCACCCCTTTACAATCATTAGCTCCTTACTTCACAACTTGCTTCACTCCCAAGTTACTAGCTCTTCCTAATTACATCTCATCACTAAGTATCCAACTAAGGTTTAGGGGCTAAAAGAGTAAAAACAGAGGCTTAAAGGTTCGAAATTGGGTTTTAAAATACAAAACTTATTTTTGCTTAAATAGGGGTCACGCGTACGCGTAATTCACACGTACGTGTGGGAGTGCATTTCTGAAATGTCACGCTACGCGTGGGCGTGCACATTGGACCATTTTGCACATGCCAAACCCAACATGCGTACGCGCGCACGCCAGGCAGAAAAGCATGATTGCGTGTGACTATGTTTGCGTACACAAAACCCTCGATCACACGTACGCATGGCGTACGTTTTATCAAATTTTTTGCTAAGTCTGAAAAGTTGCAGAATTTTTACTTTGGATCCCAAACTTTCGACGCGCATAACTTTTTCGTTTTAAATCAATTTTCATCCGTTCTTCAAACGGTATAAACTTCACGGACCCAATTTTCTTATGAAATAAGTTTGAAATCATTTGGGGGTTCAGAAACCAAGTTATGGCTCGCCAAAGTTTGGCTAAAAATCAGTTTTACACCAAAAACCTTCAAACCTCAATTTTTATTAAAACCAAACTCAAATCCAAACTTCTATACCTACATTCAGCTCAACAATATATCAAAGCACACCAACACAACCCTAAATTATCACATCATACCACCTTCAATCATACTTTGTTATTACATCATTTCAACCTAAATTCCACATTCTACATCAGCAACATTATCAATTAACATACTATTACCAACATAAACAACAATCATCCAACACATACTAAATTCACATCATAATCATCATCAAGGTTGCTAAGCATTGATCATTTCCATGCATTCCAACCTATCCTATGGTCATCTAGCCTAAGTTTTCACAGAACGTTATATATTAAATACAAGAAAACTAAATCATACCTTGGCTGATTTTCACGTATTACCCGAGATACTCAAGGTCTCCGATCCTCAAAATTCCATAGTCCCAAGGTCATTCCAAACAAAATTCAGCCACCAAGATACCCAATTCAAGCTCTCAATCTCTTCAAGAGTGTTCCACAATCATATATTCGCTACCTAATGCACGTTACCACATCCATATACAAAAATTCAACACCCAATATACAATGGTTCAAGAACCCACAAAGTTTAGAGAGCCCTTACCTCACCCGTGCCTCAATTGAACAAAACCCGCTAATTTTCGCAAACTAATTCGAACCTAAGACACCAAAATCATATAAATTCAATTCTAACACCCCACAAATTTGAAACCGAGAAGGGAAGATATGGATAGTAAAAGATGAATTCCTTACCAACTTAGGGTGTGCATTTTGTAGAGGATTTCGAGACAAATGCGTGATTGTTGACGGCTCATCAATCGGAGCACCGTATCAAAAGATATGATGGATTAAAGTTGGAAGTGAATAGTGAACTCCAACCTAAGTTCTCTCTCACCCTCTGAACATGTTCTCTCTTTCTCTCTATGGAAGAGGAACTTGCATGCATAAATAAGGTTTATTAGGGTTGAGCCTTGGGCCCATTTTGGGCCTAATCTGACCGGTCCGACCCGTTTGGCCCAATCTTAGGTCAAATTTTTTAAAATTTGTGGCAAAATTTTTATTTTAATTAGTTATATCCTATTTTACTATAAAATTTATATTTCTAATTTTTTATTAAAAATTAATTTATTGATTAATTATTTGCTAAATTTACGGAGTTTACATAAAACTACATCAATAATAAAAACTGGAATTTGTTTAAATACATTTGTGATCCATATAGTTTAATACTAATATGTTTAATCCCCAACATGGTTGAATCGGTCTATTAGATTGTTGCCTTCTCCTAGCAAGTTTAATAACTCTTTCTCTTCTATTGATCATTTTTGTGACTACATAAAAAAAAATTCAAATGTTCTTACAATCAGTCTCTTTCGTGTCAAAATTTTTGCTTTATTTAACAAAATAGAGATTATAAATAGCTTTTTACTAAAATTCTTGCAGTAAATTTAGCCATGTTGTGTTTTGGCAACCTATTATTGGATATACTATGCTTTTGTATGACCTATAGATAATCTAACTACTAATTATTTTTCTAAGAGCATCGTATATTGGGTGTTTGAATAATTTTTACTGAACTCTATCATTGGATAAAATTAAACAAATATTATGTAAGGTGAGAAGACCTTTATAACAAACTTAAATTCTAAGAAAAAAATCCAAAATGAACAGTCTATTTTATCCTATGTGTGCATACCTTTAGAATTACCCATTAGCGGTGGTTGATTCACAGACAAAACATGTGACGATCTAACTACTGTTAACCATGGTTGTGAGTGACTCCTACTACAAAGTTTAGTTTGCATACTCACAAAAGCTTCTTGGTTTTCCTTATTTTCAAGCCATATTGTTCATTGAGTAAATTTTATGGTTTCTTTTTTGTTCCTGCAAGTATAATTACGTTCAAATTTCATTAATAATAACACTCATTTGTTATTATATAGAGAAAGTATGAGGAGCCAATGGATGTTTTATATAATATGTACAATGGAGTTAAATTGAAATTAAAATTAAATTATAGGCAACGAATTAATTTTGAATAGTTTCCAATTTAAAATTTGAATCAAATTAGGATTACTGTCAGTTATGGAAACAAAGAAACAACCTCCCTCTCTCAATATCGTGTGACCTTTTTCTCTCCCTTTCTCCTTGAATCTCGCCGGTACAGCGCCGCCACCATTACCAGCCGCCGTTGGACATCGTGCCGACATAATAATTGGATGTTCGATTCAACATGTATCTAGATGGTTAATTTATAAACAAAATTGATGGTCATTCTGAGTATATGATCCCACTTATTGATTACACGATTATCTCTAATCACAAATGATGGATGTTTATGTCTACAATTAATGGATGTTCAGCTGCGAACGGTGCGTCGGGGTTACTTCCAGCGACTGGGTACGCGCGCGGAGACTGGACGCTGCAGCTCGGGTCGGAGGTGACGGCTGTGCCAGGTTGCACGATAACGCACCGGTCGGATGTTTAGCGCCGGCGGTATGAATCCGATGCTGCCAGCGACGGTGGACGTTCGCGAAGACGGGTGGGCGAAGCACTTCTCGTCGGAGCTGATGCACGTTGCGAGACAGGCGACGGCACGGCGGGGGGTTATTGAGTAGCAACAGTGGCGTGTTTTGAGATTAGGGTAACCGACGGTCAATAAAGGTGAATGGGAGGTAATTTGAATTAGGGGTAGGAATTAGGGTAAATGAGGGTTCATTGTCATTTTTAATTTAATTTGGGTCAAACAAATAGCCCATTGTACATATTGTATAGATACCTTATTGTCTTCCTAGCGGGATTCATTCATATAATATGTAGTAGTATTTTGAAAACTTACTCATAAGATTCACTTTGCATCTCAAACTCTTTGAAACCTATTTCAGCCTTTCATTTTATTAGGTAACAAATTAGTTCAATAAATGTAATTAACATTTGTAGTTAGTTAGATGAGCATACAACAGTTTTTGCATGATAGTTTGTTAGTATTGTACAGCTGTCAAACTACACTAGGTTGATTTAGATCTCAATTTATTAGAGATGAGTGTATATATGTAGGCTCATTGTTATTTGGTACTTTTGTGATTCACCTTTGTTTCATTGATGAGTTAATCTCCATTCTTTCTAGGCTTCCTTTCTTACCCAATTCATCAAATGGGTTCTGCAATTTCCTTATGCTTTGTTTATTCTTACGTTTGTTTTTTTTTTAATACATAAGAACTTTCTTTCTCTGAATAATACCAAACAAAATACTAATTAAATTGTTGAGATTAGGGTGTTTAAGACCCGATCTAGCCTAAAACCCGAGCCAAACCAGAGGTATATTTTGTTGGGTTTAGATTTATCATTTCTACCTGGTGTTATTTTCGTGTCGGATTCATATTATGCTTCAGGTCACCCAGACCGATCTAAGGTTATTTTTTACAATAAAAATATATATGTTTGAATAAAATTAGTAATATCATATTACGCTTTTGGTTTTAAAATAATTTATTTTGATATAAATATGATATAACATTTGTTAAATTTAATTTTTAAAAGTAAAATATTATTATTTTAATATATAAAATTTACAAATGTGTTTATACTAATTTTACATTGAATCGATTCAGTTTAACCTAGTTTATTTCAAACCACTTTAAGGTCGAGTCAAAATGGACCCGGTGACCTTTTATGGCTGGATTTGACTATGGCTGAGTTGGGGTCTACTCAAACCCGGCTCATGAACATTTCTAATTAAGATATTCTACTTAGCTAGTTGCTACCTCTCCACAACATAAGATATTTTTCAAATTATTAAATTTAATTTTTTTAGTAGTTGTTAATTACCCGCCTAGGTGACTGTGTATTTAAACAAATCTGCATTAACGAGCTGATTTGCAGTGTTCGATTCTCACATCATTCTTATCTTTATTTTTTGTTATTAAACACAATGAAATCAGACATTGTATACATTTAAAATTCTAGAATAACACCACTCTATCTCTTTGCTAACCCCTAAGAATAGTGCAATGAATTCTACCACCCTGTTTTATCATAGCAAGCAATTTCGAACATAAATAATATATTTTTACAGATTTTTGGATCACATCACTATAAAAATATTAACAGTAAACATGCAAAATATATGTTTAATTGTGAAAATGATATCTTTATATCTTTGAGAATTATTTTAATAGACCCAATCTCTTTCTCGTTATATTTGTTTGGAGTCTCCTATATTCTAACATACACTTTGAAATACTAGTGAAGCTTTCTTGGATTCACATCCGTTACTAAACCATATTGTTCTTCCATTTTTTTTAGGTCTAGTAGCAACTTGATGGCAAGAAAATTTCTTTGAGTGGTATCTTTTGTAAAATGCTTACTTATTAGGGCGCGGGATAACCTTTTTGAATGGAATAAACATCATTTGGATAGCCTATTATGACTATTTTAAATATTTTAGATTTATCTGGATTATAAAATCTTTTTTGTCTATTTACATGACTGTTTTACTTGATTCTTTATTATATCACTTGGCAACCGAATAAATTATACATTTGTCAAATAATAGACTTATATACTTGTCAATTAACTAACCATGTACTAATTACTTATTATATATAAATAGATACAAATATCAGTTTTCTAATTAGTATATAATTAACTTAAAGAGAAACAAATGAACTAACTAATTAAGTAGCTTCACTTTTGTGAAAAAAAAAAGTAAATTAGAATTATTGACTACATACTTATTAGATAAAAACTAAATACTTACCTAAATTTTCCTCTTTGCCAAATAGTTGAACATTGTTTTTACATTCTAACAGCATAGAGTTGGACTCAAGCGATTAGGTGGAGCCTAAAATTGGTGAAAAATTAATAAATTTAAGTTGAAAATTACATAAGAGCTTTTCCTGAAAGAGAGCAATCATATATGTATATTAGATCTTACACATAAAGATATTATTAATACTATTAGAATTTTAGGGGTGAGTTATAAGTCTCAATTGTATTATTAAAATTTTAAAGACCCGTTAACTAATCCATTGTCACAAGTTTCTACTTTCTTGATTATATTAATATGTGATATCCTACTATGTTACTAAAATTGAATTGGACCGACTAATTTGATAGAAAAATCGATAAATCAAATTCTATGTTAATTCGAAGGGGCCATCTAGTATCCAGATTTTTGTCATTTTGTGACTGAAAAAGCGTGTCATAAAAAGTATTGCTTAAAAAGAAAGTATTACCCTTAATCGTTAACTTGGCTCTGATACCAATTTTTAGATGTAATTTCTTTTCCAAAATTTCTATTTTCAAAATTTCTATTAACTCTTCATATTTTCCTTCGAATAAGTTTATAATTTGTATAGATTTGGTTGGTGGTACTTTATAGTTTATAATTTCATAAAAAGTATTGACAATTTCTACTATTACTAATTCTGATTTTATTTTTATAGTTTTTCAATCTTGTTTTAGTTTATAATATTCTTTTTTGCATGGATTATTGTATATAAAATCTTTTATCTGTTTGTCTTTTTCTTTAATATAATTTTTTAAATCTTCAAGAACCTCTTTTATTTCTACACTTTCTGTTGTTTCTAGATATCTCTTTAATTTTTCAATTTCATTCTCCATTTTTTCTTTCAATAGCTTTAATTCTTTTAAGTCATAATATGGTTTTTCAGGCATTTATAAATTTTTTAAGTTTAGCTCCAACTTGTTTATATTTATTCTTATTTCTATCCTTTTTATTATAAGGTCATTAATTTCGAACTGAAGATTATTTAATTCCCTTTTATACTCCTTTATTTTACTTTTTAATTTTTTCGCCCTTTTCCTATTTATTTTATTTTCTGGTCTTTCAATCTTTGTATGCTTCATTATTTATCTTAAAATTTCTGCAAATTCTATCATTGATTCATCACTATTTTCTAGAGATTCTATTAATTTTTCTAGTTCTTCGACTTCTCTTTTTAACTTGTCATAAATTATTTTTAGAGCTTCAAATGCTCTTTGATTTATTTCAGAAAACTGTAAATAATTCAACCGATTTTCTCTTTCAAAGAGCTCTTGTTTCTTGTCTTGATAAGTTACATATATTTTTTCTTTATTTATTGTCATAATTTAATGTTTAGGGTTTCATTTAATTTTTCGACCTTTTTTGTTAATTCTTTTATTTCAGAATTTTCTTTAATTTTTAACTTGGATAAACTTAACGGGCTATTAATTTTAGATTCTCTTATTTGAAAATTTGATGAAACTAATTTTCCTGATGGTTCTTTTAATAATAGAACTGGGTTTTCAATAGCTTTATATTTTGGTATTTCTGTTTTTACAATTTTCTGAAATAATTCATCAACATAAATTCTTTCTCTGTTTTTAAATATTATACTATGATGGCTATTTGTTAAAGCATAATTTATTGCATATGTAATTGAAAAAGGTTCATCGTCTTGTTCCATTAGATTCTTTCTATGAAATTTATAAGCCAAGCTTATAGATCTTCCAAGGTTTTCAGTTGATAAAGGTATAGCATATCCAAGATGGGCATTGAATTTAACATTTACGTTTGCCAAGTTTCCATGAACAATTCCAATTATTTGATCTATTGGGTCATCAGTAATTCTTTTATCACAGATTGCTAAGCTTATTGGTGAATTAATTCCTTTCATATATGTAGATTTGATTAAGACTTGTATAGTACTAATATGAATCCATCCAATTTTAGATCTTTTTTGTTGATCTTTAATTTTCTCAATCTGTTTACTCAATTCTTCATCATTTATCAAAGCTATTTCAAGTTCTCCATTGGCGGATTTTATCTTTATAGGGGCTTCAAGTTGAATTTTTCCATAGTATATTATATTTTTCTATTAAAAACTTCTTTTAAAAGATTTTGTTTATTGAAATTTTCATTTGATTTGAGATTTAATTCTGTTTTTAGAACAGCCTGTCTTTCATTATCTAATAAAGCAGTTAATCTATAATAATCAGATTCTTCTGTTAATTCTAAGCTTTCTAAATAATTCATAACTAAGAAATTAGGATAAAGGCGTACCTTTCTGGAGAAAAACTTCCTTTATTTAGTATATTTTACATAAGATGTTTTTATCTCCAGAGGGGAGATTGTAGATACTAACTCCAGAAGGGAGTTTAGAATTGGTTTTTCCTAAGGGAATTCTTCTTCAAACTATAGAATCGCCTCGGCAGCTTCCTCCTTGCTCTCCTAGCATATGAGTACTCTTAGCCTCCTGCTTTCTATGGTTTGATACCTTCTACAATTGCCTAAGCAACCTATTTATAATGGTTGGGTCTGATGGACAATTCCCATCCTTACCCTTCTTATGACGTCATTGCTTACGTCATTGTTTATTA
The DNA here is from genome assembly GCF_014773155.1 of Arachis stenosperma. Lineage (NCBI taxonomy): Eukaryota > Viridiplantae > Streptophyta > Magnoliopsida > Fabales > Fabaceae > Arachis > Arachis stenosperma. Next base: position 22,622,269 of record NC_080385.1, read on the forward strand.
TCTTGCACCAGCTACATTGTTGGTGCTCTATGACCTAAGCGCTTACGTCATTATGCAATAATGTTGAGAGATGCTTCAGATGTGTTGTCCTCCTCTTTCATTATGTGGCCTTCAGAGGCGTTGTCTCCTTCCTTTATCATGTGGGTTGATTCCGTTTCATTATTGCTTTCTTCAGATAACTCTGAGACACATAGCTGGCACTTGTGGTCTTCTCTGTCTTTTATCAAATAGCAGAGATTCCTCTTTATCCCTTCGGGGAGCTTTTCTAAGAGTCCAGATAAATTGTAGAATGCTGATTCAAATTCCACTAAGAGTCTCATCTCTCTTTCTTCAATCTCATTCCTTTTACTGGACACAAGCAAAGTATTTCTGCTTTTATAATTGATTCTTGTGTGAGATTCCCTTGTTATCTTTTGAGTTCTTTCGAAGACCCTTGCTAGTGTGCTGGTTAGTCTTCCTTCATGACTGTAGATTGTTAAATCTTGAACTTGATCAATTGGTTGAAAATTTCCTGGGAAGACGGACATGAAGATTACTTGATGTGCTGGAACCAAGCATTCTTCTTCTTCATTAAAAATAGGTTGACTATTCGTAAATTTTAGGGATATATCCCTTGGATTTACGTTGTCAATCATATTTTTAAATCTCTTTATTGCATCAATGAATCCTGCAGGAAACTCACTAATAATTTTCAAGTCATTAAAAATTAAAATTGTATCAATTAATCCATACTGGAAAAACTGATAGGTGTCAGATGGGGAAGCATATGGAAATATAACCAGCTTTGTTAGCTGTTCTTTGGCAATAGGATAATATCCCAAGATTGCCCTTTTTTCTTCAGTCCAATTTAGGACTATGTTAAGGGTTTCTCTGAGATTTGATCTACAGACCCTTTTCTTTTCTTTGATTTCAGCCCTTGTAGGAATGTTTCTTATTATTCTTGTTCTCTGGGTTTGAATTGGAGCTTTATCTGCTCTTTTTAGGGTTTGCTCTGGATGAAGAGCTTCATATTCCCTGAAAGATTCCTTTGCTTCTTCCAATGTTAAAAACCCTCCTTTATGAATTATCCTTGATTGATGTGTAAATGGTGCTGCTTTTTCCCAGGCATCATATACTCCTTTTATGGGGCCATTATAAATTACATAATATTTTTTATCTTGGGTGGATTTTTTGATAATTTCAGCAATTGTTTTATTTTCTGGAATTTTTTCTTCACCTGATTTGTCCACTACGCTTAGCTGGCTGAACTCTGATGGTTTTGGTTGTTGTGTTGATTTCATTGCTTCGACGGCCTTCTTTAGGGATTGGATCTGTGTCCTTATTTGCTGACAATGCTTGCATTTTTCAAGTTCTTGTTCGTATTTCTGAATTTCTTGATCTAATGCGTTGTAGACGAACTCCATTCTCTTGTTAATGTATCTGCAATAACATTTTTGTCACCCTTAAAATATTCAATTTTTATTGGATATTGTAACAAAAATAATTGCCATCTTACCAATCGTCCATGATTATAATCAACTTTTAAATTATATCGTATGAAACCTGTTAGATAACTTGAATCTGTTCTTAATGTAAATTCTCTGGGTAGTAAATCAATTTTCCATTTCTTAAGAGATTTAATTGCTGCTAGAGTTTCCTTTTCATGAGTGGTATATCTCCATTCTGTTGGAGTAAAAGTCCTTGAAATATACCTGCAAAGTAATTTCTTTGGGGAATATTTAGAATCTAGTGATTCTTTTTCTTGTTCCAAACTTTTTATAGCTTTCTTAGCTTTTAGACATCCTGACCAGGTTATGTCTGAAGCATCTGTTTCTACTATTAAGTAGTCATTTTCTTCTGGAATATAAAGTTCTGGAAGTTTTTCACATAATTCTTTAATCCTTTGAATTTGCATACTGTCTTTTTCATCCCATTTCCATTCTTTTTTAGTACTTATTTTTGGAAATAAGTTTTTAGTGTATTCTGTTATATTCTTTAAAAATCCTTGATCAGAAATATAATTTATACATCCTAAAAATCTTTGTAATTATTTTCTATCTTCTATTTTATTAGGAAATAAATTTACCTTTTCTAGGACATTTGGCTGAAGTTTTAGCTTTTCTTGAGTGGATAGAATTAATCCAAGAAACTCTATTTCTTGTTTTGCTATTCTTGCTTTCTTTTTGCTAAGAACTAGTCCTTTTTCTTTACATCTTTCTAAAACTATTAATAATTTTTGAAGATGATCTTCTTTATCCTGTTTTGTAAAAATTAGTATATCATCAATATACACTAAAACAAATTCATTTAACTCTTTTAGATTTTCTTCCATAAATCTTTGATAAATACCTGGAGCTTGTTTTAATCCGAATGGTAATACATTCCATTCATAGAGTAACACACTTGTTGATTCTTTTGTTGGGCAAGTAAAAGCAGTTAATTTCTTTGTTTCTTCGTCTAAACGAAGTTGCCAATATCCTGATTTTGCATCAAGAGACGAAAACCAAGTTGCTCCTTTTATCTTTTTTAAAATAGAATCTTTTCTTGGAAGTTTATGAGCATCACCAATAGTTGCTTCATTCATCTTCTTATAGTTAATAACCATTCTTCGTTTTCCCCTTTTAATTTCATTATTGTTTTCGACATAAAAGGTTGGAGCCGCATGAGGACTTTTACTTAATCTTATAATTCCTTTTTCCAAAAGATCTCTATATTCTAAAGAGAACTCTTCTCTATCTCTTGCGGAATAAGGAATTTTATTTGGAACATTTATCTCTTTTGTAGGATCTTTTAATTTAATGCTTACTAATTCGTTATTTGTATTTTTAATATCTAAAGGATTTTCAGCACAAATTTCATCCAAAAGTTTCTCTATCTTTATTTCAAGATTATTTTTTGGAATGTTTATCTGAAAGTATAAATTTAAATAACATGTTTCTAATATAGAAAATATTTTAAATTTTAAGATCTTATTTATAGTAGTAGTTGGTATTTTTATACGTTTTGATTTTTGATTTAATGAAGAATCGTGTGGAGCTTTTAAAACTATATATGTTAATTCTTGAATGAATGGATGATATAGTTTTAAAAAGTTATTTCCTATGATAAAATCCATTCCAGAATCTAACATATATATAGATGGAACAATGAACCTATAATTTTGAATAAAAATTTCAGTCATCTCTGTTTTTTGGTCAATTTTATGTATTGATTTGTCAGCTATTCTAACTCTTAATGGTTTCTTTAATTTTTTCCAATCAAGTTTTATATTTGAACTAGCAAAGCATTGTGTTGCTCCAGAATCTATAAAAGCATTTATAAATTTTTCTGTTATTTTTATAGTAATAAATGTGGCATTATTACTCAGCCTCTGAGTCTGTTTCTAAGACATATTCAAAAATATAGTCTAGGTTATCATCAGATTCCTCTAAAGGTTCCATAAAACAAGACTTAGCAATTTCTATTTGTTTAGTAAGATCTTTTTTATCCTTCTTTTTCGGACATTCATTTGCATAGTGTCCTTCTTCTTGGCAATACCAACACTTACAGTTTTCTTTTTTATTTGGGCAATAGTCACTTTTTTGCCTTTTGTTTTTATTGTTATTTCTTGTTCTAAAATACCTCTTTTTTCTCCAGTTTGGATAGTATTTTCTTTTTCTAAATTGATATTTTTTTTTCTCTGAAAATTTTTATTAAGCCCATATTTTTGGGATATCTCTTCATTATCCTGACAGCAAATTCTAATTATATTTGCAAATCTTTTTTGAGTGGCTTCTTGCATACAACGTTCTTTTATTTCCTCTCTTATTGCAGCGGTTGCTCCACCAAAATTATTTTCAATTGTCCCTCTATTTATTTCTCTTATAAATCTTCCCATTATAAATTCATTAGCAGGATATGGAAGTTTTGTTATATACATACTAAGATAATGATTTTTATCTTCTTCTTTTAATTTGTAATAATGTATTCTATATTCACATATATAAGATTCCACATTACATAGATCATATATCTGGATATTAACTAAATGGTTTTTTGCTTCTTCATATTCCTTATTATAGACTTCTTGTCTATGATCTATAATATTTTTTCCAAAAAATTCTTTATATAGAATCATCATTATATATAATATCTTATCATAAGCTGTTGTTTTTGTTGCTAAATCTTCTATTATTTGGTTTTCTATTGATGTCATATAATCTCTTATAGTTCCTTTAGTATGAAATCCTATGTAATTCCAAATATCTCTTCCAGACAATTCACTAAGCTTTGGATTAGTAAAAGCTTCTAATAAAAAGGAATTCAACCAATTTTTGAAAATTTCTTTTTCATTCTTTTTACAATCTAAATCAAGCATTCTTTCTCCTTCCATTTCCTGGATTTTAGGAACGTATTTTGATGGTATTTTTGTATATTTTGAATCTTTATTTATAAACCCTTTTTTAAAAGCATAATTATCAAAACCAGTTTCCCATTTATATTGAGATTGGTTATCTTTAGATGTTCCAGCTTCATTTTTTACTTGTATCGGAATTGCTGGTTCTTCGTCACTTGAATAATCTAGGATGTGTTCTTCATTTTCTATATTTTCAGAATTTACTAATTCTCCTTCTATTTGAAATCCTTGTTCCATAATATTATTTTCTTGAGCCATTTTTAATTGTTTAAAAAGCATAGTAACTTCTTCTAATTTTTCTTCAATATTCATAATTTTAGTGGTGGTTTTACTTTTAGATCTGTTATGTTGATTATATTTTGAAATTTTTCTTCTTTGGGATTCTCTTTTTCTTTATTTCTTTGAAATTTTATAGATACTAATATTTCTTCAAGCATATCTACTATAGAATTTAATTGTGGGTTAAAAGTATGATAAAGATGTGGGGAATCATTTCCATGGTAACATTTCTTAGAAATTCCGTGTGAAAAATAAGTTTTTTCAGGTTTTTGAAGTCCTTCAATAAAACTTATAGTAAAATAAAGATTTTGAGAAAAATCATTTTGTATTGATTTTAAGAATTCGGTGTCATTACAGTTAATATTAGTTAAAATCATTAATTTTTGATCTATTAATTTTGATAACTTGATTATTTCTTCTCTTAAATCTTCTAATTTACTTTTTTCTATTAGGTGACGCTTTTTTGTGTGAAGAGTTACAATTTAAAGTGTGACTTTAAAAAGTGTGATGTAACTAAATTTTTAAATCTGTACCAATTTTGCTCTGTATACTAAAATTCACCCAATCCGAATTAGTGTTCTAACTGTTTAAAAAAATAAATCAGTCAAAATTGATACAAATCGATTAAACTAGTACGAAGTACGAACCAATCAAAATTAGTACAAATCGGTCCGATTAAATAATTAACAAGCACAGTCAATGCGCACGTTAATGACATCATGTCATGTTGACATCAGCATGGGGGATTGAGAAATTTTTTAAAATACATTGCAAGAGGTGTAACCGTGTAAGTCAAACTTGACTCTTCTAATACCACTGCACTAATTTATTTTTTTGGTATCTTTTATACTTTTTATAATATATATTGCATTTTATATAATATTCTAACTAATACACATATATATATATATATAATAATAATAATAAATTCAATATTTTTTATATTTAACATTTTTTAAATTTATTAATTTTTAATTGAAGTACAAATTAATTAATTTTAAAATAAAAAATGATAATTAATATTAAAATAAAATAAAAATTGCTTAATTTGAGAAAAAAAATAAATTTATATATAATTATTTAATTATATAAAAATATTTAGACTTTAAAATTAATCTTTAGATATAATTCATGGATTGTTATTTTTATTGTATTCAATTAAGATACTATTATAATAGTAGAGACTAATTTTATATCTATCTTTATATTAGTTATTTTTAGAATTCGAGACTTATTTGTTCTTAAAATATTAGTAAAATATGTATTTTAAATTTTAATTTTAGATTTTTTATTTATATGAGACGGATTTTATCGGTTAGACTAGCAATTCATCAGTTGAACCAATAAAACTAATAACTTGGCCGATTCGATCACTGATTCGGTTCTTACAACTATGTATTCTAGTATTGTATTTGTATGTGGTTTTTCACTTATCAAGAATTGATGTATAATTCTCATATTCCTTGTCGGCACAAAACAAAACAAGTCTAGAGACAAAGACACAAAGACATAAAATCATATTTAGCATATGAAATATAAACAGAGATATTGTATCTAGAAATACTAAATTAATTTATTTTGTTTTTGTTCTGACAAAAAGGATACAGAGACATTAACAAAAGATGCAACTTTTTTTTCTTTCATTGCTCTTATTAATTTTTCTAATTATATTTTTTATTATTATATTTTTTTTAAATTTTTTTAATTAAAAAAATAAGAATAAATTAAATTTTTATAATTTATTCTAATTTATTACCAAACAAAATACAAAGATACTAATTTTTGTATTTGTGTCTTTTTTGTCATCTTCTCACTATCTTATCTTATCCTATTCTCATATCCTATTCTCATAACCAACCGTCGTCTAAGATTACATCCTATAGAGGCACGAGAGTGTAATAATTTCTTTAGGGCTTTGTCTCTCATCTTTATTCTTTATAATCCTTCTCACTCTTCTTCCAAGTGATGCATTGCTTCTACAAATGTGACTTTTTAGTAGTTTGTCATTAAGCTACCATCACAACATTGTTACTGCTGCTGTTAATTGCTTTTCTTTTCTTCCATTTCAATTATAGGAAAACTCAAAATATTGCGAGAGCCATTACTCCCTGTTTAATCTCATTCAGTAATGTTCTCAAACTCTATCAATCTTATTTTCCTCACCAGCGTACCAGCTTTCTTCGTGAATGAAAATTGTGATTCTGTTTGTTATACCCATTCTGAATGAAAATTGTGTACTCTCAATCCAGTTATTCTCTTACAGTAATTCCTTAGGCAACAGTAACCATCTTTGGAACAAAATTACAGAGATAAAGGTGTGAAACGTACTTAGAGAATGAGATAGGGACATCTCCCGAACTGTTTCCATCCCAGGAACAATTATGAACCTAATATGGAATCACCCAGAACAAAAGATTGAAAATAAAAAGCAAACACCAGTGCAGAAGTCAAATTGAAAAAAATAAAAATTAAGTGATGAATCAAAATAATGGAAATATACCGTAATTTATTTGAACCAACAGAATTCCTTATGGAATAAGCAATTTTGTAATGCATCATGGAGAAGTGGCCCATTAAATATCTGAATTTCTTTGGACCCTTCCAAGATCAAGAATAACCATCATCTGGATCAGAAATCCTCACTTTCAACTAGCCACAGCCCACAGTGATACACCAGAGATTAGAGCTTTCTTCAATCAAGCTGTTTCACTGTTAGTAAGATGCTCCTTAATCCACCCCCAATCATGATCCCTGAATTTTGTTCGGTCCCTCTCCCCCATCCCTGTCTCATCCCAATCCTATCTTTATTGATCCTGTTCCCCATCCTGGTCCAGCAAAGTGGCCTCCAGTTGATAGTCAGACTTGGACTTCAACTCGTCTCTTGCTCCTCCCTTAGCAGCCGTGCTTTTGGAGTCATAATAAGATTTCTTAGATTCTTTCGGCTTATCAATGGCTTGCTTATAAATAGGGAGAAGGAACAAGAAGAAGAATACAAGACAATAATGACCTTTACATTGAGCCTTGTGAATGACTTCTTAGTTCATAAAACAGAAGAAACAGAACAAAAACCTGCCATGTGACCATGACAACTTGCAGTCTGCCAGACAATTAAGTTAACAATCCAAACCAAATACGAGTGGATTGAGACTAGGCAGAACATAACAAATAGAGTGATACTAATATGCTAAAAAACAAGGATAAGATAACGAAAATAGTTAAAAGGATACAGGCAAAGCAAAATAAAACTTGGCTGAGATTTCAGCCATAGATTGTAAGGGTGGTCTGAACGGCATCGTCTATGCCATCTTTCCTAGATGGTGAATTCTATAGCTGCTCATAATTTGGAACTCCAAAACAATGTTTGGAAGAAAATTATGAAAAGAACAAAAGGCTTTGGTCCACACCATGATTTGCAAAATGTCAACCTCAAAACTAAACCTCCTATTAATCATCAAATCATGATTCAATATATTTCATCTGCATGCTGCAGAAAGGATTGATCTTCCAGGAGGAACCTATCCAGAGTGCATGTCAGTTTGCAGGTTCTGAAGTTCATGGTTTGCTTGAGAATCTTCTTTCAACATTTGATGAGCTTCAGGAGACACTTTCGATGCTGTAATGTACGTTGTAAGCCAGGAATCATCATAATTGTAACTCTTGAAAATCCTGCATAACTCCTCAACACCATCAAGATCTGTCTCTTCATAATACTTCAGAAAGGCACCTACTAATTCTGGTGTAGGGTGCCATTTGCTTTCTGAAACCAGTGCTTCAAGGTGGCTCATGGCATTATCCAACTGACGCTTCTCCAAGAAGTAGATCATGAACGATTCGTGAATCTTAAAGAAAGGTCCTTTGCTCTTACAAGTAGCCTCTTTAAAGAGTGATTCAGCTTCTTCATACAGGTTCTGACTCAAGTAAGCACTGACAGCAATACTAACCAACCTTATATCATAACCAACAGTGTTAGATTCCCAATCCTTAAAGCATTTTATTATACCTTCCGTATCATTAAGCTTCCGAAGGGCACGCATCATAGTCAAATAACTTGTGCTGGTCACTGGGGAGACCGTCTTGAGGGAGTTCCACACTCTATGAACCTCTTGTAGATTAGAAGTGCCTGCGTAGAGGTAAAGCATGAAATGATAAGCGTCCCGCATTGAGGGTTTCGCCTTTTCTTCTAGCATCTTAAGCATAGACTCGGCTTTCTCAAACTGTTTGGCCTTTACATAGATAGAAGTAAGGTTGCAATAAGTATGCCAATCAATTTTGTCATTGTTTTCTCTTTTCATCTCGTCATAGACTCTTTCAACACCATCGAGATCATTCAGATTCCCGAGGCTATTCATCCATATATGATATGTGAAATCATTCAAGGGGATCTTCCTCTGCTTCATATCTTCCACCAGCTGAGGCACCTTCTCGGGCTGACCCAGCCTTATATACAGAGTCATCAAGTTGTTGAAGGCCAGGTTAGTGACATAATGCAACTCATCCATCTTTCTAAAATGAGCCAGTGCCTTGTCTGTCATTAGTTCCTTGCAGTAACAGTTCAAAAGAGCACCATATGTAAACTTGTTCTTGGCACGCGGTGGAAGACCACTAAAGTAATTCTCAGCTGCAGCCACCCCTTTGGTCTTCGACACAAGATCTAAGTACACCGCATAATCATTCAAAGCAAAGTTAATTTTCCTCCTCTCCAACCATTCCATTATCTGCTCAGCACAAAATAAAATCCAGATACATGAAATTCTATCACTGTTTATGACATGATAGAGCTAATGACAATGTGAAATTAGCTATTACCAAGAACCAAAATGATCATTCACTACATTTTTGTCATAACACAGCCCAGTTTTCACAAAATGATATATTTTTTTCCCAGCCGTTATTCCTATATGCATATGAAAAATGATCATAATATTAACCTAAAATGAAATAAAACAAAAAGAAATGTAAAATCTTAATCCCATTCACGCTCATCGTTGAAATTGTGGATATACCTCAAGTGCGTGCTGGAACTTACGATACTTTCGGAGCTCCACGACATATCTTTCGAGCTCACGTTTGCTGATGACGTTGCCTTCCATTACGTACTGGTTCAGTATCTGAGACACGCTCCCTCCGGTCATGTTCAGCGATGATATCTTCCGATAAAGAGATTCCTTCTTCTTCGGTGGCAGAGCCTCAGTGGCAGCCGTGCACAGCCGGCGGAGCAGCCATGACCCTCCGGAAATTAGACGCTTGCAATTCATCTCAATCAATTTTTGGTCGCAACGCTGAGAGCAACCTTGTTCTGTTTATTATCACTCCTCTTGGGGTTTTGTTAGGGTTTATCAGAACACACAGGTACTGCATCGTTTTGCTTTTCTTTGTTTTCTTTTTCTTTTGTAATTTTTTGAGTCACCAAAAAAATAGCATCTGTTATTCCTACCGAAATATTTGGTAATAAAAAAATATTAGTTAAAAGTAATCAAAATTTATCTTATTTAATATTTATTAAATGTTGTATTCGAGAATTAGAGGTTTAAGGAAGAAAGAAATCAAATTTTAAAATATTTTTTGCCACATCAGTGAATTATTACATTGCTAAAAATCAATTCAATTTTTTAATCATAAACTATAAATGAAGAATGTTTGAAATTATGTGTTGGAGTATAATTTTAAAGACAAATTTAAGAATAAATTATTTAAATAAAATAATTGAAAATTAAATTTATTAGATTGTATTTTTTTGAAATTGTATATTTGAAATTGTACGCAATTCGTTATTAATAGTCGCAATTTACGTTAAAATGAAGCTGGACAAAAATTATTATAAACTGTAGCGGTTTCTGAAGAACGTATAATATACATAAATCGCTGCTGATTATAGCCAGTCGCAAATTCTTCATTTGGTGTGGAGTGTTCATTTAGCTAGAGGGAGGAAATTTTTTAAAAAGGGAGGAAGTGGCTAAGAGAAAATTTAGATTTTTTGGAGTGTGCATATTCAAGTAGGAGCATAGTAGACGATCCACTTATACCGACTCAACAGCATTATACATATCGTCGGAGCTATCATTGAAGAGGTTAGTTTGTTCTTTTTAGTATTAGAGTTTGGAATATGGAATCTAGTATTTAGAGTATACAAATTAGAATATATAATTTAAGATTTATAGTTTAGTATTTAAAATTTAAGATTTAAATTTTGAAATTTATTATTTCAAATTCTAAATGTAGACTAAAAAATTAAAAAAATTGGCATATTTATTACTTGTTCTAAAGTACATTAGCATTCATTCTATTTTTATATACAGTCATATATATTAAATATTTTAAAATGTATATATTGAATCGAATTAGGACATTTGTAGTGATTATTTAGAGTTTAGGCTTGTACGTATTAGAATTTAATTACGGTGTGGTTATTTATATCATATAGTACATCCAAGTAGGTGTATTTACAGCATTCGAAAGCAACAAAATATGTTTATGCATGAAAGGATTATACTTTATTTGAAGAGGGTTGATTTGTACCACTTGACCAGGGTGAACAACCGTTGATTCTGGTTGGATGAGCCTATGGTATGCGTATTCATTGAGAGATGGTGTCCTGAGATGCACACTTTTCACTTGCTATTCGAAGAGTGCACCATCACGCTGCAAGATATGGCGTATCAGCTGGGGTTGTCCGAAAATTTCCATCTCCAAATTTAACTCAGACGTAGCTCGCTTCTTTTGGGGTGTGAAGCCGTGTCAAACCAAACTACCCAACAAGCATTAGCTCTCCCTGAAAAGGAGGTGATCCAGCCGCACCTTCCAGTACGGCTACCTTGTTACGACTTCACTCCAGTCACTAGCCCTGCCTTCGGCATCCGTCGATGGGAAGGCTGTTAGTGGGTGTCTCACTGATTTTGAAAATTTTATGGAAGATGACAGACCAGCTTGGGAGTGGTTTCAGGAATTATTCGGTGAATTGCCACCGCCGAATAAGGTCAAGCAGATGGCAGTCCACTTCACATGGTTTCACGAGAAGTTTAGGATGCTACCAGCTGATGCAAGTGAGGATACTACTTGCATATACGCACGTGCCTATATGATGATGCTGGTTTTCACTCAACTGTTTGGCGACAAAAGTGCGAACCGGGTTGGTGGTTGCCATTTGTGGTGAAACTTGACGAGATGGGTAATTATAGTTAGGGTTTAGCCGCATTGACATGGTTGTATCGATGTATGTGTCGGATGGCTAACAGAAATGTCACCAGCTTGACTGGTCTTCTTAACCAACTACCATTAGGTATCTCCAGTGCAGCCTTGAACAGTGATTTTTACATACCCCTATTTATACATAAATCACTATAACCAGCAGCAGTTTATGTATATTGCACGTCCTTTAGGAACCACTACAGTCTATAACAATTTCTATTCAACTCCATTTCAACGTAAACTGCGGCTACCAATAACTGATTACGTTCATTTTTAAATTTGCTGGTGTTTGTAACGATTTACATAGTTATAAAAAAGTTGCATACAAATATGTAGTTTCAGAAAGTTGTAATCTAATAAATTTGATTTTTAATTATTTTATTTAAGTAATTTATTCCAAATTTAAATAGCTATTAATTTCAAAAACCATTTTAAAAATTAGATACAACTCTAAAAATTACTAAAACTTACTTACTTATTATAATTTAGTATAGTATTCTGCTAGATTGACAATAGAGAATTTGAACAACGTAAACAATAAGCTGATGTATTGGCCTACTAAAGAATAAAAAAAAAACAACCATTCAAATCAACTAACAAAAAAGCTTTTTGCCTTACATTTTCAAATTTTAACTATCCGTCGATACTACTGATTTCAAAATTTTAAATTTTAAATTTCTGATTTTTAAAATTTTAAAATTTGTTCATAATTATTTAGTTAAATAGAAATCTGAATTTTAATTGCACCATAAGTCTTTTTTTCACCGACTAGTCTCAATCTCGCCGAACTTTTTCTCCATCAAGATCGTTTTAGAATGAAAATAATCATCCATATATCTAGTAAAATGAACATCTAGAAAATTTCATTGTATCTACATAAACTTAATCCAAATTAAATGAACATTTACTTTAAAATAAAAATAACAATTTATATACCTAATAAAATGAGCATCCACATTCTAAAAAAAAAAAAAGGAGGAAAAAAAAGGAAGAGGAGGAGAACCATACTGACGGAAGAAGAACGACGATGAGACAACAGCAGCGCCGCCCACGAATCATGAGACAGCAATAGTGGCGCCACGTATACAACCCACATTAATAAGGGTGTCTGGTGAAGCAAGGATGGTAATGAGCGGAGTTGGTGGTCAAAGGAACAACGACGACAAGAACTTGGAAGCGACGATAGTGTCCGGATAGAGAGAGATCAACGCCCGTGAGGGAGCTGGTGGGATGAATAATGGCGGCGCTGAAAGAGGTTTGGAGAAAAGTTGGTACGGCGGAAAGGAGGAACGATGATATTCTTTTGCGTTTCCGACAATGACGGTAAGTAATGGTCATCGATATAAGAGAAACTGATATAAATGTCAAAAACGTAATTATGATAGAATTAGGAATAATTGTAAGTAGCATAAACGTGTTTAGGTGATAATCCTAATTTTTTAAATTTTAAAATTCGTTAATAATTATTTAATTGATTAGAAATCTAAATTTTAAATTTTTTTTTAAATCGTTATTTACGTTGTTCAATGTATGTATTATTTTGTTTTATTATTTTTATGCTTGCTTGTCTTTGAGCTAATTGACTAGTCGTCGTTCTTCTCATCCCTTAAACTGAAGAGCCTTATACGCGACTACTGCATGTTCAGCTCCCACATCAGAAGCTCTCACCTGCACTGCATTCTGCAACCCTAAGCCATCAACCATGGTAACCTACTCTCTCTCTCTCTCTCTCCCCCCCCGGTGAATTCCAGTCTACAAGTTAGTTTCGTATTTCAAACTAGTTTCAGATCGTCTCACAAATACAATTGATCCCTTAACCATTCCCATTCCCTATAACACACAATTCATCATCTACTTTGACTAATCCTGTAATTTTGGTTACGATTCACCATGAAAACCGATTCTGTTTTTTTTTTCTCCTTCATTTTTTGTTATCGTTATTATTTATAAAAAAAATAAATGCGGAGTATGCTGGAAAAATCGGCATGTTATCTTGATGAATATGCAATATTTTGCAAGAATTAACATCTTTTTGTTTGAAGTCTAACCCTTGCTATTTTGAATTTTTTTTTTACTAGGTTCTTCTACAGCTAGATCCGTTTCTCAATGAACTCACCACCATGTTCGAGCGCAGCACCGAGACGGGCTCTGTTTGGGTTACACTTAAACGATGTGTGTATGTGTGTGTTAGTGTTGGCTTCTTGGTTGATCAAATGTTTTTGGTTTTATATTTCTGCAAACCGAATTTAGTTCATTATGCCTCCTTTTCATGTTCTTGGTGTGCCTTTAGCATCCTTGAAGTCTAAAGCCGTGAGGAATAAAATGGCCGCAGCTGGTGAAGCGATTGACTATAAATGCCTTATTCGTGCCACCAATGGGAAGAAGACAATTTCTACATCCGTACGTATCTCTTGTATATTCTGAACTCGTCATTTTGGTTTCTCAGTCTGCTTTCAGAACCTTCATGCTTGGTGATGCAAGTTTCAAGTACTGAACTTAGATTATCCTTTGAGTAGTTGTAGGCATAAAACTTCTCTAATCCCCTGGCATGTTATTCTTCGATCCCATTCATAATGATTTAGTGCTCTTGGTTAGAGTAGATTAATCACCAAAAAGATATAAAGTGAAAGAGAGAATGACATAGAAGTAGAATCTCAAACTAATTCTCAATAAAGAAAAAGTAGAGATCACAAAATCGATCTAAACCAATTCAATTGTATATTTTTTTGCAACTTATGTGAAACCATTCTGTATGATTTGTTCTGAATATGCCAAAGACCTCCTTTCAGTCTTCATTGTATTTCTTTTAAAGATGACCTGGTCTTTGTTTTTCTATTGGACTGGGAAAATGAACCGGAGATGTGATTATGGTGGAACAGCTTCTTAGCTGTGAAACTTGTTTTATTTATTGCATTATTTCTTGCTTGTGTGGAATGTTTTTCTGTTTGAGTTTTAGATTGCAAAACATTTTTCTTCTATTGTTAGCCTTTTTTTTTTCTTATTTCGAATGTTGTTCTTTCATGCTATCTTATTGCCATTATTGGCACTTCACTTAAATGAATTACCTCACGACCTCAGCCCTCAGAAGAGTTTCCATGTGGTAGATGTCCAGAGGAATGAATTTGGTGGGTAATTGATGGAGTTCTTTGATGCAAGTATTCAGATTTATTAATGAGAAACACGTTGCTCTGTAAAAATTCAATGACTGAGTTTCATACACTCTGGGAATACTGTCTAATAGTAGTTCAAATATTTAGATCAAAGCATGGACGACGAGTTGATGACCATAACAACATGATCTGTGGGAATAGCATTAGAACCAAAACAGGAGTATAAATCTAAGTGATGATGAGTTGCAGTTAGAAGTCTAACTTCTTGATAAACATCTTTGAAGTTGATGTCACTTAGTAGTTATCTTTTTTTAACTTTTTTATATCAACTTTTTAATTTGCATATATGTTGTTTCCACTTCTGATATTCCAAATTTCGGGTAATTAATTGGAAAGGTTGGAACAAAGGATCATCAGCGCTTTCAAGCTTCTTATGCAACTATATTAAAGGCCCACATGACTGCATTGAAGAAGAGAGAAAGGAAAGACAAGAAGAAATCTGCGGAGGCTGATAAGAGAGAAGGCACTTCAAAGAGACCTAAGAAATCTTAAAGTAACAACCTTTGCTGCTTGAGCTTCTATACAAACAATATTTTCTGCTGACTTATTTTTATCTGAAGGATGCTATGCCCCTCAGTCCTTTTGTTTTGGTCATGGGCAAAGTGAGGAGTGAAGGGAAAGAGGAATACATTCTAAAGCAATTTTGGGGTCTAAAGCATGCGATTTGTTACATATATATTTTTTCTTGAGACTGATGTTCCTTCGGGTGGCAATAGGTTAGAATCTTCCTTCAATTCCCTTGGAGATCATAATTTTTTTTTGTTAGATCCTTGGAGATTATAAATTGAATTTGTAGGATATATTCCTTTTTTTCATTATATTGCATGTTTTTAACTTGTTCAGAGTTAATCTCACTTGAACTCATTGAATCATGATTGGGTTTAGAAAATTGGAAATGAGGTTGAGGTTGCTGCATCATAGGTATGAGACTTGTCCATCATATTTGATTTTGTCGCCATTATTGGAAGCATTTGTTTTAGATTTCAAAATGATTGAATGCCACATATTGATAAATTGTGATACATGTGCGGACGTAAATAATTTAGGTATAGGCGATTTATGCTATCAAGGTTTCATACTTTAGTTGTTGAGCAATTCAGACATACAAACTATGACAGTTCGACTTATATGAGATAAAATTTGTACTCGGTCTCTGTGTTTTAACTTGTTTTTCTTAAATGTAAAAAGCGTTTCGCCAAGATTACTTGTTAAAAATACACAAAAAAAATGTTTCTTAAATTTTGTATATATACTTAAAATGTAATTTACAACTATGAAGCAAGAATATCCATAACCTCAGTTCCTTGCTCAAAGACAAGTTGGGGCAATAATGTGCATGGTATTTTGAAGCCATGTACATCAATGCTCTGAAAGCCCCTGACCAGAAGTTATGTCTTCGGGCACGTAGTTACATCTATATTTCGGGCAACTGTTCTTCGTTTTGCTGCATTCGGACATATTTCCAAGCAAGGTTCCTTCAAGACACTATCGTCCTCATGCGGTGGGGCAAGAACTCCGAATTTGAACTGCAAATTTATTTGGACATGGTAAGAAATTTATGATGGGAAGGTTTATCTCATAAAATGGAGATCCAGAAGAGATTATACAATACTTACCTGACAGCTGTAATCAGCAAAATTGGGTTCCATAAGTAATGGAACTCCCATATGATCCTTGAAGAACGTCTAGATCAAAAAATGACTCGGACTAAATCATTGAAATAGTGCGGCATAATAATTCTATCTCGAAAGATTAATGTGAAAACAAAATGTGGGTGAGAATGTTCAAGTATCACTAACCTGAGTTGGAAACTTACAAGTGTTGATGCAAATACCAACACACTTGCTTTCCTCCAAGTACTTACATCTCTCCACAAACACCTTCAAGATTTTGAAACTGCATCACTTATACAACACATCTAAGATTACAAAGAGTATTGCTTCAAGTTTACAAAACTCAAAAGTGGCTGATTCGGTAACTTTCTTAGGACAGAATAGAGACACAACATTTTCTAGAAAACAAAGTGATACAAAACGAAATAAAATATCTTTTTACCAGAGACAAAATTTGCCAATTTTTTATTTACCATAACACAAGGAGAGTTGGGACAAAGATATTTTGTCTCTGCCAGTGTCTATGTATTTCTGTCCAAGAAACTTACCAAGCACAGCCAGAGAGATCAAGCACAGGCAAAAGTATAGGTAATCACCCCACTACTACATAAGGTTCCATCCGGTAGCTCCACGGAATTGACTTTGCATGGGCCCATGAGCCATTGACAAGTCAGTGCGGTAACCCTTGCTTCAAACCCAAAACATTTTAGGATATCTAACCAAGTTTCTTAGCCTAATATGTTCGGGGGAAGATCAGGCATGAATAAAGAATGGAAGGTGATTCATATGAAAAAAATAAATGAGTTGGTATCTGATCAGACTCACCAACCATCATAGCAGCAATTTTGCCCCTTCCCAAAGGAGCTATAAAGATTTTATAGAGCTCCAAAAGGAATGGAGGGAACAGAGCCCTCAATACTCGTACCTGTCACAAGTCACAAGTCACAAGTCACAAGCTAGCCAGCGGACAACATGACAATCTAGAATTTATAAGAACATAGATTTGCGTGAAATAGTATAAATTTGACAACCTAAGTTATGCATATAAACATAAGGATTAATGTCTTATAAGGCACTTGCCAAACTTTTTTGGTAAAAACAGTAGTAGAATTTTATTCTTACAAGTTATAATCTTGGGCAATGGCAATCATTATCTTGGAAATGATAAATTCTTATTTGGTCAGTTTATAATATAAAATAATTTTAAAAAATTGCACCCAAACCTTTTATTGCGCATTAGGAAGACTTCCAATTAGGAAAGAGATGAATGCTTAGGTTAATTCCAAAAGGATGACTGGTGGACAACATTGAAAAAAAAAACAAACAAACAAACAAAAACAAAAACAAAAACAGAAAGTACCGCTGCTTCTATGGTATCAGAATTTGTTTTGCCCTTCATCATTAGACGGTTCACAACTTCGATAAGCCCATCATATCCAGGTCTCTGTGAGTCCCATCCTACCTCCTGTTACAATCGGTACAAAACAGTTTACCACGTATAAATCTATGATGCAACAATTAAAAAAAACGAATTTTCAAGTAATATCCAATTTGGTCTCTGAAATTCTCTGAATTTACAAATTGTAAATCTCTAAACATCTCTAATTCAACTGTAGTTATCAGTTATCACAGTAAGGTAAGGTAACATGATTAAAACTTCAGTGTAATTAAATAAGTGTCCTAAATCAATTAGGACTTAACGCTGGCAGTTAACTTATTATGCATTACCTCAACCAATGTCACTAATTAACAAAATTTAATTTTGATGCACCGTAAAATAGTATTATACATGTATTTAATTATATAATATCTCATTAGTAAAAATAACTATCTTTTATATTAATCGCATAAATAATCATAAAAAAATGCTTTACGGGTATCAAAAGTAAACTCAAATGAGAAAAAAAATGTTCATTACCTGTACCAATTTGTTGCGGAATAAATTGAGGAAAAAATCATCAAACACTCCGGGCTTGTATTCAGATTTTAGAACAGCAGTTTTAGCTTGTTCTTGTACCTGAATTCAATTCAATTAATTCACATTCTTAGGTTACCGTGCACTGCACAGAGGCTCCGTGAAACATAGATTTCCAAAGCGAATTGGGAGCAAGAGAAGAAAAGTGAAAAAATTAAAGGAAGATGCGCACCGTTTTGGACGAAGAAGAGCAAGAAACGCAAAACGGATTGTTCCGAAGACGCTTCTGCTTAGGTTCGTGGAAAGAAGTTGTAAACCCCGTTGGGGCACGAGCACCAACAAGGCCTAACGCTTTCATTTCTCTGCAAGACTTACGTAACAACTGTCTAAACTGAATTTAACACTACTTTTTTTTTTTTAGTTTATCAGTTTATGGTGATGGGGTGTAAAGCAACTGGGTAAGTGGGCACCGGCGGAGAGTGTAGGTTTATTGGTTTCGCTTAAAAAGGAAATTTTTTACAATTTTTTTTGTAATTTCAAAAAAAATTTCGCTAGTTGTATTTATAAAATAGGCCACGAATTTGTTACTCCCACTTTTATGTTTTTATGTGGGAATAAGGTTAACCAACATAAAAATATTTATAAATTAGATCATGTGTTTTTATTTTTGAAAAAATCAATAATTAAAATTTGTCTCTTTATTTTTTATTTTTTACACATTTTCTTTTTCGTTTAATCAAAATTTCTGAGAGATGAATCAATTACTTCTGCTAGAGTTTATCATTCATTCTTTATCCTTCTCCAGATGAGACAATCCTTTTTAGCATTTCTCCTCCCCCTTCTCTTTTTATATATTGCCGCTTTGTTCTTCTTCCTCACTGCTAATTCCGGTCTCGGTCCTTCTCTCGCACTTCTGTCCTTGCGAACTAGCCTTTTTAAGGTGCAGTTTTCCACTTTTCTTAGGTACTTAACATATTGTCATAATTTACCTCTCCTCGTTACTCTTTTTCAATAGACAACCTTTACTCCACACTACATTTGTTATGCTTTTTCTTAATCTGCATTTTATTTGTGTATATTGATCATATTCTGATATTTGCAGAGCTTAAAAAGAACAAAAAAAAGGTTAAATTAATTTAAGTTTCGGATTTGAAATTTCTCAGGAAAGAGAGAAAACTCCTAATAAACAACTCAGTCTTACAAATGTCATTTTCATGCAGAGTATTGCACATTATGCAAAAGGATGCTCAGGAAGATCCTGCAATATTTTCCGATACCCTACATGCAAGGAGACTAGTTAATCAGGTTCTATGCCATCTTTTTGGTGTTACTTGGTGCATAAATGTAATCTCGTGTTTTTTGAAAGAATAAGTTACAATTTCATCTGGAATCTTAGGTTCTTAAGGCATTTGAAAATAAATTTTCTAATTAGCAATTATGGTTCGTTTATTTATTGTTTTTTGTTCTCGTGTAGAAGATAATTTTGATCTGATCTTGTATACTGTTAGGTGGATAGAAAATTGGTTAAGCAGACAATGATGACATCAGTATATGGTGTCACGTACATTGGTGCGCGGGAGCAGATAAAGAGGAGGTTGAAAGAAAGAGAATCCGGTTTAGATGATGACGAACTCTTTGGCGCTTCTTGTTATGCTGCAAAGGTGAGAGGGTGAAAATAACTCTGTATTATAGATATATATTATCCTTGTAGCATAACATGTATTGCTTGTTTAATCTCATTTCCTTCTCAGGTCACCTTAACTACCTTGGAGGAGATGTTTCAAGGTGCACGGAATATTATGAAATGGCTTTGTGACTATGCAAAAGTATGTTACAATCTTTCTTCTACCTACATGTGTGATGCATATATTCTGATTCTTGTTTCGTCCTTTTGTTGTCGTCGTTGTATTAGTAACAGAATTGGTATGACAATGACCTTGAATAGGTAATTGTATCTGAAAATCAGCCAGTCCACTAGACCACTCCTCTTGGACTTCCTGTTGTGCAACTTTACCGGAAACTTGGAAGGCATATTGTAAGTATAGTAGAATTTTCATGAAATATATTTCTTAGGATATGTTTGGATGGAGGATTATCATTTTATTCTTTCAATTTTTAAAAAAAGAACTTCAAAATATTGTTTACTTTAAACCTCAATTCATCATCCCTTCCAAAATTCTCCATGACAAATATACCCTCAAATTCTGAGTTTATGGCTTTATATAGGTTAATGCTATTATTATGTGATGGGTTACAGGTCAAAACTTCACTTCAGATGTTGACATCGCAACGAGAAACAGATAAAGTAAGCTTAACATCATGTATAGATATTTGGATCATTTACTTCGGAGGCAATTAGATTTTATCTATTAACTATTTTATGCTTTGCCCAAGGCATCCCTATTGATTATAATTTATAAGAAGTTATGATATGAAAATAACACCAAGATTCAAAACATAGGGAAACTAAATAACATTGAAACTATTCAGAAATTTGTACTCCTTCAATGACCTAAATAACAGCTTAGGATTTAAATTTTTAACAATAATATGAAATTATTTTGTTCTATAAATATTCTAGGTCATGGCAAAGAGGCAGAGGACAGCATTTCCCTCAAATTTTGTTCACTCACTTGATGGTACTCATATGATGATGGCTGCGGTGGCCTGCAAAAAAGAAGGCTTGAATTTTGCAGGTTTTTGCTAGTTAGGTTCTTCTCATTCAGATTTGATTTATAATGATTAAAATGCTTACAAGGAGTGATTTCTGTTCATACATTTAGGGGTTCATGACTCATATTGGACACATTCGTGTGATGTGGATAGAATGAACAGAATACTCAGAGAGAAGTTTGTTGAACCCTATGAGCCCCCAGTACTGGAAAATGTATGGTTTAGATGTTAACGTCATTTACATGATATGCTATTATTTTTAATCTCTGGTATTCTTGGGAATATTTGAGGGGAAATTGATTTTATTATCTTTAGTTTCGTTGGTATTTTCATGGGTAAAAAACCATAATAAGCCAACTGGCTCAGAAAATTACGTAAATACGCCAAAGCAAAAATCGTTACAGCAATAAGCCAGATCGTATTTTTATATAATTCGAACCAGGTTGGTTCGAACTCTATTTATTAGTAAATCGAACCAGGTTGGTTCGAATTATGGTTTTTTTTTTGTTAGTAATTCGAACCAGCCTGGTTCGAATTAGTAATGAAGGTAATTCGAACCAAGGTGGTTCGAATTATAGAGAGAGAATGTCTGCATGTAATTCGAACCAGGCTGGTTCGAATTACACCAATCATAGTTCGAACCAGGCCGGTTCGAACTATGTGTGAGACTGACTAAGCTGTGTATCTATGGACGAGGCATATCCGAATCAGCCAAAGAGATGCGGCCTATGTCGCCAACCCGGACACAGTTCAATAAGAGAAAATAAACGCTAAACTGTTTCAAGATTCATTGATCATACAAAATGAATGTCCCAGAACACAAATTAAAAAAAAACATAGATAAACAGACTATAACATAACAAAAAAGTACAAACCAGGATCATACATGATTGAACTTTAAAGAAAAAAAATACATAATTAAAAAAGCCATATTCATTACTACTCGCAACAATCAAACTAAAAGTCATGTGCACTAATGTAAATAATACTGACACTAACAACATGGGATATAATCTAAATAACTCTAAGACTAGCAAGATGCGCACTAATGTAGATAATGCTAACACTAACAACATGCATACTAATGGTGTCCTGTCTGAGACGAGCCTGCAACCTGTGGGCAACTACGTCGCGTGTGTCCAGGTTGGCGACATAGGCTGCACCTCTTTGGCCGATTCGGATCCGCCTCGTCCATGTTCGTCCGTATCCTAGTGGATCTAGGACGACCCTCTCTGGCACGCCTCATGGCAGGGTCTGGAATCACTGTGGGCCCGTCGTAAGGTGGCCAGAAGCCCTCCGGGATGGGAGGTGTGAATCCCATCCGATACACATTGAAGACCGAGCTAATCTGATAGACGCTGTGAACGTAAGAGGTCCAGGTGACCCGTGAGTATGCACAGCACGCAAGTGCGTGCTGACACGGGAAATGAAGAGCCTGGAAGTACCCGCAGTCACATGTCCGAGAGGCAAGTGATACTCTGTAAGTACCCAAGGAGAAAGAACCAGTCGGAGTAGTCTCTGCTACAGTGAACTCGGAGTTATCCCGGTCATACAGCGTCACCGTGAAGCACCTGGCCGTCTTCATGTTGGCCTCAATACACTTCACCAAATGCTGACTGAATTGTTGTCCTGTTCCCATCTGGGCCTCAGCCTCTCTCCCCTTGCGAACAAACAGTTCCGCAAGCCTACAATATGTTGCCTTCACCAGGGATGCTACAGGGAGATTTCTGACCCCCTTCAGGATAGAGTTCACACACTCGGAGATGTTCGTCGTCATGTGACCGAATCTCCGCCCCTCATCACGATGCTGAGTCCACAACGAGTAATCAATCCGGTTCGCCCACTCACACATCGCCGGATCTTCAGATCGCAGGATATCAAACCAGTAATCAAATTCAACCTCGGTCTTCGCATACGCCGCGTTCACTAGTAGCCTCCTAGCGTCTTTGCCCTTGAAGGTTAGGGCAAAATTAGCCGCAACGTGTCGTATGCAGAATGCACGGTACGCAGATGGCGGTAGCCAACCGCCGTCAGGGGCCTCAAGCGCAGCCTTGATGCCGTTGTGCCTGTCCGATATAACCAGCAGACCGGGCTGCGGGGTCACGTGCTGTCGAAGGTGTGAGAGAAAGAATGTCCAGGATTCCGCGTTCTCACCCTCTACTAGTGCGAATGCCACAGGTAGAATGTTGGAGTTCCCATCCTGTGCAATCGCGATGAGCAACGTTCCCCCATACTTCCCATACAAATGTGTGCCGTCAATGCTGATTAGCGGCTTGCAATGACGGAATGCCTCGATGCAGGGCGGGAAAGTCCAGAAAAGTCTGTGGAAGTACGCTTGAGATTCGTCCACCTGTCCTCCAACTCGAACCGGGCTCGTCTTCAGGACCACAACACTCCCAGGCATCGTCAGCTGGACACCCAAGACCCACCTAGGCAGGTCGTTGTAGGACTCATCCCAGTCACCGTATATGAGGGCAATAGATTTCTGCTTCGCCATCCAAACCCTCCGGTAAGTCGGCCTAAAACCAAAGTGCGCTGCCGTGGCGTTCAGGAGCACCTTGATGCTCACGGATGCATCGGCCCTAACCATTGGCATAATGAAAGCCGAAATCACATGATAATCCAAACTCCTGTGGTCACTAGAGATGGATGTGGCCAGGCAAGTGTGAGGTCCATTGTACCGTTTGACCTCCCAGATGCCCTTGCGCTTCCGGAGACTCAGTCGAATCAACCATGTGCACCCATTCCCAAACTCGGAACACTTGCCCACATACCGGCGGTGATCGGACTCCACCACCTTGTACTGTACCCCTCGCCGGATGCTGTAAGTCTTCACACTTAAAAGGGCCTCATCTTTATCCTGGAATTGCTGACCAACCTGGAACTCTGTCAGACCAGTACTCCCTTCCGCATCTCTAGCTCCGAATCCAACAGCGTGCCCTAAAACCCCCTCATGTCTCATGGCGTCCAAGTCCAATGAGGAAAAATGTGGTGGATACTGCTGTGTGCCAGAGCTAGAACCACCTACCTCCAATGCAGGCCCAGTCGCTCCAATATCATCAGCGCTATCATCGTCAATCATATCCGGCTCGACGTCATCCTCGTCTTCATCGTCCAAAAAACCGTCTCCTACGCCAACAGGTGCAACTCCCACTAAAGCGTTCGGCAAATTTTCCCTTTCCACTACCTCGTCGCCTTCGGTGGCATTGAGGTCAACAGCGAAAGATGGGGAGGCGACATGTTGGACCACTGGTTCGTACACAGGGACGGACGAGGAAGCAACGGCAGGCCGGGAACTAGAACCTGCTGCATTCGCTATAGTGTTCGTATTCCTGTTCGAACCGCCGGAGCTGGATACAACATCAACCAGCCGGGCCAACAACTCCGGTGTCCTCACCTCCGGAAACTGCCGCCGACAGAGAAACATTACTTGCAAGTCCGCATCATTATTAATCGTGAAGCAATCATACTTCACCGTATTCTGTAGCACCGTGACTGGAATGCGATAGAAAAACTTCTTTACCCGCTTCGCACCCTCCAGACCAAGCTTCATTAGTACAGCGCTAACAAGGTCATCGTAACTCGTCGTAGATGTTATGACAATACATAGAGGATTCTTATCTGTGAACTTTACTCCGGAACGAGTTTTTCTATTAACAGATCCTCTGTGGTGCACCAAAACAACAAAACTCTCCTCACTAGCCATCCTTCTCCCTCTAATGAGAGTAACTCACATTTGGAACCATATATATACAGTCAGTCTCACACATAGTTCGAACCGGCCTGGTTCGAACTATGATTGGTGTAATTCGAACCAGCCTGGTTCGAATTACATGCAGACATTCTCTCTCTATAATTCGAACCACCTTGGTTCGAATTACCTTCATTACTAATTCGAACCAGGCTGGTTCGAATTACTAACAAAAAAAAACCATAATTCGAACCAACCTGGTTCGATTTACTAATAAATGGAGTTCGAACCAACCTGGTTCGAATTATATAAAAATACGATCTGGCTTATTGCTGTAACGATTTTTGCTTTGGCGTATTTACGTAATTTTCTGAGCCAGTTGGCTTATTATGGTTTTTTACCCTATTTTCATACTTATTTGTGTAATTAAATAGTGGATACTTCTTTTAGTATTGTGCTTTGTTTTCTGCAACCTGAAACCTGGTTTGAATTTCTCAAAAAAAATGACGGGAAAAACCATTCTATGTTTTTAGTAGATGGGGAAACTTATGTGACTAGATGCAAAGGTTGATATTAATGGTTAATTTATTTTATTTTATATTTGTATCAATAGCCTCTTTGTAATTTCTAAGTTACTGCTAGATCTGTTAACCTGTTCTTATTTGTGAGCAGTTAAAGGAGAGCTTCCAGGGATCTTTCTCAACATTAATGTTCCCCCCATTATCGGAACGGGGAGACTTCGACCTAAGGAAAGTTTTAGAGTCACCATATTTCTTCAACTGATCTTTCTGCAGCCCTCTGTAGGGCATGGACTCTTTTTTTAGGGTTTATTGACTGCATTCTGAGTTATTTCGACATGTGCATAATAGCGACAACAGTTCTTCCGAATGCGCTCACAATACAGGCCGTTCCTCAGTGGCATTATATATCTTTGAAGGCATCCAGGGTCTTGAGGAGGATTCTTGTCTGGTATGATAATATAAATTCACTCGTCCCACTGGAAATTTTTGAGGGTATATACCTTAATACCAGATAGAAGCTTTCGTAGCTTTTGCAACCATGATGCTTTCAAGAAAAAAATAGCCAAGGGATAAAGCTTGGCATTGCTAGTTAGTGAGTGTAGTAGTTATTAATTTTAAAAATTTGGGAAGAAATCTGCGAATAAGTTCAGCTCACAAGTCTCCATGAAAACTATCCCAGGGATAGTTGCAAGACCATCTTTTGATATCAAGAGAATAGCGAATGTGTACCTTAGATAAGGTTTTACATGTGTATTTTCTACAAGCTTTCTTTTGTAAATAATTAAATATAAAAGAAACATTCTTTTTTATTATTTTATAACATGTTTAAGATAATTTATTGTAGACATTATATGCACCAAAAATAGAAAAAAAATATGAGTCCTTTTTAGCTCATGAAATTTCAGAGACCAGATGAAGTACTCATCTTTCCTTCCTTAAATAAACATCTTCATGCATATGGAAAAACAATGAAGATTTTTCATAAGCATCTATGTTTGCAAACCACCTTTAACATGATGAAATATTGAAATGTCATTTCCCTATGACAATGGAGCCCTCCATTAATCCTCTTAACACCACATACCTACTTCAAATAAACCTTTACAGTGGCAGCAACAAAATTGTTTTCCAAATGATTCCATTCTGTACTTTAAAAAAAAAAAAGAGAAAGTTACTTGTTAGTAGCATTCTGATATCCTGTGGCTGTACCAATGGTAAAGTGCATCTCAACTTGCCATGTCTGCTAAATACACTACTGTTGTAACTTAAACACCAAGTAACCTCATCGTCATCCTTCCACTTCCAGTTGATAAAAGGATGCAGGTCAATGAGTTGTCCAACCAACTCTGCAAGTTCAATGAATCTTACCAGGTTCTTCCAAATCCTCCCTCGATATCCATTATTTCTTGAAATCGGCAACGTTATGCATAAATCTGTTCAGTAGCCATATTTGTCATTCAAAGAAGTTTGTCCATCACCTGATTGTCTTGCACACACGATATAGGAAAATATGAACATTCTGAAAAAATGACAATCCAATCATATAGTAAGGACATTGAAACCAATTATGCTTACCTTGAGGGGGAACCCATGTGTCATCTGTCTGATCGTTCAAAAATGATGGTTTCTCAGGCCCAAGCACTCTTTTAGGCTTCCTCTTCTCCTTATCTTGGTTTTCCACATCATCAGTTGCATACAATCCCCTTTTGTGCTTTATAATAAAGCCACAACATCCTCAGCCATTTTTTCACCCACAGGAGCAGAAGTCGATTGCCGAGTGACATCATTACTATTTGCACCTGTCATCTCAACTTGTTTTCTTTTCCTTAAAATCAGACCAGGAGCAGTAGACTCAATATTAGATTCTCTAGTCTTTGCAGCATCACCTGAACCCAAAATTTTGTTCCTGTCCTTATAGTCAACGAACTGGTTGGACTCGTCCGTATCATGCAAATGGGCTATTGATGTTGGTTATCATCTGTAACCCTGTCCTCTAGAGCCCCAAGCCACTGGGGCTTTGGAATCGTGTATACAACATTCTCACCCTCCACTTTGTCACTTCCAGGTTCTGACTTGTCCAAATCCATAGTTGCATCTCCAGGTTTCCCTTCTTGTATGGAGTTATCTGCCTTTGCACAAGTGTCACTGTTATTCTGGGTTTCCACAAGTGGTTTCTTCTTATCGACCTTAGTACAAGATTCACTGATTTTCTGGGTTTTTGCTTGTGGTTTCTTTTTTAAGTTAGAGGCAACTTCTTGAGATTTGTTTGATTTGGGTTCTTGTGTTTTCAACTCCCTTCTCTTGACAGCTTCGCCTGTTGGGTCAACAATCTTCAATAAGTAGCAAATCCTATCCAACTCGGACTAAAGAGTTGACAATTCCTTCTCAAGCTGCACACTTTTGTCTTGAACTGACAGCAACAACAAAATCAGCAAGGATAAGCTAACGTGTGCTAATGAAATGTCCAATTTAAGACTTGTAATTGCACATAAAGTTAGAGTTTGAAGGAACGAGACAACTCATTTTCTAGCATTACTTCCAAACACATCAAAGCACACAATTGCATACAATGAATATGTGCAAATATAAGCAAGCAACCAAAAAAAGCAAACAAATATAACTCTTACCAAGTTGGGATGAAAGTCCAGACATGTAAGCATCAAGGGAATCATCAACTTCATCTTGTTTGGCAAACTCTGATAACATCTTATTCTTTTCAATTATAAGAAACTCTTTCTTCTCATTCATCTCTTGGATAATGGCATCTTTTTTATCCAGAAGAGTATCAGCAGTCTCAATAGATTGGTTTTCACCAAGCTTCTGGCGAGAAGACGTTTTCTTTGTGCGGTCAAAAAAATTCATCATCACCGTCGCTATACAATGCAAGTAATAACCATAGTGCTTTTAGTTTTAGTGCATCACTTTATACATATGGTATACATAAACCAAGATAGCACATGAAATATCATATTTTCTCCACAGTCTAAAAGAACAGCTTCTTAAAAAGGAGATAAAAGCATGTAAATAGCATTAAGCAGTTTAGATTATGAGTATATCCTCTGTCAAAACAAAAAAATTCTAAAAATCACAGCATGTCACAAATTAAGCACAAAAAGAAAATAATGATGAAAAAAAATCAGAGGTACAAGTTCTAAATGCAAACAAGAAACAAAGTGCTACTCAATACTTTATTACAATTAGAGAATATAGGAACTGCAACCTAGTTTCTTCATGCACTTCATCATAATAAACACAAGTTTATAAAAAGAAACACCATCTTACACCATCTTGAAGGTAAAATATTAACATCATTCTCGTTTTACTAACATCTAAATTTTCACAAATTTTACAAGCAACTTAGGCCTCTTGCTACAATTCACACCTTATTTTCAAGATTTTTTCAAACCAGTATTCCTAGAACATTTGTATTATATCAAATACTACCAAACATTATCGAAACTTCAGACACCAGTTAAAATGTTGCATGATAAATTTCATGTTCCGGATATAAGGGTGGATGCTTCACGGACCAAGTGAAAGCCATGAAATGCATTCCTCATAAATGTTTACCATCTTATGCCATTATCAACTAAAGAGAAATAATTTTAAATAGTTCATCAATCTTTACTGGTCAGAAACATGTGTTCTGGACAAGCATTGTCTATTTACATAGATCCTTACATAGATAGAAATACTGAGTTAGGTACAAGTTATACTTGCATCGAGTCTCAAATTTATCATGAAATCCTACCTGAAACAAGAGCATCTAAATTCACATAATTTTCATAGAAAAGACAATAAAATAAAATAAAACCTTACAAGAGTAGTTCGCAAGGGCAGAGGTGCGAGAGAAGGACCGAGACCGGAGTTAGTAGTGAAGAAGAAGAACAAAGCGGCAATATATAAAAAGAGAAGGGGGAAAGAGGAATGCTAAAAAGGATTGTCTCATCTGGAGAAGGGTGAAGAATGAATGATAAACCCTAGCAGAAGTAACTGATTCATCTCTTAAAAATTTTGATTGAACGAGAAAAAAAGTGTAAAAAGTAAAAAACAGAGAGGCAAATTTTTAATTATTGATTTTTCCGAAAACAAAAACACAAGGTTTAATTTATAAATATTTTTATGTTGGTTAACCTTACTCCCACATGAAAGTGGTAGTAACAAATCTGTGGCCTATTAAATAATCGAATTAAACATATCAAATTATTTATTAGTTTTACTTTATGTGAGTGGTCACTTTATAAAATAGTTTTTTATACATTATTTAAAAATAAAATTTAGAATTAATCTTTTTTTAATTATTTATTATTTATTCTTTTACAACCATTAATCGAGATTTCATATTCTTTCTATATTCATTATATTCATCGAGCCTCTCTTTCCATCCGAATTTTTGAGTTAATGTTTGAAAACCTAATTTTGTCTTATTGTCGATCTTTAAAACCTTGAGTGGCTGAATCTTCTCTCTCTATTTATTTCTCTCTGCATCCATTATATTCTTCAAGCCTCTTCTTCAATCGAAATTCCTGTTTTGAGGTTATGAAAATTAATTTTGCCTCTTTTTTTGTCAATATTTAAAACGTTGAGTCGATGGATTTTTTTATTGATTTTTGTTTGGTTTGTGAATATTTTTTATTTTTTAAATTTTATAAAAAAATAAAAAAATAAAAAATTTTTATTTTTTTATTTTTTTATAAAATTTAAAAAATAAAAAATATTAAAAATAAAAATAAAAATACAAATAAAACATACTTTTATAAGGTGTTTGAAAATTTTTTAAAATTTAATTTCTATGGAAAATGAATTCAATTTTAGTATTTCAAATAAAAATATTTAAATTAGTTTAGATGGAATTCAATTTAATTCCATTGTTTTCTCTTAAAATCAATTTCAGTTCAAATAGGTTCAATTTAAAATTCTATTCTATTGAAATTTTACTTAAAATTTAAAATGTCTAAAATGTCTTTATCATCTATTTACTTCTCTTTTTTTTTAACTCACTTTCTCTCAATACCTCCCACATTTCAACATACACTCCGTCTTCTCTCACCACCTTCATTCCCTTTTCTTCTCTTTCCTTTCACTCACTTAATATAATATATACTTTTGTTTTTTGAAAGACCTACTATATGTTATCATGAGACAAAGTGTTTAGGAAATAAAAGAAGAATTATTCAGAAAAGTATTATTTGTTATCATTCTCACTTGTGATTACAACATTCTTACCAATATATAAACCAAGAGTATGTTAATGAGTACGTTAATTATGAAATAATATCCTAATAAATTACATTGAATTTTTTTACCCTCTTTGATATTTTCTGATTTTGTTTCCTAATTATGATATTCTAATACTCTCCTTAAGGTGAGTAGTGGGATCACCAATACTTAGCTTGGTTAGTACTTTAGTAAGAGCTTGTCTTGAAATCGCTTTAGTAAGAATATCAGCCAACTGATAGAAGCTCAATAATGCCATTTTCAATTTTTTCTTTGATAAAGTGTCGATCCACCTCAACATGTTTTGTTCTATCATGTTGTACGGGATTCTCTGAAATGATGATTGTGGCTTTGTTGTCACATTTCAACTGCTTGGCAATTGTGGTGGAAATCCAATTTCATTCATCAATTTTCTTATTCACAATACTTCAGTTATGCCTTTAACGATCCTTCGAAATTCTGCTTCTGCACTTGAAAGTGCTACAACTTTCTGCTTCTTACTTCTCCAAGTTACCAAGTTGCCTCCAAAGTGTAAAGCAACCAGCCCGCCCAATCTGCGTCAGTATATGCCTCAACTTTTAAATAGCCATTCTTTTTTAATATGACTTCACTTCCTGGAGCTCCCTTCAAATATCGAACTATCCTCATGGCGGCTTTCATACGATCTTCTTATGACTTATGCATAAACTGACTTACTATTCCCAGCTGGTACCTGTCCTTATCTGCTAGGGTGGCACCTTCTGCTATCTTCAACTTGTGATTAACTTGCATGGGCGTATCTATTGGTTTGTAATTCACCATTTCTGTTTCTGCCAGAAGGTCCAAAATGTACTTTATTTGAGAGATAAAAATTCCTTTGCTGGAACGTAGAACCTCTATTCCTAAGAAATATTTTAGTCTTCCCAAATCCTTCATTTCGAAGTTTGTAAATATGTTTCTTCTCAATTTTGTAATTTCGTCAGCATCACTTCCCGTTATGATCATATCATCCACATAGATTATTAGGCAAGTGGTTAAATTTCCCCGTTTTTTCAAAAAAAGGGTATGATCAGAGTTTCTTTGCTTGTACCCATACCTTTTCATGACCAATGTAAATCTTCTAAACCAGGCACATGGAAATTGTTTAAGCCCATAAAGAGCCTTCTTTAACCGACAAACTTCATGTTTTCTAAATCCCGTTGAGAAACTTGGAGGAGCTTCCATGTACACTTCTTCTTTCAACTCTTCATGTAAGAAAGCATTCTTAACGTTAAATTGATGGAGTGGCCAATCTTCATTTGCTGCAACTGAAAATAACACCCTGATAGTATTAATCTTTGCAACCGGTGAAAAAGTTTCAGTGTAGTCGATACCATAGGTCTGTATATAACCATTGGCCACCAACCTTGCCTTGTACCATTCAATGGTGCCATCTGCCTTGTGTTTAATGGTGAAAACCCATTTGCACCTGACAAACCCCAATTTGACGGTTTGTCTTGTATTGAATTTAGGAGATTTTATCACCTTTTACCCACATTTATTCAATGAAATAGTATGGTTTTGTATATTCTCCTTTAATTGTGCTTAAGAGTGAAAACATGCTTTTTAGGTCTTAAAATAGCTAAATTTAATTCTCCTTGATTCCATTAGATGCCTTGATATGTTTGCTAAGTGATTTCAGATTTAGAAGGCAAAGATTGGATCAAGGGAATGAAGAAAGAAGCATGAAAAGGTGGAGAACTCATGAAGAAATGAAAGAACCGGAAAGCTGTCAAGCCGACCTCTTTGCACTTAAACGACCATAACTTGAGCTACAGAGGTCCAAATGATGCGGTTCCAGTTGGGTTAGAAAGCTAACATCCGGGGCTTCGAAACGATATAAGATTTGCCATAGTTGCTACACGTATGGTGGCGCGCACGCGCAAAGTACGCGCACGCGCCGTTGCTGCCACCTAGTTCACTTAAAGCAACATGTGGCCAGCGATTTTAGAAGCCTTGTGGGCCCAATCCAACTCATTTCTGATGCTATTTAAGCCAAGGATTGAAGGGGAATCAACACACTTCGCATACTCTCATACTTTAGATGTTAGTTACCAATTAGTTTAGTTTAGCTTTTAGTTAGTTTCTAGAGAGAGAAGCTCTCACTTCTCTCTAGAATTAGGATTAGGATTAGGATTAGTTCTTAGATCTAGGTTTTAATCTTTGCTTTCTTTTACTTCTACCTTTCAATTCTTTGTTGTTAGATTCATCTTCTTCTACTCTTTTGTTGTAATTTCCTTTATGTTGTTCTTACATTTTGTTGTAGATCTAGTATTGTTCCCTCTACATTCTTTCAATTCAATAAGAGGTAATTCATAATAATTGTTCTTCTTTGCTTTTCCATTGTTAATCTCTTGCCTTTGTAGTTAGATCTCTCTTTAATTCTTGCAATTTATGTTGTTTACTTTTATTGCACTTTATGTGTTTGTTAAAATGTCTCTTTTAGTTTTAGTGTAGATTTTGTTCCTCTTGGCCTAGGTAGAGTAATTAGTGACACTTGAGTTATCTAATTTCTTTGTTGATTGACAATTGGAGAGATTGCTAATTGGTTTGGAGTGCACTAAAGCTAGTCTTTCCTTGGGAGTTGGCTAGAACTTGTGGCTCAAGTCAATTCATCCACTTGACTTTCCTTTATCTAGTGAGGGTTAACTAAGTGGTAGCAATGAACAATTCTCATCACAATTGAGAAGGATAACTAGGATAGGACTTCTAATTTTCATACCTTGCCAAGAGCCTTTTATAGTTGTTGGTTTATTTTTATCGCCATTTACTTTCATGCCTCTTATCAAAACCCCAAAACAACTCAAACCAATAACAAGACACTTTATTGTAATTCCTAGGGAGAACGACCCGAGGTTTGAATACTTCGGTTTATAAATTTTAGGGGTTTGTACTAGTGACAAACAACTTTTTGTATGAAAGGATTATTGATTGGTTTAGAAACTATACTTGCAACGAGAATTCATTTGTGAAATTCTATACCATCAAAAATTTAATCATCAGCACCCGACTGACTTTTTTCCTATCGGTAGGATACACTTCTCCCAAGTTTCGTTCTTCTCTTGAGCTTCCATTTCTGTATTCATGGCTTTTCACCATTCAGCTTTCTCATTGGCTTCCCAGACAGTTCTTGGAATGTCTTCTATCAAGAGTGTGGTAGAAAAAGCTTTTGCAATATTTGCTATTCCTTCTCTAGCCACCCTTATCGGATATCTTGAGTTACGGGAAACATGTTCTGGTAAGTACTGATTAGGAGGCATCCCTCTGTTATTGTTAGTGGCCTCATTAAAGGTATTGGGCTCTGGTTCTTCATGTTCCAGTGCTATACTGTTATTGTTAGTGGCCTTATTAAAAACAAGGAGTAAATTATCAGATTGGCAATTACTTACCTCTTGTCTGACATTCTCAAAAGGACTCTCACTGGTTGTATGTACCGAGTTATTTTCTACATTAAGTGAAGTATGCTCGGTAGCTCTATCTACTTGCTCTGTTTGAACAGTTTCTGGGCAACAAAGATTATTTAGCCAACTTGGTGGTTCATTATTGTTCTCTCCCTGAATGCTATGTTGGCGACTGAAGTAAAATTTGGATTTTAAAAAATCACAATCTATGGTCATATGAATACGATGAGAGATTGGATTATAGCACCTATACCCCTTTTGGTGTGTAGCATATCCAACGAAAATACATTTTTCTACACAAGGATCAAATTCGGTTCTATTGACTTTGGGGATATGGATAAAGACGGAACATCCAAATACTTGAGGTGGTAAAGTTAGAATAGGCGGGATTAGAGTCTGAGTAGCCAAGACTTGTAAGGGTGTTGTGTGGTGGAGAACTTGGGTAGATAGACGATTCAGTAAGTAGGCAGAGGTCGCTATAGCTTTAGGCCAAAAGGTTTTTGGAACTTGTGCATCAAAAAGCATGGCTCAAGTCATCTCAAGTAACTTACGATTTCGCCGCTCAGCCACACCATTTTGTTGGGGTGTATTTGGGTAGGAAGTTTGATGGATAAGACCATTTTTTATAAAAAAATCGCGCATTCATTGGTTTATAAATTCTCCACTATTATCTTAGTGAAGTACTTGGATTTTCTTGTTGAATTGAGTTTGAATAATTTGATAGAAAGCAAAGAATTTATCAGGCACTTCAGATTTATGTTTTAAAAAATATACCCAAGTCATGCAAGAGAAATCGTTCACAAATAACACAAAATATTGAAAATTATTATGGAAAATAGGGACTGGACTACCCACATATCAGAATGTATTAGAGAAAACTGGAATTGACTCTAGTGTTGGTTGGAGGAAAAGAAACTCTGTAATTTTTTGCACGAATACAAGTTTCACATTTGAGGGGTTCAGTGCTACTTGTAAAAAGACTAGGAAATAAAAACTTGAGGTACCCAAATGTAGGATGTACGAGACGCTTGTGCCATAACCAAAGTTGCCCAGTAACCGTTCCATGAGCAAGCATGGCATGACCCTAGTGTGCTACTTCATCGACGTAGTAAAGACCTTCTCGCTCAGTACCACACCCAATGATCTCCTTCGTAAGAATGTCCTGTAAAAGACAAAAAGTAGAGTACATGAGTACCACACAATTTAGTTCCTTTGTTACTTGACTAATAGACAATAATTTTGATGATAGTGCATGGACATAGAGGCAATTTTTTAGTTTCAATTTTTTTGAAAAAGTAATGGAGCCTCCTCCTTTAACAGTAATTAATTCTCCACTAGCTGTTTTAATATGGGCTTTTGAGGGTATAGTCAAGCTGTTAAAATCATGGAGGTCATGAGTCATAGTATCGGTAGCCCACAACTAGAAAATTGTTTAATACAGACATATTTGGTCTTTATTCCAGACAGATTTTTGGTTACTGATGAAATTGTCGACGGATTTTGTCCCTCTGTAAAAGCCTCGTCGAAAATTATTTACCGATGGATTTTTTTCGTCGGAAAATTACCGACGGATTTTTACCAGTTACCGACGGATTTTCCCTTTGTAAGTTCTCCATCCATTTCCCTGAAACGTCAAACTTTTCGACGGATTTTTCGTCGGTAATTATAGACAAATTTTTTGACGGATTTTTCATCGATAATTACAGACGAATTTTCTGTCGGTAATTGGAATCTTGGAAAACCATTCCAAACTCTAAATACAGACGGAAAATCCATCTAAAAATCCGTCGGTAAGGTAAAATAATTTTTTTTATTTTTTCATTGCAAAATAAACTTGTTTTCATACAAAATAAATATAAATTTAATAAATACAAATTTTTATCTATTTTGTATTCGAATATTTATAATATTTCAAAAAATAAACAAATTCATCGTATTATCAAACTAAAAGAAAAATACTATAAACAAACAAGTCAATATAATTCAAAACATAAACAAAGTGTATTGATACATCACCTATAAAAATAGATAACAACCATTCATCAACAAAGTGTATTGAGTAAATTAAAAGTTGTTAATGGGTATCCAAAGGGCTCTAAATAATTTTCCTCATACTAGTAAATTAAAAGACCTATGCTACAAGCAACTCCTATTCAATTTTCTAACTCATTTGAACAATTTTCGCTGCTCTAATAATTAATTTGTAACATAGGATTCATTAGATGAAGTTGGTGAAGGAGGTCCTGTGTTAATTCCACTTATCTCATCTGCAAACTTGCTCTTTCTACTGCTACTGCTCTCCATCATCCCAGTTTTTCGCACACGGTCACAAATGTTCTCTAAGACCATATCATCCATGTGCTGAAATAGTGGTACCTGAAAAAATAAATTTTTTTTAGCATCCAAGGCCTGTTCATCGCTTTAGAGTTTGGGCTAGTTCAGTTCATTTCTTTAGGACCCAAAAGAGAATTAACATCTCAAGTAGCTGATATGTATCAAAATCATGAAAGACATTTACTAGAAACAGAACCAGGCAGTTGATGTTACATTACTGAAGCAAGCTAGAACTATGGGGACACCATCACATGGTCCATCCACACCAGGAATGAAGTCCATTCTTAGGCCAATCTAGTTATAGGGTCTCACAATTGTGAACTTGAGGCCATTCTCTGCATGCTCAGCTATAGTCTTGCACAGCAATATAATTAAGTTAACAGAGAAAATAAAATCTAATTATAGCTAACCATAAAAGAGAAAAAAGTATATTCTTTACCTTATATTAGCCTATCGGTCATTTGCTTTGCACATGCATAAGACCATCTCTGCTTCTCTACTGGACCAAAGATACAAGGACTGACGTCTTCCTTTAGCATATAGTATTTAAGATCCTGCAGCATGAAAAAAGTAAGGGTTTATACAAGGGTACCAGCATCATATTAACCTAAATCCTCCATTTCTTTTGGAATTCTTTGCACCAGAAGATACCTAAGCAACGAACTTTGACAATTATGCCATGGCTTTCCAATATGGAGTCAACGTATAGGCCAGAACCAGCACAAGTGATGCAAAGCACAACACCTTTAGCTTTGCAATATGGAGTGAAACTTGACACAGATTGAAACAATAGGAAATAGTTATCTATGAGGTACATTAAGTGAAATTTTGCAATCAAGATTTATTTACTACCATGTAGTTCTCAGGTTCTAATAGCTCAAATATGGTTTAGGCAAACTGTGATTGGATTTCAGAAACAGAATCGTCGTTTTTCTGATCATAAGTCATTGAAGTGAACCGTCGGTTTACACTTTCAATAGGAGCATTGGCATAAATTAACAAACAGAAAATATTATAAATTAAAC
This sequence comes from Arachis stenosperma, assembly GCF_014773155.1. Lineage (NCBI taxonomy): Eukaryota > Viridiplantae > Streptophyta > Magnoliopsida > Fabales > Fabaceae > Arachis > Arachis stenosperma. The sequence goes on from NC_080385.1 coordinate 22,659,686, forward strand.
AAAACACATTAGAAGCAAAATCCAAAACCAATGTAAAAAAATCAAAGGTAAAAGTGGCCTCACTCTCCAAACAATAATTATAAACCAACTTTAATTAAAGGTAAATTAAAAAAAAAAAGAACATGACCTCACTTTTCAAGTATTTTAATTCTCATATCTGGAATTTTGGTTCCCATTGATTCAAAACTGAATTGTTAAAGCTAAGCTCCAATTTGATTCTTATTTTGCCATTGAAGCAAATAAATAACAAACTTTTCCATTATTATACTTTTCTCTACTATTCAATTTCTCCATCCCAAAAAATACAAACAAAAAAATACACGTACGTACGTGACAAACCCCAATTTGAGAGTTTGTCTTGTATTGAATTTAGAGTATTCTGATAACCTTTTGTCACATTTAGCCTATAAATTAGCATGGTTTTGTTATCTCTCCCGTATTTGTGCCTAAGTGTAAAAACATGCTTTTTAAGCCTTATTTTGATGAATTCTAGTTCCTCTTTGATTCTATAAGATGCCTTGATGTGTTTGCTAGTAATTCCAGGATTGAAATAGGCTAGGCATGGATCAAAGAAAGCAAGGAAGGAAGCATGCAAGTGGAGAGAAGCACAAAAAGCCAAAGAATTGATTTCGGCCAAGCACGCGTACGCGCACAAGGCGCTCGCGCGCACATTGCGACACAGGACAAGGACGCGCACGCGTACCGTGCGCGCACGCGTCGTAGCCCGCACGTGATTCTTTTATTACAACACGTGCCTGGCGATTTTGGAAGGTTTCAGCAACCAACTTTGGTGCCAAAATGCATATAAGAGCCAAGGATTGAAGGGGATTAACACACATTCACATCCATAGACTAATTTTACATCATTAGATAGATAGTTTTAGTTAGTTACATTTGTAGAGTGAGAAACTCCAACTTCTCTCTAGGATTCACCTTCATTTTCTCAATTCCCAACCATTCTCTGGTGAGATCTATTACAACACTCAATTTACTTTGTTCATATTGTAGATCATCTTCTCTAGTCTCAATTAGTGTTTGTAATTGTTCAATTCTTGTAGAACTTAGGTTTAACTTTGTTGTTTTGGATTCTATTGATTCATTGAAGATCTCATTTCCATTGTTGATTCATTGTTAATTGTTGTTAATCTCTTGTGTTGAATTACTTTGATTCTAAATCTTCTCTCAATTTTACTATGTCTTTCATTCTTGCACTCCAAATGTTTGAGAAAATGCCAACTTTAGAAATGGAGTAGTATTCCCTCACTTGGCCTAGTGGTTGAGTCATTGGAGACACTTGAATAATGGATGTCAATTGTTGATTAAGAATTGAGGATTGCTAATTGACTTAGAGTGCACTAAAGCTAGACTTCCCTAGGGTAAGACTAGGACTTGTGACTTGAGTTGGTTACTTTTACTTGACTTTCTTCTATAATTAGGGGTTAACTAAGTGAAGCAACACTCCTTCGTTATCACAATTGAGGGAAGCTATAGTGATGGAACTTCCAATGTTCAACCTTGGCCAAGGCTTTTGATGTTGATTGATTGTTGTTTTCTTTTATTCACACTTTTATGCCACACTCTTCAAGCCACAAAAAGACCACTTAACCAATACATGCACCCTTGTAGCATTCCTAGGGAAGAACGACTCGGGACTAATACTCTCGATTATAGATTGTAGATTTGTTTGATGATGGATTTTGCGTCGGTTTAGACTATACTACGATTGATCACTTGATAATTTCTATACCGGCAAAAATTCATTCGTCAAAAATGGCGCCGTTGCCGGGGAATGCGCATGAGTGCCATGTCTTTGGTTAATGTAAATATGTGAATATTGTGAATATGTTTGTCTTTTGTTTGTTTGTTGGTTTCCATTAGTTTTAGATCTCTATTAGTTTTGTTCTTATTTGCCACTATGAACTCTCATCCTTGTGGTTTTGGATATGACTATGACTATTTTGTAGGCGATGAAAACTTGAATGATGGCTCACATTATGGGATAGATGAATTTTCAGGAAGGGAGCCATATCCATATGAGCAATCATCATGGCAACCTTCCCCTTCAAGCTACTATGATGGTAATCCTTCCTATAATGCATATCATTCCTATGAATATGATGATTCTTATCATGGTTATACCTCTCAACCACCACCATTCTATGCACCATACTTTCAACCCACACCTTACTTCCACCAAGTGCCCACATATGATCCAAATCTATATTCCCCCTATGCATACCCTTGTGACGATTACGAACAAGCAACCCTTGAATCACCACCACTCCAACATTTTTACCCTCCAACCCAAGTCCCCATGGATGATGCACTTAGTATCATTCTTCAAGAGCAAGAAGAGCTCCAAACCGCCTTCACTAGTTTCACCTCTACCCTCCAAGAATTTACGTCCCGTACAATTTCACCCTCTACCAATAACCAAAATGACTTCCCACCTCAAAGCTTTGATGAATCTTCTTTCCAACCATATCATGATTTCTCCTCTCCGCCACAAACCTCCATGGAAGCATATCAATGTCCATTAATCCAAGAGCAATATGATCCTACTTATGTTAGTAAAGCGGAACAAGAATTAAGGGATCGTTTCAAGGAAGAAATGGATCGACTTCAAGCAACCATCCGTCAAAAGATAGATTCTTGGGATTCATATCACAAGCGAAACGAGTTCACGGATGATTGTGAGAAAGCAACCAAAGATGGAGGTATGAGAGAGACTTTAGAGTCTCAAGTTGGGCACAAGGAAATGGAGTGTGTGTTGCAACAAGCGGAGGAAATGAAGGTTGTTGAAGATAAAGAAGTGGAAGAAGATCTAGAGGAGGTTGAACAAGAAGGAAGTTCCGTCAATGAAAATAACTCTACATCAAGTGACAATGGTGATCTTGTTGAAGCTTCCCCCTTCGAATGTAAAGCCAATGTTGAGGAGGGTGTGCAACCTCCAACACATAACTTGATCAATGATAAAGGTTTGAAGGAAGTTAGCAAACAAGAAGAATTTAAAAAGAGTTATCAAAAGATGGAAATCGTCATGGGGGAGCCAAAGGAAGTGGAACCTACAACGTCAAGATCATTGAATATCTTCCTTGCTAAGTCGCCGTCCCAATCACAAATTGAGTGGGTAATCATCTCATCCTTTAATTTTCTTGGCCCATATCAATATGCGTTGTTAGAAACGGACGGTCAACTTAGAACTCTTTGCGGGTTAGAGAGTAAGAACGGATTAGATGTTGGTGGACAATGGAAAACAAGGCACATAAAGGACGGAAGATCAAACTTAGAGTTCCAAAAGTGGAGTGAAGCCAAATTCAATGGAACTAGGATGATGAGTATGAGTTACAAAGAGAATTCAATAAATTTGTCACCCTATTGGAAGCATGAAGATCAAGAAGAAAAGGGGTTGACAAATAAAGTATGGGACCCCGGAACATACATAGACCACTATCAACTTAAGGGCACTGTTACTTGCTTAGGCCCCCTTGAAGGCCTTGTACGTTTAAATTGGGACCCCGGAGGCTATTGGAAGAGCAAACATTGGTGGGAATTCGAAGAAGAGTACAAACATAAGCCACCATGACAACAAGCATCTCAAAATGTCCAACTTAAGGACTTTAACTAAAAAGTGCTAGGTGGGAGACACCCCACCATGGTAAACTCTTTCCATATTCTTTTAATTTGGTTTAATAAGTGGTTTGAGTTACCATTGTAGGTAGTTTTTCACTTCATAATTAGCTTGTTTGTGAACACTAGTTGCTAGCATATTAACATGTATGTTGTGCTTAGTAGAAATAGAATAAATCTCAAAACCAACTTGCATTTTAGAAAGTGTGTGATTTTGACTAAATAAGGAGTTGCAGGCACCATGGGGAGTCTTTGGGCAATTGGAGCTTTTAGGCATTTCAAAAAAAAAAAAAAAAAGAGGGGGTGGACGCGCGTGCACCATCTACGCGCATGCGTCCATGAGCGGATGCATAATCACCCATATTCCAGAGAGTTGGGCCTCTCATAGGCCAGCATTGTGCCTCAAGCCCAACTCACTCCACGCTTACGCGCACTATGTGCGTGCGCGTCCATACAATTATAAGGAAACGCACGCGTACGCACACCTGCCGCGTACGCGTCAATCGGCTGCTGCAACTTCTGGGCCAACACCCAGAGAGTTGAGCCGGCTCTGGGCAAACAATAAGCCCCTGGCCCAACTCAACTCGCGCGGACGCATACGTACCGCGTGCGCGTCCATAAACCAAGAAAAGAAAAAGACGCGAGCGCACGTATCGCGCTTGCGCGTCTTATGGTGAACTGCCAATTATACGCGGACGCGCACATGCCGCGTACGCGCAGGCCTAGTAGTGCAACCTCCAGGCCATTGACCAGAGAGTTAGGCCTCATGTGGGCCAACTTTAAGCCTCCAGCCCAACTCCTTGCACGCGTGCGCGCGCAGTACGCGCACGCGTCCTTGCCTATTTTGATCATCCATGCGTGAGCGCATTATGCGCGCACGCGTAGGTCCCTAGATCCTCCAATGCGCGCGGACGCGCACGGTGCGCGCGCGCGTCGATTCAAAATAATGATAACCTAATGCGCGACGCGCACTGCGCAGTCGCGCACCCCCATTTTTTCCCCCATTTTCATCTTCTTCCCCCTCTCACCCTCAACCGCCGCTGCTTCGCCGGCCACCACCGCACGGCCAACCCCTTCTCTCGCCATCACCCCAATCGCCCACGTCCTCTCCCTCTCTCGTCCATCCACCCCTGCCCGAACGCCAACCACCACAGCCACCTCTACCCGTCACCACCTTCACCACCGCCGGCGGCTGCGCCGTCGTCACCACCCACTCCCATTCGCTCTCTCTCTCTCTCATCCACTAGCCGCCATTCACTCTCTCTCTCTGCTCCCTTGCAAAACCGCGGCTGCCGTCACCCACTCACCGCCACCGTCCACGGCGGCACCTCTCAGTGATTACTGCCGACCCTGCCCAGTCCCATTTCCCTTTCCCATTCTCGGTTCTTCCCCGCTCCCAGGTTCCTGCTCCAATTTCTGTTCTCTTTAACTGTTCCTTTCCGTTAATTACTGTATATTTCTGTTAGTTAGTCTGATTTCAAATGTTGTATGTTAGGATTAGTTAGAAATAATTGCGGTTAGGTAGCTAGGGCTGGATAGAGGATTCTAGGCCTGATAAGTGCTCCGTTTGTGTTTATTTTCTGTTTGTTTGCTTGTTTGCTAAGTACCAAATTTGAGTCGCTCTGTATGCCATTTGTGCTGCCTGGATGCTTTCTTATTGCTACTGTGATTGGTTGATACTATATTCATGTTGCTTGTGCTATGTTGCAATCCGGGAACGTCCAATTTTAAACCGGAATGCTGCCCAATTTTCAAGAATTATTTTCTTCCTAGTCTTTATTGACAAATTGAACTTGGCATATTAATTCTTTGAACATTTGCCTAATGCACGCAAGTTCATAATTGGGCTAATTTCCGTCTTTTTTATCTGACTCCTGGAATTGACATTCACTGGCATTTTTAACCCTCTTGACCATCACTTTGAACCATGATGATGAACATGCCTATTCCTTATAAATTGTGCACATTGTTGGAAACATTGAATTCTTGGTTTATGGCTATGTTCTCTGATTCTTACTTGATGTCCATGTTTCAAGTTTAATTCACATCATGTTTGCTTGCCATCTATCTTACAGCCTGAAAATTGTTTTACTTGCTTTATGCTAAGTGTTTAATTGCCTATATTCTATTCTACTTTTCAGGATGTCGGATAAAGGGAAAGGAAATGCATCATCCTCCAAAAAGAGAAAGAAAACACCAAATCCCACTTTTGCTTCACTGCTTGCCTATGCTCAAAACCCGCTACATGATATGGATAAAGCAAACCAATTACTACCGGCTCAGGATACGGTCAAATTCCCCAATCTCTATTGTGAACTCAGATTCCCAAGCTACAATTCAAAGAATCTGAATACTGAAAAGAAGCTGGTTATTCCATCAGATTTGACCGACATCATCCACCAGCGTATTGACCGGATGGGTTTGGCCTTCTTGGATAGGGAATTGAGCCGGGTGAACCAATCTTGGGTGCAGGAGTTCTACTGCAATTTCTTCCGCCACACCCTTGATTCGGTACTTGTTAGGGGGATTGAGGTACCCATCACAGAGCAGGCCATAGAGGATGCCCTTACTTGCCGGCCTAGGACCAGTGACACTGATGCATTCATGCAGGCCGAAATAGACCTTCACTGCATGACTTTTGATTTTGAGGCATTGAGGGCAGTGGTAGCTACTCCGGATGCCCCTTGGGTTATGGATGCCGATAACACGGCACCCAAGGGGATGCACTTTAGTTATCTGAGCCGAGAGGCCAAGACTTGGCAGCAGATCTTCGCTCATTACGTCATGCCTACGACTCATTTCACAGAGATCCCAGTTGCCATGTTGATCTTGATCAGCTGTGTGATGGAGGGGAGAGATGTTTATTACCCCCAGCTGATCAGGCGGTTCATGTGGAGGGCTCACATCCGAGGTCTCTTTCCTTTTCCGGTCTTGGTCACTCAGATGATTCAGCGGGCCGGAGTTCCGTGGCACCAGGATGATGTATCACCACCTCCACCGCTCCCTCAGAAGGAGCCAGTTACTATTCCGTGGGGATCCTGGGTGCACGAGAGGCCCGCCTCGCGCCGTCGATCTCGAGCCAGAGCAGCAGTTGAGGGAGCTGGACCCTCTTCATGCTCAGCCCCTGCAGGAGCATCTACCGCAGCCGCACCTCAGCCGCTTTACCTGTTAGTTCAGCGTCTCTTCCGGTACATGGAGCGCAGCCAGCGCCAGATCATGCGTCGCCTGGATTGGATTGACCAGATGTTCGTGGCCCAGGGCCTTGAGCTGCCACCTCTACCAGAGTCTTCCGGTTCTGAGGAGGAGACCCATGAGGAGGAGCACGCAGATTTACAGACTGAGGGTGTTCATGTGGCTGAGCCAGCACATATGGAGGCACCACCTCAAACACAGGAGTCCCAGCCGGTACCACCGCCACAGCCAGAGCCTACCGGTGCACCTATCCCGGATCCTCAGGATTAGCATCAAGGACGATGCTTGATCTTAAGTGTGGGGAGGTAGCCGGTGGCATCATTAGATACCGGTGAACAATTTTAGCCACTTTTCTAGCTATCTCACTTTGCACACCTTTTGTGTATATTTGATGTATTTTGAGTTTATTTTAGATACTTTTACTGCTTGATACTTTTACTGCTTATTTTGGATTTATTTTGGATTTTAGATACTTTGATGCTTATGGATATCCTTGGATGTTTTAGATGATAGATTTCATACTTTTAGTTGGATTTTTCTTTATACATTTTTGCTTATCTTTATTTTTAGTTTGTAGTTGTGATTAGAAATCGTACTTTGGATTGCAAATATTTAGTCACCCTTTTTGCATAACATATTGGTTTTTAAGTGAAAAAGGAAAGGGTGAACTAAGAAATTTTTGAACTTTTCAATCACAACAATGTTTAGTCAAGCATTGAGATTTTTTCTCAAGAAGCTTAAATAGAGGGCATTAACCCAATTGATTGAAAGGAAATTTTTGGTGAAACTTGCTTGAATTTCATACTTTGTGAAGCATGTATTGAACTAAGAACACAAGCTTGTGAGACTTGAGCCTATTGATGTGGTTACATTCTACAACCACTTATTTTCCATTCCTGTGTGAAATAGTTCTCTTTCTATGATTGTGATCCTTGATTTGCTTGATTCTATATATCCATTTATTTCTTGTATTTATGCATTTATATGATTGAGGCCATTATTTCATTAGCCACTTACCCAAATAGCCAACCTTTTACTCTCCATTGTTAGCCAATTTTGAGCCTATGCTTAGCCAACTTATTCTCAATTTAGCTCATTACAAGCCCAAGGCGGAAAACCAATGAAAAGTCCTTGTTTGGATCTTTGATTAGCCTAGGCTAGTGAGAGTGTTTATTATTCAAGTTGGTGAGGCTTGGGAACATTGGATAGGATAAAAGGGGTAGTACACTTTCATGTTTAGGAATTGGGCACGTATTCATGTATTGATTAAATGTAGAGACCTTATGCATTGATGTTCTTGTATTTAGTTTGAAAGAAGAAAAACAAAAAAAAAAGAAAAAATATATAAAGAAAAGAAAAAAAAATGAATGAAAAAGAAAAAAAAAGAGAAAAAAAAATACATGATGATGAAAAAGAGAAAAATATATATAATGAAGAGGGGACAAAATGCCCCAAAGTGAAGTCAATAAAAAGGAATCAATGCATAGGTGTTATGAGTCAAATAAGAATGCATGAGTATGTAAGAAAAAAAGTGAAGAATGGGTAGTTAGGATAGTTTGCATTTGTATAGGTCATTAAATAGGTTAGGTGAGAAAGTCTATGCTAATCAAAGATTCAAATCCTAGTCCACTTAACCATAAATGATCCTACCTTGACCCTAACCCCATTACAACCTAAATGAAAGACCTCATGATGAATGTATGTATGCATTGAATAAGTGTTGATTGTTAGAAGAAAATCAAATTTTGGAAAATATGATTAGAAGAGAATTGAGTGAATTAACCCTTAAACACTTGAGTGAATAGAGCGGATACACATCCGGTGAGGGTTCAAAAGTTCAATCACATGTATTCACCCATATTATCTATATTCTTGCAAGTTTGAACTCTTTTTGATAATTCAATACAATTGTGGTTTGGACTTAATTCCTATTGCCTAGCTCTTGTGCTTACACATGATCTCTTGGAAATTGATTTGTTTGAACTAAGCATTTCCATTTGCTTAGATAATTGCATTTAGATAGGATTCATATAGTTTAGTTGCATTCAATGTCATAACCCTTAGTTCCTTCTTATTTTAGCATGAGGACATGCTAAGGTTTAAGTGTGGGGAGGTTGACAAACCCCAATTTGAGAGTTTGTCTTGTATTGAATTTAGAGTATTTTGATAACCTTTTGTCACATTTAGCCTATAAATTAGCATGGTTTTGTTATCTCTCCCGTATTTGTGCCTAAGTGTAAAAACATGCTTTTTAAGCCTTATTTTGATGAATTCTAGTTCCTCTTTGATTCCATAAGATGCCTTGATGTGTTTGCTAGTAATTCCAGGATTGAAATAGGCTAGGCATGGATCAAAGAAAGCAAGGAAGGAAGCATGCAAGTGGAGAGAAGCACAAAAAGCCAAAGAATTGATTTCGGCCAAGCACGCGTACGCGCACAAGGCGCTCGCGCGCACATTGCGACACAGGACAAGGACGCGCACGCGTACCGTGCGCGCACGCGTCGTAGCCCGCACGTGATTCTTTTATTACAACACGTGCCTGGCGATTTTGGAAGGTTTCAGCAACCAACTTTGGCGCCAAAATGCATATAAGAGCCAAGGATTGAAGGGGATTAACACACATTCACATCCATAGACTAATTTTACATCATTAGATAGATAGTTTTAGTTAGTTACATTTGTAGAGTGAGAAACTCCAACTTCTCTCTAGGATTCACCTTCATTTTCTCAATTCCCAACCATTCTCTGGTGAGATCTATTACAACACTCAATTTACTTTGTTCATATTGTAGATCATCTTCTCTAGTCTCAATTAGTGTTTGTAATTGTTCAATTCTTGTAGAACTTAGGTTTAACTTTGTTGTTTTGGATTCTATTGATTCATTGAAGATCTCATTTCCATTGTTGATTCATTGTTAATTGTTGTTAATCTCTTGTGTTGAATTACTTTGATTCTAAATCTTCTCTCAATTTTACTATGTCTTTCATTCTTGCACTCCAAATGTTTGAGAAAATGCCAACTTTAGAAATGGAGTAGTATTCCCTCACTTGGCCTAGTGGTTCAGTCATTGGAGACACTTGAATAATGGATGTCAATTGTTGATTAAGAATTGAGGATTGCTAATTGACTTAGAGTGCACTAAAGCTAGACTTCCCTAGGGTAAGACTGGGACTTATGACTTGAGTTGGTTACTTTTACTTGACTTTCCTCTATAATTAGGGGTTAACTAAGTGAAGCAACACTCCTTCGTTATCACAATTGAGGGAAGCTATAGTGATGGAACTTCCAATGTTCAACCTTGGCCAAGGCTTTTGATGTTGATTGATTGTTGTTTTCTTTTATTCACACTCTTATGCCACACTCTTCAAGCCACAAAAAGACCACTTAACCAATACATGCACCCTTGTAGCATTCCTAGGGAAGAACGACTCGGGACTAATACTCTCGATTATAGATTGTAGATTTGTTTGATGATGGATTTTGCGTCGGTTTAGACTATACTACGATTGATCACTTGATAATTTCTATACCGGCAAAAATTCATTCGTCAGTACGCACAGGTTCATTCTATTTATATGCATTCATTACTTTGCTGCATTCACTGGCACTAGAATAAAGGGCTACAAATTGATTCAGACTCTTCCTATTTCTTTTCAATCATGCTAGGTGTATAGTGTATATTAAATGTAAACTTGCAATTTGTAATGAGTTTGTACTTAATTTATTGCCTAATGCTTGAAACATATCTTATTCAGATTATTCTCCTCTGTAACATGGCATTTTTATGGTTCAAAATTTGGAAAAAATTTATCAAATCAATTGAAACTGATCTACCTTTTTATCATTGCAGACTTGTTATTTCCCTAATTCTCTATTCCGCTGAGAAACTGCATCCATTTGTTATCCGTGAAGATCATCGCGTTAGCGTGATTAAGGTCTATGTTAGCTTGTTCTTTCTAGTTTTGCATCGTGAAGCAAGACACATTATTAATAATTGGGAATAAATTTCAGGCAATATTATACACATGAAATGATAGCTCAGATCAAAATTCAAATAAAGCATCTACGCTTATAAGATTATTTAGTTATGGCAAATGAACCAAGCATTGAAAACACAAAACAGTATTTAACTAAGAGAATTAGGGAAACATAGCATTTTTTGTTCAGGATGGCCACCTTGAAGAATCAATGGAAATAACTAATTATTATTACAATTTATTTGTTTATTAACATAAATCATGACATGGAGTTGTGGGACAAACCTTATGGAAGTTGAATATCAAGTCCAGTTCATAGACCTGCAAATGGTGATGCAAGCAATACTGAATTAGAAAGATTTGAGAAAATGCTATATTCTGAGGAAGAGAAGAATGGTACATTAGGGTCTGAATGGTATTAATTGTTACCTTTAGAGGTGTTTATTCTTTTTTGGAAATTCCTTTAATGCCGGAAGACAAGAATGGTATAGTATTATTAGTATAGAATCATACAAGCAAGACTATAGGGAAAGAAACTCAAATTCATTAACCTTGATTTCAAATTTATACCCTAAAAAAAGATAGAGAATGAACTATGAAGTGTTTTTTAGTAGTGTTTATCTCTGGAAGCATCGATGAGAGCGAAGAAGCTCTGTTCAAGGTCATGGATGAAATCACCTTCGTTCTTTGACAAGAAGAGCTTGATGCGATGGTAACTCTCAAACATGGTTCAAACCTCATCTTTGTTCCTCTGCTTGGTGACGACCTCATCCTGTGACAGAGGCAGAGGAGGAGGAGTAGGCAGACGAGCTACGGTTTGAGGAGATTGTGGCAGCGGTGCAAGCAGCGGTGGTGTGGCAGTGGGGATTGCAGAAAGTGTCGTGCTTTTGCTTCTTCAATGGCTGCTAGGCGGACACCATTGGTTATGGTTAGTGCCGCTGAATGAGCAATCACTGCTGTTGTTTTATAAAATTGCGAAGGTAGAAAGAGTGAACGCAGGAGAAGGTGAAAAGGATGGGGACGAAGGCGACGAAGACGGTGGCGGAGAAATGCACATTAGGGTTCGAAATGGAACAACATGAGCAACACACATAGAAGAGCCAGAAAGGGGTGTGACGAGGCAATGGAAGTTCAGTGCAATTGAGGTTCGGTGCGGCGGCGGTGCAAGGTGTTGCTGCGCAAGGTGCGACGGCGGTGCAAGGCTGAGAAGCGCCACCAATAGAGCATTTGGAGGGGAGGGTGTGGAGGCGCGGGGAAGAATATGTGAAATGAGGAGGAGTTCGTAACGCTGAACTTTATTTTAATATTTCCGACAGAAAATTTTAAATTACAGACAGATTTTTTGTCTATAAATTTTGTCGGTAATCATTTTTCACGAAAAAATTAATTTTTTCGACAGAATTATCGACAGATTCTTTTTTCCATCTGTAATTTATGCTAATTTATTTTTTTTGTTTTCGACAAAAAATCCCTTGCAAATTTCGTCTGTATTTCCGTGGAATAAAATTCGTCGAAAATATCCATCTGTAATAACTAATTTTATAGTAGTGGCCCCCCAATCGAAAATCCATTCATTTATTTTTTTAATTGGATTCTGATTTTGGGTCTCCCTTTCATATTGAGTCGCGGCTTGGGTTGAGCAGCCAAGGAGTTCAGTAGTCCTTGCCCTTACCACCGCTACTGTCTTACTATCGCGACTTGCTTCCTCTCTTCTGGCCTCGCCAGTGCTGCTGGTGACCTCTGGGCCCTGGGTGCTCACAGTAGCGGCTCCCTTACTCTGATTTCTCGATGACTTAAGATTGTTTTTCCACCAATTTGGGTAACCCACAATCTTAAAGCAATTTTCTTTGGTGTGTTTCTTCTTTCTTCTTCCACCAATTCCTTTTTAATCTGAATTGCCCATAATGGATAATTATCTCCATTTAATTTGAAACCAATTGACAAATTGTCAAAATTGGTTTGTGATGATTGCATGCTAAGACTATTGCTTAGCATATTTGCAATTTGTAATGTCAATTCGTCAGAAATGGTTGATTTTGAGTTTCTAGAACCTAACTCTGCTCTGATACCATGTTACCATGGTACAAAGGGTTTAGGAAAGAAAAGAAGAATTATTTAAAAAAATATCATTTGTTATCATTCTCACTTGTGATTATAAGGTTCTTATCAATATATAGACCAAGAGTATGCTAATGAGTACGCTAATTATGAAATAATATTCTAATAAATTACATTGATTTTTTCTGACCCTCTTTAATATTTTCCTGATTTTGTTCCCTAATTATGATATTCTAATACTATATAGATAAAAAAATATCCACACGTATAAATTTTATGTATTTAGCTTAGATTAATGATACCAAGCGTTTGTCAACACATCTGAATATTTTAAGTGAAGTTGTGTCAATTATGAAACCATTAGAAAGTGACATAATTTTGTTCTATTTTAATAACATAAATTAGTTGTTGTAATTTACCATTAATAACTAGCTTTTTTTTAACTTGATGTGTTATTAAACCACTCAGCAAATTGGTTTTTGATAGTTCATGTGTGTTTTTTTGTTGATAATTTGTCATTAAAATCAATTATAAAGAACCATTTATTTTTTTAATTAATAATAATGTTTAAAATTTAATATTTTTAGATTAATTTAATTTTTATTTTTTGAAAAGACATGAACAAATTTTAATGGAAAAAATTAGTTAAAAAATATATTTTTTAATTATTTCATATATAATAATAAATAAATACATTTGTTATTTAAATATGATGTGTTCTGAGGGTTATCTGAAACGTTGATTTGTGCTTGGACATGAGGTCCAAATCCTTTTGTATGGAAACATCCGACTTGATGTGCCGAGGTGCCGCCTGTCCGAGTTCCTCGTGCGGAGGTGGGGTTCGTACCTGCAAGAGACTCTGATGCTTAAGTTAGCAAGGACTTTAGACAGGTTTTTAGTAGATTAGAACGTACCTTATACCTGAGGAGTGTCAATGTATTTATAGTAGAGTCAGTAACCACCTTTGTTGGAGTAGTTCCATCTTTATTGATGGATAACTGTTCCCTTTATCTTGGGAGTCTGTTGGTGCACAAAATTGTGATCATCAATGGCGCCATCAACATGGTACGCTCAATTGCAATCTCAACTCTTTATCACAACTTCGCACAACTAACCAGCAAGTGCACTGGGTCGTCCAAGTAATAAACCTTACGCAAGTAAGGGTCGATCCCACGGAGATTGTTGGTATGAAGCAAACTATGGTCATCTTGTAAATCTCAGTCAGGCAGATTCAAATGGTTATGAATGATTAATGAATAAAACATAAGATAAAGATAGAGATACTTATGTAATTCATTGGTGAGAATTTCAGATAAGCGAATGGAGATGCTTTGTCCCTTCCGTCTCTCTACTTTCCTACTGTCTTCATCCAATCCTTCTTACTCCTTTCCATGGCAAGCTGTATGTTGGGCATCACCGTTGTCAGTGGCTACAGTCCCGTCCTCTCAGTGAAAATGTTCAACGCGCTCTGTCACAGCACGGCTAATCATCTGTCGGTTCTCAATCAGGTTGGAATAGAATCCAGTGATTCTTTTGCGTCTATCACTAACGCCCAGCCTTCAGGAGTTTGAAGCTCGTCACAGTCATTCAATCATTGAATCCTACTCAGAATACCACAGACAAGGTTTAGACCTTCCGGATTCTCTTGAATGCCGCCATCAATTCTAGCTTATACCACGAAGATTCCGATTAAGGGATCCAAGAGATATCCACTCAATCTAAGGTAGAACGGAGGTGGTTGTCAGGCACACGTTCATAGGTGAGAATGATGATGAGTGTCACGGATCATCACATTCATCAAGTTGAGGAACAAGTGATATCTTAGAACAAGAATAAGCCGAATTGAATAGAAGAACAATAGTAATTGCATTGATACTCGAGATACAGCAGAGCTCCACACCTTAATCTATGGTGTGTAGAAACTCCACCGTTGAAAATACATAAGAACAAGGTCTAGGCATGGCCGTGAGGCCAGCCCCATGATCTAAGATAGCATAAGACTGATCAAAGATAGCTACCCCGATGAGAATACAAAAGTAAAAGGTCCTATATGTAAAGAACTAGTAACCTAGGGTTTACAGAAATGAGTAAGTGATATAAAAATCCACTTCTGGGCCCACTTGGTGTGTGCTTGGGCTGAGCATTGAAGCTTTCATGTGTAGAGACTTTTCTTGGAGTTAAACGCCAGCTTTTGTGCCAGTTTGGGCGTTTAACTCCCATTCTTGTGCCAGTTCCGGCGTTTAACGCTGGGCAGTTTTGAGCTGATTTGGAACGTCGGTTTGGGCCATCAAATCTCGGGCAAAGTATGGACTATTATACATTGCTGGAAAGCCCAGGATGTCTAATTTCCAACGCAATTGAGAGCGCGCCAATTGGGCTTCTGTAGTTCCAGAAAATCTACTTCGAGTGCAGGGAGGTCAGAATCCAATAGCATCTGCAGTCCTTTTCAGCCTCTAAATCAGATTTTTGCTCAGGTCCCTCAATTTCAGCCAAAAAATACCTGAAATCACAGAAAAACACACAAACTCATAGTAAAGTCCAGAAAAGTGAATTTTAACTAAAAACTAATAAAAATAAAATAAAAACTAACTAGAACATACTAAAAACATACTAAAAACAATGCCAAAAAGTGTATAAATTATCCGCTCATCACAACACCAAACTTAAATTGTTGCTTGTCCCCAAGCAACAGAAAATCAAATAAGATAAAAAGAAGAGAATATGCAATGAATTCCAAAAACATCTATGAACATCAGTATTAATTAGATGAGCGGGGCTTTTAGCTTTTTGCCTCTGAACAGTTTTGGCATCTCACTCTATCCTTTGAAATTCAGAATGATTGGCTTCTATAGGAACTCAGAATCCAAATAATATTATTGATTCTCCGAGTTAAGTTTGATGATTCTTGAACACAGCTACTTTATGAGTCTTGGCCGTGGCCCAAAGCACTCTGTCTTCCAGTATTACCACCGGATACATACATGCCACAGACACATAATTGGGTGAACCTTTTCAGATTGTGACTCAGCTTTGCTAGAGTCCCCAATTATAGGTGTCCAGGGTTCTTAAGCACACTCTTTTTGCCTTGGATCACAACTTCATTATTATTTTTTTTCTTTTTTTCTTTTTCCTCCCCTTTTTTTTCGTTTTTTTTTTTGTATTCACTGCTTTTTCTTGCTTCAAGAATCTTTTTTATGATTTTTCAGATCCTCAGTAACATGTCTCCTTTTTCATCATTCTTTCAAGAGCCAACATTCATGAACAACAAATTCAAAAGACATATGTACTGTTCAAGCATACATTCAAAAGTCAAAAGTATTGCCACCACATCAAAATAATTAATCTGTTATAAAATTCAAAATTCATGCAATTCTTCTCTTTTTCATTTAAGAACATTTTTCATTTAAGAAAGGTGATGGATTCATAGGACATTCATAACCTTAAGGCATAGACACTAAGACACTAATGATCATAAGACACAAACATAGATAAACATAAGCATGAAAATTCGAAAAATAGGAAAATAGAGAACAAGGAAATTAAAGAACGGGTCCACCTTAGTGATGGCGGCTTGTTCTTCCTCTTGAAGATCTTATGGAGTGCTTGAGCTCCTCAATGTCTCTTCCTTGCCTTTGTTGCTCCTCTCTCATGATTCTTTGATCTTCTCTAATTTCATGGAGGAGGATGGAATATTCTTGGTGCTCCACCCTTAGTTGTCCTATGTTGGAACTCAATTCTCCTAGGGAGATGTTGATTTGCTCCCAATAGTTTTGTGGAGGAAAGTGCATCCCTTGAGGCATCTCAGGGATTTCATGATGAGTGGGATCTCTTGTTTGCTCCATCCTTTTCTTAGTGATGGGCTTGTCCTCATCAATGAGGATGTCTCCCTCTATGTCAATTCCAACTGAATAACAAAGGTGACAAATGAGATGAGGGAAGGCTAACCTTGCCAAGGTAGAGGACTTGTCCGCCACCTTATAAAGTTCTTGGGCTATAACCTCATGAACTTCTACTTCTTCTCCAATCATGATGCTATGAATCATGATGGCCCGGTCTATAGTAACTTCGGACCGGTTGCTAGTGGGAATGATTGAGCGTTGGATAAACTCCAACCATCCCCTAGCCACGGGTTTGAGGTCATGCCTTCTCAGTTGAACCGGCTTCCCTCTTGAATCTCTCTTCCATTGAGCGCCCTCTTCACAAATGTCTATGAGGACTTGGTTCAACCTTTGATCAAAGTTGACCCTTCTAGTGTAAGGGTGTTCATCTCCTTACATCATGGGCAAGTTGAATGCCAACCTTACATTTTCCGGACTAAAATCTAAGCATTTCCCCCGAACCATTGTAAGGCAATTCTTTGGGTCCGGGTTCACACTTTGATCATGGTTCTTGGTGATCCATGCATTGGCATAGAACTCTTGAACCATTAAGATTCTGACTTATTGAATGGGGTTGGTAAGAACTTCCCAACCTCTTCTTCGGATCTCATGTCGGATCTCCGGATATTCACTCTTTTTGAGTTTGAAAGGGACCTCGGGGATCACCTTCTTCATGGCTACAACTTCATAGAAGTGGTCTTGATGCACCCTTGAGATGAATCTCTCCATCTCCCATGACTCGGAGGTGGAAGCTTTTGCCTTTCCTTTCCTCTTTCTAGAGGTTTCTCTGGCCTTAGGTGCCATAAATGGTTATGGAAAAACAAAAAGCAATGCTTTTACCACACCAAACTTAGAAGGTTTGCTCGTCCTCGAGCAAAAGAAGAAAGAAGAGAGTAGAAGAAGAAGAAATAGAGGAGATGGAGGGGTCTTTGTGGTTCGGCCAAGTGGGAGAAGTAGTGTTTATGTTGTGTGAAAATGAAGGAGTGAAGATGGGTTTATATAGGAATGGAGAGGGGGTGTATGGTTCGGCCATTATGGGTGGGTTCAGCCGTTATGCGCGCCAATTGGGCTTCTGTAGCTCCAGAAAATCCACTTCGAGTGCAGGGAGGTCAGAATCCAACAGCATCTGCAGTCCTTTTCAGCCTCTAAATCAGATTTTTGCTCAGGTTCTTCAATTTCAGACAGAAAATACCTGAAATCACAGAAAAATACACAAACTCATAGTAAAGTCCAGAAAAGTGAATTTTAACTAAAAACTAATAAAAATAAAATAAAAACTAACTAAAACATACTAAAAATAATGCCAAAAAGCGTATAAATTATCCGCTCATCATCTGTTAAGATCTCCCTTCTAGATGTACCGGAGGGATATTCGGAGGTAATTACTTGGTTGGGCAAGTAGAGCTGGACCCCTCTATCGGTGTCCAACCTCTTAGAGGTCGGGTATGGGATAGAGGCCACCTTCTAAGGTTGGGGCCTTTATCTGTATTGGGTCTCGCTTTATGTTTTGGACCAAGGTATGAACAGTGCCCCTACTTGAGTCCAAACTTTAGAGAGGTCGGGCCCAAGCATTTTGACTTTGACGTTGGTCACCTGACTGTTTTTGAAATTTTGAACGTTACCCCCTTTAAATGGAGAACAAACGTTACGCGATAGTTTCTCTTGGATTTCACGCATATTTTGATGAGGGTAGTAACGGCGGCTATGCCCCTGTCACCCTTTATAAGGTGTTATCTGTTCTCCTTTTCCTCTTTTTACATTTCTAGAATAATTTTGTTTCTACTCTCTTTGTGAAACAGTGTTAGTTTTTCCTTTCAATTTCTTGCTTTTCTAGAGGCTTCAGTTTTGAGATTTTTCCTTCTTATTCTTTCTGGAGCTCTGTCTTAGGAAAGGGACATTCGTGTTTTTGCTGATTGACATGCCCACCTTTGATTCGCATCTCCTTCAAGGTTAGTTCTTTACTTGTTTTGAATACTTGTCTTGTGATTCTGAGTCTTTCTTGTCTATGTGTGAAGATTATGAAAAAAAATCTGTTTCTTGTGAGGATGCAATTCTTCTTCTCTTCCCTCTTTCAAAAAAAATGCTGAGACTAAAACTGCTATCTTCTAGTTGTTTTGTAAAAAAGAAAAACGTTTGCTTTGAACTGTGTTGCTTTTGTCTATCACCGTGGGTTCTATTTCCCCCAGATGGCGTCGTTGCTATGCAACGATATTGCATAAAAAGGACACCATTTGATTGTTTCAGAGAAAATGTGAAGAAAATGGATTTCGCTGATTCTGTTGACTTTGTTCGACTTACTTTGGGCGAGGTCCAACTTCTTTTAGTAATAATTTTTTACTTTGCATTTGTAGGTATAGCCTTTGTAACTCACCCTGTCCTTTCGAGTATGTCGACCAAAGTCCCTCCTAGTCTTCGAGCTTGGGTAGAAACTACTGTCTTTTCTTGTGTTCCTGTGACCGATAGAAAGTATTGTTAGGAGTTTCGTAGGAATTATAGTATTTGGGAGAACAGGAAAGATGAGAGAAATTATGAAATTGTGGCACCCGATTCGAAAGAGAGGGTGTGTTTCCTCCCTTTAGAGGACTCTGAGCGACCATTCTTTTATGCCTATGGCTATTTTTTTACCCAGCTAGGTATCCGATTTTCTTTTACTGCTTTTGAAATAAATGTACTGTGGTCGTGCAACTTGGCCCCTTCTCACTTGCATCCTAACTCTTGAAAATATACCAGCTTCTATGTCGGGATCGGAGTTGGATGTCCGACCTTCTATGAATATTTTCTTTTATCTCTTTGTTGCGACAAAACCCTATAGTTCCACGAAGAAGTCAGGATGGATATCCTTCTGAGCTGTTCAAGGTGGGAAGGTTTTTGCCATCTTCGATGATTCCTTTCATGATTTTAAGAATTACTTTTTTAAGGTCCAGGGTGTGGAGGGAGTCCGACCTTAGTTTTTGGCCAAGAATCAAGAGCCTCTTGTCCCCTTATATTGGCAAGACACATTGGTCACCCTTAAGCCTGACGTTAAAGACATAGATGACCTTGAAAGGAGTGTTGTAGACTTAGGGGTGTTCAGATCCAAATCGGTCTAAAAAAAACTGTGAACCACATCGATCTAAACCAAAACCCGTTTCAAACCACTCAATTTTGGATGTTTTCTGGATTTTAGATCGGTTTTATTTTGGTTCGATTTGGTTTGCGATTCCACTCAAAACAATTAAACCGAACCGCATATAATAATAATAATAATAATAATAATAATACCCATTCTCCCTTACCTTTCCCCACACAGCGCTGCACACACTCATTCTCCTTCCCCCAAACATACAAAAACCCTAATGAGTAATGGCCTAACCTAAAGAAAGAAACCCTTCTCACAATTCTCCACTCTTACTCACTCTCACCAGGTCACCAAATCGTATCTCACAAAGTCACAGAGTCACACACACCTCACTCAATCTCACTCATTCTCACCGTCACACACCAACGCCGTCCGTGGCCACCCCTTCTCAATGATGCCCTTTGCCGCCTCCTCTTCTTGGTGGCGCCGCTGTTGTCTCCTCTTCTCGGGGACGCCGCTGCCGCCTCCTCTTCTTGGTAACATAATCGTTTCTACTTTTTTACATGATGATCATATCAAAGTACACATGATTTTCTAGTCTATTTTAAGCTTAATCATAAAAAAAATCAATATTATATATGTGTCTTTAATTTTCAAACTATAGTTATAATAATAATATCCATGCACCACCCCAACCCTGTTTTCTTGATAACTTTTTTATTAAAAATAAAAAGAAACAATTTTTCTCCTCTATTTCTATTAATGTATTGAATTTGAAGTCAATCTATTATTGTTACTTTGACAATCTGTTATGTTAAATTTGTTATTTTTGACAATTTGTTCTTGTTATCTTTGAAAATCAGTTATGTTAAATTTTGTGTTGTATTTTTGCAGATTTTATATTTGTTTAGTTGATTTTAGCTTTTAATTTGAAAGTCAACAATGTCAACTTCATATCCCTAGGTAATATTGTTATTTTGTAATGTGTATGTTGGTAACAATTTAATATGTTGATTAATTGAGAAAAATATTAAAATAACATAAACTGATTTTGGTTATCACAGGATGTTCAAAGCAATGAGCCAAAATTTACCAGTGCTACTCCGTCCACTTTTGAATCAGTTAGATCTTCGAGACAGTCAGAGTCGATGTCGCCGCCACAGCCGCAGCCGCAGCCACAGCCACAAACGCAGATGCAGATGCAGCCACCATCGCTGCCGCCATGCAGTGATTAGAACAATGAAGGAACTAGATCTAAGAGGAAGAGAGGCAAAGTAAATGTTGCTAATGAGTCAACTAATCATGGCCAGTCTGAGAAACAAGGTACAGGTAACACTAAAAAACCTATTAGACCTAGATCTTGGACTTGGGAGCATTTTAAAAAAGATGAAAGTGGTCCCAAACCTAGGGCTATATGTAAGTGGTGTGGAGCATCTTATGCAGCTGATTCACATAAAAATGGTACTAGAAATCTTAATAGTCACTTGTTGATTTAGTGTAGAAAATTTTCAAAAGGTTTACTTGATCCCACACAAAAAATACTTGTTATGCAGCAACTTAAAAAGGAGAAGAAAATGGGATGGGTAATTGTTTGACTGATGTATCATTTGATCCTGATTTATGTAGACAAGCTCTTGCTAGAATAATAATTGTAGATGAGCTGCCTTTTAGATTTGTCAAAGGAGAGGGGTTCGTTATTTCATGAGTGTTTTGCAGTCAAAACTCCATATTCTGGGCAGGATATCAGTTGCTAGGAATTATTGAAACTTGTTCATGAATGAAAACCAAAAGTTGAAGAGTGTTTTTATAAACTCAAATCAAGCTCTTTGTATCACTGCACATTTTATTGATCAAGATTGAAAGTTGTTAAATATAATTCTTAACTTTTGTCTCATCAAGAATCATAAAGGTGAAATAATTGGTAGGTAGATAGAAAAATATCTTTTAAATTGGAAAATAAGTAGAGTCTTTAGCATCACAATTCATAATTGATGAGCGGATAATTTATACGCTTTTTGGCATTGTTTTTAGGTAGTTTTTAGTAAGTTCAAGCTACTTTTAGGGATGTTTTCATAAGTTTTTATGTTAAATTCACATTTCTGGACTTTACTATGAGTTTGTGTGTTTTTTTGTGATTTCAGGTAAATTCTGACTGAAATTGAGGGATTTGAGCAAAACTCTGAAAAAGGCTGACAAAAGGACTGCTGATGCTGTTGGATTCTGACCTCCCTGCACTCGAGATAGATTTTCTGGAGCTACAGAACTCCAATTGGTGCGCTCTCAACGGCGTTGGAAAGTAGACATCCAGGGCTTTCCAGCAATATATAATAGTCCATACTTTATTCGGAAATTGACGACGTAACTTGGCGTTGAACGCCAAGTTCATGCTGCTGTCTGGAGTTAAACGCCAGAAAAACGTCATGATCCGGAGTTGAACGCCCAAAACACGTCATAACTCGGAGTTCAACTCCAAGAGGAGCCTCAGCTCGTGGATTGATCAAGCTCAGCCCAAGCATACACCAAGTGGGCCCCGGAAGTGGATTTATGCATCAATTACTTACTCATGTAAACCCTAGGAGCTAGTTTATTATAAATAGAACATTTAACTATTGTATTAGATGTCTTTTGACCACGTTACATCTTTGGTCTCAGTTTTGTTTTATTCTTCATCCTAAGAGGCTATTGATCACGTTTTAGGGGGGCTGGCCATTCGGCCATGCCTGGACCTTTTACTTATGTATTTTCAACGGTGGAGTTTCTGCACACCATAGATTAAGGGTGTGGAGCTCTGCTGTACCTCAAGTATTAATGCAGTTCTATTTTCTTTTATTCAAATCTCTCTTATTCTTATTCCAAGATATTCATTCGTACCCAAGAACATGATGAATGTGATGAGTAAATAACCCTCATTATCATTCTCACTGATGAACGCGCGTGATTGACAACCACTTCCGTTCTACATGCAACAGAGCTTGAATGTGTATCTCTTAGATTTCCCAACAGAATCTTCGTGGTATAAGCTAGATAGATGGCGGCATTTATGAGGATCCGGAAAGTCTCACCTTGTCTGTGGTATTCCGAGTAGGATCCTGGGAATCCGGAAAGTCTAACCTTGTCTGTGGTATTCCGAGTAGGATTCCGGTAATGAATGACTGTGACGTGCTTCAGACTCGCAAGTGCTGGGCGTTAGTGACAGACGCAAAAGAATCAAGGGATTCTATTCCAGTAGGAGCGGGAACCAACCAGTGATTAGCCGTGCTGTGACAGAGTGCGTGAGCGTAGTTTTCACTGCGAGGATGGGATGTAGCCATCAACCATGGGTGATGCCTCCAGACGATTAGCCATGCGAGTGACAGCCGCAGAGGACCATTTTCCCGAGAGGATTGAAAGTAGCCACCGCTGATGGTGAACCCCTATACACAGCTTGCCATGGAAAGGAGTAAGAAAGATTGAGTTGAAGCAACAGGAGAGCAGGCGTCCTTGGGCCATACAGCATCTCCATGCGCTTATCTGAAATTCCCACCAATGAGGCTGCATAAGTATCCCTTTTATTATTTCTTTTCTTTTTATTATTTGATTTTCTAAATTCCATAATTTTATCTGCCTAACTGAGATTTACAAGGTGACCATAGCTTGCTTCATACCAACAATCTCTGTGGGATCGACCCTTACTCACGTAAGGTTTATTACTTGGATGACCCAGTACACTTGCTGGTTAGTTGAACGGAGTTGTGGATTCAACCAGTGCCATAATAATGATTTCTCTCACAATAATTTTTGTGTACATACTAAAGAGCCAATATTGTTGATCACAATTTCGTCCACCAATAATGCTAGTTCAATTGATGTCAACATTTGTTACTTGAAAGGTAGAATGGAGGATTGGAATTCACATCCTTTAAAAGGTGAAAATTCGCATGTTAGGTTTTGTGCTCATATCTTGAACTTGGTGGTGAATGATGATTTGAAGGATATGCATTCTTCAATTAGTAATATTAGGAATGCTGTTAGATATGTTCGTACTTCTCCTAGTCGCATGGATAGGTTTAAAAGTTGTATTAAAGAGGCTAGGATCCAAGACCGCTCTTTTGTGTAATTAAATGTCCCTACTAAGTGAAATTCCACTTACATAATGCATGATAGTGCTTTAAAATTTCAAAAGGCCTTTAAGAGATTAAGTGAAAGGGACGCTGAATTTGTAATGATGCAAGGGAAAATTCCAAAGAATGAAGATTGGGATAATGCAAGATGCTTTGTGAGGTTTTTGAAGATTTTTTCCAATGTAACCAAAAAAAAGTCTCAGATTCTACATTTGTGACCTCTTCTTCATATTTTCATCGCTTTTGTTCAATTCTTAGTTCTTTGAAAACTTGGGCTGATAGTAATGACATATTACTTAAGTATATGTCTACAAAAATGAAGGCTAAGCATGATAAATATTGGGGTAAATTGAGAAACATGAATATGATGATTTTTGTTGCTGTGGTACTTGACCCTAGATACAAGATTAAGTTTGTTGAGTGGAGTTTTCAAAGGTTGTTTGAGAAGGAGGATGCTGATTTCTTATGTGGTAAGGTGAAGGAAGTATTCAATGGCTTGTTTAACAGTTATAGAGTTGCTTTCAATAGTGATCATGCACACCAATCTGCACAACACATCCAAGATGTGGATATGGATGATAGTGCCTTTGATGATGTTTACTTTACAGCAATATTTGAAAATGATGTACAAACAAGTGAGAGTGTCAACACAAATAAAGTGGATTTATATCTCATGGAGTTCTTGGAGAAACCAGTTAATCTAAGTAGTTTTGATATTTTAACTTGGTGAAAAGTGAGCTCTAACAATTACAAATATCATGTTCTACGTTAAATTGCGAGGGATATTCTAGCTATACCGGTGTCAACGGTTGCTTCTGAATCTACTTTTAGCACTGGAGGTAGAGTGCTCCCTCAATATAGAAGCTCTCTTACCCCGAAAACTGTTGAAACTTTGATTTGTGCACAAAATTTGGTTCTGATTCAATTCATTGCCAATTGACCTTGAGGAGTCTTTTGAATAATTTGAAAAACTTGAGAAAGGTAAAGTTCTTTATTATTATGTTTTATTCTATCTACATTTATTTATTAATTTTACTACTTGATAATATGTTTAATTACTAATATTTATTTTATTATATTTTATTATAGAACTTGAGCAAATTCCTCAACTAATAGATGAAGAAGACTCTGGTGATGAATCTGATTAGTGATCGGTGCTTTACCTCTCAACTTGGAGTTTTTGATGTTATATTTTTATTAAGACTTTGTTATGTTATTTAATTTTGTGTTGTTGAGACTTGTTTAGTTGTTCTTATGTTGAAAAATTATTATTCAAGACTTGCTGAATAGGTTGGATTGTTGGATATTTGGACATGTTGCTTTATAATGTTTAATGAGGTTTACGTTTTATTATTATGTTAGATTGTTGGACAGGTTATTAAATCTGTAAATTAAGTTATTATTTTTTATTTAAAAAACCACAAATCTAAACCGATCCAAACCGCTTGTAATCGGATCAGATTTCCAAAAAAAAGTTCATCCAATCCAAACCGCACCGCACATAAATTAAGCATTCGAATTGTATGACTTTTTCCCTTAAAACTGAATCAAACCACATCGCGAATACCCCTAATTTGAATTGGAGCAGATGAAGGGAGAGATCGGAACAATGTGCAGTAAGAGAGAGAGAGAGAGAGAGCGTAAAGTTTGAAAGAGCGTGTGAAGGAGATAGAGAAAAAGTTGCTTGTTGGAAGAAGAAGAATAAGTAGTAACAAGAGATTCGTTTTCTTTCTTATTTCTTTGTTAAAAGATTGGGTAACGGTAAAAGAGGTTAAAGTACTTGAATATGGATGATGATAAAATGTTGATTTGAGAATTTGAATAAATTACCATTTATACCCATGAAAGATACAGACGCTAACAAATGTACCTATATAAGAATGAAACGACGATTGTAACCACGGAAGATGGCCTCTGTGTGCCAAGAGTACCCGGGCGTTGATTATGCAATTAGTCTGTTAGTTTCCAAACCTACATGGTAACAAAAACCTCCCAAACCTATCTACGTGTGTTATTACTTTGACATGTGAGTGTTTCAGAGCCAAGTGATACAAAGATTCAAACCCTAGCATTCCTTTCTTCTCCAATTTGAACTTTGACCTAGAAATTGACAGTATTACATTTTGCATTGGTCCTAAAATATGAACCGTGGTAGAAAACAACCCTTTAACCCTGAGTGATGTCTCTACGCAAATTTAACTTGGCTACAAGTAATGCAAGTTGCAGCAACGCTTTGAGTTTAAAGTAGAAGAAGGAAAAGAAGCTTGATGGGAGATGTTTCTGTGGGATGGAGATTGCATTGATGGAGTTTGGCACGATGATGAATCCAAAGAGATGGTTCATCCGATGTCCTCTCTGGAAGGTAATGGATATGCGTTTATTTTTTTGTGAATGTTCTCCCTTTTTTTTTGAATTTTAGTTGACACTGGGGTGGGTATATATGTTAATATTCCTGGCAAGAGACTACAAATATTTTGTGTGGGTGGATGAGATCGAAGAAAGTTGGGAGGGTCTGGCAAAATCATTAGTTAAAAGAAATATGGAGCTTTCTCATGCGAGACAATAAGATGGATTGACAATTATTGCAGTTGTAGGGGAGAATCATGAGGTTTTATCGATGATGATAAAGAAGATGAAAAAAGTTAAGCCTAAAGTTAAGAGGAGCAAATTATTACTTGCAACTATGGCCTTGGGGTGATGTTTTGTGTAACTTGTAACTTGAATTTAGTGATCAAAATATAGGAAGTTTGTATTTTTAGATCGTTGTTGTCTATGAAAATGGTTTCTTGTTCTTCGAATGAATAGAGATTGAAAACAATACAACGGATCATGTGATTTATAAATGTTTGACATAATTAGCCATGAATGATTGATCATTTAACAAGTTAAACTATAAATCATTTCCATATATGACAAAATAGTTCTTTTATCAATTGGCCTGATGATCTAAATATGCATTTTCATACATTCCTTAACCATATCATTGTAATTCAATAATACTAATTCCAATGCTAAACAAGAATAGCAACATCAATGGTAAAATGAAAATGTAAACCATAAATACTGTATTTCCATAAAGAAACATAAGACTAACAATAAGACTTTAGCTCCTCTGTCTAGTAAATCAAAATACCAAAAGACAAGCATAAGAGTATAGTAGCTCTCTTGATTACATGATAATACCAAAACAAGTAAACAAAATGCTAATGTAACCAAAACAAGACATCAATCTGCAATATAGTTTTCATCATGTAAACATCTGAGGGAAAACTCCATCCCCAACTCCAACCGGACTTGCCTAACAGGAACATTAGCATTGCTCTGAGAAAAAACTGGAGGCTGATATGCATCTTCATCACTTGCTATACTCCTCAGTTCTTCTAACTCATAACAATGATATCCAATATTTTCATCAAAGTAGTCCTCTTCATCAAAAGGGATATAAAAGGATGGAGGCTTTTCAAGATTAGGGTTGGGTATAAATGATTATCTGGTGGGAGGAGGCCTCTTTGCTGGTCTCTTGTTCACTTTAGGCCTTACCTCAGCCTTCTCATTTGTCTGGTGGGAGGAGGCCTCTTTGCTGATCTCTTGTTCACTTTAGGCCTTACCTCAGCCTTCTCATTTGGATTGGATTGGTTATTTTGGGGAGTGCTATTCGTATCAGATGGTGGAATTTGATCTGATTCAGGATTTGATTATAAGAGTAGGTTCCTATATGGTTGTGGAATGTACTGGGTTAATTGTTCAACTGTTTGGCCTTCGTTCTCACTAGATCCTGTACCAAAAACTTGTGTTGGAGATGTTTCACTAGCATTATGCCTTGGCTGCTGGTCATGCTCATTGGGGTGCTATGAATAGGGGTGTAAGTTACCAAATCAGACCGAAAAATACCGCAAAACCGAACCAAAAATTACAACAATCAAATGAGAAACCAAAAAAATTGGTTTTTTTGTTTTTTTTTTTTGAATTAAACCGATCAGTTCGATTTGGTTTTTGGTTGGTTTGGTAAAAACCAAACCAAACCGAAAAGATACTGCATAGTGATTCTTTTTACTGATTTACCCTTACTGATTTAACCTAGGAATAAAACCTTAGATGTAAATACCCTTAGTCCCTCACTTTCTTTTCCTTTCACTTGCGCAGCCGCAATCACCCACTCACCCTCACTCCCTCAGTCCTCACTCCTCACACAGACACCCACTCACCCACAGGCCACAGCTCACTTCCATCTTCGATTCTTCCTCCTCCATCTGGCCATGTCAGAGAGAATGAGAGCCTGAGAGAGCCAGAGAGCCAGAGAGCGTCGTCCATTCATCTCTGTCGCAGGCTCGCAGGCGTAGCAAAGAGCAGCGCCGTCGTGTAGCCAGCAGCATCGTCCAGTTTGCGTCCTCGTGCAGTCTTAAGTCCACACCGTCGTCCAGTCATAAGCCGTTGGAACAAACCCTAAGTCGTGGCAAGAAACCCTAAGCAGAGCAGCACTCCAGTCGTCGAGCAGCACTCTGGTCGCCGAGCCATCTTCTAGAAAAAGTACCTGAACAATGTCTTCTTCAGAGGTTAGAATTTGATGTTCAAATTTTTATAATTGATTAAAGGCACATATATTAGTTAAATTCACAAATCATTATATTCCCATAGTATATCAAATTTAATTTGTCCCTGATTGTTGTTGCTGGTCTCTTCTTAATTAAGAAGATGAGTTTGATTTTTAATTGTTGTCTCTGAGGGTTGTTATTGGTTTGTGCTTAATTAGGAAGACAAGTTTGATTAAAATTATTGTCTTTGATTGTTTTTGCTAGTTTGTGCTTAATTAGAAAGATGAGTTTGATTGAAATTTTTTCTGCAGAATTTTTATTGTTGTTGCTTTTACTGAAATCTGTACTCGGTGAGTGATGATAACAATGTATGGTGATGTAAAATGTGGGTTACTATATGTTCTTTTTATCTTGTTTACCAAACCTTGGTCTCTATTTTATCCAATAAAAAATTAACAATTTTTCTTAATTTTTACTAAATAGCTTTAATTAATTGGTTAATTTGTTTGCTGACATGGTGTCTAAGTGGTTATAGGAGTTCATATTTGTTGCTCCTATTCTTTATATAAAACTATATTATAAGACATGATTTTAGAATTGATCTTACCTCATGCTTTATATTTATGTTGCAAGATTGGAGTGTCTGGTTTATTTATGGTGTTAGGATAAGCTTTTGAAACTTTAAAAGAAAAAGAAAACATATATCCAATACAAACCGTAAAATATGAATCGAAAGAAAATATCTATTTGCTTATAGTAAAACATAGAAAATATATTTTTCCCAGATTATGCAAAATGCTATATTTGCTTCTAGTAAAACACGGAAAATAGATTTAATTGTATTTTTCTTTGAAATAATATCCATTATGAAGATACAGTAAATATGAGTGCCTATTTTTTTTCACATGGACCATGTGATTTTATATGTGTGCCTTTATTTTATATGATTTTATATGGCTGCATATATATGTCTACATAAAATGCTTAAGTTTCACAATTTGTTTGCATATATTTCACAAGTCTGCATATATTTCACATGACTTATAATGCTTAAGTTTCACAATTTGTTGTTGTGGCTTAATTTGGCTGTATATATATGTTTCACGTGATTTTATATGGCTGCATATATTTCATTGTTATGTTTGTATATATGCAGCCAACAAGCAATGAACAACCCAATGAACCGACGCCTGAAGTTAGGGGTGAAAATGTTGAGTCCGTGGTACGTTCTTCAACGGACAGCGGTGTGCTTACCAAACTCCCGCCCCATCCTAGATCAAAGAAGACGAAGGTTGATTCAACTAATGTGGGTGCAACTCCGGGAGCAACTCCTACAAATTCAGCTCCAAGCACTGTGGAAACTGATGAAGAGGATGGCAAGGATGATCCCAATGAAGGTAACAGAAAACCTTCTAGACCTAGATCTTGGACTTTGGAATATGACAAACCCCATTTTGACGGTTTATCTTGTATTGATTTTAGGGGATTTTATAACCTTTTACCCTCATTTATCCATTGAAATAGCATGGTTTTGTGATTGTCTCTTTATTTGTGCTTAGATGTGAAAACATACTTTTAGACCCTTAATTTGATGGTTTTAATCTCCCTTTGACTCCATTAGATACCTTGATATGTTTGCTAGTGATTTCAGATTGAAAAGGCTAGGAATGGATCAAAGGAGTGAAAAGGGAAAGCATGCAAAGTGGAGAAATCATGAAAAGTCAAAGAAGTTGAACTCGCCCATGGACGCGCGCGCGCACCTGGCGCTTGCGCGCACCTGCGAATTACCCCATGGACGCGTACGCGTGATGTGCGCGTACGCGTCGGTGTTGGTTTATGATTTTTTAATGAAAATGTGGCCAACGAATTCTGAAGGGTTGTGGGGCCCAATCCTAACCAACTTTGGCGCCAAAGATGCTATTTAAAGCCAAGGATTGAAGAGCAAAGGGGATTCCAACTCATTAATTCATTACACACACATTAGGATTAGTTTTAGAAGTAGTTTCTAGAGAGAGAAGCTCTCACTTCTCTCTAGAATTAGGATTAGGATTAGGATTAGTTCTTAGATCTAGGTTTTAATCATTGCTTTCTTCTACTTCTACCTTTCAATTCTTTGTTGCTACATTCATCTTCTTCTATTCTTTTGTTATAATTTCCTTTATGTTGTTCTTAGATTTTGTTGTAGATCTAGTATTGTTCCTTCTACATTCTTTCAATTCAATAAAAGGTAATTCTTAATAAATGTGTTTCTTTTGATTTGTTGTTGTTAATTCCTTGTAATTGAGTAGTGTAGATTTACTTTTCTTGCAATTTACTATGCTTTCCTTTTATGCCTTCCAAGTGTTTGATGAAATGCTTGATTGAATTTTAGAGTAGAGTTTTATACTCTTGGCTTGGAAAGGTAACTTAGGACCTCTTGAGTTACTAATGTCCAAGTGATTGATGATTGGGAGCCATTGACTCTAGTTCTCACTAATTGAATTAGTGGAGAGTTAGGACTTATGGACTAGGATTGATATAGCTCATTTGACTTTCCTTTACTACTAGTTAGAGGATGATTTAATGAGATTAATCCTTGCCAATTCTCATATTGTGGTTAGTGATTAGGATAGAGATCCTTAACCACCAACCCTTGCCAAGACCTTTTTAGCCATTAGTTTACTTTCTTGCCATTTACTTTCATGCTTCTTATCCAAAATCCCAAAACACATTTCTAACCAATAACAAGACACTCTATTGTAATTCCTAGGGAGAACGACCCGAGGTTTCAATACTTCGGTTTATAAATTTAGGGGTTTGTTACTTGTGACAAACAATCTTTTGTATGAAAGGATTATTGTTTAGTTTAGAATTTCACTAATGAAATCTCGTTGAAGTATAGTCTCTAAACCAACAATAATCCTTTCATACAAAAGATTGTTTGTCACAAGTAACAAACCCCTAAATTTATAAACTGAAGTATTGAAACCTCGGGTCGTTCTCCCTAGGAATTACAATAGAGTGTCTTGTTATTGGTTAGAAATGTGTTTTGGGGTTTTGGATAAGAAGCATGAAAGTAAATGGCAAGAAAGTAAACTAATGGCTAAAAAGGTCTTGGCAAGGGTTGGTGGTTAAGGATCTCTATCCTAATCACTAACCACAATATGAGAATTGGCAAGGATTAAACCTTTGGTTATCCCATTCTTGATACACATTCTCATTATAGTTCTCATCACCTACAACATAGTTGTAATTACACTCATAGCCAAAGTGAGAATTCATGGTAGCAAGAGAAAATAAGAAACAAAAAACTAATAAGAAATAATGAAACAAAACACTAAGACTAGCAAAAACTAACAAGCAATCCAAAAATCAAGCTATTCACAATATTCACATATATACAATAACCAATAACACAACACCATTGCAATTCCCCGGCAATGGCGCCATTTTGATGATAGGATTATTGATTGGTTTAGAAACTATACTTTACAACGAGATTTCATTTGGAAAATTCTAAACCGTCAAAAATCTAATCATCAGAATACTTTACAAAGGATCCTAAGTCCAAGCCATCACATCCTAGGGCTAAATGTAATTGGTGTGGTGCATCATATGCATGTGACTCTCATAGAAATGGTATAATTAATATGCGTTATCATTTGTTGAATCAATGTAAAAAATTTCCTAGGGTGTCGGGTGACCCTAGTCAAATAATCCTTACCTTCCAACAAAAAAAAGGGTGAAGGAGTATTTACTGCAGTTACTTTTGATGCTGAAATGTGTAGAAAAGCCCTTACTAGGATGATAATTATTGATGAGCTACCGTTCAAGTTTGTTGAGGGGGAGGGATTCAGATTCTATATGAGTATTGTGCAACCTAGATTTCCACTTCCGGGAAGGATTACTGTTGCTAAGGATTGTTGGAATCTTTATATTAGTGAGAAGAATAGGTTGAAAACTGTGTTCAAACAACCAAATCAATCTGTTTGTTTAACTACTGATTGTTGGACTTCTGTGCAAAATCTGAATTATATGTGGCTCACTGCTCATTACATTGATCATGATTGGAAATTGCAAAAGAGGATTATCAATTTTTGTCTTATTAAAAACCACAAAGGAGAAACAATTGGTAGAAAAATTGAGAGATGTCTTTTGGGGTGGGGGATATCTAGAGTGTTCACAATTACTGTTGATAATGCTAGTTCTAATGATACTGCAATATCTTATCTAAGAACTAGAATGGAGGATTGGAATTTACATCCTTTAAAAGGAGAGCATTTGCATGTTAGGTGTTGTGCACATATTCTTAATCTTGTTGTTAATGATGGATTGAAAGAGATGCATGAATCTATTAGCAAGATAAGAAATGCTATTAGATATGTGTGTGCTTCCCCTAGTCGCATGAATAGGTTAAAAAATTTCATTAACGAAGCTAGGATACAAGACAAGTGTACTGTTCAACTCGATGTTCCCACTAGATAGAACTCTACATACACTATGCTTGAAAGTGGTTTGAAGTTTCAAAAGGCGTCAAGAGGTTAGGGGAGAGAGATACAGAATATGCTCTAATGCAAGGTGGTATTCCGAGGAATCTTGATTGGGACAATGCAAAATACTTTATGAAATTCTTAAAAATTTTTCATGATGTT
Source organism: Arachis stenosperma (assembly GCF_014773155.1). Classification (NCBI taxonomy): domain Eukaryota; kingdom Viridiplantae; phylum Streptophyta; class Magnoliopsida; order Fabales; family Fabaceae; genus Arachis; species Arachis stenosperma. The sequence continues at coordinate 22,692,743 of NC_080385.1, forward strand.
ACAAAGAGTGTGTCTGGTAGTTTGCTTGTGACTTCTTCTCAATATTTTCATGAGTTTTGTAAGATCTTGCGAGTGTTCAAGGCTTCTTGTAGTAGTCGAGATCCATTACTTGGGAGTATGGCTGAGAGGATGAAGCTTAAGTATGACAAGTATTGGGGTAACATAAAAAATATCAATATGATGATTTTTGTTGCTGTGGTTCTTGATCCTAGATACAAGTTGAAGTTAGTGAACTTTAGCTTTGAAAAGCTATATGATAAGGATGAGGCTGATTTTTTGGGTGCAAAAGTGAAAGAGACCTTCTCCAAGATGTTTAAATGCTATGTGAATGCAAATAATGGGGGTAGATCTTTTACTTCAGCAACAATGGATGGTGCATTAGATGTGGGAGTACCTGATGGCGACATGGCTGGTGATTTTTTCAAGGAGGTGCATTTTCATGAGATCATCAACAAGAATGAGGTGAATTTGTATTTGATGGATGGTTTAGAAAAGTCTCGTGATCAAAATACTTTTGACATATTAAATTGGTGGAAGGTGAATTCTAGCAGGTATCCTATCTTATCCCAAATAGCAGATGTCTTAGCAATACCGGTCTTGACTGTTGCTTCAGAATCAACTTTTAGCACTTGTGGAAGAGTGCTTAACAACTATAGGAGTTCTTTAACCCAAAGACAGTTGAGGCATTGATTTGCATACAAAATTGGCTTCGTGCTTCTCCAATGACAACTGATTTTGAGGAGCTTATTGAAGAGTTTGAGAAACTTGAATTAGGTATGCAAAAAAGAAATTTGTAGTTCCTTCATGGTTTATGTTTATAATTTATAATCTATATTATGTTTATGTTTATAAGCTATATTGATTTTTTTTTGTTTTATTTTTGTAGAAATTGCACCAACCGAGGAAGATGATGATGAGTCTGGTGTAGATTCAGATTAAGCATGGTGGCTCTTTGGTTTTTATTTGTTTTAAAGTGATTATTTTGGTTTAAAGTGTGTTTATTTTTATTGTTTTGCTAGACATTTTTAATTGTCTTTGTTTTATGTTTAATTAAGTTGAATTTGTATTTAATTTGGATGTAATATACTCTTGTTATTCTAGTTTATTAGCGGTTATAAACTTTATTTTATTGTAATTTAAATTCTGATTATTAGATGTAAAAAAATTGAAAAAACCGACCGAACCAAACCGCTGTTAGTTTTGTTCGGTTCGATTCGATTGTTCAAACAGTAGCCAACCGAATGGTTGGTATCATTGTAGAATCGATCAGGTCGGTTCGGTTGGTTTTCGGTCCAAAATCGAACCAAACCGAACCGATTACACCCCTAGCTGTGAACGCTGGGATTGATTGGATGGGGCTCATCTGGTTGCATAAGTGTTGTGGCAGGCTGAGATTCCTGCTTTGGTGATTGGATTGGTTAAGTTGGTTGTTGGGGTCTTTCTTGGGTCACATTGCAACTATCCTCATTCTGGGACTAAACTTCAACATGCTTACTTGCTTTATGGGCCTCCTCCTTATTATGGGCCTAACCCCTACCTGCTATAGGCCTCCATGACAGCCTGTACATGATCCACTATTTCAGCATCATCATCATCCTCAATAATTACAAGTCTTCTTTTTTTTTTTAGTCTTTTTCGGAGTTAGAATCCTCTTAGCATAGGTCTTTAACCTCATCTTTGTAGGAGTAATGTTCTCTTCAACTATAACAGGAACATTTACCGGGTGCTCTATATATAGCTCAATCCTATTACCATTCCTCACAGCTGCCTCATACATTTTAACTATGTCCATATCAACTCTTAACATTTTCAGTCCATTATCAAGCTCTTGACCTGGTTCTATCCAATGAAAATCAGTGATGGACGTATATCCAATGTCCTTCAGCAAATCACTAATAAAAAATCCATTTAGCGTATCGACATTAACCCTCTCAATCTCTGTTACTTCTCCACCAACATATAACATCATTTCACATGGATCTCTCTCAAACCTTCCTCTATGATTGATAGAAATAGTTATATGGATGGTGGACATCCCTGCAAGAAAGACAATAAAAGATCATTCCATGTAACTACATCAAATTCAAGTTTTAGAAGATAAATGTTGACACTGCAGATGAAAAACAGAATTTTCAGGAAAGGTTAAGCAAAGATAAATTCCAAAAAAGATAAGCAAAGGTAAATCCTATTTCACATGTTCACATATATACAAGAACGATAAGAGAAATAAGAAAACAAACAAAAAAACACATCTTGCAATAGACAATACCCAATCCAATCCCATCCCTTATAGAAAATTTGTTCTGTTCTTAGATGCCAACATTAACAATCAATCTTTGTGCAATGGCATATCTCTATTCTTTGTGAAGTAAAGACAACAAGTGCTTTTCACGATGCTTTACTCTGTACAATTGCTGTAATTAGATGGGGAGAATTATTTGTCACGGCATGGAGGTGCGCCGATCGTCTTCTCCAACTTTGGGTGGTGGTGGCAGCGACGATTGAGCTTTGCTAGGACACAGTAGTGTGAAGAGCTTTTTTATCTAATTTCTTTACCAAAAAAATGTTAGAATACATGTAGATAGGTTTGAGAGATTTTTGTTGCCACGTAGGTTCGGAAACTAACAGATCAATTGCGTAACCAAGGTCCGAGTACTCTTGGCACACGAATGTTATCTTTTGTGATTACAATCATCATTTTGTCAGCCTCTATATTTTTTATGAGTACAAATAGTAATTTATTTTTGAGAATTCCAAAAAAAAATTAATGAAATTAATTCTTAATTTAATAATTAAATATTTTTATTAAATAATATTAATCTTTTATAGATATATCATTAGTTTAGTTTTTTTATAATTAATTTTAACGGCGTTCAAATAAATAACTATTTGCTCTTATATCTTCTTTTAAGTTTGCTTAAATTGCATAAAAATTAAATTATATAATTGCTTTTAAATAATCAGATATAAGTAAAATTTAATTCTCATTTACTAACTATATAAAAAAAGGTTTACTTAAAGAAATTTATATATTTAATAGATTAACTATTTAAACAAATAATGTGAAACAAACCACCCGAATCCCTTAACTCTTTCTTGGTGACTGAATCCCTTAACTTTGATTAGCTTGATTATAGAAACTAAAAGTTAAATTAAATTAAATTAAATAAAAAAATTGATGCCTCGGCATTCCGGTGAGAGAAGCATCACCGATGGCGGCATTGCTATTTCACACAGTAACTCCTAACAACGCATTTTTGCAAAGCATGAAGAAAAGCCCCTCTTTCTATCACAACTTGGGCTACAGTTCGCCTTTCCTGCACCACAAGAGGCATCAAATACTTAGTCATAGACACCTTCGCAATTTGGGAAATCTTCAAGGTAACAACAATAAGAACCCTCCTGCACCTAACCCTAATTCACTAACCTTCCTTCACAATCGTAGAACACTTGTTTGTGCTTGTTTGTCAATTCTTTTGCCTCGAAACTCTGATCTGAGCCTCACCCTGTTTCCTCAACTTCTCGGGAAGCTCTTTCTTTGTACCCACGCCTATCGGTTAGGGAGGGGGGAGGATTGAGATACTATAGAAACGATTTTCTCAAATCAGAGTGTGAGGCCGTTGCCCTATTTTTCTGTGTTTGATTCAATGTGTTCTTATATTTTATGAAGCCTTTACCAAAGTAAAGTTGGAAAGGATTTTTTCCCTCGCTTTTTTCCCCTTATCTAGTTGTGTTAGGGTTTATGATTAAAAGGGGGAAATTGAGGAGAAAGATGATTTCGACCCGCTGTTTTTCCTAAAATTTGGCATGTTCTTTACTTTTCTTCCCCCATTGCTAAAAAATTTTCAATATGGTCTATTTCTTTTCTTTCTTTTTATAATTTTATTTTGGAGTATGATTTTTGTGCTTTCAAGTGAGTGGGATTTGTAATGTTAATGATTTCATATGATTCTGTTGCAGGTGATATTGTTATTGTAGTGCCTTTTCGTAGTTTTACCTAAGCTATCATTCTTAGTTGTGGGAGACAAAAGTGCACCAGAACCTGCGCTTGGTATAATAACAACTGTTTAATGGAAGATTTTGGTGGTTCCGGGTTTGATGGCCTTAGTAATGCTGTGAGGAGGAAGAGGAGTCAAACTTCTCGCAGGCCTCGGCCAGATTCGCAGCCTGTACCTGATGGTACCGACTTGTCTCCCTTGTCATCAACACCCCCTTCAGATGATGTTAGCAGGGTCTCTAGTGAAGAGAATGCTGAAGACGATAAATCCCATAAGGATGGTGGGTTCAATGTGTTTTATAGTAATGAGCCTGGACGAAGCAGCTTACAAAACAAACGCTGTAGTGAGGGTGTTCTTGCTCCAGCTAATTGGAAGGGTTCTAGCAAATCAAAGGATAGCTTAGAATCAGAATTGGGAAATGCAGAGATGTATGGTGGAAGTAATCCAGATAGTCCGAGTTTAGGGCAGTTTGGTGTTTCTCAGGATCCATTAGGGAGTGAGAATCGTGTTAAAAAGGTGAAGCTGAAGGTTGGTGGTGTTACGCGTACTATTCAAGCCAACTCTGCATCAAACAGTACTTCAGCTAGTGGATCAACTACAAAGAGCTCTCGATCATCAGATGCCACTAGATCACGCCACAAGCATCAGGTAGTTTTCCTTTGGATGCGATAATAGCTTCCTTCAGCAATTATGTCTTTATCATACAGTACTATGCTATATTTCTACTTAATATGAGTGTTGGTTTGTGGGATATCTGGATATTTCAGATTGAATCATTAATTGGTAAGATATTATGCAATTTTTTTGTCTAGATATATAGACATATCTATTGCTTATGTGCAATAACTTGCTGATATACTTCTTATCTCTCTTTTGTGAAAGATTATTTGTCATTTAGATTTCTTGCTTCTATAGCTGATTTTTTTTAATTGAAAAATCCCAATTGATGACTTCCTTCGATTGTGTTATTGCAGAGCAATTCAGATGATAACCAGTCTCCCTTGGATAAGAGAAGTGGCTTACAAGGCCTTCCGTGGAAGGATTTCTCAAGTCAGGACTCATTAATTGGGAGGTTATCTGGAAAGAATAAATTAAGCAAGCAAGGAGACAAGTCTGAATCAGTCCGGAAGAGCAAGCGAGTACCAAAGAGGCGTGTACTTGATGACGAATTTGGTGATGAGGATGATGAGGATGATGAGATTCGTTATCTGGAAAAGCTGAAAACATCAAAAGTTTCTGCTGTATATAGAGATGAAGAGGAATTAGGCAAGAAACATAAAAAGCTTTCTAGCATGGAAAATGCAGCCTCAACAAAATCAAGCAAAGATGGGAAGAAAAGGTTTAGACCAGATAGAGTGTATGAGGATGTGGATTATGAGGAAGAGGATGAGTCTGGGTCTGATGTTGAGGTTGAGGATAAGAAAAAGAAAAAACAGAGGAAGGAATCTGTTGATGTTTTGATGGACAGTAAAAGGGAAATAACTCTAACTACTCGTCAACGGGCTCTTCAATCCAGCAAAGATGCCTCTGCACCTGGTTCAAGTTTAATTGAGTTTCCCAATGGATTACCACCTGCCCCGCCTAGAAGTGTGTATTTACTTAATTTTCTTTTATCTGTTTGATGTGATGCACTAGTAATGTGGCTCAATTCATAATGTGATGGTATATCTTGAATACAGAGCAAAAGGAGAAGCTTACAGAAGTGGAGCAGCAACTAAAGAAAGCTGAGGCTGCCCAGAGGCGTAAAATGCAAAATGAGAAGGCTGCCCGGGAGTCTGAGGTTAGTGTTCTTTCCAAATTACTGCTTTTTTCTTTTGTTATGTATAATTTTACATAAAATCCTTGACCCCATTGTACATATTTCACATTTTTGTAGGCTGAAGCTATAAGAAAAATTCTTGGTCAAGATTCTAGTAGGAAGAAGCGGGAAGAGAAAATGAAGAAACGTCAAGAAGAATTGGCTCAGGTTTTGCTTAGTTCAAACAATCTGTGTGTTTATATGTGTCTAACTGTCTATTCGTATATTTGTATGTGTGTATGTGCATTTAACAGCTGTCATTTGTCTTCTATTATTATTTGCAGAGGGCAGCCAATGCACAAATGCTTGCATCAAACACTATTAGATATGTGATGACTCCTAATGGTACAGTTGTGACATTTCCTGATGAAATGGGCCTCCCTAGTATATTCAATTCAAAACCGTGCAGGTACTGTCCTTTGCTTTGACATATGGAACCAGTTTGATTGTTTTTCTCAAAGCTATTTAGATATGTTTGGTAAATAAAATGCAAAAAGGGAAAGAAGATGAAAGAAATTGATGAGCTTGGATTTAATGAATATTTACTTTTCTTTGGTTTCCCGCTGATGTTATATGATTGGACACAATAGTATCATATGTTTCATCCTAGTCGTTGTTTCTTTTGCTTTGAGCACTGGTCTCTTGACATTAAAGCTTGAGATAGAATTCTGATAGGAACATCAAACGCCAGGGTTGTTTTTGCGTCCTTGAAATTTAATTTCAATGAATTTCCTTTAGCTGTTTCCATGAACTGACAACAAATCTTTATCGAAGTTAGATACTCATAGATTTCAAGTTTGTTTTCAAACACACCAAAATTCCCTTAGTGCTAATGATTATTATTTGGTATTGTCTCAGTTATCCTCCATCACGGGAGAGATGTGCCGGTCCGTCATGTCCCAACCCTTACAAGTATCGCGATTCAAAATCAAAGCTTCCTCTTTGCAGTCTCCAATGTTACAAAGCAGTCCGAGAGAAGATGGCTGCTGAAGCTATCTGTTGATGTTGCAAATAGACTTCCCATCACTGGTTTATACCAAGTTGCACACAGCCAATTTTATGGCACCCATCCTTAGGTCCATGCTTTGTTGAGAGAAATTATGTTGAGCTTTTGGTGAGAGTCATTTTGTCTAATATGTTAATACATCTTTTGATTTTGCATTTTTGGTATGAGAGATTGCTAGCATCATGCCCTTTAGCATGTAAATCTATTAGAAATATTTAGCTTTTGGCAATGTCTAAATCTGAATATTACACCATTGATTAAATTATTAATCACTAATCGTTGATACATGACATTCCTTAATTTATTTTAATTTGAGAGGAGATTAATGTTTTGCTTGGTTGAGCAAAGAAGAGAAAAAAAGAAAGGAAACAAAGAAAATGAAGAGAAGAGAAAATAACGAGAAAAGTGTGTGTGTGTATATATATATATATATATATTTATATGTTTCGATCAACAGAAAAGAGAGAGAAAACTCGAAGTATATAAAATGACATAGATATCTATTATATGAAAAAATATATATTTACATGATAATTTAATTTCGAAAATTATATAAAATAATTTCAAAATAAATACTCATTTTGAATTATTATTATTAATTTTTTTGTATTTAATTTGTCTATTTACTATTTTATAATTTTAATTTTAATTTATTTTTCCACATTATAACAAATAAAAATGTGTTTATAGAAATGTAAGGAGAAACAAGGCGTTTCTTATTCCACATTCATTTTCCATTTTTCTTTTTGTCTCTTTTAAGCAAAAGAATTTTTCATGTGAGGTCTAGTGTAAACTTTTTCTTTTTTTACTAATGTTTAGTACTTGTCATCTAAATATGATAAAAATCTAATTTTCTGACTATTTTCTCTTGCAGTTTCTTTTTTTTAATTTTTTTTGTCTTTTTTTCTTTCAATTTTTTCTTGAATCAAACGAAGCATAAAAAAATGACATAAAAAAACATAGATTAATAGGTCAACTATGAGGCCTCCTAGAGTATTGTAAGATAAATGCACTTGGAAGGAAAATTGGCGCAGCAGTTGGTGAGGTGTTGGATGTGGGAGTGTTTGTAATGAAAGGAAGAGAATTAAGGATTGTGAAAATGCAAGTCAGCCTTGATGTCACCTTAAAACTGAGGAAGTTTGTGAGGATTGCATGGCTGAACGGTTGGATTATGGAGATAAATTTGAAGTATGAGAGAATAGGGTGTTTCTGCTCCTATTGTGGCCATCTGGGGCACGAGATGAGAAGCTGCAACATATTACTTGATGATACGATTAAGGGAGAGAAGGTAGAGGAAGGCTGGAGAGAGTAGATGAAGGCAGCACAAACAGGTAAAATGGTTACTCACTTGAAAGAGAAGCCCCAAACAAATCAATGTTCAAACTCAGGTGACTAGAGAAATAAGTCCAAGAAGCCCACTTTAATTAATTTCCTTTGAAGTACGGCGGCATTATCTGTAAAAGAAAAGAATAACAAGAACAACTATGAAATGGAGGAAACGAGAACAAGCAGAGGGGATGGTTCGATTACTGCTAGAAAGCTACTAGCAGAATGGAATTGTGCCAATAAGGAGGGAGAGAATAATAGGGAGAAGCAAACAATTGTGTGTGTTGCAAGTTCTCCACAGAGTAAAAAAGAAATAAATCCTATTATTGCTGTACATAATTGTCAGCAAATTGGAGGAACTAATTTGAAGGTTGGGCCAACTAGCAAAAAGCCAAAAATTAAATACTTGGCTAGGAAGACTAATTCTAATTCTCAAACTACAGTGGGTGTTAAAAGGAGGTCAGGAAAAGCTAAGGATGAAACTTGGTGGAGGCATGAAGATGCTGAAAATTTGAATATGGCTGAATCAGGGAAGGGTGCCAACCCGCAATTAGCACTCAAAAGCCAATGAAGATGATGATGTGGAACTTTCAAGGTTTGGGGAAGACCCTGATAGTTCACAACATATAAGGGATCAAAAGATCCCATTCCCCCAAGGTGGTATTTTTGTGAGACAAAAAATATCTTTTTGTTTGTTTGTTAGGAGACAGTGTGAAAGATTTGGGTTTGAAGAAAATTTTGCATGGAACCGCAAGGTATGGCGGGTGGATTAGTCTTGGCATGGATTTTTGATACTCAGATAACAATTATTGATGCAAGAAGCTACTTTATTCATTTTCATTGGCTAGATAAAGGGAGGAACATGTTGTGGGTAGTTATTGTTGTCCACCTTCACAGCGAAGAACAACAACGTAATGGCCAATATCTGGAGATTCTTCAGCATCTTGAAGGCACTGGAGAACATTATTTACAGATTGGAGACTTTAATGCAATTTTAGGACAGCATGAGAAAGAAGGAGGTAGGTACAAATCAACAAGTTGCTTAACAGATTTTAATGATTTCCTAAATGAGGGCAGGTTGAGGGACATTAGTTATGAAGGTTGCAAATTCACTTGGTCAAATAGACAATTTGGGAAAAATCTAATAAGAGAGGGGCTTGACAGATGCTTAGTTTTTAATGGCTGGTTGGCGGAGTATCCTAATGCAAAGGCTCTACACCTAGAGGATATGGGTTCTGACAATCGCCCAATCATTATTCAGACCGATCAGCAAGTTCGGAAATCAGATTCCAAGAAAGGTGGTGTGAGTTGGAGGAGGTTCAAATCATTATCAAGGAAGCTTGGCAACAAAATTTTTCAGGGTCACCGATGTACATTTTATTCAGCAAGTTGAAATACTACCGTCATAAACTTGTTGGATGGTAATATACCAATCATAATAACTCGGCTAGGCTAATTGTGAAGCTTAATCAGAAGTTGAAAGCTGAAAAATAGAAAGGCCGGGTAGTAGATAAGCGTCTCATTTTAAATCTAGAAGCTAATCCTTAAGATGCTTATGAGAAGGAGGAGAGATATTGGAAAGAAAAGTCCCGAGTGAAATAGTTATAGTAGGGTGACCAAAATACAAAATTCTTCCATGCTAAGTTTCAAGCTCGGAATAAACAGAACAGGTTGGAGAAACTAAAGGATGAGGATGGGCTATACCGGACTGATGTGGAAGGTATTGGAGAGGTGGCCGAATCCTTTTTCAAGAAGCTCTTTTCTACTTCAAATCCTAAAAATCCGAAGATGCTTTAAAAGGTTTGCAAAGGAAGGTAGATGATAGAATTATGAAGGAAGAAGTTAAAAAATCTATTTTTTCTATCAATCCTTTCTCAGCGCCAGGTGAGGATGGTTTCACAACAAGGTTTTTTCAGTTCTATTGGGAGGTTGTCGAGAATGAAGTCTTTCAAGAATGTGCTAGCTTTTTCTCTAGAGGTAAAATGCTTCGCTCCCTAAATCACATGCAGATTTGTTTGATACCGAAGATTACAGGTGCTGATTCTATGACTCAGATTCTACCTATTAGTCTGAGTACGGTATTCTATAAGGTAATTTCAAAGCTTTTGGTTCATAGAATGCAATTTTGTATGAATAAAATCATAAGTATGAATCAAAGTGCATTTATTAAGGGTAGGTTGATCAGTGATAATGTCCTTATAGACCATGAATTTATGCACTATTTGAATACCAAGAGGCAAGGTGATTTTGATATGGCATTGAAGTTAGATATAAGTAAAGCCTATGACCGAATTGAGTGGAGTTTTGTTTGGGCAATGCTCAGAAGGATGGGATTTTGTCAGAAGTGGATTGGCTTGATGCAGGAGCATCTGACTACAGTTTCCTACTTAGTTCTTATTGATGGGTTTTCTCACGGCTTCTTCAAGCCTACTAGGGGTCTCCGATAGAGAGACCCCCTTTCTCCCTATCTATTTCTCATTTGTGCAGAGGGGTTATCTCATCTGCTCCACAAGGGTGAATAGAGACATGAGTTTTCAGGTCTACAGTTAAATTGGCAGTGTCCCACCATTAGATATTTATTTTTTACAGATGATTCTATTCTATTTGGAAAAGCCAACGGTCAAACATGTCAAAATCTACTTTGACTACTTCAGGAGTATACTGATATTAGTGGACAAGTTACTAACCTAAAACAAATCCTCGGTCTTCTTTAGCCATAACATGCTTGAGGAGCTGAGGAATGAGCTTGCAAAGATTTTGCAGGTTCCACACGTTGGCTCACAGGATAAATACTAGGCCTCCCTGCAGTTGTGAACAGATAAAAAATACTACCTTTAGCTACATTGAAGATAAGGTATCCATGAAACTTAATCAATGGAATGGATCATTACTATTAGTTAGTGGTAGAGAAGTACTTATTAAGGCTGTGGGTTCTACTGTGCCTATTTATACCATAAGCTGCTTCAAACTACCAGAATCACTCATTGACAACATACAAAAAAATGATATAGTTTTGGTGGGGTCAAAGGGTGAATGAAAGAAAGTTTCAGTGGATTAAGTGGGACACTGTGTCTAGAAATAAAGATTAGGGAGGATTAGGTTTCAAGGACTTGAAAGCCTTTAATTTGACAATGTTGGGAAAACAAAATTGGAGGATACTGAAGAAAAATGATTCTCTGTTGTACCAAGTTTACAAAGCTAAATATTTCCCCTATTCCCCCTTCATGAATGCTCAGATTGGTTAGAATTCCTTTTGGGCATGGAGGAGCATTCTTGAAGGCAGAAACATGCTCAAAAAAGGTTTGAAATGGCAAATCGGATAAGGTATTCAGGTCCGTATTTATAAGGATGTTTGGGGGAACAATTCAGAGAGAACCGATGAATGTTTTAAATAATAACCTAATATGGGTCAACCAGCTAATGCTTCCTAATAGTATATGGAATGAAGATCTAATTTGTAGCACTTTCACAGATGTAGTAGCTCAAAACATCTTTCAAACCCCTAGAACTGCTGAACAAGACAAGCTTATATGGGGGAATGGAAAAAAGGGCTCTTACTCGGTAAATACGGATTATCAGATTAGCTTCCAATTCTTCCATCCATCTCAGAAGTACCTTCCAGAAATTTTCCACCAGAAGGAGCTATGGCATTTAATTTGGGGGCTCAGGTGTCCAGTGAAGGTCAGGCTCTTTCTTTGAAGAGTGGTTCATGGTGGCATACCTGTAAGGAAGACCCAAATGTCAAATTGAGGAAGAAATTGTCCTGCATTATTTAATTACATGCCAACACTTAGCTCATGTTTGGTCAGGAATTGGAATTACTAATATACCTAGGAATTATGACGAGTTGTGGAAACGGTGGATCTTGAATATGAAGAACATGGGTTCAGGCAACAGTGCACGAAGAAAATCTCTCGCTGCAATAACCCTCTGGCAAATTTGGATAGCTCGAAACCTAAAGGTTTTTGAAGACAAAAACTCCTCAAGCTTGGAGATTGCTCAGGCTGCCACTAGAGCCAGGTACGAGTTCTGTGGAGTTACCTTTTGCTAGTTTTCACTTTCTAATTCTCTTTTTTAGTATCTCTTATAATTTTTTTAGTCAATGTAATTCTTTGTTTTAGCGAGTGCCATCTCTTCCGTTCTATTGTCCTTTTGAGGACCAAACCAATTATTCTCATTTAATAAAATGTCAGTCTTTGAAAAAAAAAAAGAAAAAAAAGATATAATTCATTTAATGGCTAACATTACATGATATTTTCAAAAGAGAGTTGCAGGCCAAATATTGAATACTTGGTGATACGTTACCTGTATCCTCGGTCGCCCGGAATGCTCGGCACGCAAATGCCTGAGGCTGACGTCACATTAAACAAGCTCGGAACAAAAGCAGATAAGCTCGGCCTCAACCAATCAAATAAAAAGACACGTGCATCATAAAGCTCGGTCCCGTATCAGCCGTACGAAAATCTCAGCGCACGATCAGGACCGAAGCAGCATCACCCAACTGAAATTAAGAAACGTGCTCAACTGATTTATAGCACCAAAACAGAATATCTTAACCAACCTATAAACTAGGACTCACCCACTAACGGGTAAAAACCAACTCCTATAAAACCTAGCTAATACGCTCAGCTAGGTCTCAGGTTCTATCACTCTCAGTCTCTTACTTTTTACTCTATATTCACCTATCCCACTCTCACTTAATTATTCTCTCTCTCTTTCCTGAGACTGTCATTAACTTGAGCGTCGGAGTATCTTTTGCAGGTATTTCCACCGCGGTGTTTGGTCTTGGCCGACGTAAAGCTCTTCCTCTCGGCTGACGACTTGCTCGGAAGTGCTTAAGCTCGGCCTCCCAGTGTTCGGACGAATCACTTGGCGCCCACCGTGGGGCCCGGAGTACATCTAACCCCACTTTTTTCTTTGTTTAGTCTTCTACCCTATTTTGTAGGATTCCCGATCCTCGAACATGGCTGACAAAGAAAGCCCACAACTCTCACAGGATGACCTCCTAGCTCGAATTGCCGAGCTGCAGGCGGAAGTACGAAGAATAGCCGAGTTGTCTACGCAGAACAATGGAGAAAGCTCCAAAAACTCGGCTCAAGGTGCTACATACCCCTTGAACATCGCCCCGCCAAAGGAGAAGCTCACCCTCGACAACCCCTTCTCCGAGGAGATCACAAATTATCAGATGCCAAAAAACTTTACTCTCCCGACCGCACTGGAACCGTACAAAGGGTTCGGCGACCCCCGAGCCCACATAAAAAAGTTCCAGTCAATGATGTTTTTCAACGGCCCTAAGAACGAGCCCGTCCTTTGCCGAGCATTCCCAACCTACCTCGACGGCGCTGCATTGCTCTGGTTCTCCAAACTCCCTGAGGGATCAATTTCCTCTTTTGAAGATCTTGCCAGATCATTCATCGATTACTTTGCCGCGTCAAGAATCTACGTCCACGGATCGGACTATCTCGGTACCATCAAGCAAGGCCAGCATGAGAGCCTGAAGGACTACCTGACCAGGTTCGCTGACACCACCATGGAGATCCAAGACTTGGACCCAGCTGTTCACCTGCACGCCCTCAAAGCCGGACTCAGACCTGGTAAATTCCGGGAGACCATCGCCATAACAAAGCCGAAGACCCTGGAGGAGTTCCGAGAAAGGGCAGCAGGTCAAATGGAAATTGAAGAACTTCGAGAAGCCCAAAAAACTGACAAACAGCCAAATCGGAGAGACGAAGAAAGAACTTTCAGATCGCCAGTCAACAGGGACAGTAAGAAACCCTCCAAGCCTGCTTCAAAGTACAACACGTACACCAGATTCAATACCAGAAGAGAAAACATTATCAGAGAAATCCTCAACGCCAAAATCATAAAACCACCAGCCCGAGCAGGAAACTACCAGGACCAAAGGTTCGTGGATAAGACAAAGCATTGCGCTTTCCACCGAAAATTCAGCCACACTACGGATGACTGCATCGTCGCAAAGGACCTCCTGGAAAGGCTAGCACGCCAAGGACTCTTGGACAAATATATCGAGACCCGAAAGGGCAGAGGAGGAAATTCGGACAGAATAGAGCATAAGCAAGCAAGGGCCGACGACAAAGAAAAGAAGTCGACGCCTGATCCGCCAAGAGGAGTCATCAACCATATATCAGGGGGATTCGCAGGCGGAGGAGAAACAAGCTCGGCCAGGAAAAGGAGCTACAGAGCAATGTTGGCAATCGAAGGAACCATACAACCAAGGATGGACAAAGAACCAGACGCCACGATATCCTTCACCCAAGCAGATTTCAAATCGGCAAGCCCTAACCTCGACGACCCCGTGGTAATTTCAATCCAAGTCGGAGAACTGTTGGTAAGAAAGACATTATTAGATCCAGGTAGTAGTGCTGATGTTTTATTTTACTCTACCTTTACAAAAATGAAATTATCTGAAAAATTAATACGACCTTCCTCTGGAGAGCTAATTGGGTTCTCCGGAGAGAGAGTCCCCATCATGGGACACATATGGCTAAAGACCACAATGGGAGAAATCCCTACGTCAAAGTCAATTGATATTCAATACTTAATAGTAAACTGTTACAGCCCTTACAATATTATACTCGAAAGACCTGCTTTGAATATATTCAGGGTGGTGGTGTCCACATTACACTTGTGTGTCAAGTTCCCAGTGCAGGAAAACAAGATCGCTACAGTACAAGCCGATCATCGAGAAGCTCGGCAATGCTACAACGCTGGTTTAAAACCAGTCCAAAGAAAACAGGAAGCTCGACCCCAAGTTCAAGCAATTCACACGTCTGCCAGCTCGGCAACACTAGCCGACCTAGACCCTAGGGAAGACCTCGGCGAAAGACCTCGGCCAATGGACAACCTTCAACAAGTAACACTAACAGCAGACGAGAAGCAATGCACATATGTTGAAGAAGCGTTAGAAGGGGCAGAACGAGCAAGACTCATTCAAATACTGCGCAAGAACGCCGACCTTTTCGCATGGACACCAGATGACATGCCCGGGATAAACCCCGAAGTCATCTGCCACAAGCTAGCAATCGACAAAACAATCCGACCAGTCGCACAGAAGAAAAGGAACCTCGGAGAGGAGAAAAGACAAGCAGCACTTGAAGAAACCCAAAAGCTCCTCAATGCAGGTTTTATAAGAGAGATTCGCTTCACCACATGGCTGTCCAACGTGGTAATGGTAAGGAAGAGTTCAGGTAAATGGCGCATGTGCGTCGACTTTACAAATTTAAATAAAGCCTGTCCTAAAGATGCATACCCATTGCCTTGCATTGATAAATTAGTTGATAACGCCTCTGGTTTCAAAGCTTTGAGTTTTATGGATGCATACTCTGGCTATAACCAGATTCTGATGCACCCAGAAGACCAAAGCAAAACGGCTTTTATAACAGAACATGGAAATTTTTGTTACAAGGTAATGCCCTTTGGCCTAAAGAATGCAGGTGCGACGTATCAAAGGCTAATGGACAAGGTATTCCAAAAACAGATAGGCCGCAATATGGAAGTCTATGTAGATGACATGGTAGCAAAAACACCTTTGCAAGGGTCGCATTGTGACGACTTAGTAGAAATCTTCAGGCAACTCCGAGCATATAACATGAGACTTAACCCAGACAAATGTGCGTTCGGAGTACAAGGAGGGAAGTTCCTTGGATTCATGTTAACATCTCGAGGCATCGAGGCCAACCCAGAAAAATGCAAGGCCGTACTGAACATGACAAGCCCAAAAACGGTGAAAGAAGTCCAGCAACTTGCAGGACGAATAGCTGCCCTGTCACGTTTTCTGCCTGCAGTGGCAAACCGATCTTATCACTTTTTTCAGACATTCTCTAAAGGCAAGAAGTTCAACTGGACAAACGAATGTGAGAACGCTTTTACCGAACTTAAACAACACCTCACATCACCACCAATCCTCCAAAGACCAGAGACAGGTAAGCCGCTGTATTTATACCTATCAGTATCTAACCATGCTGTAAGCTCGGTATTAGTAACAGAAACAGGAAGAAACCAAAGCCCAGTATACTTCATCAGTAGGGTGCTACAACCAACAGAAACACGGTACCCGAGGATAGAACAACTGGCGCTAGCGCTAATCACAACAGCAAGAAGACTGCGGCACTATTTCCAGAGCCACACAATCATAGTACGAACGGACCAACCACTAAGGCAGATACTAACCAGACCCGAGCTCGCCGGCAGACTAATAAAATGGTCGGTCGAGCTCTCCGAGTTCGACATTCAGTACGAATCAAGGAAAACACTGAAGTCACAGGTGCTAGCCGACTTTATATCAGAAATGACCAATGACACACATAATACAGAGGTTAGTTGGAACATGTATGTGGATGGAGCCTCAAACAAGGAAGGCAGTGGAGCAGGAATTCTACTAAAGGAAGGAGACAAAGTGGTGGCCGAGCAGTCACTACAGTTCCGTTTTAACGCCAGCAACAATCAGGCGGAATATGAGGCCCTACTCGCTGGATTAAAGCTCGCCCTACAACTGTAAATACCTCGAATAACAGCCTACTGCGACTCTTCGTTAGTGGTACATCAAATAAAGGGCGAATTCCAGGTAAAAGATCCTTTGTTAGAGAAATATTGGCTCATAACAAAGGATCTGATTTCAAAATTTAAAGAATTTGATATTATTCATGTAAACCGAGAACAAAACACCAGGGCCGATGTGTTATCTAAGTTAGCCACAACTCGGCAAGCCGAAAACACATCGGCACTGTCCCAGCTAACACTTGATAAACCAAGTTTTGAGCAGGATACAATTCTGAGTATTACACAGGTCCCAGATTGGCGAGCACCTTTTTTCGATTACATCAATACAGGCACCATTCCAAATGATGAGCCAAACTTGCCGCTCTTCCGAAGAAGAGCAAGTTTCTATACAGTGCTCGGAAACACCCTATACAGACGAGGACATTCACAACCATTGCTCAAGTGCATCAGCAAGGAGGAGGCCGAGGAGGTTATGGCCGAAACACATGAAGGAGTCTGCGGCAACCATATCGGTGGCCGAGCATTAGCAGCAAAGATCCTGCAAACAGGATATTATTGGCCGACGATAAAACGGGACTGCATCTCCAAAGTCAAGGCATGTGATAATTGTCAAAAGCATGCCACCCTCTCGGAGACCCCAGCCGAAGAACTCCATACCACAGAGGTAAGCTGGCCTTTCGATAGGTGGGGATTAGATATCCTCGGACCTTTCCCGAAAGCGCCAGGCCAGGTAAAGTTCCTTTTGGTTTCAATAGATTATTTTTCTAAGTGGATAGAGGCACAACCACTAGCACACATAACGGCAGAAAAAGTGCGATCTTTTCTATGGAAAAATATCATATGCAGATACGGTATCCTAAGAGAGATAATCTCGGATAACGGGAGACAATTTACAGATCATAAGCTCGCCACCTTTCTAACAAACTTTAACATCAAACATCATTTCAGCTCAGTAGAGCACCCGCAAACTAACGGACAAGTTGAATCGGCTAACAGAATTATCTTGCAGGGGTTAAAGAAAAAGCTCGGCGACGCTAAGGGAGAATGGGCCGACCTCATTCCAGAAATTCTATGGAGTTACAATACCACCATTCAATCTGCGACAGGAGAGACTCCTTTCAAACTAGTATATGGCGCAGAAGCACTCATCCCAGTAGAGGTCAGCGTCCCAACATTAAGGACCGAGCTCTATGATGAAACAAGTAACCTGCAAGCTCGGACAGCCAAGTTGGACCTTGTAGAAGAAGAAAGAGATATTTCCGCCATAAAGCAACGAGCCAGAAAACAATACCTAGAACAAAGACACAATAGAAAAGTCGTTCACAGGTCTTTCAACAATGGAGACCTCGTACTCAGACGCACAGAAGAAGCCCGGAAACCTCCGGCACATGGCAAACTGGTGGCGAACTGGGAAGGACCTTTCCGAGTTGTCCAAAATCTCGGAAAGGGGGCCTACAAGCTCGAAACCCTTCAAAGAGATCAACTTCCAGGAACATGGAACATCTCCTCCTTAAGGAAATACCAGTCATGATGTAATCTGTAACTTACGAATGATGGTACTCTTTTTCCCCTCCGAAGGTTTTCTCCCAAAACACATGGGTTTTACTCGGAGAGGGTTTTAACGAGGCCGGACGCCACAAATCATTACGCCGATGTACCTTATATTAAGACATTCTTTACATTGGCCGTTACCACACGTGAAATTCAAAACCAATCCGAGCTTCATACTCGGAAACCAACGTACGCACTCCGAGCATAATACTCGGACGAATACAAACTAACACGAACAATCACAAACAAACAATTATTACAGTACATATTCAAAACTAATCCGAGCTTCATACTCGGAGGACAACATGCGCATGCCGAGCGCTATACTCAGAAAAATACAAACATAATTTATCGTCAAGATACTCATAGCAAATCTTAAACATTTTCATTCAAAACCACAAAGTGCCATATCAGAGCACCCACTCTCATTTTTTAACAAGTTCGTTCAAAACAAGAGAAATGGCTTACACGCAATTACTATCACAACACAGCATATCATTAATCATAACCTTGCAAAGACGTCATATCTTATAAACAAAACAAAGTCCATGTCAAATCAAATCACATACTTGGAAGGCAAAACATCAACAGCCTACCATAGTCCTCGGAATCGTCCAAAACAACCAAAAAACAGATACAACTCCAAAATTCAAAACACAAACAATCATAAAAAGCCTAATCCACTTTATCCCCAATACTAGAACTACCGCTATCCTTCTCAGCAGCCTCATCATCCACGAGCTCCCCGTTAGCCACCACCTTCATAATATCTAGCTTTGATGCATCAACCTCCGGAAACAGGACCCTAACCTGAGAAGCAGCACGCTCAAAGCCTTGTGTAAAGGCCTCGTAAACCTCGGTTTGCAACTCCTTAACCCTCGACCCCAAACGATCATTTTCAGCTTCAACCGTCTTCACTTCCTCGGCAGTAGAGAGTCGAAGACGCTTCTCGTCAGCAAGCTCCGTTTCCTTCAACTTCAGCGAAGAAGAAAGCTCGATGATTGTCTTCTCTTTCTCTTCCACAACCGAAGAAAGCTCGGCCACGTCCAGAGCAGTTTTATTTTCCTTCTCAAGAACAAGCTCTTGAGCACGCCCAACAGCCACAATACGCGCACCAATTACCTACAACGCGAACAACAATATCAACATAAAGCAAAAGCCTATGAAAAACTAAGCAACTTAAACTCCGCACCTACAAAAAGCGGCTCACTCCAACAAGCCCGACACTTTCAATCATCTTCATGTCATCAGGAAAGCAGCAAAGTTCATCAGCCATAACAGAGAACGGATATAATTTACCCCACAGAGACCGGCTATGTACATCCTCCGAATAACCATGCAACCGTTTCTGAGATTCATACGCCGACTCCACTTTCTGAAGCTCCATAGAGGAATCCCCTTTTTCCAGAAAAGTCTCGGCAATCTTCTCTCTCACATAACCCCTCTTCCGTTTGGCCTTATGAGTAGGGTCAGGCTGAAGCATGACACCCTTGTCAGCATTGGTAGTTGAACCCTCCTTCTCCGCCTTCTTTCGCTGATTGAAGAACAACTTCAAACCAGCAGTAGTTATCGTCGGCGCTTTATCACCTGCACAAACACTCAACAAGATAAGGACATATGAAAAGAAAGCAACAACAAAACAAAAAACAACTAAATTACCTAGATAACTCAGAACAGCCTGCCTATCAGTATTCCATCTTAACAACTCAGACACAGACAGCAACCCTTTTGGACCCAACATCTCAAACAAAAACTCCATCACAAGATTATCATCAATCGACCTATCATCCACATCTAAAGCTTGCATCGGTTCAGGACACCAAAATAACGGAAACTTCTCAACAAGATACTCGTTAAGATAAAAAGGAAACTCCTCCGGCACGCTCCTCACTTTCACATACATGGTTTTAAAATCTTTAAAAGAGGACTTGTAAAGACCAAAAATGGCACGACGAGGATAACTACTAAGGTTGACCCAAAGACCTCGGTTAACCCCCTTTGCCTGAAACAAAGAAAAAAACAACCGGAGAGAGGGATGCTGCTCAAGGAATTCCATTAACACTTCAAAAGCCCTTACGAATCCCCACGAGTTCGGATGAAGTTGGCTAGGGGCACAGTTCAACCAGTAAAGAACACCACACTCGAAGTCAGTAAAAGGAACCCTAATCCCTATCTCAGTAAACAGACAACTATACATGTAGAAAAAAGGCCAATCATCATAACGATGGAAAATCCGATCACTAACATCACAAGGAAGTATCTCTATCCTTATGTCACTACCACTCCTAACCCACACATTAGAACCCAGAATGCCAACAGCCTCCATATCACTAAACTGAGACACATATCCCTTAACCTTAGAATCAACCCAACAATACAAGTCACCCACACCCACACCAGACTTTTCCTCTTCCATAAAAGCAAGAAAACCAGAATCGAGAAAAGGAGATGAAGAAGACAAAAGACACAAATCACTACTCACCTTTCTTACTCATTTTTTATCCAAAACGCAGAAGTTCCTAAAACAAAAACTAGGGAATCCAAGCGCGTTATTACATAGTAGAGGGAGCAGTTACAAATGAAGCATTACCCCCGAAATCTCAGCCATCAAAAAACCCACGTTCAAAGCCTAACACATCAAACGGTCAGGGGCTCCTCGAAACCTACAATGCAATCAAATCAATCATTCATTACCGCACGAAGAACAACGCAGGCAATTAATGCTACAAACCATTTCAAAACACCAATGCGCCAAAACTAAGACAAGCTCGGGGGCTGTAAGGAGTACACATAGTAAATAAAGCGACCGAGGATTTTGCCATCAGAAGAATATAAAGCTCGCCTTAGTCTTGTCCAAACCAAAGCAAGCTTGGAGGCTATGATACGTTACCTGTATCCTCGGTCGCCCGGAATGCTCGGCGCGCAAATGCCTGAGGCTGACGTCACATTAAACAAGCTCGAAACAAAAGCAGATAAGCTCGACCTCAACCAATCAAATAAAAAGACACGTGCATCATAAAGCTCGGTCCCGTATCAGCCGTACGAAAATCTCGGCGCACGATCAGGACCGAAGCAGCATCACCCAACTGAAATTAAGAAACGTGCTCAACTGATTTATAGCACCAAAACAGAATATCTTAACCAACCTATAAACTAGGACTCACCCACTAACGGGTAAAAACCAACTCCTATAAAACCTAGCTAATACGCTCAGCTAGGTCTCAGGTTCTATCACTCTCAGTCTCTTACTTTTTACTCTATATTCACCTATCCCACTCTCACTTAATTATTCTCTCTCTCTTTCCTGAGACTGTCATTAACTTGAGCGTCGAAGTATCTTTTGCAGGTATTCCCGCCGCGGTGTTTGGTCTTGGCCGACGTAAAGCTCTTCCTCTCGGCTGACGACTTGCTCGGAAGTGCTTAAGCTCGGCCTCCCAGTGTTCGGACGAATCACTTGGCTTAGAGAGAACCAATATTCCGTGGCTCTTTTATACTCCCTCTCCCTATTTTCTTTACATTTACAAATAATTTTTGTTTAAATTTTGCACATGAACTAGGTGTAGAAATATTGAGAGGAATGAAGATTCGAATTGAAACGAGGCAATTGAACTGAGAAAGATAGAGTGAAAAAAGAAAATGCAATGAGTAGTGTAATATTGACTTCATCACTAATACAATATACATTGGCCTTTTATAGACAGTTCTGTAACTGAGCAGTACCAAGATTAGATCAAGAATACAACTGTAATACCTAACAACTTTCTAAAAATAAAAGAGTAAAATTCCACCCTGGCCTTTAACCATTACGCGAACCCCATTCCGCCCCTCATCAATTGAAAAATGACATTGCGGCCCCTAACCACTATCTCTGTTAGATCATTTTTCCCTCTGTTAATGTCTCCATCTCTAGCTAATGAATGTTGCCTACGCGTACCGTTACATTAACACGTGTTACGCAACCATTTTTAGGGTCAAATCACCCCCTGATAACTTATAAAAAATACTGTGTTTTGAGTGGTTAAGAACGTTTTACTTCTTCTTCTTCCTTTCGTTATTTAACCACTTCAAATCCTAAATAGAAGGATGAGCTGCATAGTAGAGCAATATTTTGCTTCTAATCGTCGTTCATGGAGGACTATCGAGAGGTTGATGAGATGTGATCAAGGTAGGATTGAGAACAATAAAACAGGTAGGAAGAAGAAGTTCGAACACCCAAGTTGTGATTGTGGACGTCATGCTATCCTATATGAATTTGGAATAAAACTAAACCCTAGTAGGTTGTTCTTTGGCTGCGGTTACTTTAAGGTAAGTTACTATTCATGTTAATATAATTATTTTTGTTATTTCATGCTTGAAGAGTAATTGCCAATGTGAATTGCTGACCCTACAACAACATTGCAAGTACTTCAAGTGGCTTGATGAGATGATTGGACAGAATGTTTATTCCAATTTGAAAGATGCTGATATTGGAGGAGAAACACCTATGGTGAAAGGAAAATTGTTAGATTTGGAAGAGAGAATGAAGAATTTAGAGATGTCAATACATAATGAATTGCACAGGAGGACAATATTAGCATTGTTAGGATTTTGGTGTATGTTGGGATTTATAATTACATTTGCTGCTGCTATTTTTCTTATTTAGTGTTACTGATTTGAGCTATTTGGTACTTTGTTTACAAATAGCCTTTTAGTGTTATTTTAGGGTTTAAGTCAAGTTTGTGTTTTTTTATAGTGACATACTTGAGTTCAAGAAACAATGTGATATAATTTCAGTTAGATTATGTAATATTTTAGGTGATTGGGTTAGTGAATCATGTTTCAACCTGTTCAAATAGACTACAATTATAAAGTATCAAACGAGTTAGATTCCAACAAAATGCCAAAACATAATTATTTATAAAGTATTACTTATACTACTGCAATGTCACAGAACATTAGCTAATCAAAATAACCACTATCATAGTTATCATAAAAAGTATGTTTTTCACAATTAAGTACAATTAGGAAGAGATTCACAAAAACATACAATTTCAAGGAATAAATGCAAGGTAAGTTGATAGAATCCACTTTTTTCAAGCCAAAAATAATTGTAAAATATGAATTTATCACCTATCCTTCTACGACTTGTGCTCTTTCAGACCTGAGCTTTCGTCATTTTTGTTAGACATGTCATAAACTCAGGTAAACGGCAAGCCTGTGGCTCATGAGGTTGGGATGGATTCCATGAAGAGATCAAAATTTTTTTATAGGAGCTTGACGAGGTCTTCTTTTAACTGTATATCTAAGTTAGCCCCTATGTTTGTTGTTTTTCTGTCCTGATCTGGACCTCTGCAGTCTTTCCATCGGGTTCTGGTCTCAATTTTTCTCGAATTTGGACACCGCCAAGTTCTATGGTATTGACCTCCTTCCTTTTTGTGCATCCATGTAGGTTTAGAATTTTATTGTAACACCTTCTTTCCAGTTTCTAATCTCCTTTTGCAGTAGTTATTCCCTCATAAGTTAGAAATTTCATGCAAATGTGAGGGGTAGAGACTACTGCAGCAAATCAGTTTAAAGTTGCTCGACCTATCAGGCATTGTAGGCTAATGGTACATCGACCACTATGTAATTTATACTCAAGGTTCTTGACTTTATACCTTTAATAAAAGTGGTGTATATAGAAATGAAGCCTAGAGGTCAGATTGGTGTGTCTCCCAACTAAAAAAAGTGTCTGGATATGCCTTTAGTTATTTTTCTTCTAACCTCAGCTTGTTAAAAAAGTAGGTTTAAATAAGATGTCGCCCGAGCTTCCTTGATCTACCAGAGTTGGATGGAGGTTTGTATTGGCAAGTACCATTGTGATCACGACAAGGTCATTGTGCCTTGGTGTTATCCCTTGGGCATCTTCTTTTGTGAAGATAATGGTAGGTAGATCGGAAGCTTGAACCTCCTTCCCGACTTAATAGACTTCTTTTAAATGCCTCTTGTGGAAAGATTTAGTTATTCCATCTCTTGCAAATTCTCCAGGAATCATGTGGACGTGTCTTTCAGGAATTAGTGGTGGCCGATCTCGCCGACTCTTGTCTTCTTCCTCTCTTTTCCTTTTTTTCTGATTGTCCAATCTTTCTGTCAAGTATCTTTTCAACTGACTTTCTCTGGCTAATTTTTCTATCACATTTTTTAAGTCATAGCCATCATTGCTTGAATGACCGTATATCTTGTAGTATTCACAATATTCTGTCAGACTTCCTCCTTTTTTGTTTTTGATGGGCTGAGGAGGTGAAATTTTCTCTGTGTGGCAAATTTTTCTGTAGATGTCAATAAGAGAAACTCGTAGTGGGGTGTAGTTGTGATACCTTCGAGGCTTATCGGAGTTGTATTCATCTTTTTTCTTTACTTCTTTCTCTTTATCTTGAGCTTGATAGTGAGACTTTTGTCTCGGAGCAGGATCTCTTAGTCGGACATTCTCTTCCATGTTGATTTACTTTTTTGCTCGCTCTTGCACCTCGTACAAGAGGTTGGGTGCCTTTTCGAAATAGACTGGGAGAATGGGCCTTCTCTGAGGCCATTAACTAGCCCCGTGAAGACTGTTTCAGTAGGCAATTTTTGGATTTCCAAGCAAGCCTTGTTGAATATTTTCATATAAGTTCGGAGAGTTTTTTCCGACCGACCTCTTGTTTGACCCCTAAGAGGCTTGAAGCATATTTGACCTTATCTTTCTAAATGGAGAATCGAGTGAGAAAACTTCTCGCAAGATCATTGAAACAAGTTACTGACCTAGGTGGTAAACTATCAAATCACTTCATTGTTGTCTTGGTTAATGTTGTCGGGAAAGCTTTGCAACGAGTTGCATACGATGCGTTAGCCAAGTACATTCAGCTTTTGAAGTTACTTAGATAATGTCTCGGGTCGGTCGTTCCATCATAGAGGTCCATGTCTGGGCTTTTAAAGTTTCTAAGAACTTTAACCTGCATGATCTCTTTCGTGAATCGATCTTTACCCCCAAAAGGGATCTCTTCCCGATCAACATGAGCTCTCCGACCTCGAAGGTCAATCTCTAGTTTCTCGAGTTTTTTTTAGATCTCTTCGTCATCGTACCTCCCTTGTTAGAGCTTGTTCAGATTCTCGTTGTCACTCTAATTCAATCTCGAGCTGCTCCAACCGTCTATGGTGTCCGTGTACCAGACTCGTGAACTTTGTTGGATTTTGGTTCACCCCATCCTCAGGTGGGTGGATTTACGAGTTTATCCTTCTGGGTTGAGGGTTTCGTGAAGTTTCCTCCCCATTAAAGCCGTCTGCTATATTTGTCGGGGAGGTACCACGATCGCATGATCATCGTTGTGATGTTCTGGCTTGGAGTCGGATGCCGTGTGTTCGTCTTCAGGATGATCGTCTGCCATGATTTGGTGTAGACTTCTAGATCCCCGACAACTACGCCAACGTTCCGAGGGTTACCTAAAACTAGGTTGCTTTAGCCCTGAACATAAGGTCCAGACTCCTTTTGGGGCATCATCTGACGTCTACTGGTGTCGAAGTATTGCCGTCTGAGTTTCTCGTGAGGAGGTGGAGGGTGGAACCTGCAAGGGACTTCGATGCTTAAGTTAGCAAGGGTTTTAGACATGTTTTTAGTAGATTGGATTCGAAGTATACCTGAGGATATCAGGGTATTTATAAGTGGAGATATAGAGTCAATAACCACCTTTCAAGTAGTTCCCTCTTTGATGGTGGTTATTACTCCCTTTTGTTATAGAGATTATTACGATCTCCTTTTTAGATAAGTAGAAGAGATAGTAGGAGTTAGTTACTTATTTGGATAAGTAGAGGTGTAGGGTTGAGCCCTGATCGCCGTGTCCGACCTCTATGAGATTGGATAGCTATTTAATATAGATGATATCAGCTGGTTGGGCTCCATCCTTTTTGGGTCTGGCTAAGTGATGGACCAAGGTATGAACAAATAGTCAAATAGTAATATAAATATTATTTAGACTATATATCTATTAATAACAATATTATATTCTACAAATTATATCATGAACCTTTAAAATAAATAAATACACAATTTTCATCGTTGTCATGCTAGTCAAGTGATTGCGTGATGAACTTAATATTAATCATATGATACTATCCTAAACTTAACTAAATCTACAATATTAATCTACTATACAAATATATAAATTATATACCCGCGTTTAGTTATTAGGATATTCTGGTGCATGCGTGTCGTCCAAATTCAACGCATGTATGAAAAATGACTCCTCAAACGAATGCTAGTTTGCTAGTGAATTTGTCATTTCTGCTATATCTGCCTCCATACTAGCATCAACTTTATTCTTATCTTCATTTGGATCAATAACTTTGTAGTTTCTCTCAAACTTCTCTTCGCTATTACTGTTGTAATATTTTCATTCGATATTTTGGTCGTCTTAAGATTGTTTGAACTCAATATAGAACTCTATCACCGATATCTGTGACCGAGTTTGAAAATAAATTAAAATATCTCTTACATGCTCGCTTTATTGGAGACATACTTTGTTTAAAATTAAACGAATGCACCAAATAATAATATAGGATGCCTATACAAAATACATAATATCTTCTTTAATATTTAAAGATCTATTCTTTTATAAATCACATATTTTAATTCTTCAAAAGATAATGTATAAAAAACAATAATATCAGACAAATTATCATGTACAAATCTCACTTTTTTAAGTATTTATAACATGATCATAATAATATATTTTTAATATAATTCTATCGTTCATTTTTTTTATTCACAATAACCTGCTTTTACCCGTTCACTTTTACTCCTAAACAAGTAACTCGTATAAAATTAAAAAGGTGATAAAGTAAAAACGAGATATTTAATATTTTTAAATTAAGATAATAAAATTTAATAATTAATTAATTATTATTATTATTTTGAAAGGTCGTTTTTTTTAAACAGCTTGTGCGTACACGGCGAGTTTAGTGGTGAAAAGATATTCCGAATTCCCAAAACAACTTCACTGTCTGTCATATAATCTGAACCCAAACATCTTTTCTTCTCTCCACTGTGCGCCGTCCAGATAACAAGGCCCTCACTCTCGCATCTTTCACTCTCTTCCTCCAAGTAACAAAACTAAACAAAACACACCTCCTTCTTCGAATAAGGATGGCACACACTTGCCTTTTCACTCCCACTTCCTCTCTTAGGCTCAACTCCCTCGCTCTTTCCTCCACCCACTCGTCTTCTCCTCACACTTTCACCCTTTCCTCCTTCTCCAACCCTTCCCTCTCATGGTATTTACACTTTTACCCCTTTCTTACTTATCCATATTTAATATCCTCTATACCATCAATTGCGTGTTCTTTCTGTTATTGAGCGTTGTGTTTTTTAAGACTCAATGTGAATTTTGTTGTCAAGTATGCATTTTGATTAGTAATCTGCAACTTCGAGGTTTCTAATTTGTTGTTATG
The DNA here is from genome assembly GCF_014773155.1 of Arachis stenosperma. Lineage (NCBI taxonomy): Eukaryota > Viridiplantae > Streptophyta > Magnoliopsida > Fabales > Fabaceae > Arachis > Arachis stenosperma. The sequence continues at coordinate 22,720,380 of NC_080385.1, forward strand.
CGCTTTGTTTATCTGTTTATCTGTTTATTTTAGATGAATTAGGATTATATATACCTAGCTGTAAAAGAATAATTCAATTTAAAAGTAGGTCGGGTACCCCCTCTTCTTCTTTGTTATTAAGAGGTTTCACCGTTCCAGTTTGAAAATTTTCTTGTTTTCTGTTTGTGTTTTTTTCTTTTGGTTGTTATCTTTATATTTAGAAGAAAGTAACAATTAGGTCCTGAAAATTTTAACTTTGGACTAATTAGTTCCTAAAGAAAAAAAATTTCAATTTGATCCTGTCGGATAGCATACTTATATGTATGGTTAAATACTCTGATGAGTCTATCTACGAAAGATAGTCATGTAGATAACAATTTTTGGAGTGAAACTTCACTTGTTTTGATAAGATTTGTGATAAATAGAAAGCAGTTGATAAAGGATATATAAAAACTCAAAAGATAATAAATATTCACCGTCTAAAACTACATTGTTTTCCTGCTTATGTGACAGTAATGAGACATGCACCACTATAAATAACGAAATACATAGACAATTCTGTTTTGTTTTGCACTATTTATTGATAGAAAAACATATATCTCGATGTTTGCTATCTTGGAAGACTTAATTGGTACTTTTTTTTCTTCAACGTCTACTTAGTCCAAGATCAACATCTTTGAGGATCTAATTGTCACTTTACTCTTATATTTATATGTTAATATTAATAGTTATAAAAAAATGTCACTTGTCCGTTCTATTCACTGGAGCACTTTTACAGTTAATAGTTAAATATTTTAATTGAAAAGAAAAAAAAGTAGAAAACGAACCATATAGGCTATACCTCAAGACTAGGGAAGATAGGGATATAGGGGGTTTGGAATTTTGCTAGGTAAAGCAGGAATGTTTAAATTTGCACCTTTTATTTGTACTTTAGTCCTCTCTCTTTGTTAATTATTCTCTGGGACATTTAGTTCAATCAAGAGGGTGAATCCTTGCTGTGATTTGTAGGAATTTAAGGAAATCAGTCGATAATAGAAAGGCTACTAAAAGGTCTCCTGTGAAAGCAATGTATGGTGATGAATATTGGACACCTGAGAGTTTGCGACAGGATATTTGGTCCATAAGGTAGCTTTCATCTACTTATTTGCTTTAGCTTTTTACTCGTTAATATTGTTGACTTGCTTTAACTGTTTATTGAAGGAACGATTTGCAAGTCCCATCTTCCCCTTATTTCCCTGCATATGCACAGGGACAAGGGCCACCTCCCATGGTGCAGGAGCGTTTCCAGAGTGTCATAAGTCAACTTTTTCAATATGTATGAAATTTATTTTAACCCTTGTTGCATAATGCCGAGTTTTCTCATTGTGAGTTTTCAAGCTGTTAATAATGTTTTGGTATGTAGAGAATTATCCGTTGTGGTGGAGCAGTTGATGATGATATGGCAAACATCATAGTGGCCCAGCTCCTTTACCTTGATGCTGTTGATCCTAACAAGGTTTGTTCTTAATTTTCAGTCATTGAAGACTTGTGGTTTATCCTATTGAATGCATGGGAACTGTAGTAGGACTTTATATTTACGTTGTATGAACCCAAAATGGTTGTATTGAGGTTGAGGTTGTCTTTGTATCTTTAATTCTTTTTGGTCGTGTTAAACTCAAAATCTTGCTCTTAATCCACTGCTAATTTTGGGTATGTTATACAGGATATTGTCATGTATGTAAACTCTCCAGGAGGATCAGTTACTGCTGGTAATCAAAATTTCATGTAACTCTTATCCAACATTACATATTTACTATATCATATTCGTTGTTCAAATACATGGACTCACCCAGAAACTCAACACCATCTTGTTATTTTTCTAAGGTATGGCTATATTTGATACAATGAGGCATATTCGACCTGATGTATCCACTGTCTGCGTTGGACTAGCGGCTAGGTAATGTTTCATGTGTTCCCTAGGTCGTTTTTATTAATTTAACCTTTCAGGTTACCTCTAGACCATTTGGATGCTGCTATGAGATTGATTTTTTCTCTTTTTTTTTTTCTTGGGATGTTATGACAACAAGGATTACAATGATCAACCTTTAATTATCATGAGACCCTTCCTTCATTGTATCTTTTCTATTTTTAGCAAATTGCATATCTTTTTGTGAACATGATTATATCTTATCTGCATTTTTCATTTGGCCTCTTACTAGTTTTCATCTTATTTTGTATTCACCCTATCATTAGTATATCCATCATGGTAAAGCTAATTAGGGTGAATAATATATTACGAGGATCTCATAGACCTAAGGTGTAGCCACCCAGTATGGGTCCTAAGAGCTATTGGAGGCTGCCATTTCATCTTAGAAGATTTATTCCACTGGTAGTTATGGTTTTGACTATAGCCTTTTTCCAGTATATGATTGACTCCCAAATAAAATAGCAGAAGTAGAATGGGAGGAGAGTTACAACTTACAATTACATCATTTTGAGTGTTAGGATTGTTGACAACAATACTAACTATGTACTCCTGAACTCAAACCCAAGAGCTTCTCTTTCTTGTCCATGAGAAATATTCTTAAGGGAATATTTATATTGAACTCAACCCAAGAGCTTCACCTTCTTGTCCATGAGAAATATTCTTAAGGGAATATTTATATTTCAAATGTATGTCTTACATACCTTGGGGTTTTATTCTCTGGGTAATTTGGTTTAAGTCCCCACCTTTTCCTGTTTAATGTCACTACTCACTAGTCATGGCAGAATTTAATATTTTAAGTATATGCCATTATAAACATGAGAAATAAGTTGTATCTATTATTTGGTGATGATATGTTCATGGAATAGTTCCATGATTCCAAAATCTGTTGACAATTGTAGTCTGGGAATGATTCCTAGTTTGAAACCTTTTTGTTTCTTTCTTTTTTAAATCACATATTTAACTTACATTCATACTTACATAAATCTTTTCATGAGCAGTATGGGAGCTTTTCTGCTTAGTGCAGGAACCAAAGGTAATGATTCTACTCTGAATCACCATATTGCACTTTCCTCTTTCAAGAGTAATATAAAATATAGTGTTTATTCCTTTTATTTTGAAATTTACACTCCCTTCCCTGTGCGATGTAAATGTGACACTGCTCAATCTATTTTAATATAAACAAATCACTTAATTGTGGCAAACATTTATGAACCAAACATGGGGTTAACCTAAGACTTAATGTCAAAGGCAATAGTAGGGACTTTCAACATTTGTTATCAAAATGTGAAAAAGTTGTTCAATTTGGTTATTGTCATTATACTGGGAGTTAATAGGAAGAAAATTATCATGAGAGCACGTTCTTTATATTTTCATATGTTAGGGGTGGGCTTTGTATGTTTTCAAGATAGAGGAGTAATATCATTTAAGCAACTTTGAGAGAGTGCAGTTCCCCTTTATTTTGGTGAAAATTGAAAAAATGCTTCTTTTTAAAGTTATGTTCCTTTCTCACTTCTGAAGGAAAGAGATACAGCTTGCCTAATTCAAGGATAATGATCCATCAACCTCTTGGTGGTGCTCAAGGAGGGCAAACTGACATAGATATTCAGGTATAGTACCCATTTTCCTCTACCATTTTTTTCTCGAATTTATCTTTGAATGTACTGACATTATTATCCATTCATGTCTTATCATATTAGGAAATATTGTTAAATCCTACACCTGCTTCTTGAATGGTTATGCTAATAGATGATGATTGGTTGACTCTGCAAAAATCTTTTATTAGAACCTCAGTGTATCAAAATTAAACCTTGTTTATTATAGCTTAAACTTCTTGTTTGCATCAATGAATATAATGACTTCTATACCTTTTTTTCATAGAAAATTAAAGGCTATGTTGGGGTAGTTGTCAAAAGCTCATGAGTTAACTGAAACTAGACCAAGATGAATACCATAATCATAGTTAATTCCCAGATAACTAGTAACCTTCACTTACTAATAAAAATCCAAATTACTGTTATTATTCATTCTGAATATCTTGATGTATCTATCTCATTTGTTGAGTATTCATATATATGTCATCAAATTCTGAGAGTTGGTATCATTTTAGTTTTAACTCCTTGCATAATCCTTCTAACCATATTTTTTGATTTCTTTAGAGTCGATATCAATTTAAGTCAAATTGCTCCATGCATAATTCTTCTAACCATAGTATCTAAACGAACTGGAGCAAATCTAAATTGATATTTTAAAATGGATCTGCCATGGAATGACTACATTCATTTTTTGATACTTCTACCACCCGCGACTCCACTGCAGTAGATATGATGAATTTTTGCAAATTTTTATTTACACACAGATCTTGTCTCGTAAAACTAATTTTGATTTATAATCCTCAGGCAAATGAAATGCTGCATCACAAGGCAAACCTTAATGGGTATCTCTCTTATCACACCGGCCAAAGTCTCGAGAGGATTAACCAGGACACAGACCGTGATTTTTTTATGAGTGCAAAAGAAGCCAAAGATTACGGACTCATAGATGGTGTCATTATGAATCCTCTTAAAGCTCTTCAACCATTAGAAGCTGCAGCAGAGGGTAAAGATAGGGCTACTGTTTGAAACTGTTGCACTTTATTCCCCTAGGCATAAAAAGCAGTTTTATACAAGAAAGCAGGTTTTTGTTGAGTTAAACTGTATTATTTTTTAAAACGGATGATGATATTTATGTAACCTAGTACCCAAAGAAAGATGAAAAGTGGATACTATTTCCTTTCGAGTAGTTTATACGACAGGAGCTTTTAGGTGGGATCCTATTTCTTTTTTATCTTGCATGTGTATGATCTGATATGTTCTTAATCCTCGTAAGTTCATCCTGGTTAAATTATATTTAATTTCCCTGCAATTTTATGGTTTATCATGCGTTAATGGCTGATTTATGCCATAAGTTCTACTGATATTGATTAGATATAATAATGTGAGAAAATCAGGTATCTGACTGGTATCATTAGAAAATTACTTGCATGGAAGCAAGGTTTTGAAAATTGAATTGGTTATCGAACTGTTTTAGTTATTACTTATTTTTGTACTGGTTTAAAGGTTTAATCATTTCAATTGTGGTTTAACCAAAATAATCAAATTATGTTAAAAGATATATAAAATTATAAAAATTTTTTACAATTAAGCAAAATACCTAACCAAGTTTTATTAAAGGTTTTAAATTGATTTATGCCTCTTTTTTTTGTTATTATGGTTGTTGTCACCATCTCCTCCTTCTCTTTCTTTTCCTTTTTCATTTAAATTTCTTTTCCTCATTTTCTTTCTTCTTCCTTTTCTTTCATCATCATTATCATTATTGTTGTCTTTCTTCTCTTTCCTTTTTATTCTCATCTTTCTCTTTTATTATTGTTGTCACCACTACCTCCTTCATCTCCTCCTCTTCGTCCTCTTTTTTTATTCATTTGAATTTTTTCCATCTCCTCTTTTCTTTTCCTCTTCCACCATCATCATTATTATCATTATTGTCGTTGTCTTTTTATATGTATAAAGATTAAATTCAGAATGCACCGAAATTTTTGAATATTCAAAATAAATTCAGACCAAAAGTGCGCCTTATTGAAATCCAGAAAATACCAAAATTACTTAATGATTACTCAAAACTCTTCCTCTTCATTCATTATCATCATCATTATCATCTTTTTTTATTCATTTTTTTATTTTATCTTCTCATGACTCTCCTTGTTTCACTTTCTTAACAAGAATAAAAATAAAAAAAATCAAATAAAAAAGAAGAAAAAACATATAATGTTACAAAATTATTAAGAAGAGAATGAACCTACATTAGTACATTCATTAGTACATTCATTCAACTTGTTCGGTTGCTCGAATATTTAGTGGATCGGTAAAATGAATGTTAGAGCAAGAAGATGAGGGGATTTGGACCTGTACGTGAGCTGCTGAAACGGTGTATTTAACTTATACATCGGCGGATGGGCCCGACAAACCAATTTTCATGAAATTTCGTAATGAAATAGATAAGGTTGAATGCCAAGAGAAACAGCTATTCAGGCAAATTGACCATACCCGAAGAGGCTATTCTAATCAATCCACAAAAAATAACTAGTTGTGTCATGTTTTCATGTATTTTGTTTATTATAAGTTCACTCTCGTCTCTCGCATTCCCTCTCTCTCTCTCAGCAGTGCACAGCAGACGCAGCGGCGGCGTCTCCCTCGCACCGGCGTCCCAGCCTCTCTCTCCCTCACGTCTCTCTCTCCCTCAAAACTCGGATCGAAGTCCAACCAAGGGCCCAGAAAGCACCGGAATCACCGGCGGTGACGACGACTCGGCTCTCCCTCTCTCATAGCTTTCTCTCTCGTATCGCAACCCAGAGCCCAGAAAGCCCCGGCGGCGACAAGTCGGCAAGGCGAAGGCGTCTCCCTCTTTCACACCCTCCCTCTCGTCCCTGGCTCTCTCTCCCTCACGTCTCTCTCTCCCTCACAGCTGCCAAGGCGGCAAGGCGCGCTCGTCTCTCCTCTCTCAGGTCTGTGGCGGACAGCGGTGAGGTGCTCCTGTTCTCTGCCGGAAAGGTCCTTGTCTGGTAAGCTATTTGTTTATTTTTCTTTTATTTTTCTGTTTGTGAGAGGGATGATTGATACTTTGATGATTCTGTTCTCTGTTTGGGGGAGAGACATTTGATGATTCTCTTATTGTTATTGATTGTATGTTGTTGATTTACTGATTAATCTTATTGATTACTGATTTAAGTGATTATTGATTTAGATATTATATTATTAATTCTAACGATAGTTAATGAATGTTAAATAAGGAAGTTTGGGTTGTTTGAGTTGATATTTTATTGTCTCAGCAAGCTGTACATCACTAAAGAAATTGGTCTCAAATCTTGTTTTGGCAAGCAATTAATTTTGTTAATTTTTAAATGCAAGACAAACAACAAGCTACAATAGCATAGACGAGGTTATGATGTGCTAGAACCAAAATGCTATGAAAAATAAAGAATTGCAACAAAATACAATAATACGTAGGAGTTCTAATTAGAAAAGTGAGGAGAAAAAAATAAATATGAATTTAACATCACATTTTTGAAGTTTAAACATTTCTGAAATTTAAACTAACAAGTTTTACAAAAGGCATCATGAGCTAAACTCCCTTCCCTTAGTCATCCTTCTTAAAAACATTCTTTTCTAGTGGACTCGCAGAAGGTATAGAACTATCAGATAAAACCGCTGACTTAATAGATATACAGAAATGTAACCTCATCTGTGATGATCCTAAGCCTTTTGTAGATCCTCATTCATTAAAAACTAGAGTGCTCTCCCACGTGATAACACAAAAAACTCTTCACTAAAGTCAAATATCTGCACGTTAGCACTCAGCAGAAGATGTGAAGGAAGCATATTCCTTTGCATTAGCAGTGATGAGTTATAAAAATCAAGAGCACAAAACTCAAGCTTCTTGGACTAAGAAAGGTGACTTTGCCGCCTCAACATTATCATTGGCTTTGGAAGCAATGAAAAACTGTGGTTAACTTGCTACACAACCTCAGGTCAAATCTAGTAAAAGCTCCATCATGAAAATAGTGTAGAAATCTCCTCTTCCATTCACCTGCTATTACATCCTCTTCTTGCTTTATCCTTGTTGGGTTTATTGATAGTATGGTGCTCTAGGAGCAAATTACAATATTATCTAATTTGATGGACATTAATCATGCCATACAAGCAAAGACGAAACTATATTGCGCAATTGAGTGTTGACATCAAAATTGTATCATGTTTCGAGGTATTGTCTGTCAAACATTTGATGCACCACAAAGACCACCACTTTGCGTGATAGAGTTAGAAACAATGATTTTACTTGAACCATCAGTATCTTCATTCTTGATTATCAATTTCAACTATATTGACTCCAGCTTCCTTTAACATATTTCCTCCCTCAGTTTAAATTGTAGTAGCATTAGGTTGCTTCATTTCTTGCATTCTTATTAGATCTGAGATTCTTCCAGCAGCAACGTAAATGCCAGAAATCAGGAGAGAATCTATAGGATGCTCTGTATAAATGTTGCTTAGCACATCACACATTCCCCCAATTTAACATCACCGTAGACTTGGCACGCAGAAAGCAATGTACGCTATGCAGTTACATTGCCCTTAATAGGCAAGCTTTCAATTAGTTTGTGTGCTTCATGTAGCATCCCTGCTCGACCCAGAAGATCAACCAGAGATCCATAATATTCAACTCGTAGCGAAAAGCCATATTTGCAAACCATGCTCGTAAAAATTTCCATCCCCTTAATTACATATCTTTACCCTTCATCCTCTCAAATATGTCGGTAGCCTCGTCTAGAAAGCCACATTTGGCATATGCATCAACAGGTGCTGCTCCAAGAACTGCATCCAGCTCTAGTTTCTCTTCTTTCATAAAACTAGTAACATATCGTACTACTTGCATAGATCCGGAAGCAGGGCAACCCGAAAGCAACCCAACTAAGGTAGAAGAATTAGGTTTAAGACTTTCAAGTTTCATTTGTTGCAGGAATTTCATTGCTTCTCCAAGCAGCCAATTTCTTGCATACTTGCCAATCAAGCAGTTCCACAAAATAACATCTTGTTGAGCAACACCACCAAAAACTCGATGCGGCAAATAGATACGACCCATTCTTGCATAGAGAGCAACCAATGCAACCAAGTCCAAGTCGGATATAGTAACCATGGATTCACGTGCCTTCAAGAAAACTCCGCATGTCAGCAGCTGCCGACAAAAGACTTAATGCAGTTGCAACACTCGCTTCAACCCTGCAGCAATGCATCTTCCGAAACAAATGAAAGGACAGCTGAGGCTAAGAAGCAAGAAGTGGCCAGCCATCAAAGTGTTCCATGAGACCGAGTCATTTCGTTGGCAAAATTCATCAAACTGGTTGTGTGCATCTCCAAGTCTCCTGTAAACACAGTAGAGATGCAAAAGGGTATTCTTAAAATCAAGAAAAAGCAGAGTTCTAGACTTGAGCGTAAGGCCATGAAGGCCCCGCCCAAAGACAAGGTTGGAAAGCCTAGCACAAGCCTTGATGACGATGATGAAAGAGAAGCGGTCGATGAGAATTGGGCGATTCCTAAGTTGGGTGAAAAGGGGCAAGGCCTTGGCAGGGGAGTTGCTGATGGAATATCCCTTAAGCATAGTGTTGAACATGAAAAGATTGGAATTCGGAGCTGAATTGAAAATGGAGGCAGCACAGTGGACATGTGAGATTGAAGCTGTGAGGAGCTTGTTGAGACGGAAGGGAAGGTTGATGAGTGCTGTTTTGAGTATAAAGGCGTGAATTTGAGGAATGTGGGATTGGGTTTTGCATGATGATTCCAAGAAAAGAGCTACCTTGTGATGCAAATGCAATGCTAGAACACCCTCTTTCATTAGCCACAATCAGTAAATGAAGTTACTTACCAAATCGACTCAATAATGAGGGAAGGAGGAGTTGGGGGAATGCGGAAGGAACCAAGATATTCAGCCTGCAGTTCTAGTGGCCCTTGTTGGTCTTGGTCTCTCTCAAGTTCTCTAGCGTATCACAATCATATTTAATTAGTTATGAATTTTTTATTCATTTGAATTTCTTAACTCATTCAGAAACTTTACTACCTATAAGTAGATGAGAGACTTTATCATTAGAAAGTAAAAGGTGTTTCTAATGATGCTGACTTGCTGCTAAAAGTAAAATAAAATAAGAAGGATGACTAAGGGAAGGGATTTTAGCTCATATGCCTTTTGTGAAACTTGTTAGTTTAAACTTCAAGAATGTGCTGTTGAATTCATATTTATTTTCTTTCTCCTCTCTTTTCTAATTGGAACTCCTATGTGTTATTGTACTTTTGTTGCAATTCTTTATTTTTCATAACATTTTGGTTCTGGCACATAACCTTGTCTATGCTATTGTAGCTTGTTGTTTGTCTTGCATTTAAAAATTAACAAGATTAATTGCTTGCCAAAACAAGATTTGAGACAAATTTCTTTAGTGATGTATAGCTTGCCATATTATTTTTCAATGTTTGGGAGACAATAAAAGATAAGCTCAAACTTGTCTTATTTAGCATTCATAAATAAAGTAAGTTTGGGCTGACTTTTTATCATCTCCCTAGCATTACTGTTTTCATCTACTTATAAGTAGTAAAGTTTATGGATGAATTAAGAAATTCGAATGAATGAAAATTTAATAAATAATTAAATTTGATTGTGTGTTGTGCTAGATAAGTTGAGAGCGACCAAGACCCAAAAAGGCTACTAAAATTGTAGGCTGAACATCTTGGTTCTTCCGCATTCACCCAACTTCTTCCCTCATTATTGGGTGATTGTGGCTAATGAAAGAGGGTGTTCCAGCATTGCATTTGCATCACAAGGTAGCTCTTCTCTTGGAATCATCATGCAAAACCCAATCCCACATTTCTCAAATTCACGCCTTTATGCTCAAAACCGCACTCATCAACCTTCCCTTCCCGCTCAGCAAGCTCCTCGCAGCATCAATCTCACACATCCACTACGCTGCCTCCATTTTCAATTCTGCTCCAAACCCCAATCTTTTCATGTTCAACACTATGCTAAGAGGATATTCTATCAGCAACGCCCCTGCCAAGGCCTTGCCCCTTTTCAACCAACTTAGGAACCGCCCAATTCTCATTGACCGCTTCTCTTTCATCACTGTCATCAAGGCTTGTGCTAGGCTTTCCAACCTTGTCTTTGGGCGGGGCCTTCATGGCCTTGCACTCAGGTCTGGAACTCTGCTTTTTCTTGATTTCAGGAATACCCTTTTGCATTTCTACTGCGTTTCCAGGAGACTTGGAGATGCTCACAACCTGTTTGATGAATTTCCCCAACGAAATGACTTGGTCTCATGGAACACTTTGATGGCTGGCCACCTTCTTGCTTCTCAGCCTGAGCTGACCTTTCATTTGTTTCGGAAGATGCGTTGTTGCGGGGTTGAAGCGAGTGTTGCAACTGCATTGAGTCTTTTGTCGGCAGCTGCTGATATGCAGAGTTTTCTTGGAGGCAAGTGTCTTCATGGTTACTATATCCGACTTGGACTTAGTTCTAATTTGAATGTTCTTACTGCATTGATTGATCTCTATGCAAGAATGGGTCGTATCTTTTTGGCACATCGAATTTTTGATGGTGTTGCTCAAAAGGATGTTATCCTGTGGAACTGCTTGATTGGCAAGTATGCAAGAAGTGGGCTGCTTGGAAAAGCAGTAAAATTGCTGCAGCAAATGAGTCTTGAAGGTTTTAAACCTAATTCTTCTACTTTAGTTGGGTTGCTTTCGGGTTGCCCTGCTTCCGGATCTATGCAAGTAGTACGATACGTTACCAGTTTTATGGTAGAGGAGAAACTAGAGGTGGATGCAGTTCTTGGAACAGCACTTGTTAATGCATATGCCAAATGTGGCTTTCTAGACGAAGCTACGGACATATTTGAGAGGATGAAGGGTAAAGATATGAAAACATGGACAACCATGATTTCAGGTCATGGAATTCATGGCCAGCCGACTAATGCTATTAAGCTTTTCAACAGGATGGAGAATGAAGGGTTTAGACCAAATGAGGTTACATTCTTGGCAGTTCTCAGTGCTTGTAGCCATGGAGGGCTTGTAATTGAGGGGATGGAAATTTTTAAGAGCATGGTTTGCAAATATGGCTTTTCACCACAAGTTGAACATTATGGATCTCTCATTGATCTTCTAGGTCGAGCAGGGATGCTACATGAAGCGCACAAACTAATTGAAAGCTTGCCTATTAAGGGTGATGCAACTGCATGGCGTACATTGCTTTCTGCTTGCCGAGTCTATGGTGATGTTAAATTGGGGGAATGTGTGAAAGACGTGCTTAGCAGCATTTATACAGAGCATCCTACAGATTCACTCCTGATTTCTGGCATTTACGTTACTTCTGGAAGAATCTCAGATCTAATAAGATTGCAAGAATTGAAGCAAACTAATGCTGTTACAGTTGAAACTGATGGAGGAAATATGTTAAAGGAAGCTGGAGTCAGTATAGTTGAAATTGATAATCAGGGATGAGGATATTGATGGTTCAAGTAAAATCATTGGCTCTAACTCTATCACGCATTAGTGGTGGTCTCAATACCTCGGGACATGATACAGTTTTGATGTCAACACTCAATTGCGCAATATGGCATCTCTGCTTGTATGGCATGATTCATGTCCACCAAATTAGATAATATTGTAATTTGCTCCTAGAGCACCATACCGTCAATAAACCCAACAAGGGTAAAGCAAGAAGAGGATGTAATAGCAGGTGAATGGAAGAGGAGATTCCTACACTATTTAATTTTGCACTGACTTGTGACTTTATTAACATAGAAATGATCTCTCCAATATGTTTAGTTTGCATTTCAATCTTTCACAATTTAATTGGGTATTCTATATTATTTGGGGTTACTTCTAATATTTTTCTTGTTCATACTTCATATTCTCAAAGTTAATCAGCTGCTATTTTGGATTGGTAAATTGCTTCTGGTCTTAATCTCCCATTACCAATCATTCTTTCAAGCATTTCATTAGTGCGCGAGTATATTTTAGTTATTTTCCTATCACTAGTGGTTACTCTAATGATGACAAGTTATGATAGTATTGTCTATTTATATGGTAATATAACATGCTGGCTCTTATTATATCTATTTATATTGCTTGCTGAAAATTGAATTTACCATGATTTGATACTCACGAGCAATCTAGGTAACAGGGCAATCATGTTCTGCAGAAGTCAAATTTATACTAGAATTGCATCCTTTGCAGCATTATGAATTTATAGCTTTTCTAGTTAGCTTTTCCCCCCTTTTCTATTTTTGTTATTGTTATCATGAAATAAAAGACAACACTGTTTGTTTGGAAACACTAATTGCATTTGCATCTTGAAGGAGTTTAAAATCGAGGTTTAATCAAATTGTATGTACTTTTTGCATATTGAAGATTGATTGCTAAACTGCTATATAATGAAGTTGCACCAACATCACAAATATTGGCAGAGAATGTACGAGTTGAGACTGCCAATAAATTTGTTTAAATGAAATTAAGTCTTTTGCTCTTCTTATTAATTATGTTTCTTTCCTATATATTGACATGTGTACGAAAATGCTTACTTACTCCATTTTAATTATAAATATACTCATCTTAGTGCTTTAGTCTTGTCAAAAACCAATAGATGAAACTGAATTTTATTGACTTTTCTTTCTTTTTCTCTAACTCCAACCATTTACTATAGTAAGTTTTGAACTTTTGATGCAAATAAGTATTTTTAGTTCATCTCTTGACGTGTTGCTTCCTTATTTTGCTTCATTGGCAGGGATTCTTATATGGTCTTCTTATTATTATTAAATCTCAAAAATACATAATAATGCAAACTTGCACAGCTTCACTGGGAACATCATCTTCCAGTGGTATTGCTTCATCTGATGAAGCCTCTGAGAGGATCAAATCAGGCTTCATTCACTTCAAGAAAGAGAAATGAGTTAGTAACTTAAGCGCTTACCGCTGTTTCTTTATTCAAATTCTTTCCTTTCATTTCTTATACCTTAAGCTTTCTCATTTTCTCAATTGTTCCACAGCGAAAACCTTGCTTTGTATGTAAACTTGCCAAAGGACAATCCCCCAAGATACTTTTCTTTCTTTTTCTAATAATTTCAACTTTTTTTCTTTTAATTAATTTTTTTTCTATTTTTGATTTTTTGCTAATGTCTGATTTTGATTTTTGAATTTTATTGTTTTTTTAAAGACAAGCTGAGGCGGATGCTGAGAGGATTGGTGTTGGTGTTACCAGCAAGGCACAGAGCATCTTTGATGCTTTGTCCAAAACGTAAGTTGCATTAGATGTTATTGAATTTAGGTCAGCTCTTTTTGGATCACATTGTAGCTTGGATTTTGAACCATTTTTGCATTTTATACTGTTATTTTATCACTGAAAAATAAGTTCCATTTCTTGGTTTGGTAGTTTATTAGTACTATAGCAGGATTCTAATGTTTGTTTTCTATCAGGATTTTCAATCCTTCCTATGTTGTTTTTCCTGCATGACATGATTTTTAGGTGGAAACTGTGTTAGTTGAATGCTCAAACTTTGCTACATACTGATGTAGTCTCGTAGATGCGAGAATTATGCTTCATGTGGTTTTGGCCATGGCCCTATGCCGAGTTGATACTTTGTTGCTAGTTGGTTCTTCCACACTTTAATGGGGCAGCACGTGTTTATAGGCAATACATTAGACCTTTCTATATGAACCCACAACTTTCACACCTGCCGCAGATGCCACGAACTTCTCACATGTGGTATGTTCAAAGAAAGAACATATTCAGCAAGCAACACGATGTTTTGACTGTGGCTGAGAGATACATGGAAGAGCATGGACAGAAGCCTTTGAAAGACTCATAAGCAGGGTAACAAATATTTGCTATGTTGTGCACACTACATGATTCACAACTTTCTCACCCTTTAGCTTAGGTAATGCAAAATTTATAAAATTTTTATATTTAGCTATTTTAGCATTAGTCAGAAAAAGGATTCAATCTTAAAGAAATAATACGCACATCGAAAAATTATAATCATAAGAGAAGATGGCTAAATAATACTGATATTACTTTATTCTAGAGTATATTATATTTACGTCATTGATTTTTCTAATGATATACAGATTTAGCACTATCTCTGTCAAAACTCAGACTTCACAGGGAGGAAGACGCTTACAGTGATAAAATAATGTACTATATGTGTAATATTGCATATGGAGGTTGATTGTCAAATTCAGTTTTGGTTATTCAAGCATTTTGGAACAATAGGCCACTAGAAATTATTGTAGTTAACGTATCATGTGCTAGAATACTTGGCTTAGTTGGCTAACTTGATTGTTTATTTGATTATTAAATATATTCTAATTTTAGTTTCATTTCAATTTTTCATTGTGAAATTGGATGAAAACAGTGGTAACTAGAATCTGGTTAATATATATATATATATATATATATATATATATATATATATATATATATATGTATATTTTTTTTTTCCATACAAATACAGGTTTATTGGAAAGGAAAAATATAAAAAAATGTAACTGTTACCGAAAGAAAAATTATCTATTGTTATAGAAGGATCTTCTGTCAGTAATTTGGTAACCTTGCCAAATTTTGAAACCCTGTTTTTGGCGAAATTTTGTCGGTAATAAGCTAAAATCTGTCGATATGTTTTCGACCAAAAAAAGTTGGTAAAAAATTACTGACAAATCTTTTACCGACAGAAATTTTGTCAATAAATTCATCGATAATATAAAATCTGTCTATAAAGGTAAAGAAATTTGTTGGTAAATTTATCTTTTTAAACTTTTTTTCTAATAGTGTAAGTTAGTGATAATTATTTGGCTGATTCAAAAAAATAATATAAAATGTTTATTATTATAATTTTTTCTTTAATAAAATCTTTATTAAAATATATATCTCTTCAATTTTCTATCCAAACACAATTACTTTTTATAGTAAAAAGTATACAAAACTAAGGCACACTCTTCAATTATTAATAACAAAATATTAATGTTATCTTACCAAAATATTTTAATTGTGTCTGTTTTTGAAAAATTCTCCAAGTTTCTGTTCATTGATTATAATAATAAATATACATATATTTTAATGATCGTGTCACTGATTTAAAAATACTATTCTTACTTCTAACTGAATAATAAATTAGAAAAGTTATACATTCATGTAATTTTTTCATCCAAACTATTCAAGTAACTTCAATCAGATGCGCCTCCCCAACTCCCTTACGTGTTTGTTATACACGCGCTTCATATAACGTAAACCTTGTTCTTCTTCTTTTTCTTCCTCTTCTACAATCTAATAAAATTTGTCGTTCTCCTCTGTTCGCGTTTTTCTTCTCTGCTCGCATTCTTCATTATTGATCTGCATTGAATTCAACGTAATAAACTCCGTCATTCTTCTTCTTCGGTTTCTTCTTTGATCTACACTTCTGAATGGAAACAATAAATGACTCAACTTCAAATCAGTTGAATGAGGTTATTACGTTGAGACAGCTAGGAAATAATTGCAATATGCTATCACAATAATCTTAAACACTGAACAAAGTAAAAGGAGGCCATTGAATTGAACAACATTCATTTGGTGAATCAAAATCACAAAGGCTACCGAACCGAACAATGTTCATGTGGTGAATAAATAGTGATCAACTTTCAATCAACAAGAATAATATTTCTCCTCCTCTTCCTCCTCATCCTTCTTCTTTCAAATTCGCGCACGTAGGTTCTTCTTCAACGCCAACATTTTGCTTGGTCCTCCTCCTCCTCCTCATCCTCCTCCTCCTCCTTTCGTTATAATCATCACCAACAACACCAACATTTTGCTCGGTTAAGTGGAGTCCCTCATTTTGATTCACTTGATTGTTAATGTATTCAGTTGAGTCTTTGTGCATGTAGAAATATTTTTCTTACTGATTGAATATTTATCACGTTTTATTCAGCACATGATTGGTGTTCGGTTCAGTGGTGTTGGTCATTTTGGTTCACCTGATTGTTATGTGTTCAATTAACTTCTTTTGCATGGAAAAATGTTATTCTTGATGATTGAATGTTTATGACATTTTATTCAGCACATGAATATTGCTCGGTTCAGTGGAGTTGCTCATTTTGATTTATTTGATTGTTAGTGTATTCAATTGAGTCCTTGTGCATGTAGAAATATTTTTCTTGATGATTAAATATTTATGACGTTTTATTCAACACATGAATGATGTTCGGTTCAGTGAAATTGACCATTTTAGTTTATTTCTGTTATGCACAATTTAAAACTCTTCCTCTGCACCTTCTACTGCTTTTTCACCAGGGAGAGAAAGAGGAAAAGCCAAAAAAAATACTTGGATAAGGAGAAAACACGTAAAGAAGATAAGGAGAAAACACGTGAAGAAGAATGAACGCAAAAAAGAAGGAGGAGAATGAGGAGGAGGAGGAAGGCGAATCTCTGTTGCTGTTTTTGTTCGTTTCTGGTCGTTTCTTGCCAAATCTTCTTGCGATTCTTCTCCAGTAGTGATTTTCGTAGAGAACGTGACTGAAGTTTGAGTGATTTTGAGAGAGATTCGAAGAGAAAGAGCGGTTTCGTATTGAGAAAGAAGTAATGTTTTTTCATAATGAGCACGGAGTAGCAAATGGTTTTCAAGTGCGTATTTTCACTCGTCATTAATGTGCGGTGACTCTATTTAGATTTGGGCAAACTTAATTACATGATTACATGAATGTGTAGCGCGCTCGATAATAAATAATGTATAAACCTTTTTAAAATAAAACATTTTAACTTCTCTTTCTTAAAGCATTAAATTACATAAGTAATTACCAAAAAGGCAATTTGTTTACCCATTTGGACGTTTGAATGAAATAAGTCATTATAATGGTAATTGTAATTTAAAATTTTTCTACTAATCATCAGTGGTTATCCTATAAGGCTATAACGTTTCTTTAAAAGAGGATTATTTCATTAGTAGAAATTCTACGTTCTTTAAAAGCTAAATTAATAGTTTCTATTGCTCACAAACTCATAAATTTTAGAGAAAATTTCACTCTCCTCCCCTACGAGATATTAAAATGACACTTTCCTTTTCTCTATTTTATAAATGTACATTCTCCTCTCTTTTAACCTTTAAAAAATCTTCTTTTTAATCCATTTTAATTTTTTTTGTGTTAACTAATATTAACTCTATCCATTTTTTAAAAAAAATAAAATTATTTTTTAAAAAAATACTCATTAATAAAAAATTTATTTTTTATCATTAAATTTTGTTTACCAAAATACCTTTTAATAAATTATTTTTTTACGGATTAAATTGTATTTTTACCAAAATACTTTTAAAAAAATAATAATTAAATTATTTTTTTTAAGATACCTTCCATTCAATAATTTTATATTATTAAATTATAATTTTACCAAAATTTTTATTAACAATTATTTTTATATTTTATTATTAATTTTTTGGTATCAATATTTATTATTTTAATATTAAATAAAAAATCTTATCACGGTTAATATGTATAATAATTAATATATATTGATATTAAAAAATAATCTTACTAAAATTTATTATTTAATATTAAAATAATATATATAGAGACCGAACAATTAATAGTAAAATATAAAAAAATTGTTAACAAAAATTTTGGTAAAATTATAATTTAATAATTA
Source organism: Arachis stenosperma (assembly GCF_014773155.1). Lineage (NCBI taxonomy): Eukaryota > Viridiplantae > Streptophyta > Magnoliopsida > Fabales > Fabaceae > Arachis > Arachis stenosperma. Next base: position 22,738,561 of record NC_080385.1, read on the forward strand.
AAAAATTATTGAAGAGTATTTTAAAAATATATATAATTATTAATTTTTTAGAAAAATATAATTTAATCAATAAAAGAATAATTTATTAATGGATATTTTAGTAAGCAAAATTTAATGATAAAAAATAAAATTTTTTTTACTGGATATTTTTTTTAAAAAGAATTTATTTTTTCTTAAAAAATGGATAAAGTTAACATTAGTTAACACAAAAAGTTTAAAATAGATTAAAGAGGAGTTTTTTAAAAGTTAGAAGGGAGGAGAATGTATATTTATAAAACAGAGGGAGGGAAGTGTCATTTTAGCATCTCGCAGAAGAGGGGAGTGGAATTTTCTTTAAATTTTATAACCTTTTTAGCTTGTTTGTGTGTTTAGAAAAAAAAAAAAATTAAAAATGCAATTGGTACGTGTTTTAAAAATTTATAGTATAAAGAATTTAAGTATTATTTATTAGTTATTATTTTATATTTTTAAAATGTTAAATTTAATTTTATGTATTTTAATTTATTTATGTAGTAGATTTATATTGGTGGACTTAAAATTTGTTATTTTAACCTAATAAAACATTATAAATAATTCCTAAACTATCATATGTCTTATATGTCTTATTCAGTTATTCCCAACATTAAATTCATCAATAATATGATGCTCATTAAAAAATGTAATTGTATGTCATACCCTTATTTTTGATATATTATTGTGCTTGATATGAATATCTTACTTTAATGGAATTCTTGAAGTTATAATTGTTTTGTCATCCTCAAAAGGAGAAGATTAAGAAATCTTAAAAAGTATATCTTTCAAATAGTTATCTCAAAATCTATTTTAACAAATTTAAAACTATCTTGCGATCAACTTGATTGTACTAACATATTTATCTGTTGTATATAAGTCCAAAGACTTAAAAAGCTTTGAAATTGTTTTCATTTCAGATCGAAAGAAAATTTCTCCACGATTTAACCCAGCATTTTTGTGCATTCTTTCTCAACTCAGAAGGCGGTTGCAGTATTATTGCTCGACGTAGAATGAAAAGCCATGGGGGCGACTATAGTAAAGGGAAAGAGAAAGAGAGCACGTGCATCATGTTTTGCATCTGTCCAGTGTCCACCTTCTCGTCGTCTCTTCTCGGCACTTGTCTACCAGCGCCTCTGTTCCACTGTTGTGTCTTTGCCCAGCCGTCACTTATGCTTCTACTGGCATGGACATGTTAGGATTTCGATGGAGATTAAGGGTGGAGAGAAAATCCATGAGAGAGAGATTTGTTACTGTCTGTTTTAACTAGAAGCAACAACATTGTGCATAATTGCATATATGGAGAAAAAGTATATACATGAGAGTGAGTGAAAGGGGGGAGAGAAAAGTAATTTTAATAGAAAAGTAAATGATCTTGCCTCGTAATAGATCGGCTTCAACTTATCTGGTGATGACCGAGCTATAATCTCGAAGGCTGAACGTCCAACGCTTGAGTCCGAGTTTTTTCTTTTCGTCGTTGCACGAGAACATGAACAATGAAGAGGGGAAGGAGTGTACTGCAAAGGCACTCCAAAGCTTAAGTCAATATATTGTCTTATTCGAAATTCCTAAAGAAAAATACTTTATCTTGCTTTATATGATGAATTCTTCGTCCGTTACAATCTCGGCATTAATCGTCGGTTTCTGAAATGATTGATATTGTAACCGACTTGATTATACCGTTTGAACAGGAGTATTAATATGACCGAGTTATGGCTCATGAAGAGCCGAGCTCATAACGGGCGACAGTTATAGCTCTTAGTGATAACGGCTATAATACCGAGTTATAGCTCGTATTGAAGGCGGACATATCATAGCCCCCAAGCTTGACCTGAGGAGAGTTTTTTAATGAAGCAGGTTGAGCTTTTTGATGAGTTATAACTCGGTCAGGTAGGTTATTAAGTGAGACCCCAGTTCAACGTACTTCATTAAAAAATAATTGTTTGTGTGACGTGGTGGGTCACGTGCTCCTTTTTACTAAGGAGCAGTTTGATCATTTTGAAGCTTTGATTTGTGGTTGTATTCTTATTCCTTGGTTTAATGGTTCAGTTTCTTGCTTGGTATCATTTGCCGTTTGGTTTTTTGCTTTCTTTGGGAACAGAATGAGTAAGAGAGGTATGTATGTTTTATCCTTCTGTTTCTAATTTTACTTCTTCCTTCTTTCCCTTCTTTCTTTTGCTTGCTGTTTTTTCTCTTAATGGGTTTCGAAAAAGAGAAAAAGGATAAGATTGACTGGTCTTATGACTAGATTAGCGATGATGTAAAATTTCGAGTGTCGTTATTTGTTGATGAAGCTGCTGTGAAGGAGGTGAATGTGTCGCAAGTTTTAAGGGTTGGTTCTGGTTTTCAAGTTGAGTTGTTACCATGTAGTAGTGATGACAGGGTTTTTCATCGTGGACAGGGATTCGAGTTTTTCTACATGCATAGTTGTGTCCTAGAAGAACTGAGAGTAAAGTTGCCATTCACTGAGTTTGAGTGTCAGGTATTGAAACAGTTGAACTGTGCTCCATCTCAGCTTCACCCAAATGGTTGGGCTTTCCTTCGCTCGTTTGAGATTCTGATGGAATATATTGAAGAGACGCCATCAGTGGAGTTGTTCTTTTCTCTATTTCAAGCAAAGGGGGGGGGGGTATGGAAAGGTGGTTGGATTAATTTTAACAGTACGCCTGGATTTGGTATTTTCAAGTTGTATAAATCCTCTTTCAAGGATTTTAAGGAAATGTATCTTAAGGTTAGAAATCTGGAAAAGGATTTCCCTTTTTATGTTGATGAAAACTTGGCGGAGAGGTTCCCTTTGTGGTGGTATTCGGAACCTCAAAACATACTCGACCCCGAGGTTATATCTCCGAGGAATGTTTGTTTAATTGAATTTTTGGTTGAAAATATTGGTCGTAAGGATTTGATATCTATGTATGAGATACTCAAGTAGGAAGAAGACAAAGATGCGGTGGTAGAGTACTTGGGTGAGTTTAGGATTGTGTTTTGTTTATCTATTATTTTCCAACTGGTTTATGATAGACTGTGTTTTTGGTTTTTGTAGGTGGTAAATATCTTGGTGTTTCAGCTGCATCCTTGAGATCTCGATTTAAGAGTAAAAATTTAGAGAAAGAAATATCTTCCTCAAACCGTGAAAAAGTGGCTGGGGCTGGAGAAGTTAGTCAGCCCCCTCGTGGGCGTAAGAAGGTAATTCTAAGGAAGAAGAAATCTGATGTGGTGGAGCTGTCTGAGGATTCTAGTGGGAAGGAGCATGGGGTCCCTTTCGAAGAGATACAAGCTTTTATGGGTAACCAGAAAAAACTTTATGAAATTTCTGAACCAAGCGAGGGTTTATCTGTGTGGGGAAAGGAATATCCCTATATGGCTGTGGTGGACGAGTATTGCCAATCCTCGGCCGATGTATCTCTTGCGAATGAGGTTGGGGAAATGGTGATTGGACAATATATGCATGTATTATTCGAGCTGGTTTGCACTGCTTTTGTATTGTTGTAGTGAAATATTTTTTATGTATAAGCTGTAGTTTATGATTGTTTCTAGGTTATTGGTTTACGTCTGGCCAGTCTTGGGCGTAGCCAAGAGTTGAAGCATAAGAAAGCTTCAGTAGAAAGAGAAGATGTTTCTCTGTTGAAAGAAGAGCTGAGGAAAAGCAAAGCTAGTGCTGTCAAGCTACAAAGTAGGTTGACTAATACTGAGAGACTGTTGAAGGAGACAAAAGATAATTATGCTAAGGATGTGGAAGATTTGAAGAAAAAGGAAGGAGATTTGGCGAGCATGGAATCTCGGCTGATTGAGGTTACTGCTCAGCTTAAAGAAATGGAAAAGAAGAAGAGTGATGAAATTTTGGACTCTTTTGTCGAGGGGTTTGAAAGAGCATGCTTACAGGTGAAGTTCTTAGTTCCGGAGGCTGATCTATTTGAGATGGATCCTGGAAAAATTGTTCGCAATGGAAAAATGGTTGAGGATGATGGTGTCGCCGAAGATGAGGCTGAGAATGTTTTGTATGTATTTCTGATATTTTGTATATGTTCCATTTTGATGGATAGTTTGACTGTTTTGAAGTTTTATGGTGTTGGATCTTTTGTAATGGTTTAGACTTTGTGATAATTGCTGTTTGTAGCTTATGCTGATAGAGCAGCTTGACTCTTGTTGATATTTGTTGGAGTTGCTTTTTGATGTTTTGAAAAAGCTGTTTGCTTATTTGGTTGGAATTTCTGTTCAGAATATTCCTATTTGTTTGTATGATAGTAGTACCGAGTGTTTTCGGATTGAAAAATGTTCGTCATTCGAGTTTTGATAGTAGACGAATTTGTAGATGTAATTTGAATTGGAAAAGTAAAGATAATTGATGTATAAAGTTTGCTTATATTCTGAAACGACCTTTATGTATTAAATTGATGAACCTTTGGTTACAAAGGTGCAGGTAGGCTAGCCTCGTTAAAACCTCTCCAAGCGAAACCCTATGGGAAAAATCTTGGTAGTAGGAAAAAGAGTACAAGCCTGTCCCTGACTTTTTAACTATAAAATTTCTTCAGGGAGGAAACATTCCAAGTATTAGGTAGGATTGTATCATTTATTGATTCTAGTCTATATGCTCCGTTGCCGAGGACTTGGGTAACTTGGTATGGACCCTCCTAGTTTGCGGCGAGCTTTTCATGGGATGGTGGTCTTCGTGCAACCTCTGTCTTTCGAAGTACTAAATCTCCTTTTTCAAATGATTGGCTTCTTATCGATTTATTGTATCACTGAGATAATATTTGTTGTGCCGCGCGTTGTTGGAGCATGGCTAAGTCCCTTATTTCTTTGATGATGTCTAGCTCGGCTTGCCGAGCTTCATCTTGGTTGCCGAGTTGTGTTCTGCTTGAGCTTTGCGAGATTTCTAGTGGTATCATAGCTTCAGAGCCATATACTAGCCAGAATGGCGACTCTTTGGTTGATGATTGAGGTGTTGTATTATATCCCCAAAAGACTTCAGGTATGAGCTCGGCCCAGAGCCCTTTAGCATCGTCTAATTTCTTCTTAAGTGCATGTAAGATGACTTTATTTGCTGCTTCTGCTAGTTCGTTTGTCTGAGGATGTTCAACGGAGGCAAAGTGTTGTTTGATTTTAAGGTTCTGCAAAAAAGATTGAAATTTTTGATCGGCAAACTGGTGACCATTGTTAGTGATGATATGGTGAGGAATGCCGAAACGGCAAATAATATTTTTCCAAACGAAAGAGATCATTTGTTGTGATGTAATCTTAGCCAAAGGTTGGGCCTTGACCCATTTTGAGAAATAATCAATCGCAACTATGAGAAAATTTACCTGGCTCGGTGCCGTAGGGAATGGATCGAGTATATCTAACCCCCATTGGTTGAAAGGCCATGTAACATCAGAATGATGCATATCCTCGGCAAGAATATGGATGATCAGGGCGTGTTTCTGGCAATTGTCACAGGTCCGAACTTTGTTTTAGCTGTCATGCTTTAAAGTTGGCCAAAAGAAACCGGCACGGAGGATTTTGGAGGCTAAACTCCGAGCTCCTGTATGTGTTCCGCAAATTCCTTCATGTGCTTCGGACAATGCTATGTCGGCCTCGACTTTGCTTAGGCATTTTAGCAATGGACGAGTGTATCCTCATCTGTATAGGGTTCCGTTGAGTAATGTGAAAAAAGTTGCTTGTCTTCGGAACCTTTTCACATTATCGGTGTTATCTGGTATACGGCCTGTTTGTAAATAATCTATGAAATCTGTTCGCCAATCTATTTCCTGTGCAACACTTAGTACATTTGTTAGATTAACACTTAGGGATGTTATAGTAAATTGATGTAATGTAGACAGGTCAGACTGGGTACTGCCGAGCTTGGATAAAATGTCGGCCCTTTGGTTTTGTTCTCTTGGTATGTGTTGTATTTCAAATTTTGAAAATTTGGATTAAATCTTTTACCAACAGTAAATATTTAGAGAGAAGAGGATCTCTTACTTGAAAAAAGATCGTTTACCTGTTGTACAACCAATAGGGAGTCGCAGTTTACCTTTATAGCAGATATATGGAGATCCAAACAAAGTCGGAGTCCTGCGACGAGGGCTTCATATTCAGACTGATTGTTGCTTGCCTTAAAAGACAAGTGCAAGGAGTGCTCAAGGATAAAACCATCATCGGCCTCTAGACGTATTCCTGCACCACAACCTTCTTTGTTGGATGAGCCATCTATATACAAGCTCCATTGTTTAGTGCGGTCTTCGTCTGATGGTATTGTAAGTTCTGCAATAAAGTCGGCAAAAAATTGTGACGTAATCGGCCCTCTTGATTGGTATTTGATGTCGAATTTGGATAATTCGATTGACCACTTGATAAGTCTTCCTAGAATGTCTGGCTTGTGTAACACTTGTCGTAATAGGTGATCTGTCCTAACATTGATGACATGACTATGGAAATAAGGTCGGAGTCTTCTGGTCGAGAATACTAATGCCAAAGCTAGTTTCTCTATTCTTGGATAATTGAGCTCGGCGTGTTGGAGTGTTTTACTGACAAAGTAAACTGGATATTGAGTTTTGTCCCTTTCTGTAACGAGCAGAGCTTATCGCCCAGTCAGTAACTGATAAATATAAAATAAATCTTCCCCTTGAAGGGTTTTTTGTAAAATTGGCGGTTGTGAGAGAGTTATTTTTAGTGTGGTAAAAGTTCTTTCACAATCGTCAATCCATTGAAATTTGTTTTTCTTTTTTTTGTTTGGAAAAAAGGAATAGACTTTGAAGCTAAACATGGGACAAATCTTGATAGTGCGGCAAGTCTTCCTGTGAGGCGTTGTACTTCTTTTACTGTTTTTGGGCTTGTCATGTCGACAACTGCTCGGCATTTGTCGGGATTCGCCTCGATGCCCCTGCTTGTTATTAAAAATCCCAAAAACTTACCGCCTTGTACATCGAAGGCGCATTTTTCTGGGTTTAGACGCATGTTGTACTTGCGTATTTGGCCGAATATCTCTGTTAAGTCGGCAATATGATTCTTGCCGATCTTTGTTTTGGCCACCATGTCATCGACGTATACTTCTATATTTTTGCCGATCTGTTTGGCAAAAACTTTATCCATAAGATGTTGGTAAGTTGCTCCTGCATTCTTTAGTCCGAAGGGCATAACTTTATAACAATAGTTACCGAAGTCAGTAATAAATGCTGTTTTACTTTGATCAGAAGGGTGCATAAGGATTTGATTATACTCGGAATAGGAATCCATGAAACTTAAGGTAGCGTAACCAGAAGTGTTATCTACCAAAAGGCCTATGGATGGTAAAGGATAAGAATCTTTCGGGCATACTTTGTTTAAGTCAGTGAAGTCGACGCACATGCGCCACTTACCATTTTGTTTCCTTACCATTACCACATTGGCCAGCCAGGTAGTGAATCTGATTTCTTTAATGAATTCTGCATTGATCAACTTTTGAGTTTCTTCTAATAAAGTTCTTCTTTTTTTTTTTATCGCAGAGTTTTCTTTTCTTCTGTTGCATAGGTCTCACGGATGGGTTTATAGCTAATTTATGACTGATGACTTGTGGATCGATGCTTGGCATGTCAGAAGGTATCCATGCAAATAGGTCGGCTTGCTCTTGTAAGAAAGTGGTGATGGCTGTTAGCTCCTCTTTGCTAACTGATGTACCTACAAAGGTAAATTTGTTAGGGTCGTTGTTAAAATACACTTTCTGCAAGTCATCGGCTGGCGTAGGCCGTTCTTGAAAGTCTGCTCTTCGATCTAGGTGGGCTAATGCTGAGCTGTTGTCGGTAAAGTAGACATTGTTGACTTGTTGTTTTGAGTGGTTTTGGAACTTCATGCCGATGTTGTAACATTGTCGTGCTTCTTTATGATCACCATGGATTGTCACAACATGCTCGTCCTGCAGGGGAAACTTAACACACAGGTGAACTATAGATACAATTGCGCCGAACTTGTTTAAGAAACATCGGCCAAGTACAAGATTATATGGACTGAAGCAATCTACTACTAAATATTGAATATCACATGTTTTTGAAAGAGGATGCTCACCCAGTATGGTTTGCAACAACACTGACCCTAATATTGGAACTCGCTCACCCGATAAACCGACAAGATCTCCCCTTGTTGACTGGAGGATGTTGTTGCTGAGCTTCATTTTTTGAAATGTCGAGTAAAACAGGACGTCGGCGCTGCTTCCAGGATCTAGGAGTACCTTCTTGACCAATAGGTCTCCCAACTGAAGAGTGATGACCACAGGATCATCCAAGTTCTGTATGCTAGAGTTGAAGTCTGCTTGCGTAAATGTGACTTGTGGGAGTTGTGTTATGGCTTCAGCTTCGTTTTGTGGGCCATCTAATGAGCATATTGTTTGGAATGATCTTTTTCTTGCCGAGCTTGAGGATCCTCCACTGGCATATCCTCCTAAAATACAATTAATTATTCCTCAAGGCTTTTCATAATTACTTGTTGTTACCTTCTCTTTGCCTCGTTGTGGTTGTTCGGAAAAATCATTGGTTGTAGACGTCGTGGTACGTTTTTGGATGTGACCTCCAATATATTTGTCAAGGTACCCTTGCCGAGCTAGCCGTTCCAAAAGGTCTTTGGCCACCACACAGTCATCAGTAGTGTGGCCGTGCTTTTGGTGGAATGCATGGTGCGCGAAATTGTGATCACTACTTTTCACAACTCAAATAATCCTCGGTAATGAGTCCAAAAACTTGGTGTTCAATACCATGGCATAAACACAACTTCGCACAACTAACCAGCAAGTGCACTGGGTCATCCAAGTAATAAACCTTACGCGAGTTAGGGTCGATCCCACGGAGATTGTTGGTATGAAGTAAGCTATGGTCACCTTGTAAATCTTAGTCAGGCAGACTCAAATGGTTATGGATGATATATGAATAAAACATGAAGATAAAGATAGAGATACTTATGTAATTCATTGGTGAGAACTTCAGATAAGCGAATGAAGATGCTTTGTCCCTTCCGTCTCTCTGCTTTCCTACTGTCTTCATCCAATCCTTCTTACTCCTTTCCATGGCAAGCATTATGCAAGGGTTTCACCGTTGTCAGTGGCTACCTCCCATCCTCTCAGTGGAAATGTTCAACGCACCCTGTCACGGCACGGCTATCCAGCTGTCGGTTCTCGATCATGTCGGAATAGAATCCAGTGATTCTTTTGCGTCTGTCACTAACGCCCCACAATCGCGAGTTTGAAGCACGTCACAGTCATTCAATCATTGAATCCTACTCAGAATACCACAGACAAGGTTAGACCTTCCGGATTCTCTTGAATGCCGCCATCAGTTTTAGCCTATACCACGAAGACTCTGATCTCACGGAATGGCTGGCTCGGTTGTCAGGCGAGCGCTCGGTTGTCAGGCGATCAACCATGCGTCGTGTATCAGGAATCCAAGAGATATTCACCCAATCTAAGGTAGAATGGAGGTGGTTGTCAGTCACACGTTCATAGGTGAGAATGATGATGAGTGTCACGGATCATCACATTCATCAAGTTGAAGAACAAGTGATATCTTGGAACAAGAACAAGCGGAATTGAATAGAAGAACAATAGTAATTGCATTAATACTCGAGGTACAGCAGAGCTCCACACCTTAATCTATGGTGTGTAGAAACTCCACCGTTGAAAATGCATAAGAACAAGGTCTAGGCATGGCCGTGAGGCCAGCCCCCATGATCTAAGATAGCATAAGACTAAAGATAGCTACCAAGATCCCAAGACATCAAATACAATAGCAAAAGGTCCTATTTATAGGGAACTAGTAGCTTAAGAATTACAAAGATGAGTAAATGACATAAAAATCCACTTCCGGGCCCACTTGGTGTGTGCTTGGGCTGAGCATTGAAGCATTTTCGTGTAGAGACTCTTCTTGGAGTTAAACGCCAGCTTTTATGCCAATTTGGGCGTTTAACTCCCACTTTGGTGCCAGTTCCGGCGTTTAACGCTGGGAATTCTGAAGGTGACTTTGAACGCCGGTTTGGGCCATCAAATCTTGGGCAAAGTATGGACTATCATATATTGCTGGAAATCCCAGGATGTCTACTTTCCAACGCCGTTGAGAGAGCGCCAATTGGGCTTCTGTAGCTCCAGAAAATCCACTTCGAGTGCAGGGAGGTCAGAATCCAACAGCATCTGCAGTCCTTTTCAGTCTCTGAATCAGATTTTTGCTCAGGTCCGTCAATTTCAGCCAGAAAATACCTGAAATCACAGAAAAACACACAAACTCATAGTAAAGTCCAGAAAAGTGAATTTTAACTAAAAACTAATAAAAATATACTAAAATCTCAACTAAATATACTAAAAACATACTAAAAACAATGCCAAAAAGCGTATAAATTATCCGCTCATCACAACACCAAACTTAAATTGTTGCTTGTCCCCAAGCAACTGAAAATCAAATAAGATATAAAGAAGAGAATATGCAATGAATTCCAAAAACATCTATGAAGATCAGTATTAATTAGATGAGCGGGGCTTTTAGCTTTTTGCCTCTGAATAGTTTTGGCATCTCACTTTATCCTTTGAAATTCAGAATGATTGGCTTCTTTAGGAACTCAGAATCCAGATAGTGTTATTGATTCTCCTAGTTAAGTATGATGATTCTTGAACACAGCTACTTAATGAGTCTTGGCCGTGGCCCAAAGCACTCTGTCTTCCAGTATTACCACCGAATACATACTTGCCACAGACACATAATTGGGTGAACCTTTTCAGATTGTGACTCAGCTTTGCTAGAGTCCCCAATTAGAGGTGTCCAGGGTTCTTAAGCACACTCTTTTTGCCTTGGATCACGACTTTAACCGCTCAGTCTCAATTTTTCACTTGACACCTTCACGCCACAAGCACATGGTTAGGGACAGCTTGGTTTAGCCGCTTAGGCCAGGATGTTATTCCTGTAGGCCCTCCTATCCACTGATGCTCAAAGCCTTAGATCCTTTTTATTACCCTTGCCTTTTGGTTTAAAGGGCTATTGGCTTCTTCTGCTTGCTCTTTCTTTTTCTCTTTTCTATTTCTTCTCTCTCTTTTTTTTTTTTGAATTCACTGCTTTTTCTTGCTTCAAGAATCATTTTTATGATTTTTCAGATCCTCAGTAACATGTCTCCTTTTTCATCATTCTTTCAAGAGCCAACAATTTTAACATTCATGAATAACAAATTCAAAAGACATATGCACTGTTCAAGCATACATTCAGAAAACAAAAGTATTGCCACCACATCAATATAATTAATCTGTTATAAAATCTGAAATTCATGCAATTCTTCTCTTTTTCAATTAAGAACTTTTTTTTCATTTTAAGAAAGGTGATGGCTTCATAGGGCATTCATAACTTTAAGGCATAGACACTAAGATACTAATGATTATAAGACACAAACATGGATAAACATAAAGCATAATTTTCGAAAAACAGAAAAATAAAGAACAAGGAGATTAAAGAACGGGTCCACCTTAGTGATGGCGGCTTGTTCTTCCTCTTGAAGGTCTTATGGAGTGCTTGAGCTCCTCAATGTCTCTTCCTTGTCTTTGTTGCTCCTCTCTCATGATTCTTTGATCTTCTCTAATTTCATGGAGGAGGATGGAATGTTCTTGGTGCTCCACCCTTAGTTGTCCCATGTTGGAACTCAATTCTCCTAGGGAGGTGTTGATTTGCTCCCAATAGTCTTGTGGAGGAAAGTGCATCCCTTGAGGTATCTCAGGGATTTCATGATGAGTGGGATCTCTTGTTTGCTCCATCCTTTTCTTAGTGATGGGCTTGTCCTCATCAATGAGGATGTCTCCTTCTATGTCAACTCCAACTGAATAACAGAGGTGACAAATGAGATGAGGAAAGGCTAACCTTGCCAAGGTAGAGGACTTGTCCGCCACCTTATAGAGTTCTTGGGCTATAACCTCATGAACTTCCATTTCCTCTCCAATTATGATGCTATGAATCATGATGGCCCGGTCTAGAGTAACTTCGAACCGGTTGCTAGTGGGAATGATTGAGCGTTGGATAAACTCCAACCATCCTCTAGCTACGGGCTTGAGGTCATGCCTTCTCAATTGAACCGGCTTCCCTCTTGAATCTCTCTTCCATTGGGCGCCCTCTTCACAAATGTCTATGAGGACTTGGTCCAACCTTTGATCAAAGTTGACCTTTCTAGTGTAAGGGTGTTCATCTCCTTGCATCATGGGCAAGTTGAATGCCAACCTTACATTTTCCGGACTAAAATCTAAGTATTTCCCCCGAACCATTGTAAGCCAATTCTTTGGATCCGGGTTCACACTTTGATCATGGTTCTTGGTGATCCATGCATTGGCATAGAACTCTTGAACCATTAAGATTCCGACTTGTTTAATGGGGTTGGTGAGAACTTCCCAACCTCTTCTTCGAATCTCATGTCGGATCTCCGGATATTCACTCTTTTTGAGTTTGAAAGGGACCTCGGGGATCACCTTCTTCAAGGCCACAACTTCATAGAAGTGGTCTTGATGCACCCTTGAGATGAATCTCTCCATCTCCCATGACTCGGAGGTGAAAGCTTTTGCCTTCCCTTTCCTCTTTTTAGAGGTTTCTCCGGCCTTAGATGCCATAAATGGTTATGGAAAAACAAAAAGCAATGCTTTTACCACACCAAACTTAAAAGGTTTGCTCGTCCTCGAGCAAAAGAAGAAAGAAGAGAGTAGAAGAAGAAGAAATGGAGGAGAGGGAGATGGCTTTGTGGTTCGGCCAAAAGGGGAAGAAGTAGTGTTTAGGGTGTGTGAAAATGAAGGAGTGAAGATGGGTTTATATAGGGGTGAAGAGAGGGGTAGGGTTCGGCCATTAGGGGTGGGTTTGGGAGGGAAAGTGGTTTGAATTTGAATGGTGAATGGGTGAAGAAGAGAGAGGGTGGTGGGGTTGGTGGGGATCCTGTGGGGTCCACAGATCCTGAGGTGTCAAGGAAAAGTCATCCCTGCACCAAATGGCATGCAAAAATGCGTTTTGAGCCAATTCTGGCGTTAAACGCCGAGCTGGTGCCCATTTCTGGCGTTTAACGCCAAGTGCTTGCCCTTTTCTGGCGTTTAACGCCAGTCTGGTGCCCCTTTCTGGCGTTAAACGCCCAGAATGGTGCCAAACTGGGCGTTAAACGCCCATCTGCTTAGCCTTACTGGCGTTTAAACGCCAGTAGGCTCTTCCTCCAGGGTGTGCTATTTTTCTTCCTGTTTTTATTCTATTTTTGCTTTTTCAATTGATTTTGTGACTTCTCATGATCATCAACCTACAGAAAACATAAAATAACAAAGGAAAATAGATAAAATATAACATTGGGTTGCCTCCCAACAAGCGCTTCTTTAATGTCAGTAGCTTGATAGAGGACTCTCATGGAGTCTCACAGATACCCAGAGCAATGTTGGAACCTCCCAACACCAAACTTAGAGTTTGGTTGTGGCCTCCCAACATCAAACCTAGAGTTTGACTGTGGGGGCTCTGTTTGACTCTGCTTTGAGAGAAGCTCTTCATGCTTCCTCTCCATGGTGACAGAGGGATATCCTTGAGCCTTAAACACAAAGGGTTCTTCATTCACTTGAATGATCAGTTCACCTCTATCAATATCAATCACAGCCTTAGCTGTGGCTAGGAAGGGTCTGCCAAGGATGATGGATTCATCCATGCACTTCCCAGTCTCTAGGACTATGAAATCAGCAGGGATGTAATGGTCTTCAATCTTCACCAGAACATCCTCTACAAGTCCATAAGCTTGTTTTCTTGAATTGTTTGCCATCTCCAGTGAGATTCTTGCAGCTTGCACCTCAAAGATCCCTAGCTTCTCCATTACAGAGAGAGGCATGAGGTTTACACTTGACCCTAAGTCACACAGAGCCTTCTTGAAGGTCATGGTGCCTATGGTACAAGGTATTGAAAACTTCCCAGGATCTTGTCTCTTTTGAGGTAATTTCTGCCTAGACAAGTCATCCAGTTCTTTGGTGAGCAAAGGAGGTTTGTTCTCCCAAGTCTCATTTCCAAATAACTTGTCATTTAGCTTCATGATTGCTCCAAGGTATTTAGCAACTTGCTCTTCAGTGACATACTCATCCTCTTCAGAGGAAGAATACTCATCAGAGCTCATGAAAGGCAGAAGTAAGTCCAATGGAATCTCTATGGTCTCATTTTGAGCCTCAGATTCCCATGGTTCCTCATTGGGGAACTCAGTGGAGGCCAGTGGACGTCCATTGAGGTCTTCCTCAGTGGCGTTCACTGCCTCTTCCTCCTCTCCACATTCGGCCATGTTGATGGCCTTGCACTCTCCTTTTGGATTTTCTTCTGTATTGCTTGGAAGAGTACTAGGAGGGAGTTCAGTAATTTTCTTGCTCAGCTGTCCCACTTGTGCCTCCAAGTTTTTAATGGAGGACCTTGTTTCAGTCATGAAACTTTGAGTGGTTTTGATTAGATCAGAGACCATGGTTGTTGAGTCAGAGTGGTTCTGCTTAGAATTCTCTGTCTGTTGCTGAGAAGATGATGGAAAAGGCTTGCTATTGCTAAACCTGTTTCTTCCACCATTATTGTTGTTGAAACCTTGTTGAGGTCTCTGTTGATCCTTCCATGAGAGATTTGGGTGATTTCTCCATGAAGAATTATAGGTGTTTCCATAGGGTTCTCCCATGTAATTCACCTCTTCCATTGAAGGGTTCTCAGGATCATAAGCTTCTTCTTTAGATGAAGCATCCTTAGTACTGCTTGGTGCATTTTGCATTCCAGACAGACTTTGAGAAATCAAATTGACTTGCTGAGTCAATATTTTGTTCTGAGCCAGAATGGCATTCAGAGTATCAATCTCAAGAACTCATTTCTTCTGATTTGTTCCATTGTTCACAGGATTCCTTTCAGAAGTGTACATGAATTGGTTATTTGCAACCATTTCAATTAGTTCTTGAGCTTCTGTAGGCGTCTTCTTCAGATGAAGAGATCCTTCAGCAGAGCTATCCAAAGACATCTTGGACAGTTCAGAGAGACCATCATAGAAAATACCTATGATGCTCCATTCAGAAAGCATATCAGAGGGACACTTTCTGATCAATTGTTTGTATCTTTTCCAAGCTTCATAGAGGGATTCTCCTTCCTTCTGTCTGAAAGTTTGGACTTCCACTCTAAGCTTACTCAATTTTTGAGGTGGAAAGAACTTTGCCAAGAAGGCATTGACTAGCTTTTCCCAAGAGTTCAGGCTTTCTTTAGGTTGTGAGTCCAACCATATCCTAGCTCTGTCTCTTACAGCAAAAGGGAATAGCATAAGTCTGTAGACCTCAGGGTCAACCCCATTAGTCTTGACAGTGTCACAGATTTGCAAGAATTCAGCTAAAAACTGATGAGGATCTTCCAATGGAAGTCCATGGAACTTGCAATTCTGTTGCATTAGAGAAACTAATTGAGGCTTAAGCTCAAAATTGTTTGCTCCAATGGCAGGGATAGAGATGCTTCTCCCATAGAAGTCGGGAGTAGGTGCAGTAAAGTCACCCAGCACCTTCCTTGCATTGTTGGCATTGTTGTTGTTTTCGGCTGCCATGGTTTCTTCTTCTTTGACGATTTCTGTTAGGTCCTCTACAGAGAGTTGTGCCTTAGCTTCTCTTAGCTTTCACTTTAAGGTCCTTTCAGGTTCAGGGTCAGCCTCAACAAGAATGCCTTTGTCTTTGTTCCTGCTCATATGAAAGAGAAGAGAACAAGAAAATATGGAATCCTCTATGTCACAGTATAGAGATTCCTTTAGGTGTCAGAGAAAAAGAAAATTAGAAGGAAGAGATAGAAGAATTCGAACTTAGTGAGATAGAGTTCGAATTGTACATTGAGGAGGAGTGGTACTCCATAAATAGAAGGATGTGAGAAGAGGGGAAGAAATTTTCGAAAATTAAGTAAAAGATTTTTAAAAACATTTTGAAAAACTTGAATTGATTTTCGAAAACTAAGAATGGAGAAGAAATCAAGTAATTTTAGAAAAAGATTTTGAAATTAGAATTTAAAAAGATATGATTGAAAACTATTTTGAAAAAGATGTGATTAAAAAGATATGATTGAAAAGTTATGCTTTTAAAAAGATATGATTGAAAAGATATGATTTGAAAACAATTTTAAAAAGATTTGATTTTAAAATTAATGACTTGGCTAACAAGAAAAGATATGATTCAAACATTAAAGCTTTCTCAACAGAAAAGGCAACATACTTGAAATGTTGAATCAAATCATTAATTGTTAGCAAGTATCTTTGAAAAAGGGAAAGAAATTGATTTTGAAAAAGATTTGATTGAAAAAAAGATTTGATTTTGAAAAATTTTGAAAACTTGAAAAAAAAAAATTTGCATTAAAAACAGAATCTTCCCTCTTGTGCCATCCTGGCGTTAAACGCCCAGAATGGTGCACATTCTGGCGTTTAACGCCCAATGCTCTACCTTTTTGGGCGTTAAACGCCTAACCAGGCACCCTGGCTGGCGTTTAAACGCCAGTCTGTCCTTCTTCACTGGGCGTTTTGAACGCCCAGCTTTTTCTGTATAATTCCTCTGCTGCATGTACTGAATCTTCAGTTCCCTGTGCTATTGACTTGAAAATAGAACCAAGATCAAATAAACAATGCATGCAAGACACCAAACTTAAAATTAGACACTAGACTCAAACAAGAAACATAAAATATTTTTGGTTTTTTATGATTTTGTAATTTTTTTGTGCTTTTTTCGAAAATTAAGTGGAAAAGAAAATAAAGGTATCAAAGTTCTTAATGAGAATTCCAAGAATCATGCAATGTTAGTCTAAAGCTTCAGTCTAAAGGAATTAGACATGAATAGCCAAGCTTCAGCAGGACATTGCATTCAAGAGCTAAATTGATGATAATCAATCAGCTTTGGTGATGATAAGATCATCACCTTGAAACACTAGAATTCATTCTTAAGAACTCTGAAAAATACCTAATCTAAGCAACAAGATGAACCGTCAGTTGTCCATACTCGAAACAATCCCCGGCAATGGCGCCAAAAACTTGTTGCACAAAATTGTGATGACTACTTTTCACAACTCAAATAATCCTCGGTAATGAGTCCAAAAACTTGGTGCTCAATACCATGGCAAAAACACAACTTCGCACAACTAACCAGCAAGTGCACTGGGTCGTCCAAGTAATAAACCTTACGCGAGTAAGGGTCGATCCCACGGAGATTGTTGGTATGAAGCAAGCTATGGTCACCTTGTAAATCTTAGTCAGGCAGACTCAAATGGTTATGGATGATATATGAATAAAACATGAAGATAAAGATAGAGATACTTATGTAATTCATTGGTGAGAACTTCAGATAAGCGAATGAAGATGCTTTGTCCCTTCCGTCTCTCTGCTTTCCTACTGTCTTCATCCAATCCTTCTTACTCCTTTCCATGGCAAGCATTATGCAAGGGTTTCACCGTTGTCAGTGGCTACCTCCCATCCTCTCAGTGGAAATGTTCAACGCACCCTGTCACGGCACGGCTATCCAGCTGTCGGTTCTCGATCATGTCGGAATAGAATCCAGTGATTCTTTTGCGTCTGTCACTAACGCCCCACAATCGCGAGTTTGAAGCACGTCACAGTCATTCAATCATTGAATCCTACTCAGAATACCACAGACAAGGTTAGACCTTCCGGATTCTCTTGAATGCCGCCATCAGTTCTAGCCTATACCACGAAGACTCTGATCTCACGGAATGGCTGGCTCGGTTGTCAGGCGAGCGCTCGGTTGTCAGGCGATCAACCATGCGTCGTGTATCAGGAATCCAAGAGATATTCACCCAATCTAAGGTAGAACGGAGGTGGTTGTCAGTCACACGTTCATAGGTGAGAATGATGATGAGTGTCACGGATCATCACATTCATCAAGTTGAAGAACAAGTGATATCTTGGAACAAGAACAAGCAGAATTGAATAGAAGAACAATAGTAATTGCATTAATACTCGAGGTACAGCAGAGCTCCACACCTTAATCTATGGTGTGTAGAAACTCCACCGTTGAAAATACATAAGAACAAGGTCTAGGCATGGCCGTGAGGCCAGCCCCCATGATCTAAGATAGCATAAGACTAAAGATAGCTACCAAGATCCCAAGACATCAAATACAATAGCAAAAGGTCCTATTTATAGGGAACTAGTAGCTTAAGAATTACAAAGATGAGTAAATGACATAAAAATCCACTTCCGGGCCCACTTGGTGTGTGCTTGGGCTGAGCATTGAAGCATTTTCGTGTAGAGACTCTTCTTGGAGTTAAACGCCAGCTTTTATGCCAGTTTGGGCGTTTAACTCCCACTTTGGTGCCAGTTCCGGCGTTTAACGCTGGGAATTCTGAAGGTGACTTTGAACGCCGGTTTGGGCCATCAAATCTTGGGCAAAGTATGAACTATCATATATTGTTGGAAATCCCAGGATGTCTACTTTCCAACGCCGTTGAGAGCGCGCCAATTGGGCTTCTGTAGCTCCAGAAAATCCACTTCGAGTGCAGGGAGGTCAGAATCCAACAGCATCTGCAGTCCTTTTCAGTCTCTGAATCAGATTTTTGCTCAGGTCCCTCAATTTCAGCCAGAAAATACCTGAAATCATAGAAAAACACACAAACTCATAGTAAAGTGCAGAAAAGTGAATTTTAACTAAAACTAATAAAAATATACGAAAAACTCAACTAAATATACTAAAAACAATGCCAAAAAGCGTATAAATTATCCGCTCATCAATGCACAATATTTTGGATTTGTCCGCGTTCTTAGTATCTTGATAGGTACCAGCCTTTCTCGGTGGTTTGATCAATTTTGAATTCAGGATTTCCTTTATTATGTCCTCTCGCCTAGTGTTGAACTGTGTATAAGAATCAAACCGAGGGGTTAGTTTCAAACTTTTCTTACTGCTCAGAACCTTATCTTCATCTCTGTAATTTGTTTTGTCCGACATCCGAGCTTGTCTGAGCTCCTCAATATCGATTTGGCCTTTGGCTTTCTCGCGGAACTCAGCAAGAGTCCTTGGCTTGGCTACTGCGATGGTTTCTTGAAACTTCCCCAGTCGGAGTCCGCTTTTGATTGCGTGGAGATGGACTTCGGGGTGAAGGTCTGGTATGCTTATGGCGACCTTTGTGAAGCGAGTCATGTAATCCTCCAGGATTTTATTTTGCCCTTGCTTGATTGTATTCAGATAATCCGAGTCATGCAAATAAATTGCAGATCTAGCGAAATGCTCTTCAAATAGCTTGGCCAGTTTTTGAAATCGTGAAATGGAACCTGCAGGCAAAGCACACAACCAATCATGTGTAGGACCGTCTAAATAATTCGAAAAACAACGACATAAAACAGTATCTGATGCACCGTTAACGATCATTATTGATCGGAATTTTTTCAGAAATTTCTTCAGGTCTCCAAGCCCATCATAAAGTGTGAGAGTTAGCGGGAGGGTGAATCTTTTTGGTAGCTCGAAGTTTATCACTTCTGGCGTGAAGGGTCCTACGAGTTTGTCAAACTCTTTGTTTTCATCTTCAGGCTAGCCCCCCTCAGCTCGGATGGTCTCTGAAACGTGAAAGGGTTCAGAATGATGCTCATTATCTCCTGGTTGCTGGTGATGAGTGTTGTTATTTTCTATCCGAGCATGGTTCAGTTCGGCGATTTGAGCAGCCATTATTTGATTCTCATTGGCCATCTGTTGATTGGCCTGCTGTAGCTCGGTTACCATCCGCATGAGTTCGGACATGGAAGGGGGTGGTACATCAGCCATGGGTATAAGCGAAGGTAATGGGACCAAAAGAAAGAACTGATTTCCTCGGCCCCACGGTGGGCGCCAATTGATCTTGCCTCGTAATAGATCGGCTTCAACTTATCTGGTGATAACCGAGCTATAACCTCGGAGGCTGAACGTCCAACGCTTGAGTCTGAGCTTTTTCTTTTCGTCGTTGCACGAGAACACGAACAATGAAGAGGGGGAGGAGTGTACCTGCAAAGGCACTCCAAAGCTTAAGTAAGTATATTGTCTTATTCGAACTTCCTGAAGAAAAATACTTTACCTTGCTTTATATGATGAATTCCTCGTCCGTTACATTCTCGGCATTAATCGTCAGCTTCTGAAATGATTGATATTGTAACCGACTTGATTATGCCGTTTGAACAGTAGTATTAATATGACCGAGTTATGGCTCATGAAGAGTCGAGCTCATAACGGGCGATAGTTATAGCTCTTAGTGATAACGGCTATAATACCGAGTTATAGCTCGTATTGAAGGCGGCCATATCAATAAAAAAATTGGCTAAATTTTATATAATTATATTTTGATGCACTGTAAGTGTAAAATAATTTTATACGTACATTTAATTACATAATTCCATATCAATAAAAATAACTATTTTTACATTGATCACGTAAATAGTCATTTAAAAAAATAAATGTCTTTGTACAACTGCCTAAAACACTTTACTCTGTAAGTGCAAATATATATACCATTAATGTTTCTTTTTTCTTTTAAATTTTTCTTTTATTCTCTTAGCCTTTGTTAATGTACTACTTTGATAGCTGATTGTTGGAGAAAATTTACTTAATTAACAAAATCCATAAATATTACAAAAATTATGTATTCAATATACACTGCTACTAGAGGGGCGTGTTATTGGTGGCCAATCCGACAATGCGTCATGCAACTGAGTTACGGACGACTTGGCGGTCGCTAGTTAGGGGATGTCAATGTTAAAATCAAATTTTTGATGGCATTTTTTGAGCATTAATTTTACCAAGACTAGACTTTTGATAAAGTTTTGCACCACCTTGACGGCAAGTGGCACGCATCTATGTTACTGATGCCACTCATTACCAACTATCAGGTCGTCGCTATTTTATTGTAAGGTATAATTAATTACCAATGGCCAGATCTGACCGTTCGGTAACATAAAAATAAATTATTTTATTTATTTTATGGGTTTAGCTAACATGCGCCATTTTCTAAGGGCACATGATAAGTTTATTATTAGTAGAAAATTTTAAATATTTTTATTTAATGAATACAAAATAAATGTGTTGAAAATTTAAATTTTTTATATTTTCAATAAAAACTTTTTTATTTTGTAATCTTAACATGTGCCCTTAGGGTACATGATAGATAAATCTTTATTTTATTAATAAATTAATCTAACGTCATTGTTTATTAATGACTAATGAAAATTTTTTAAAATATTTTTAATATAACGTTAATAAATTAATGATGGTCTGGCCGTCAATAAATTTTTCGTTTGAAAAATTCCATTTTGGAATGTGATCCTAGCTGTCGGCAAATGACATTTAATGAAATGTCGTGTTTCGTAGTAAATCTTATTATTAACGGTCTTATCATCAGTAAACATAAAACCTGAATTTAAAATGGTGCACCTCCCTCCTCCTTCATTTTAGCATATCTTTCTCTCTATCTAAAAACACTCTCTTCCTCACCAAAACTTCTCTCTAATATTTATCTGTCATCGGAATTCCATTCAAAATTCTGACATCACCATTGTATTCGTGGGAGTTTCTATTCAATTTAATCAGTTTAATTTTTTGTTTTACGTTATTTTTACGATCATTTTGAGTATCCTTAGTTTTAACTCTATGTGTATAGTGTCTAACTATTGTAATTTGTTGGAGGTTTTCAGCCACAATTGGAGATTGAGCTTGCTACCACGACATGAATTGTTTGTGTTACCGCTATTTTTGATGGATCCCGTAGATAATTTTTTCAATTAGGTTGGTCTTTATTGTAATTTACTATGTTTTGAATATTTTTAAACTTATAAATGTTGTAATTGTAAATAATTTAATGCAAGTGAAAACAAATTTTAACATGAAAATTTTTATTTTTGCCAATTATGCATGTTCAAAAAAGAGACCTTGAATCCTAGGATAGATTTGTAATGTTGGAGGCGAAATGATTCTGTGCGGGGATATAGAGATCCTTTTTAGTTTGTTTGCTATGGAGTTTGTTTGTGTTTAACCGTTCTTGTTTGTGGGGGGTATAAAGTGATTAGAACGTATCGGATTGACAAAATAAATATTATTTGCATGTTGATGGTTTATGTTGTGTTATATTTCGTTGAATTTATGAATACACGATTGGAGTTGGTAATTGAAAAATTTAGAGTGTCGTGATTGTTAGGAGCCTCCAGGACCGTCGTTCACAAGTTGTTCGATTTAGACTAGTTAAATAATACGGTCACGAATATGTACTTTTTCATGCGCGAGAAGTTGGGGAGTGACTCATCCAACAGTGCTTTAGCCATGCTGCTTCTTTCGCCACCTAGATGTCCTCCAACGACATTATTTGGTTCTCAGCCACCGACGCCACCAGCACAAGGAACAACTTCTAGGACCTTAGGATGGAGCAAACGACGAAGACGACGACTTCAATCCGGATGATTACATGTAGTTATTTGTATTTTTAATTTTGACAATATTTTTCTGTTATGTTATTTTGATGTGTTTTAGTTTCGAATAATCTTATAAATTTACTATTTATTCATTTTTAATTTGAATAAAAAATCTTTTATATCTTTTATTGCCTATATTAAAATTTAATCGTATAACATGTATTTAAATAAATATGTATTCAAATAAATAGTTAAGGACCTGATTATGTATATAAGTCGTCGGTAAATTATATTTAAAAAAAAAAAATCAAATTTTACAGACGGCGTCATCGATAATATCCAATTAACATTTTATGCTTTTTTTTACCATTATTATTACCGATGACCAATAAAAAATATATTTTCACATCTTATTTTACTGATAGTACGGAATTATCGGTAATATTGATCGGAATTTACCAATGATAGCTTTAAACCATCAATAAAATTAATTATCGACACCTTAACTATCTATAAAATTTACATCTCCTGTAGTGATAATATAAAATATTTATTTTCGTATTCTTTATTTTAAACATTAAAAAAAAACTTAATCATATAAATATGTTATTGTTGGGTCTTGGAATAATAGAACAATATAACATAATTAAAATTTGAGGATGAAAAATGAGATAAAAATGAATACAATAATTTTATCTTTAGATAATTTAAAAAAAGATGAAATATACTTCTTGTCCCTAATATTTTAAAAAAGTTTTAAAATTATCCGTAATTTTTAATTTGATTCAATTTTATTTTTAATGTTTAAAATACACTTCAATTTTATCTTTTATATTAATTTTTTGTCAATAAAAATTTTTTCTTCCAATTATACCCTTATCACATAATCATCATCACATCATACTATCTTCTCTCATCTCTCCTCATTTCAACAACCTCTTTCCACTTCCATCATCTCCATTAATATCCTTTCTCTATACCTTCTTCACTCTATCGCCAGTCACCCTGCCTCTACCACCCACTTCTATCATCAACATTATCTTCTCATCTCTCCAATCTCCATCACCACATCTTTCTCACGCTATTGCCATTGACCCACCTCCACCAAGCCCACCTTTGAGGAAGAGAACCCAAGCTCACCATGTCCACCATCTTCTCTCCTCGTTTCCATCTCCTGATCCTTTCGCTATCCGCCATATCTTCGCTAAAATCAACTCCAATGACAATAGCATCCTCCACAAGTTACGAAAAGGATTTGATGACCCTAAGCTCCTTCCATGGCTTGAAGATGGAGGCAACCCATGTAGCACTCCTTGTTGCGACTACATCTTGTGCGATAGAAACAAAGTTTCTCATATTCAAGCCAAGAATCTCAACCTCTCTGGTCCCTTGCCTACCACACCTTCAACCAACTCACCACACTCACCAAAGTTGACCTCCAGATTCTCTACCATTAGATTGCTTCGACGGTCTTGATAGCTTGGAGTTTCTTACGTTGGATCACAACAACCTCAATACCACTTGTTCCTATCTGGAATTGGACTCCGAGGTATAGGTCATTTGCAATCGGAAGAGTACTATCGGCATCCTCCTCCTATGTGCTGCACCATGAATTCTTCCTTCGTCCGAGCAATGTGGAGAACCTGCAAAAAGGACTCTGATGCTTAAGTCAGTTTGCGATCTCAAAAAATAATCATAATATTTGCAGAGCTCTATTTTGTGATTTGTATGTTGTGTGTGCTAGGTCATTCGTGTTTTGCAATTTATCTTTAAAAAGTGAGTTGGTTGTAATTCCGAGATTACTGGGACCTGAACCGAGGTGTATCGTGGATCCCACTCTTTTAGTTTGGCTTAACTGACTTTGACCTAACAGTTCTGAGGTATAACATCGGCCTGAGTTGTCTGGATACAGATCACAGCCCCAAGCTTGACTTGTTGATGTCGGTAGCAAGTTGAGCTTTTTTCTGAAATTTTGATGTTATACCCGTTTTACTTCTATCCATGCCCCCAAGCTCAACATGGTACAGATATCTTTGCTACTGGAGCTTTTGATGTTTGACACTTAATGTGCATTTATTGTTTTAGGGGGGCATGAAGGCACGTTTTACAATAAATAATTAGTGAGGTATTGGCTTGAGGTAATCATGGCCGTTAAGTTATTGGTGACCTGAACAGTTTTTTAATCTGATGGCCAAGAATAATTGTTGAAGTTGATCATGCGATAGTGTTTGTTATACTTAAAATCTCTTCAGTTTACTTGTGTTGGAAAAAGGTCTTTGGCATACTGACAAGAAGATGACAACGAAAGGTTAGTCTTTTTCACTTGTTCTTTGTTCTTTGTTCTACTTAGTTCTAGCCATGAAAAAACCATAAGACAAAGTAGTAGAGATTAAGGATGATCTGTATGAATGGGTGCATGCGGATGTTAAGTGTCGCACTTTCCTCTTCCAAAGCGCTAAAGCTTTAGCTGAGTTTAACCCCGCGAGTTGGATTCGTGGTGCTTCTAATGTTGGTATCGAACTTCTTCTTTATAATGGGGAATAGAGGATTTGTGAGAAAAGGGGTGATTGGGCTTATTTTTAATGTAAGGTTTCTTTTATCAGAATTTGAGTGCATGATTTTGACAAAGTTGAATTGTGCTCCGTCTCAACTTCACCCCAACTCTTGGGCTTTCCTTCGTGCCTTCGAGTGTTTGATGGGGTTTCCGGAATATTTCCCTTCTTTGAACATCTTTTTCTCATTGTTTCAGGTGAAAGAGATTTATAAGGGTCTCTGGATAAACTTGAGCAGTTATCCAGGGCAGTCTTGGTTTGTCTTGTATAAATCTTCTTTCAAAAACTTCAAAGAAATGTTTGTGAAAGCTCATTCTTGTGAATATCCCTCATTAGATGATGAATTAGGTGAAAAATTTCTCCTCTACTGGTGCCCTGAACCCATGCAGGTTTTGGATGCTATAAGAAGGTTTGAAAAGGAAGATTTGTTGTTAGAGAATCTTATTGAATATTTTTCTACCAGAAAATTATTGTCTATTGTTAAGATTTTGAAGTTTGAAAATGATGTTGATAGCTTAAGTAGCTACATAGGTAAGAGTCATGGTAAATTTGCTTTTTCAGTTGGATTGTTTCCTAAGTTGACATTCTGTTGTACTTTATTTGTTGTAGGTGGAAGGGTTCCGAGCTTATCCTTTGCAAGGATGCGATCTTTTCTTGATCAGAAGAAGAAAGAGGGTAGGAAGGTCTCGGCGAGTACGGTGGTGAAGGAGACCATTGCTGATGCCGCACAATCTAGTGCGCATCCTCGGGGTGAAAAAAAGGAAAAGTCTCGAACCTGAATGCTCGCTTGAGATCCTTTATGGCGTTGACTTGGTATTTGGCTCTGGAGTTAGGAACGAAGTAAAGAAGCTAAGAAAATGTGTTTGCATGACTTTATGTCTAGTGGTAGTGTAGAATCCACTTGGAGTGATCGGTTTCCTTTTGCTTTCCTAGCGGATAGGGATGCTCAAAACTCTCATGATGTTCAACTGTTAAAGGATGTTGGGAAAAAAGTAATTTGGTAGTATCTGCAGGTGAGTTTTGTTTCTTTTCTTTTTGTTTTTCCATCTTGTTTGAGCATATTGACTAAATTCATGCTGTCTGAAGGTTGTTGGTACAAGGTTGTTCTATGTTGGCCATAGTACAGAGTTAGTGGGGGTTGAAAGACAATTGCTGAGAGGTCAATTGCTGAGAGGGATGGAGTAGTCATCGATTTTTCTAAGAGAATGAATGACATGGAGGTGGAAGTTGGTAATCTGCAGGATCAAATCTGAACACTTCAAGATCAGCTGAAAGAAGTTAATGTGGAAAAGGGAAAGATGACATCTCGGATCCAAGAGCTTGAGGAAGAAGGATTGGAGTTGTTCACTGCAGGATTTGATCGTGCTATAAGTCAAGTTGCTGTTTTTCCTCCTGACTTTGATGTTAGTCATTTTGATGTTACTAAGGTAGTTGTAGATTGGCATTTGGTTAAGGATGAACCTAGAGGGGAAGTCCAGGATGAAACTGCAAATGTAGTTTATAAGTGAATTTGGATTTTGGTTGGATAAGTTTGTTAAGATTTGACTATTAGCTTTTGATTTGTTTATTTGAAATCTTTTGAATTTGTAAAGTAATTTTGACTTTGTGTGACATTGCAACATGTTTTGTTGCTATTTTGGTTGCATAGAAATTTGATACTGTTTGATGTATGTAGTATTGATAGATGGTTTAGATAAAATGCATGAATTAGTATTTTAAATAATATCGGGTATTTGAAGTGGTCGGCCTTGTTAAAACCTCCCCGAGTAGAACCCTTTTTGGAAAAAGCCTTGGTGGTAAAAAAAAAAGAGTACCTCCCAATCTTCAAATTGTTACAAATAGATAAGTGTGGTACAGACGTAATGACAAAATATTCCATGTATTTGGTAAATCGACCCTTTCCAAAGTCTGTAGGGAATA
The DNA here is from genome assembly GCF_014773155.1 of Arachis stenosperma. NCBI lineage: Eukaryota > Viridiplantae > Streptophyta > Magnoliopsida > Fabales > Fabaceae > Arachis > Arachis stenosperma. Next base: position 22,765,350 of record NC_080385.1, read on the forward strand.
TGCTCCTCGGCCATAAACTTGCATAACTCAGAAAGAACCGTCCCAATTTGTGGCGAGCTTGCCTTGTCCTGGGGATTTTCTAACATCTTCAAGGCGTTTGAGGACGAGGTCTCCTTATTGTAATGGCCGAGGTCTGACCTTCTTGTTGTACTTGTGTTGTATTATAAGATGCATTGCTTCTTGTCGGATCCTTGCGGCTTGTCGTTCCTCTTCTATGGTATCCAGCTTGGCATTTCTCATTTGGTCATTTTTTCTTCATTGAAATGGTTGGTTCTGATTGATCCCTGGGATATTTCTACTGGGATTATGGCATCGGCTCCGAAAACTAGCTTGAAAGGCGTTTCTTTGGTCGAACTTTGTGGGGTGATGTTGTATCCCTAGAGTATTTCTGGTATTAACTCAGCCCAATGACTTTTGGCCAAGGTAAGATTCTTTTTTTTAATGTCTGCAAAATTATCTTGTTAGCTGCTTTGGTGAGCCTGTTAGTTAGTGGGTGCTCGACCGATGAAAAATGATGCTTTATGTTCAAGTTTTGTAAAAAGGATGCTATTTTCTTATCAGTAAACTGTCTACCATTATTAGTGATAATATCCATAGGTAACCCATATCAGTATATAATAAATTTCTAAATGAAACTTTGTACTTTGTCTACTGTTATTTTACCTGCCTTGTGATACTGAAAAAGGACTGAAAATTTCAAGCCTTCATCTGTGGAATGGCCATCCGATCTCTGATGTGTGTAGCATCTTGACTGGGTTGTGTATTACTAGTGTACACTTGTGATAATTGTAACACCGTTGGACCTTGTTCATGCAATCTCTCTTGAGGGAGGGCCAATATTACCTTGCTCTTAGTAATTTTGCTGCTAGGCTTTGACCTCCTATGTGTGTGCCACAAATGCCTTCATGTGCTTCTTACATTGCTAGGGTGGCGTCCTCGTCTCCCAGGCACTTTAGCAGAGTCGGGAGAATCCTCTTCTATATAGATAATTTCTAATAAGAGTGAAAAAGCTGGCTTTTTTCCTGAAGATCTTTGTATTTTCCATTGTTGTTGGTATGGTTCCATTTTTTAAATAGTTGACATATGGAGTTCTTCAGTCTTCGTCCTATGACAAACTTAGAACAAGGTCGTTGCATATACTAGGTTGTTCCAAGGTTATCTGTGATAATTTTGGTGGTGTATCTATTTTTCTTGATGTACCTAGTTTACATAAGATATAGGCCCAATTGTTTTCATGCCTATGAACATGTGTAATTTGAAAATTTGAAAATTGTTGAATTAAATGTTTTACCAGTGTTAGATATTGTTCTAACAAAGGCTCACGTACCTGGAAGATGCTATTTACTTGTTGAACCATGAGCAAGGAGTCACAATAGACCTTGATGTGTTGAATTCTGCTTTCTTTGGCTAGGCGTAGGCTGGCCAAAAGTGCTTCATATTCGGATTGGTTATTGCTTACTGGGAACAGGTACTTTATTGATTGCTTGGCAAAGACCCATGCTATGTCTTTGAGCACAATTCCAGCTCCCTCGCCATCTTCATTGGAAGCACCATCTGATGCGTGAGCATCTTCCCTATATTTTCCTAGTGAATTTGCATCTAATTTGTTGAGTTTAATAAAGAATTAATTATCTTTTAGCCAATATGGATGCTACTTTGAGTCTTTTGCAATTTTGTTTATTTTAGGTAGCATTCAGCTGGATTTGATGGAATTTATGCAGCACAAAAATCAAAGGAGATGGCAGCGAAGAGCGACGCGTGCGCGTGACTGACGCGTACGTGTGATTTGGAGCTTTCCATGGTGACGCGTGCGCGTGACCGACACGTTCGCGTGACTTGCGAAAAAGACCATCGACGCGTACGCGTGATATGCGCCACGTGCAAAAAACACAGAAAATGCTGGGGGTGATTTCTGGGCCCCTTTTAGCACCCAAGTTAGGCGCGGATCCAGTGAAGGCAAGTGGTCCCCACGTTACAAGACGCGGAGTAGTTAGTTAATTCTGATTTAAATTCAAATTTGATTTTAAAATAGGAAAATATATTATTTTAATTTTATAAATTAGATTTTAAATTAATTAGGATTAGTTATAAAAAGGAGAGAATTCTCTTCTACTGGAGAGGTGCCATAAGGGGGATTCCATTAGGGAATTCTATACAATTTTACATTCTGCATTCCATGAGCAACTAATCCTCCATTGTTAAGGTTAGGAGCTCTGTCTATTTGTATGGATTGATTTTATTGCTTTTTCTATTTTAATTCATGTGTAGATTTATAATTTAAGAATTGTTTTTGCTCTTTATCTCATGAATTTGGGTGGAACGGAAGTATGACCATCTTTCTATTTGAGTTTTTGTAAAACTTGGAAAAGCTCTTTACTTGAACAACAGCTTGAAAACATATTCTCCTAAATTTTAATTATTTGGATTTAACAGGATACGTGACATATAATCCTCTTATTTTTGGGTAATTAGAATTTTTGTGGCATATAAACTGAAATTTGAATTGCACCCTCTAATTGGAATTAATTGACCAAGGCATTGACAATCGATGAATTTTAGAGGAGACTAGAAAGGTCTAAGGAATTAGGGTCTAGTCACATATAGTTTGCCATAAATTAAATCCTACAAGATTAAAATAGTTAGTAAGAAAAGTTAATCTGGAAAAATAGATAACTCTAAAGCCTTAACTGTTTCTCCAATATTTTATTTTCAACTTATTTACTTGCGTGCCTGTCTTCTGGTATTTTCAAATTTAAACCTTTTGAATATCTCAAAACCCTTTTCTGCTTGCCTAACTAAGCCAATCAATTAATCATTGTTGCTTGATCCATCAATCCTCGTCGGATCGACCCTTACTCTCGTAAGGTATTACTTGGTACGACCCGGTGCACTTGCCGGTTAGTTTGTGGGTTGTAAAATCCCGCACCACCATCCACATATAATTCCCACTCCGAATAGAGCTCGTCTGTTGGGGTGAATTCTACAATGAAGTCGGCGAGTACTTAGGATTTATGGGAACCCCAAGCTTGATAGTTGATGGCATATTCAGATAACTCAGCCGACCATTTTGTTAACCTTTCTATCAGAACGGGCCTTTGATGAGCGGATAATTTATACGCTTTTTGGCATTGTTTTTAGTATGTTTTTAGTACATTTTAGTTAGTTTTTATTATATTTTTTTTAGTTTTTAATTAAAATTCACTTTTCTGGACTTTACTATGAATTTGTGTGTTTTTCTGTGATTTCAGGTATTTTCTGGCTGAAATTGAGGGACATGAACAAAAATCTGATTCAAAGGCTGAAAAAGGACTGCAGATGCTGTTAGATTCTGACCTCCCTGCACTCGAAGTGGATTTTCTAGAGCTACAGAAGCCTAATTGGCGCGCTCTTAACTGCGTTGAAAAGTAGACATTCTGGGCTTTTCAGCAATATATAATTGTCCATACTTTGCCCGAGAATTGATGGACCAAACCGGCGTTTCAAATCAGCTTTAGAATTCCCGGCGTTTAACGCCGGAACTGGCACAAAAGTTGGAGTTAAACGCCCAAACTGGCACAAAAGCTGGCGTTTTACTCCAGAAAAAGTCTCTACACATGAAAGCTTCAATGCTCAGCCCAAGCACACACCAAGTGGACCACCGGAAGTGGATTTTTACGTCATTTACTCATTCTTGTAAACCCTAGGTCACTAGTTCACTATAAATAGGACTTTTTGCTATTGTATCTTCATCTCATGACACATTACACGTTTCATATTGTATCTTCTACGGCATGAGTCTCTAAACCCCATGGTTGGGGGTGAGGAGCTCTGCTGTGTCTTGATGGATTAATGCAATTACTATTGTTTTTCATTCAATCACGCTTGCTTCTATTCTAAGATACCACTTGTTCTTCAACCTGATGAATGTGATGATCCGTGACACTCATCACCATTCTCACCTATGAACGTGTGTCTGACAACCACCTCCGTTCTACCTTCGTTTGAGTGTGTATCTCTTGGATTCCTTAAGCAGAATCTTCGTGGTATAAGCTAGAACCCATTGGCGGCCATTCTTGAGAATCCGGAAAGTCTAAACCTTGTCTGTGGTATTCCGAGTAGGATTCGAGGATTGAATGACTGTGACGAGCTTCAAACTCGCGAGTGTTGGGCGTTAGTGACAGGCGCAAAAGAATCACTGGATTCTATTCCGACATGATCGAGAACCGACAGATGATTAGCCGTGCGGTGACAGCGTGCGTTGAACATTTTCATTGAGAGGATGGGAGGTATCCATTGACAACGGTGAAACCCAACATACAGCTTGCCATGGAAGGAGCCTTGCGTGCATGAAGAAGAAGACAGTAGGAAAGTAGAGATTCAAAAGATATAGCATCTCCAAAACCTCAACCTGTTCTCCATTACTGCAAAACAAGTATTTATTTCATGTTATTTTACTTTTTACAATTAAATATGAGAATTATTGATATCTTGACTAAGAGTTACAAGATAACCATAGCTTGCTTCAAGCCGACAATCTCCGTGGGATCGACCCTTACTCACGTAAGGTATTACTTGGACGACCCAGTGCACTTGCTGGTTAGTTGTGCGGAATTGCAAAAGTGTGATTGTGATTTCATGCACTAAGTTTTTGGCACCGTTGCCGGGGATTGTTCGAGTTTGGACAACTGACGGTTTATTTTGTTGATTAGATTATGAATATTTTATTTTTGTGATTTAGAGTCTTTTATTTGAGTTTAGTTTTATATTTTAAGTTTGGTGTCAATTGCATGCTTTTATTTTCTTTAAAATTTTCGAAATTGCATGTCCTTAGTTCTTTCTTTATTTTCAAAAATTTCTAAGTTTGGTGTCTTCTTTGTGTTTTCCTTTAAATTTTCGAAATTTTGTGTTTGATTTTCTAAAAATTTTAAGTTTGGTGTCTTTTGTGCTTTTGTTTACTTAAATTTAAAAAAAATAATAATAAAATAAAATAATATCCACATTATCTCCCGTTCTCCATCATGGACCTAAGTGGAATTGAGCAGTCCAGAAGGACTCTGGGATCATATGCTAACCCCATTACAGCTGCATATGGGAGTAGCATCTGTATACCTCCCATTAAAGCAAGCAGCTTTGAGCTAAATCCTCAACTCATTATCATGGTGCAGCAAAATTGCCAGTATTCCGGTCTTTCACAGGAAGAACCTACTGAGTTTCTGGCACAGTTCTTACAAATTACGTGATAAAGAAGTGGATCAAGATGTCTACAGATTGTTACTGTTTCCATTTGCTGTAAAAGATCAAGCTAAGAGGTGGTTGAATAACCAACCCACAGCAAGCATAAAAACATGGAGACAGTTATCAGACAAATTTCTAAATCAATTTTACCCTCCAAAAAGGATGACACAGCTAAGGCTGGACATCCAAGGCTTTAAACAAGAGGATAATGAATCCCTTTATAATGCCTGGGAGAGGTATAGAGGTATGCTAAGGAAATGCCCCTCTGAAATGTTTTCAGAGTGGGTATAGTTATACATCTTCTACTATGAGCTTACAAAAAAAGCTCAGATGTCTTTAGACCACTCAGCTGGTGGATCTATACACATGAGGAAGACGATTGAAGAGGCTCAAGAGCTCATAGATACGGTTTCTAGAAATCAACATCTATACTCAAGCAGTGAGTCCTCTATAAAAGAAGAAGCTATGTCAGTAACTACTGATCCTAATCCTCAAGAACAGATTGTTGAACTTAATCAACAATTACTCCTGATGACAAAACAATTAGTAGAGTTTAAAGAGATGCTCCAAGAAACTAAAAATGCTAACCAGAATATGGAAGAACAATTGAATTAGACAAGACAGCAGCTATCTAAACAGATAACAGAAGAATGCCAAGCTGTTAAATTAAGGAGTGGGAAGACATTGAATGTATCAACTCAAAGCAGCAGAAAGCCAAGAAAGGAACAACTGACAGAGGATAACCAAACTACTACCCAAAATCCCTCTGAGGACAGTAAGAGCCCAGAGAGGAATACTTCTGGCGTTCAAATGCCAGAAAATGGGGAAAGGTTGGCGTTAAACGCCCATTCCTTGCCCAGTTCTGGCATTCAAATGCCAGAAAAGGGTGTAAAGCTGGCGTTAAACGCCCATCCTGCACCCAATCCTGGCGTTCAAACGCCAATGAGGAATCAGACACCTGAGAGTGCTGATAGTAACCCCTCTAAGAAGGCTTCTCCAACCACCTCTGTAGGGAATAAACCTGAATCAACTAAGGTTAAAGAATATAAAGCCAAGATGCCTTATCCTCAGAAATTCCGCCAAGCGGAACAGGATAAACAATTTTCCCGTTTTGTAGACTATCTCAGGACTCTTGAAATAAAGATTCCGTTTGCAGAGGCACTTGAGCAAATACCCTTTTATGCTAAGTTCATGAAAGAGATCTTAAGTCATAAGAAGGATTGGAGAGAAACTAAAAAGGTGTTTCTCACTGAAGAATGCAGTGCAGTCATTCTGAAAAGCTTACCAGAGAAGCTTCAAGATCTAGGAAGCTTTATGATACCATGCACATTAGAAGGTGCTTGTACCAAGACAGCCTTATGTGACCTTGGAGCAAGTATCAACCTGATATCTGCAACCACTATCAGAAAGCTTGGGTTGACTGAAGAAGTCAAACCAACCCGGATATATCTCCAACTTGCTGATAGCTCCATTAAATATTCATTAGGCATAATTGAAGACATGATTGTCAAGGTTGGGCCATTTGCCTTTTCCATTGACTTTGTAGTGCTGGAAATGGAGAAGCACAAGAGTGCAACTCTCATCCTAGCAACTGGACGCACTCTTATTGATGTACAAAAAAGGGAAGTGACCCTGAGAGTCAATGAGGATGAGTTCAAGTTGAATGCTGTCAAAGCTATGCAGCATCTAAACACATCAAATGACTGCATGAGCGCTGATATTATTGACTCTTTGGTGGAAGAGATCAATATGACTGAGAGTCTCGAATCAGAGCTAGAGGACATCTTTAAAGATGTTCAGCCTGATCAGGAGGAACCAGAAGAAATAAAAGAACCTCTGAAAATTCCTCAGGAAGAGGATAAGCCTCCCAAACCTGAGCTCAAACCACTACCACCATCCCTGAAGTATGCATTTCTGGGAGAAAGTGACACTTTTCCAGTGATCATAAGCTCTGCTTTAAATTCACAGGAAGAGGAAGCACTAATTCAAGTGCTAAGGACACATAAGACAGCTCTTGGATGGTCCATAAGTGATCTTAAGGGCATTAGCCCAGCAAGATGCATGCACAAGATCCTATTGGAGGATAATGCCAAGCCAGTGGTTCAACCACAAAGGCAGCTAAATCCAGCCATCAAGGAGGTGGTGCAGAAAGAGGTCACTAAGTTACTAGAGGCTGGGATTATTTATCTTATTTCTGATAGCCCCTGGGTGAGCCCTGTTCACGTTGTCCCCAAGAAGGAAGGCATGACAGTGGTTCATAATGAAAAGAATGAACTAGTTCCTACAAGAACAGTTACAGGGTGGCGTATGTGTATTGACTACAGAAGGCTCAATACAGCCACCAGAAAGGATCATTTTCCTTTACCATTCATAGACCAGATGCTAGAAAGACTAGCGGGTTATGATTATTACTGCTTTTTGGATGGCTATTCAGGCTACAATCAAATTGCAGTGGACCCTCACGATCAAGAGAAAACAGCATTCACCTGTCCTTCTGGCGTATTTGCTTAGAGAAGAATGCCTTTTGGTCTATGCAATGCACCTGCAACTTTTCAGAGGTGCATGCTATCCATCTTCTCTGATATGGTACAGAAGTTTCTGGAAGTCTTTATGGATGACTTCTCAGTATTTGGAGACTCATTCAGCTCCTGTCTTGATCATCTAGCACTTGTCTTGAAAAGGTGCCAAGAGATTAACCTGGTCTTAAACTGGGAGAAATGTCACTTTATGGTGACTGAAGGAATTGTCCTTGGGCACAAAATTTCAAGTAAGGGAATAGAGGTGGATCAAGCAAAGGTAGAAGTAATTGAAAAATTACCACCACCTGCCAATGTTAAGGCAATCAGAAGCTTTTTGGGGCATGCAGGATTCTACAGAAGGTTTATAAAGGATTTTTCAAAAATTGAAAAACCTATAAGCAACCTGCTAGCTGCTGACACACCATTTGTGTTTGACACAGAGTGTCTGCAGGTGTTTGAGACCCTGAAAGCCAAGCTGGTAACAGCACCAGTCATCTCTGCACCAGACTGGACATTACCATTCAAACTAATGTGTGATGCCAGTGACCATGCTATTGGTGCAGTGTTGGACAGAGGCACAACAAGCTTCTGCACGTCATCTATTATGCTAGCCGTGTTCTAAATGACGCACAGAAGAATTACACAACCACAGAAAAAGAGTTATTTGCAGTGGTTTATGCCATTGACAAGTTTAGATCCTATTTAGTAGGATCAAAAGTGATTGTGTACACTGACCATGCTGCTCTTAAATACTTACTCACAAAGCAGGATTCAAAACCAGGCTCATAAGATGGGTGTTGCTTCTGCAAGAGTTTGATATAGAAATAAGAGACAGAAAAGGGACAGAGAACCAGGTAGCTGATCACTTATCCCGGATAGAACCAGTAGCTGGGGCGTCCCTCCCCTCTACTGAGATCTTTGAGACCTTTCCAGATGAGCAACTCTTTGCCATTCAGGAAGCACCATGGTTTGCAGACATTGCAAACTATAAAGCTGTGAGGTTCATACCCCAGGAGTACAGCAGGGTGCAAAGAAAAAAATTAATTTCAGATGCCAAGTACTACCTATGGGATGAGCCATATCTCTTTAAGAGATGTGTAGACGGAATGATCCGCAGATGTGTACCTAGAGAGGAAGCACAAAGAATCCTATGGCATTGCCATGGATCACAGTATGGGGGACATTTCGGAAGTGAGTGAACAGCCACTAAGGTCCTCCAATGTGGCTTCTACTGGCCTACTCTCTATAGCGATGCCCGAGAGTTTGTGCGTAACTGTGACAGTTGCCAAAGAGCTGGTAACTTGCCTCATGGTTACGCCATGCCTCAACAAGGGATGTTAGAGATTGAATTGTTTGATGTATGGGGTATTGACTTCATGGGTCCCTTCCCACCATCATACTCAAACACTTATATTCTGGTGGCAGTAGACTATGTATCTAAATGGGTAGAAGCAATTGCCACACCCAATAATGATACCAAGACCGTGCTGAAATTTCTCCAGAAACACATCTTCAGCAGGTTTGGTGTTCCCAGAGTACTAATCAGTGATGGGGGCACTCATTTCTGCAATAAACAGCTGTACTCTGCTATGGTCCGATATGGAATTAGCCACAAAGTAGCAACTCCGTATCATCCATAGACAAATGGGCAAGCTGAAGTCTCTAATAGAGAGCTAAAAAGAATCCTAAAACAGACTGTAATTGCCCGTAGAAAGGATTGGGCAAAGAGCTTAAATGATGCTCTGTGGGCATATAGAACAACATTCAAGACTCCTATAGGAACCTCTCCATACCAACTTGTGTATGGCAAGGCCTGTCATCTGCCCATGGAACTGGAACATAAAGCCTACTGGGCAACCAGATTCCTAAACCTGGATGCTAAGTTAGCTGGTGAAAAAAGATTACTCCAGCTAAATGAGCTAGAGGAATTCAGACTTAGTGCCTTTGAAAATGCAAAAATTTATAAGGAAAAGGCAAAAAAGTGGCATGACAAGAAGTTGTCATCCAGAGTCTTTGAGCCAGGACAAAAAGTTCTGCTCTTCAACTCTAGGCTCAGACTATTCCCAGGAAAACTGAAATCCCGATGGAGGGGCCCGTATGTGATTATAGGAGTGTCACCATATGGATATGTTGAGCTTCAGGATATTGATTATGACAAAAAGTTCATTGTTAATGGACAGAGGATCAAACATTATCTTGAAAGCAATTTTGAGCAGAAATGCTCAAAACTGAGGCTTGAATGAGTCTCAGTAAATGTCTAGATAAAGACAATAAAGAAGCGCTTGCTAAGAGGCAACCCAGTCATTAGCAGGTTATTTATTTTACTTAATAAAAGTTTGATATATATTCTTCATGGTTGATCATCGAAATTGAAGGAATTCACAGAGTTACAGAAGGATTCAGTGAAAAAAGCAGAGAAAAAGAGCTTGCTGGCAAGAAAACGCCTGTAAAGGGCACTCTGGGCGTTAAACGCCCAGAATGGTATCCATTCTGGGCGTTTAACGCCAGTAAAAGCACCATTTTGGGCGTTAAACGCCAGAATGGGCACCATTCTGGGCGTTTAACGCCAGAATTGCAGCATCTTGGGCGTTCAGCAAAACGCCCAGTGATAAAAGGGTTCCTGGTGTTTAACGCCAGCCAGGGTGCCTGGCTGGGCGTTAAACGCCCATAATGGCCAACAATTGGGCGTTAAACGCCAGAATGGATACCATTCTGGGCGTTTAACGCCAGAAAGGCAGGGGAAGGAGATTTTGCTTTCCACTTCAAATTTTTTCACACTTTCATGTTTTGACCCATAATTTTCTACATAAACATGTTACAAATTTTCATCATTTACCCTCAAATTTCAAAAATCCAACAATTTTCTAAATTATTTCTCAAATCTCTTTCAAATCCTTTCCAAATCTTCTTCAAAAACTCAAGTATTTTCTCAAATTCTTTCTATATCTTCTCAAATCTCTTTCAAAACTTTCGAAATCCCTCCCCCTCCCTTATAAATACACATTCAGCTATCCCCTTCTCTTCACCATTCGAATTTGCTTCTCCTCCTCTCTCTCCCCTTTCCTTTCTTTTGCTTGAGGGCAAGCAAACCTCTAAGTTTGGTGTGTTTTTCCGTGATCACTAAGCTAAGGCTCATCAAGACCATGGCTCCTAAAGGAAAACAAACCAATTCAAGAGGCAAAAAAGAGAATACTCCAAAGAATCATGGAGTCAAGAGAGGTTCTTAACCAAAGAACATGTAGACCATTACCACAAAATAATGGGTCTAAGGTCAGTGATCCCGGAAGTTAAATTCAATCTGAAAGAAGACGAATATCCGGAGGTCCAAGAGAAAATTTGAAATAGAGGATGGAAAATTCTAGCCAATCCTGAGACAAAGGTTGGAAGAAACATGGTTCAGGAATTCTACTCAAATCTGTGGCTGACAGATAAGCAGAGAATGATTGGAACTGCTTTCCATACCTACAGAATCATGGTCAGAGGGAGAACTATTTACTTTCATCTGGACAAAATAAAAGAGGTCTTCAAACTGCCTCAACTACAAGATGATCCTGAATCCTTTAATAGGAGAATGGTGAGAGCAGATAAGGGGTTGGATCAAGTTCTAGAGGACATATGCCTCCTTGGAACTAAGTGGATAACCAATTCAAAATGTGTCCCAAACCAACTCAAGAGGGGAGATCTCAAACCAGTTGCAAGAGGTTGGTTAGACTTCATTGGGCGTTCTATATTGCCCACTAGTAACCGTTCTGAGGTCACTGTCAAGAGAGCAGTGATGATTCATTGCATTATGCTGGGAAAAGAAGTGGAGATTCATCATCTGATTTCTTGTGAGATTTACACAATTGCAAACAAGAACTCCACTGAAGCCAAACTGGCTTACCTAAGCTTAATCTCTTTGCTATGTAAAGATGTTGGGGTGAGGATGGGAGTAGATGAATTCATCCCAATTGAACTTCCAATCACCAAGAAGTCAATGGAAGGACAAATGCAAGATAACTCTATCAAAAGGAGGGCGCAGGAATTCCTCCCTGAACTTCCTGAATTTGACTACTGGGTGACGAATGGATTTTTGACGGTTTAGAATTTCTCAAATAAAATCTCGTCGAAGTATAGTTTCTAAACCAAGCAATAATCCTTTCATACAAAAATTTGTTTGTCACAAGTACAAACCCCTAAAATTAATAACCGAAGTATTTAAACCTCGGGTCGTTCTCCCTAGGAATTGTAATGAAGTGTCTTGTTATTGGTTGTGAGTTATTTTTGGGGTTTTGATAAGAAACATGAAAGATAAATGGCAAGAAAGTAAACTAATGGCTAAAAAAGGTCTTGGCAAGGGTTGGTGGTCAAGGTTCTCTATCCTAATCACTAACCACAATATGAGAATTGGCAAGGATTAATCTCATTAAATCATCCTCTAACTAATAGTAAAGGAAAGTCAAATGAGCTATATCAATCCTAGTCCATAAGTCCTAACTCTCCACCAATTCAATTAGTGAGAACTAGAGTCAATGGCTCCCAATCATCAATCACTTGGACATTAGTAACTCAAGGGTTCCTAAGTTACCTTTCCAAGCCAAGAGTATAAAATTCTACTCTAAAATCCAACCAAGCATTTCATCAAACACTTGGAAGGCATAAAAGGAAAGCATAGTAAATTGCAAGAAAAATAAATCTACACTACTCAATTACAAGGAATTAACAACAACAAATCAAATGAACACAATTATTAAGAAGTACCTTTTATTGAATTGAAAGAGAGTAGAAGAAACAATTCTAGATCTACAACAAAATCTAAGAAAAACATAAAGGAAATTACAACAAAAGAATAGAGGAAGATGAATGTAACAACAAGAAATTGAAGAGTAGAAATAGAAGAAAGCAAAGATTAAAACCTAGATCTAAGAACTAATCCTAATCCTAATCCTAATTCTAGAGAGAAGTGAGAGCTTCTCTCTCTAGAAACTACTTCTAAACTAATCCTAATGTGTGTGTGTGAACTAATGAGTTGCCATCCCCTTTTCTCTTCAATCCTTGGCTTTAAATAGCATCTTTGGCGCCCAAGTTGGTTGGGATTGGGCCCCACAACCCTTCAGAATTCGTTGGTCACGTTTTCATTAAAAAATCATAAACCAACACCGACGCGTACGCGCACAGCACGCGTACGCGTCCATGGGGTAATTCGCAGGTGCGCGCAAGCGCCAGGTGCGCGCGCGCGTCCATGGGCGAGTTCAACTTCTTTGACTTTTCATGATTTCTCCACTTTGTATGCTTTCCCTCTTCACTCCTTTGATCCATTCCTAGCCCTTTTCAATCTGAAATTACTAACAAACACATCAAGGCATCTAGTGGAATCAAAGGGAGATTAAAACCATCAAATTAAGGGTCTAAAAGCATGTTTTCACATCTAAGCACAAATAAGGAGACAATCATAAAACCATGCTATTTCATTGAATAAATGTGGGTAAAAGGTGATAAAAATCTCTTAAAATCAATACAAGATAAACCGTCAAAACGGGGTTTGTCAACCTCCCCACACTTAAACCAAGCATGTCCTCATGCTTAAACCAAGAGAAAGCAAAGGGATCAACATTTATTCAATGAAAACTAACTAAATGCAATCTACCTATATGCAATTATCTACATGAATGCAATTGCTTGGTCAAAATAAATTAATTCCCAAGAAGCATATATAAGCACAAGGGCAAAAGGTATTAACAACCATGCCAAACCACAATTGAATTGAGCTATTAAATATTTTTACAAACTTGCATGAAAAGATGATCATAGGTGGAAACATGTAATTGAGCATCAAACCCTCACCGGTAGTGTTTGCACTCTATTCGCTCAAGTGTTTAGGGTTGATTCTCTCAATTCTCCTCTATTTCATGCTTTCTAAGATTTGTTTTTCTTCTCACAATCAACAAATATTTCATGCATGCATACATATCATGAGGTCTTTTCATAGGTTGTAATGGGGTTAGGGTCAAGGTAGGATGCATATTTGGTCAAGTGAGCTTGAAATTTGAATCTTTGATAAGCTTAAACTTCCCACCTAACCTATGACATCCTATACAATTAAATTCCAACCTAACTACCCATTTTTCACTCTTTCACATACTCATGTATTCCTTTTTAATTTCACAACACCTATGCATTGATTTTATTGGACTTTGCTTTGGGGCATTTTGTCCCCTTTTTATTTCTTTCTTTTTCTTCTTTTTCTTTCTTTTTCTATTTTTTTTTCTTTTCCTTATTATTTTTTTCTTTTTCTTTTGTTTTTCTCATTTTTTTTTCTATATACAAGAATCTTAATGCATAAGGTTTTACATTTGATCAATACATGAGTATGTACCCAATTCCCACTATTTTCAATAACAATACAAAATTACCCTTTTATTCACCCAATGTCCCAAGATTCCCACACTTGAATGGTACTCACACACACTAGCCTAAGCTAATCAAAGATCCAAATAAGGACTTTTATTGTTTTTCGCTTTAAGGCTTGTAATGTGCTAAAATTAAGAACAAGTGGGTTAAGCGTAGGCTCAAATTTGGCTAACAATGGAAGATAAAAGGTAAGGCTATTTGGGTAAGTAAGCTCAATGAAATGATGGCCTCAATCATATAAATGCATGTATACACAAAATAATGGACATAAAGAATCAAACAAAGCAAGGATTACAATCATAGAAAGAGAATAATGCACACAAGAAGGAAAATAAGTGGTTATAAGATGTAACCACACCATTAGGCTCGAATCTCACTTGCTTGTGTTCTTAGCTCAAAACATGATCCACAAGATATATAATTCAAGCAAGTTCTATGAAAAGTTCTCACTCAAATCAATTAAGGTGCCCTATAGATAGAAATCTTGAAAATTTTCATTATTTTGACTAAGCTTATTATGTATACATATGCAAAAAATTAAGAGAATGCAAGTAAAAATCCTAAAATCCTAGAATGAAATGCAAAAGTGTTGGGATTAGAAACTTGTCACCCGAAATCGTCGAACGGTCGGACGACCTCCCCACACTTAAAAGTTTGCACCGTCCTCGGTGCACTCAAAGATGAGCAAGGGGGTACGGCGACTCTCCGGATTGCTACGTGTTCTTAGTCTTGCTTCCGTTATTGCTTGTGGTGCATTCATCATGAAAAACAAAAATATAACACCATAAGATGAGAAAACAAAAGCAAGGAAGCATACATGGTTGGAATGAGGTAAATCACTAGAATTGAGTGAGTGAATTAGTGCGACATTAATGACAAATAAGTGTGTGAATTCTAAATTGCGCGGTTTAGAACACATCAGCATAAAAGTTATGTCACAAAAGAAGCATGCACTTTACTCATTCTACTATGCTTGAGATGCTTTAAGTGAACTTGTAAGGTAAAACAAGCATTAAAGAAGCATGAAAGCATTCAAGTCAAACACATATGGATGCATATAATCATGAAATACAATGCATTAAGGTAAATGCACAACATCATCCATCAAGAGGTTGCCTAATCACAAAATAAGGCTCAAATCACATGGTGGCCAAATCATGTAATTCAAGAAGAGTTACAAGCTCGAAGGCAATTCTCATCACTTGGTATTTTTCAAAAGATAAGCATGAAAAACTCAAGACCAAGTAGTAAAATATAACCTCAATCATAGGATCCAACAAAGATTATCTAAAAATATTAATGCTAAATTAGCATTTAGGCAATGAGGGGGAAGAAATGCATAGTAAACAAAGTCAATAATCCAACACTTATGATGAAAAGAGAGAAAATAAAATGAAGACTAAACTAAAGCTAACTAATCAACGAACTAACTAACTAATTAACTAACTAACTAACTAATTAACTAACTAACTAAAATAAATGGTTATCAATGGTGTTTGGAAGTTTTGGATGAGGGGAAGAAGAAGGGAAGAAGAAAGGGGAAGGAAAGAAATGGAAAGAGGAGAAGAAAAGGAATGGATGGTGATGTAATGGACTCGACGCGTACGCGCACATGGTACGTCCGCGTCGATGGTTTATTCCGAGAGTTGCGCGTACGCGTCATGTACGCGGGCGCGCGGGTGGGGTTGTGCCATAGGCACAACGTTGGCGTAGCATGGGCGTAACTCTCTGGAAAATGTACCAGGAGAGCAGAAGGCATTATCGGCGCGCGCGCACATAGTGCGCTTGCGCGTCAAACCGCAAGTTGCCAAAAGGGCGCGTACGCGTCAGGTGTGCGTACGCGCGAATTGAGTTATGCCTCAGGCCCAGTTTTCGCACCGTGCAGGCCTAACTCTCGGGTTAATACATGGAAGGTGGAACTTCTCAACCGACGCGCACGCGCGCATGGCGCGCTCGCGTGGGTGGTCAAAAATGCTCAATGTACGCGTACGCACGCAGTGCGCGTACGCGTGGATGGTGCTCTGTTTTTTTCAAAAATTTTGCTATGTTTTTGCACCAATCCAAGCACTCCAAACCTCCAAGCATCTACCAAAATACCATAAAACCTTATTTGACATACTAAACTACCAATTAGACTCATTAAAACAATCAAAACAAGAACTTAAACTAATTCTACCAATATGTACAAAAAGAGAAAATGAAAAGAAGTTACCATGGTGGGGTGTCTCCCACCTAGCACTTTTATTTATTGTCCTTAAGTTGACTTATGGGGAGCTCCTCAAGGTGGTTTGTGCTTGTACTCATCTTGGAACTTCCACCAATGCTTGGACTTCCAATAAGCTCCATCATTCAAGATTAATATCTCCAAGCTTTGATGGAGTTCTTCACAAACCATGGGCTCCCAATGTTGATCCTCATGTGTTCCCGGATCCCATATTTTGTCTTCACACCCATCTCCAAGTTGATTATCATTAATCCATGTGGGTGGTGAGCAAGGTGAATTCTCAACAAAGTGACCAAACATCCTTCTAGGCCCATGTATTCTAGTTATACACCAACCTTTACAATTAAGCTTTGAGCATGCAACCATAATGAACCTAGAATGATATTTCAAACCACTAACCATTTTCTTTTTACTCTTAAAGCCACAAATATGTCTTAGTTGACCATCCGTCTCAAGCAAACCATATTCAAGGGGAATAATAAAGCTTAAGTATAAAGAATTTACCCACTTGAATGAAAAGATAGATGGTGGCTTGGGGAGAGGTATCTCCAATGTGCTTGCAAGCTCTCCTCCCTTGTATTCTTCCTTGTCAACTTCCACCTCTTCATAAACTTCTTCGTTTTCAATCCTTTGTTCATCATTTTCATCTAGCTCTTCTCCATCACTCAAATCATAAATTGGAGGACGAGAGAAATCTACCTCCACATCACTTTCAAATTCATTGGGAGAAGGTTCTTCAAATTTAAAGGATTTTCCACCAAGAAAATTGGATGCATGATCTTCATCACCAAGGGAACTCAATTCTTGCTTCATTCCTTCCAAGTCTTCATTCAAAAATTGTTTTGGAGGTTGTGCACTTTCCTCCTCATCATCAAATTCAATCTTCTTGGAGGGGTTTTCTTCAATTCTAAGTTCCCAAGGGGGTTCCGCATCTCCTAAGTCTTCAACCACTTCTTCCTCTTCTTCAATGACCATAGGTTCCTCCAATTGTTCTAACACAAAGTAGCATTCCTCACTCTCCACCGGAGTTTCCAATCTCTCCTTCATGCTATGCTTTTCAATTGATTCTCCACATGTAACCATGGGAGTGCCTTGAGTACTCAAATATTGGGAGACTAAATTGCTTACTACCTTGGTCAAAGTAGCCATAAATTCTAGTGTCTCCCTTTGCATTTCTCCTTGCCCTTGAAGTATAAGGTTAAGGATTTCATCCATTGAAGATTGGAGTGGATAAGAGGGTTCATTGTCTTGGAGAAAGGGTTCATTATAGGAAGGTGGTTCTTCTTGGTGAGGTGGTGGTGTGTATTGAGGTGGTTCTTGGGAGTAGTAATCTTGGAATTGTGGTTCCATGTATGGCTCATATGGTTTAAAAGGTGGTTGGTGTAGTGGATATGAATCATGGTCATATGGAGGTGTTTGGTGAAAATAGGCTTGAGAGTGTGGTTGAGGCTCATGTTGAGGATATGACTCATAGGCATATGGTGGTGGTTCTTGAAAATCACAAGGAGATTCACCATAGCCATTGAATTGATATGCATCATAGAATGGCTCTTCTTCATAGTGCATTGGTGGAGGTTGTTGCCATGAGGATTGATCATACGCATATGGCTCCTCCCACCTTTGATTATCCCATCCTTGATACATTTCTTCATTGTAGTCTTCATTTCCTACAACATAATTGGAACCAAACTCATAGCCAAAGTGAGAATTCATGATGGCAAGAGAAAATAAGGAACAAAAACTAATAAGAAATAATGAAACAAAATACTAAGACTAGCAAAAACTAGCAAGCAATCCAAAAATCAAGCTATTCACAATATTCACATATATACAATAACCAATAACACAACACCATTGCAAATCCCCGGCAACGGCGCCATTTTGACGAATGGATTTTTGACGGTTTAGAATTTCTCAAATAAAATCTCGTCGAAGTATAGTTTCTAAACCAAGCAATAATCCTTTCATACAAAAATTTGTTTGTCACAAGTACAAACCCCTAAAATTAATAACCGAAGTATTTAAACCTCGGGTCGTTCTCCCTAGGAATTGTAATGAAGTGTCTTGTTATTGGTTGTGAGTTATTTTTGGGGTTTTGATAAGAAACATGAAAGATAAATGGCAAGAAAGTAAACTAATGGCTAAAAAAGGTCTTGGCAAGGGTTGGTGGTCAAGGTTCTCTATCCTAATCACTAACCACAATATGAGAATTGGCAAGGATTAATCTCATTAAATCATCCTCTAACTAATAGTAAAGGAAAGTCAAATGAGCTATATCAATCCTAGTCCATAAGTCCTAACTCTACACCAATTCAATTAGTGAGAACTAGAGTCAATGGCTCCCAATCATCAATCACTTGGACATTAGTAACTCAAGGGTTCCTAAGTTACCTTTCCAAGCCAAGAGTATAAAATTCTACTCTAAAATCCAACCAAGCATTTCATCAAACACTTGGAAGGCATAAAAGGAAAGCATAGTAAATTGCAAGAAAAGTAAATCTACACTACTCAATTACAAGGAATTAACAACAACAAATCAAATGAACACAATTATTAAGAAGTACCTTTTATTGAATTGAAAGAGAGTAGAAGAAACAATTCTAGATCTACAACAAAATCTAAGAAAAACATAAAGGAAATTACAACAAAAGAATAGAGGAAGATGAATGTAACAACAAGAAATTGAAGAGTAGAAATAGAAGAAAGCAAAGATTAAAACCTAGATCTAAGAACTAATCCTAATCCTAATCCTAATTCTAGAGAGAAGTGAGAGCTTCTCTCTCTAGAAACTACTTCTAAACTAATCCTAATGTGTGTGTGTGAACTAATGAGTTGCCATCCCCTTTTCTCTTCAATCCTTGGCTTTAAATAGCATCTTTGGCGCCCAAGTTGGTTGGGATTGGGCCCCACAACCCTTCAGAATTCGTTGGTCACGTTTTCATTAAAAAATCATAAACCAACACCGACGCGTACGCGCACAGCACGCGTACGCGTCCATGGGGTAATTCGCAGGTGCGCGCAAGCGCCAGGTGCGCGCGCGCGTCCATGGGCGAGTTCAACTTCTTTGACTTTTCATGATTTCTCCACTTTGCATGCTTTCCCTCTTCACTCCTTTGATCCATTCCTAGCCCTTTTCAATTTGAAATTACTAACAAACACATCAAGGCATCTAGTGGAATCAAAGGGAGATTAAAACCATCAAATTAAGGGTCTAAAAGCATGTTTTCACATCTAAGCACAAATAAGGAGACAATCATAAAACCATGCTATTTCATTGAATAAATGTGGGCCCGCCTAGAAGCATCTGTTGCCAAGCTGCAAGAAGCTATGGAACAAATTAAGGAAGAATAGCAGAATCAAAACTGCATGCTCTGCAAATTGCTGAAGGAACAAGAGAAGTAGGGGCGTGAGCTACAGGAGCTGAAGCGCCAGAAGCTCTCCCTTGAAGGGTCAAACACCCCACAAGTTGAGGGAGCATCCACTTCTCAAAATCAAGGTTGTTGAGTCCTAACTCTATGATAACCTTTATCATTAGGAATCTATTTTAGAGTCATTTAAATTTCTGTTTTTAATTTTCTGTTTTCTATTACTATTGGTCTTATCTTATATTTATTTTTGAGTCTTGTTCTTATTCCATGATTAATAAAATTTAAAGTTCATGTCTTAAAAGCTATGAATGTCCCATGAATCCATCACCTCTCTTAAATGAAAAATGCTTTAATCACAAAAGAACAAGAAGTACAAGATTTTGAATTCATCTTTGAAACTAGTTGAATTAGTTTGATGTGGTGACAATACCTTTTATTTTCTGAATGAATGCTTGAACAGTGCATATGTCTTTTGAATTTGTTGTTTAAAGAATGTTAAATTTGTTGGCTCTTGAAAGAATGATGGAAAAGGAGAAATGTTATTGAGGATCTGAAAAATCATCAAATTGATTCTTGAAGCAAGAAAAAGCAGTGAATACAAAAAAAAAAGAAAAAGAAAAAAAAAGAGCAAGCAGAAAAAGCCAATAGCCCTTAAAACTAAAAGGCAAGGATACTAAAAAGGATCCAAGGTGGTGGACGAAATTGTGATCCATGCTCTTTGTACTTGTATGAAATTTAATAATTGGCTCTATTTGAATTCACAACTCCGTTCAACTAACCAGCAAGTGTACTGGGTCGTCCAAGTAATAAACCTTACGCGAGTAAGGGTCGATCCCACAGAGATTGTTGGTATGAAGCAAGCTATGGTCACCTTGTAAATCTCAGTTAGGCAGATTAAATGGTTATGTGTTTCGAAAATTAATAATAAATAGAAAATAAAATAAGATAGAAATACTTATGTAAATCAATAGTGGGAATTTCAGATAGGTGTATGGAGATGCTGTGTTCCTCTTGAAACTCTACTTCACTACTCACTCTTCCTTCAATCCTTCTTACTCCTTTCCATGGCAAGCTGTATGTAGGGCATCACCATCATCAATGGCTACTTTCAATCCTCTCGGGAAAATGGTCATATGCGCTGTCACTGCACGGCTAATCGTCTGGAGGCATCACCCTTGGTTGATAGCTACATCCCATCCTCTCAGTGAAAATGGTCCAAATGCTCTGTCACAGCACGGCTAATCATCTGTCGGTTCTCAATCAGGTTGAAATAGAATCCATTGATTCTTTTACGTCTATCACTAACGCCCAGCCTTCAGGAGTTTGAAGCTCGTCACAGTCATTCAATACCGGAATCCTACTCGGAATACCACAGACAAGGTTAGACTTTCCGGATTCCCAGGATCCTACTCGGAATACCACAGACAAGGTTAGACCTTCCGGATCCCCACGAATGCCGCCATCTATCTAGCTTATACCACGAAGATTCTGTTGGGGAAGCTAAGAGATATGCGCTCGGCCTAAGGTCGAACGGAAGTGGTTGTCAATCACGCGCGTTCATAGGTGAGAATGATGATGAGTGTCACGGATCATCACATTCATCAAAGTGTTGTGCAACGTATATCTTGGAATAAGAATAAGAGAGAATTGAATAAAAAGTAATAGTAATTGTATTGAAACTTGAGGTACAGCAGAGCTCCACACCTTAATCTATGGTGTGCAGAAACTCCACCGTTGAAAATACATAAGTGAAAGGTTCAGGCATGGCCGAATGGCCAGCCCCCTAAAACGTGATCACAGGATTCAAAATACAATCCAGGATCAAAACCAAGATGATAATATGATAGTAAAGAGTTCTATTTATAATAAACTAGCTACTAGGGTTTACAGAAGTAAGTAATTGATGCATAAATCCACTTCCGGGGCCCACTTGGTGTATGTTTGGGCTAAGCTTGGTCTATCCACGAGCTGAGGCTTTTCTTGGAGTTGAACTCCAAGTTATAACGTGTTTTGGGCGTTCAACTCCGGATCATGACGTGTTTCTGGCGTTTAACTCCAGACAGCAGCATGTACTTGGCGTTCAACGCCAAGTTACGTCGTCAATTTCCGAATAAAGTATGGACTATTATATATTAATGGAAAGATATGGATGTCTACTTTCCAACGCCATTGAGAGCGCACCATTTGGAGTTCTGTATCTCCAGAAAATCCATTTCGAGTGCAGGGAGGTCAGTTTCCAACAGCATCAGCAGTCCTTTTGTCAGCCTTTTTCAGAGTTTTGCTCAAGTCCCTCAATTTCAGCCAGAAATTACCTGAAATCACAGAAAAACGCACAAACTCATAGTAAAGTCCAGAAATGTGAATTTAACATAAAAACTAATGAAAACATCCCTAAAAGTAGCTTGAACTTACTAAAAACTACCTAAAAATAATGCCAAAAAGCGTATAAATTATCCGTTCATCATAACACCAAACTTAAATTGTTGCTTGTCCCCAAGCAACTAAAAATCAAATAGGATAAAAAGAAGAGAATATACTATAAATTCCAGAATATCAATGAATATTAATTATAATTAGATGAGCGGGACTTGTAGCTTTTTGCTTCTGAACAGTTTTGGCATCTCACTCTTTCCTTTGAAGTTCTGAATGATTGGCTTCTTTAGGAACTTAGAATTTTGGATAGTGTTATTGACTTTCCTAGTTAAGCATGTTGATTCTTGAACACAGCTACTTATGAGTCTTGGTCGTGGCCCTAAGCACTTTGTTTTCCAGTATTACCACCGGATACATAAATGCCACAGACACATAGCTGGGTGAACCTTTTCAGATTGTGACTCAGCTTTGCTAGAGTCCCCAGTTAGTGGTGTCCAGAGCTCTTAAGCACACTCTTTTTGCTTTGGATCACGACTTTAACCACTCAGTCTCAAGCTTTTCACTTGGACCTTCATGACACAAGCACATGGTTAGGGACAGCTTGATTTAGCCGCTTAGGCCTGGATTTAATTTCCTTGGACCCTCCTATCCATTGATGCTCAAAGCCTTGGATCCTTTTTACCCTTGCCTTTTGGTTTTAAGGGCTATTGGCTTTTTCTGCTTGCTTTTTTTTCTTTTTCTTTCTTTTTTTTTTTGCCATTTTTTTTCAAGCTTTTGCTTCTTCACTGCTTTTTCTTGCTTCAAGAATCAATTTCATGATTTTTCAGATCATCAATAACATTTCTCTTTGTTCATCATTCTTTCAAGAGCCAACAATTTTAACATTCATAAACAACAAGATCAAAAGACATATGCACTGTTCAAGCATTCATTCAGAAAACAAAAAGTATTGTCACCACATCAATATAATTAAATTAAATTCAAGGATAAATTCGAAATTCATGTACTTCTTGTTCTTTTGAATTAAAACATTTTTTCATTTAAGAGAGGTGAAAGGATTAATGGATTTTATTCACAGCTTTAAGGCATGGTTACATACTAATGATCATGAAGTAAAGACACAAAACATAGATGAACACACATTAAAAACCGAAAACAGAAAGAAATAAAGAACAAGGAATGAATCCACCTTTAGTGGCGTCTTCTTCTTGAAGGACCAATGATGTCCTTAAGCTCTTCTATGTCCCTTCCTTGCCTTTGTTGCTCCTCCCTCATTGCTCTTTGGTCTTCTCTTATTTCTTGGAGAATGATGGAGTGCTCATGATGTTCCACCCTTAATTGTTCCACATTGTGGCTCAAATCTTCTAAGGAAGTGTTGAGTTGTTCCCAATAATGGTTGGGAGGAAAGCGCATCCTTTGAGGCATCTCAGGGATTTCTTGATGATGAGCTTCCTCATGCATCTCTTGAGAACCGTGAAGGGTTTCTCTTGCTTGCTCCATCCTCTTCTTGGTGATGGGCTTATCCTCTTCAATGAGGATGTCTCCTTCTATGATAACTCCAGCTGAGTAACATAGATGGCAAATAAGGTGAGGAAAAGCTAGCCGTGCCATATTGGAGGGCTTGTCGGCTATTTTGTATATTTCATTGGAGATGACCTCATGAACTTCTACTTCCTCTCCAATCATGATGCTATGAATCATGATGGCCCGATCCACAGTAACTTCAGATCGGTTGCTAGTAGGAATGATGGAGCGTTGAATGAACTCCAACCATCCTCTAGCTACAGGCTTGAGGTCCAGTCTTCTTAGTTGGACTGGCTTGCCTTTGGAGTCTCTCTTCCATTGAGCTCCTTCCACACATATGTCCATAAGGACTTGGTCCAACCTTTGATTAAAGTTGACCCTTCTAGTGTAGGGGCGTTCATCTTCTTGCATCATGGGCAAGTGAAACGCCAACCTCACATTTTCTGGACTAAAATCTAAGTATTTCCCCCGAACCATTGTGAGATAATTCTTTGGACTTGGGTTCATACTTTGATCATGGTTCCTAGTGATCCATGCATTGGCATAGAACTCTTGAACCATTAAGATTCCGACTTGTTGCATGGGGTTGATTAGGACTTCCCAACCTCTTCTTCGGATTTCATGTCGGATCTCCGGATACTCATTTTTCTTGAGCTTGAAAGGGACCTCAGGGATCACCTTCTTTTTTGCCACAACATCATAGAAGTGGTATTGATGGCTCTTGGAGATGAATCTTTCCATCTCCCATGACTCGGAGGTGGAAGCTTTTGTCTTCCCTTTTCCTTTTCTAGAGGATTCTCCGGTCTTAGGTGCCATTGATGGTAATGGAAAAACAAAAAGCTTATGCTTTTACCACACCAAACTTAAAATATTGCTCGTCCTCGAGCAAGAGAAGAAAGAAGAGAAGAAGAAGAAGAAGAGAATATGGTAGAGAGGGAGAGATGTAGGTTCGGCCAAGGTGAAGAAGAAGGGGTTGTGTTGTGTGAAAATGAAGTAGAATAGAAGGGTATATATAGGGAGAGGGGGTAGTGTGTATTCGGCCATTTAGGGTGGGAATGGGTGGGAAAATATTTTTGAAATTTTGAAGGTAGGTGGGGTTTATGGGGAAGAGTGGATGGATGTGAGTGGTGAGGGAGGTGATTGGGAAGAGGAATTGAGGTGATTGGTGAAGAGTTTTTGGGAAGTGTGACATGGGGAATAGTCATCACAAAAACTAGGATTAGGAGGTAAGGTAGGAATATGTTAGGTGGGGATCCTGTGGGGTCCACAGATCCTGAGGTGATCCTGTGGGGTCCACAGGTCCTGAGGTGTCAAGGAATTCCATCCCTGCACCAAATAGGCATGTAAAATGCCTTCGTGCACCATTCTGGCGTTCAAACGCCCATTGGTGCACGTTCTGGGCGTTCAACGCCCACATGTAACATGTTTCTGGCGTTGAACGCCAGTTTCATGCTTGTTACTGGCGTTCAGCGCCAGTTTTTCTTCTCTAGGCACATTCCTGGCGTTCAGCGCCAGAATGTTGCTTGTTTCTGGCGTTCAGCGCCAGAATGATGCTCTATTCTGGCATTGAACGCCGGCCAGATGCATCTTACTGGCGTTGAACGCTAGCCTGTGCTTCCTCCAGGGTGTGATTTTTTTCTTCTATTGTTTTTGATTCTGTTTTTAATTTTTATGATTTTTTCGTGACTCCTCATGATCATGTACCTAATAAAACACAAAATAACAATAAAATAAAATAAAATAAAAATTAGATAAATAAAATTGGGTTGCCTCCCAACAAGCGCTTCTTTAATGTCAATAGCTTGACAGTGGCTCTCATGGAGCCACAAGGTGATCAGGTCAATGTTGTATAGTCCCAACACCAAACTTAGAGTTTGGATATGGGGTTTTGACACCAAACTTAGAGTTTGGTTGTGGCCTCACAACACCAAACTTAGAGTTTGACTGTGTGGGCTCTTCTTGACTCTGAACTGAGAGAAGCTCTTCATGCTTACTCTCTTCTGTCACAGAGGGATGGCCATGTGCTTTAAAAACAAGGTAGTCTCCATTCAATTGAAGGACTAATTCACCTCTGTTGACATCTATCACAGCTCATGCTGTGGCTAGGAAAGGTCTTCCAAGGATGATGCAATCATCCTCTTCCTTCCTAGTGTCTAAGATTATGAAATCAGCAGGGATGTAAAGGCCTTCAACCTTTATTAACACGTCCTCTACTGTTCCATAAGCTTGTCTCAATGACTTGTCTGCCAATTGTAATGAGAACAAGGCAGGTTGTACCTCAATGATCCCCAGCTTCTCCATTACGGAGAGTGGCATAAGATTTATCCCTGACCCTAGATCACACAGAGCTTTTTCAAAGATCATGGTGCCTATGGTACAAAGGTATTAGAAACTTGCCAGGATCTTGTTTCTTTTGAGGTAGAGTTTTCTGAATCCAAGTATCTAGTTCACTAATGAGCAAGGGAGGTTCACTTTCCCAAGTCTTATTACCAAACAACTTGGTATTTAGCTTCATGATAGCTCCTAAGTATTGAGCAACTTGCTCTCCAGTCACATCTTCATCCTCTTCAGAGGAAGAATAGTCTTCAGAGCTCATGAATGGCAGAAGGAGATTTAATGGAATCTCTATGGTCTCTATATAAGCCTCAGATTCCTTTGGATCCTTAATAGAAAACTCTTTCTTGCTTGAGGGACGTCCCAGGAGGTCTTCCTCACTAGGATTTTCGTCCTCCTCATACCTTGTGCATTCGGCCATATTGAGTATATCAATGGCCTTGCATTCTCCTTTTGGATTCTCTTCTGTATTGCTTGGAAGAATACTGGGAGGAGTTTCAATGACTTTCTTACTCAGCTGGCCCACTTGTGCCTCCAAATTTCTAATGGAGGATCTTGTTTCACTCATGAAACTGAAAGTGGCCTTTGACAGATCAGAGACTAGATTGGCTAAATTAGAGGTGTTTTGTTCAGAATTCTCTGTCTGTTGCTGAGAAGATGATGGATATGGCTTGCTATTGCTCAGCCTATTGCGTCTACCATTGTTAAAGCCTTGTTGAGGCTTTTGTTGATCCTTCCATGAGAAATTTGGATGATTTCTCCATGATGAGTTATAGGTGTTTCCATAAGGTTCACCCATGTAATTAACCTCTGCCATGGCAGGGTCTCAGGATCATAAGCTTCTTCAGAAGCTGCCTCTCTAGTACTGTTGGATGCATGTTGCCATCCATTCAGATTTTGAGAGATCATGTTGACCTGTTGATCAACACTTTGTTCTGAGCCAATATGGCATTCAGAGTATCAATTTCAAGAACTCCTTTCTTCTGAGGATCCCATTATTCACGGAATTCCTCTCAGAAGTGTACATGAATTGGTTGTTTGCAACCATGTCAATGAGTTCTTGAGCCTCTTCAGGCGTTTTCTTTAGGTGAATAGATCCACCTGCAGAATGGTCCAATGACATTTTCGAAAATTCAGATAGACCATATAGAATATATAATATGGTCCATTCTGAAAACATGTCAGATGGACATCTTTTGGTCAGCTGCTTGTATCTTTCCCAAGCTTCATAGAGGGATTCACCATCTTTTTGCTTGAAGGTTTGAACATCCACTCTCAGCTTGCTCAGCTTTTGAGAGGAAAGAATTTATCCAAGAAGGCAGTGACCAGCTTATCCCAGGAGTCCAGGCTATCCTTAGGTTGTGAATCCAACCATATTCTAGCTCTGTCTCTTACAGCAAAAGGAAAAGCATGAGTCTGTAGACTTCAAGATCAACTCTATTCGTTTACAGTCTCACAGATCTGCAAGAACTCAGTTAAAAACTGATAAGGATCTTCAGATGGAAGTCCATAAAACTTGCAGTTTTGTTGCATTAAGGCAACTAGCTGAGGTTCAGCTCAAAGTTATTGGCTCCAATGGCAGGAATGGAGATGCTTCTTCTTCCATCAAACTGGACGTTGGCTTTGTGAAGTCACCAAGCATTCTCCCTTGCATTATATTATTTTCGGCTGCCATCTCCTTCTCTTGTTTGAAAATTTCTGAAAGGTTGTTTCTGGATTGTTGTAATTTAGTTTCTCTTAATTTTCTCTTCAGAGTCCTTTCAGGTTCAGGATCAACTTCAACAAGAGTGCCTTTTTCCCTGTTCCTGCTCATAGAAGAGAAGAAAACAAGAAAAGAAGAGGAATCCTCTATGTCACAGTATAGAGATTCATTGTGTTAGTAGAAAAAGAGAGGGGGGAAGAGTGAAGAAGAATTCGGATTTTTAGATGAAGAGAGGTGAAGAGAAGTATTAGTAATTAAATAATTAAATAGAAGAAGAGAAAAGGAAGAGAATTCGAAAAAAATTTGAAAAAGGAGTTAGTAATTTCGAAAATTAGAGATAGATGTAATTAAAATTAAAACATGAAACAATTAGTTAATTAAAAGAATTTTTGAAAAGGGGTGAGATATTTTCGAAAATTAGAGAGGGAAAAGTAGTTAGGTGGTTTTGAAAAAGATAAGAAACAAACAAAAAGTTAGTTAGTTGATTGAAAAAGATTTGAAATCAAATTTTAAAAAGATAAGATTTTGAGAAAGATAAGATAAAAAATTTGAAGAAAAAGATATTTTGAAAAAGATTTAATTTTTAAAATGACTTAACTAACAAGAAACTACAAGATAAGATTCCAGAATTTAAAGATTGAACCTTTCTTAACAAGAAAGTAACAAACTTCAAATTTTTGAACCAATCACATTAATTGTTAGCTAATTTTCGAAAATATGATATAAAGATAAGAAAAATATTTTGAAAAATAATTTTTTTTTAAATTTTCGAAAAATAAGAAAAAAAATGGAAGAGATATGATTTTTGAAAAAGATTTTGAAAAGATAAGATTTTTAAAATTGAAATTTTGACTTGACTTGTAAGAAACAACTAATTTTGAAAATTTTTGACCAAGTCAACCTAAAATTTCAAAAATTTGGAGGGAAATAAGGAAAAGATATTTTTTTGAATTTTTGAATTTTTAATTATGAGAGAGAAAAACAACAAAAATACTCAATGCATGAAATTTTTAGATCAAAACAATGAATGCATGCAAAAATGCTATGAATGTCAAGATGAACACCAAGAACACTTTGAAGATCATGATGAACATCAAGAACATATTTTTGAAAAATTTTTGATGCAAAGAAAACATGCAAGACACCAAACTTAGAAATCTTTAATGCATGGACTCTAACAAATGAAAAATGCACATGTACTTGGCGTTCAACGCCAAGTTACGTCGTCAATTTCCGAATAAAGTATGGACTATTATATATTGCTGGAAAGCTCTGGATGTCTACTTTCCAACGCCGTTGAGAGCGCGCCATTTGGAGTTCTGTAGCTCCAGAAAATCCATTTCTAGTGCAGGGAGGTCAGATTCCAACAGCATCAGCAGTCCTTTTGTCAGCCTTTTTCAGAGTTTTGCTCAAGTCCCTCAATTTCAGCCAGAAATTACCTGAAATCACAGAAAAACACACAAACTCATAGTAAAGTCCAGAAATGTGAATTTAACATAAAAACTAATGAAAACATCCCTAAAAGTAGCTTGAACTTACTAAAAACTAGCTAAAAACAATGCCAAAAAGCGTATAAATTTTCCGCTCATCACAAGGCTTTGAGCATCAGTGGATAGGAGGGCCTAAAGGAATTAAATCACGGCCTAAGCGGCTAAACCAAGCTGTCCCTAATCATGTGCTTGTGGCGTGAAGGTGTCAAGTGAAAAGCTTGAGACTGAGCGGTTAAAGTCGTGATCCAAAGCAAAAAGAGTGTGCTTAAGAACCCTGGACACCTCTAATTGGGGATTCTAGCAAAGCTGAGTTACAATCTGAAAAGGTTCACCCAGTTATGTGTCTGTGGCATGTATGTATCCGGTGATAATACTGGAAAACAGAGTGCTTTGGGCCACGGCCAAGACTCATAAAGTAGCTGTGTTCAAAAATCAACATACTTAACTAGGAGAATCAATAACACTATCTGAATTCTGAGTTCCTATAGATGCCAATCATTCTAAACTTCAAAGGATAAAGTGAGATGCCAAAACTGTTCAGAGGCAAAAAGCTACTAGTCCCACTAATCTAACTGGAGCTAAGTTTCATTGATATTTTGGAGTCTATAGTATGTTCTCTTTTTTTTATCCTATTCGATTTTTAGTTGCTTGGGGACAAGCAACAATTTAAGTTTGGTGTTGTGATGAGCGGATAATTTATACGCTTTTTGGCACTGTTTTTTGTATGTTTTTAGTACATTTTAGTTAGTTTTTATTATATTTTTTAGTTTTTAATTAAAATTCACTTTTCTGGACTTTACTATGAGTTTGTGTGTTTTTCTGTGATTTCAGGTATTTTCTGGCTGAAATTGAGGGACCTGAGCAAAAATCTGATTCAGAGGCTGAAAAGGACTGCAGATGCTGTTGGATTCTGACCTCCCTGCACTCGAAGTGAATTTTCTGGAGCTACGGAAGCACAATTGGCGCGCCCTCAATTGTGTTGAAAAGTAGACATCCTGGACTTTCCAGCAATGTATAATAGTTCATACTTTGCCCTAGATTTGATGGCCCTAATAGGCGTTCCAAGTCAGCTCAAGAATTCTGGCGTTTAACGCCGGAACTGGAACAAGAATGGGAGTTAAATGCCCAAACTGGCACCAAAGCTGGCGTTTAACTCCAAAAAAAGTCTCTACACATGAAAGCTTCAATGCTCAGCCCAAGCACACACCAAGTGGGCCCGGAAGTGAATTTTTATGTCGTTTACTCATCTTTGTAAACCCTAAGCTACTAGTTCTCTACAAATAGGACATTTCACTGTTGTATTTTCATCTTTTGATCACTTTAGATCTTAGGATCATCTTTGGACGTCTAGTTCTTAGATCATTGGGAGGCTGGCCTCACGGCCATGCCTAGACCTTGTTCTTATGTATTTTCAACGGTGGAGTTTCTACACACCATAGATTAAGGTGTGGAGCTCTGCTGTACCTCGAGTATTAATGAAATTACTATTGTTTTTCTATTCAATTCGGCTTATTCTTATTCTAAGATATCACTTGTTCTTCAACTTGATGAATGTGATGATCCGTGACACTCATCATCATTTTCACCTATGAACGCGTGCCTGACAACCACCTCCATTCTACCTTAGATTGAGTGGATATCTCTTGGATTCCTTAATCGGAATCTTCGTGGTATAAGCTAGAATTGATGGCGGCATTCAAGAGAATCCGGAAGGTCTAAACCTTGTTTGTGGTATTTTGAGTAGGATTCAAGGATTGAATAACTGTGACGAGCTTCAAACTCGCGATTGTGGGGCGTTAGTGACAGACGCAAAAGAATCACTGAATTCTATTCCGACATGATCGAGAACCGACAGCTGAATAGCCGTGCTGTGACAGAGTGTATTGAACATTTTCACTGAGAGGACAGGACTGTAGCCATTGACAACGGTGATACCCAACATACAGCTTGCCATGGAAAGGAGTAAGAAGGATTGGATGAAGACAGTAGGAAAGCAGAGAGACGGAAGGGACAAAGCATCTCCATTCGCTTATCTGAAATTCTCACCAATGAATTACATAAGTATCTCTATCTTTATTTTATGCTTTATTCATAAATCATCCATAACCATTTGAATCTGCCTGACTGAGATTTACAAGGTGACCATAGCTTGCTTCATACCAACAATCTCCGTGGGATCGACCCTTACTCGCGTAAGGTTTATTACTTAGACTACCCAGTGCACTTGCTGGTTAGTTGTGCGAAGTTGTGATAAAGAGTTGAGATTGCAATTGAGCGTACCATGTTGATGGCGCCATTGATGATCACAATTTCGTGCACCAAGTTTTTGGCGCCGTTGCCGGGGATTGTTTGAGTTTGGACAACTGACGGTTCATCTTGTTGCTTAGCTTAGGTATTTTTCTTCAGAGTTCTTAAGAATGAATTCTAGTGTTTCAAGGTGATGTTCTTATCATCACCAAATCTGATTGATTCTCATCAATTTAGCTCTTGAATGTAATGTCCTGCTGAAGCTTTGCTAGCCATGTCTAATTTCTTTAGACTGAAGCTTTAGACTAACATTGCATGATTCCTGAAATTCTCATTAAGAATTTTGATATCCTTATTTTCTTTTTCACTCAATTTTCAAAAAAATCCAAAAAAAATTACAAAATCATAAAAAACCAAAAATATTTTTTGTTTCTTGTTGAGTCTAGTGTCTCATTTTAAGTTTAGTGTCAATTGCATGTTTCTTTTCTTCTTGCATTTTTTCGAATTCATTCATGTGTCTTCATTAATCTTCAAGTTGTTCTTGATGATTTCCTTGCTCTGATTTTTAAATTCTCTTGTCTTGAGTGTTTTGTTATTTCTCATATGCATTCTCATTTTGTTAGTGTCAATAGTATACAAACTTCTAAGTTTGGTGTCTTGCATGCATGTTTATTTGATCTTAGTTTCATTTTAATTATTCCTCATTATTAAAAATCCAAAAAAAATTTTAATTTGTGTCTTTTCAAGTCAATAATACAGAGAATTGAAGATTCAGAACATACAGCAGAGGAATTACACAGAAAAAGCTGGGCGTTTAAAACGCCCAGTGAGGAAGGAAAACTGGCGTTTAAACGCCAGCCAGGGTGCCTGGCTGGGCATTTAACGCCCAAAAGGGGTGAGTTTTGGGCGTTAAATGCTAGAATGTATACCATTCTGGGCATTTAACGCCAGGATGGCACAAGAGGGAAGATTTTATTTTTAACTCATTTTTTTTCAAGTTTTCAAAATTTTTCAAAATCAATTTCTTTCCATTTTCAAAAATACTTGCTAACAATTAATGATTTGATTCAACATTTCAAGTATGTTGCCTTTTCTGTTGAGAAATGTTTAATGTCTGAATCATATCTTTTAAATTTCTTGTTAGCCAAGTCATTAATTTTCAAAATCAAATCTTTTTAAATTATTTTTCAAATCATATCTTCTCAATCATATCTTTTTAAAACTATATCTTTTCAATCATATCTTTTTATCACAATTTTTTAAAATAGTTTTCAATCATATCTTTTTGATTTCTTTTCAAAGTCTTTTTTCAAAAATCACTTTATTCTTTCCCAATCATATTTTTCGAAAATCATTCTTCAAATTTTTCAAAATGTTTTTAAATTCTTTTTAATTTATTTTCGAAAATTTCTTCCCCCCTTCTTACATCCTTCTATTTATGGACTAACACTCCTCCTCAATGAATAATTCGAACTCTATCCCTCTTGATAAGTTCGAATTCTTCTACCTCCTCCTTCTATTTTTCTTTTC
Organism: Arachis stenosperma; assembly: GCF_014773155.1. Taxonomy (NCBI): domain Eukaryota; kingdom Viridiplantae; phylum Streptophyta; class Magnoliopsida; order Fabales; family Fabaceae; genus Arachis; species Arachis stenosperma. The sequence goes on from NC_080385.1 coordinate 22,798,265, forward strand.
CTCTGACACCTCAGGAATCTCTATACTGTGACATAGAGGATTCCATATTTTCTTGTTCTCTTCTCTTTCATATGGCAGGAACAAAGACAAAAGCATTCTTGTTGAGGCTGACCCTGAACCTGAAAGGACCTTGAAGCGAAAGCTAAGAGAAACTAAAGCACAACTCTCTGTAGAGGACCTAACAGAAATCTTCAAAGAAGAAGAACCCATGGCAGCCGAAAACAACAACAATGCCAACAATGCAAGGAAGGTGCTGGGTGATTTTACTACACCTACTCCCGACTTCTATGGGAGAAGCATCTCTATCCCTGCCATTTGAGCAAACAACTTTGAGCTTAAGCCTCAATTAGTTTTCTCTAATGCAACAAAATTGCAAGTTCCATGGACTTCCATTGGAAGATCTTCATCAGTTTTTAGCTGAATTCTTACAAATCTGTGACACTGTCAAGACTAATGGGGTTGACCCTGAGGTCTACAGACTTATGCTATTCCCTTTTGCTGTAAGAGACAGAGCTAGGATATGGTTGGACTCACAACCTAAAGAAAGCCTGAACTCTTGGGAAAAGCTAGTCAATGCCTCTTGGCAAGTTCTTTCCACCTCAAAAATTGAGTAAGCTTGGAGTGGAAGTCCAACCTTCAGACAGAAGGAAGGTGATCCCTCTATGAAGCTTGGGAAAGATACAAACAATTGAGAAAGTGTCCCTCTGACATGCTTTCTGAATGGAGCATCATAGGTATCTTCTATGATGGTCTGTCTGAACTGTCCAAGATGTCATTGGACAGCTCTGCTGGAGGATCTCTTCATCTGAAGAAGACGCCTACAGAAGCTCAAGAACTCATTGAAATGGTTGCAAATAACCAATTCATGTACACTTCTGAAAGGAATCCTGTGAACAATGGGACGAATCAGAAGAAAGGAGTTCTTGAGATTGATACTCTGAATGCCATACTGGCTTAGAACAAAATATTGACTTAGTAAGTCAATATGATTTCTCAAAGTCTGTCTGGAATGCAAGCTGCACCAGGCAGTACTAAGGACGCTACATCTGAAGAAGAAGCTTATGATCCTGAGAACCCTTCAATGGAAGAGGTGAATTACATGGGAGAACCCCATGGAAACACCTATAATCCTTCATGGAGAAATCATCCAAATCTCTCATGGAAGGATCAACAGAGACCTCAACAAGGTTTCAACAACAATAACGGTGGAAGAAACAGGTTTGGCAATGGCAAGCCTTTTCCATCATCTTCTCAGCAACAGACAGAGAATTCTAAGCAGAGCCACTCTGATTTAGCAACCATGGTCTCTGATCTAATCAAAACCACTCAAAGTTTCATGACTGAAACAAAGTCCTCCATTAGGAATTTGGAGGCACAAGTGGGACAGCTGAGCAAGAAAATTACTGAACTCCCTCCTAGTACTCTTCCAAGCAATACAGAAGAGAATCCGAAAGGAAAGTGCAAGGCAATCAACATGGCCGAATTTAGAGAGGAGAAAGAGGCATTGAGCGCTACTGAGGAAGACCTCAATGGACGTCCACTGGCCTCCAATGAGTTTCCTAATGAGGAACCATGGGAATCTGAGGCTCATAATGAGACCATAGAGATTCCATTGGATTTACTTCTGCCATTCATGAGCTCTGATGAGTATTCTTCCTCTGAAGAGGACGAAGATGTCACTGAAGAGCAAGTTACTAAGTACCTTGGAGAAATCATGAAGCTAAATGAAAAGTTATTTGGTAATGAGACTTAGGAGAATGAACCCCCTTTGCTCACCAAAGAACTGGATGACTTTACTAGGCAGAGATTACCTCAAAAGAGACAGGATCTTGGGAAATTTTCAATACCTTGTACCATAGGCACCATGACCTTTAATAAGGCTCTGTGTGACTTAGAGTCAAGTATAAACCTCATGCCTCTCTCTGTAATGGAGAAGCTAGGGATCTTTGAGGTGCAAGCTGCAAGAATCTCACTAGAGATGGCAGACAATTCAAGAAAACAAGCTTATGGACTTGTAGAGGATGTTCTGGTAAAGGTTGAAGACCATTACATCCCTGCTGATTTCATAGTCCTAGAGACTGGGAAGTGCATGGATGAATCCATCATCCTTGGCAGACCCTTCCTAGCCACAGCAAAGGCTGTGATTGATGTTGACAGAGGAGAATTGATCATTCAAGTAAATGAAGAATCCTTTGTGTTTAAGGCTCAAGGATATCCCTTTGTTACCATGGAGAGGAAGCATGAAGAGCTTCTCTCAAAAACAGAGTCAAACAGAGCCCCCACAGTCAAACTCTAAGTTTGGTGTTGGGAGGCCACAACCAACTTCTAAGTTTGGTGTTGAACCCCCACATTCAAACTCTAAGTTTGGTGTTGGGAGGTTCCAACATTGCTCTGAGTATCTGTGAGGCTCCATGAGAGCCCACTGTCAAGCTACTGACATTAAAGAAGCGCTTGTTGGGAGGCAACCCAATGTTATATTTATATATTTTCATTTGTTATTTTATGTTTTCTATAGGTTGATGATCATGGAAAGTCACAAAATCAATTGAAAAAGCAAAAACAGAATGAAAAACAGAAAGAAAAATAGCACACCCTGGAGGAAAACCTTGCTGGCGTTTAAACGCCAGTAAAGGCAGCAAATGGGCGTTTAAAAGCCCAGTCTGGCACCATTCTAGGCGTTTAACGCCAGAAAGGGGCACCAGACTGGCGTTTAACGCCAGGAATGGGCATCAAGCTGGTGTTAAACACCAAAAATGGGCACCAGCCCGGCGTTTAACGCCAGGATTGGCAGAAAGAGCAATTTTGCTCGCCACTTGGTGCAGGGATGAATTATCCTTGACACTTCAAGATCTGTGGATCCCACAGGATCCCCACCTACCCCACCACTCTCTCTCTCTTCTTCACCCATTCACCAATCACCTCAACACCTCTTCCCCAAAAACCCCTCACCTATCAAATCCCACCATTCTCTTCACCACTCACATCCATCCTTCATAAAACCTCACCTACCTCACCATGCAAATTCAAACCACTTTCCCTCCCAAACCCACCCATAATGGCCGACCCCTATCCCTCTCTCCACCCCTATATAAACCCATCTTCACTCCTTCATTTTCACATAACCTACACACTACTTCTCCCCCTTGGCCGAAAAATAAAGCCACCTCCATCTCCTCTATTTCTTCTTCTTTCTACTCTTTTCTTTCTTCTTTTGCTCGAGGACGAGCAAACCTTCTAAGTTTGGTGTGGTAAAAGCATTGCTTTTTGTTTTTCCATAACCATTTATGGCATCTAAGGCCGGAGAAACCTCTAGAAAGAGGAAAGGGAAGGCAAAAGCTTCCACCTCCGAGTCATAGGAGATGGAAAGATTCATCTCAAGGGTGCATCAAGACCACTTCTATGAAGTTGTGGCCATGAAGAAGGTGATCCCCGAGGTCCCTTTTCAAACTCAAAAAAGGTCAACTTTAATCAAAGGTTGGACCAAGTCCTCATGGATATCTGTGTGGAAGGAGCTCAATCCAAACAGGAGATCCTACTCATAGACATGGACATGAGGAGATTCCTCATCATGAAATCCCTGAGATGCCTCAAGGGATGCACTTTCCTCCACAAAACTATTGGGAGCAAATCAACACCTCCCTAGGAGAATTGAGTTCCAACGTGGGACAACTAAGGGTGGAGCACCAAGAACATTCCATCCTCCTCCATAAAATTAGAGAAGATCAAAGAATCATGAGAGAGGAGCAACAAAGGCAAGGAAGAGACATTGAGGAGCTCAAGTACTCCATAAGATCTTCAAGAGGAAGAACAAGCCGCCATCACTAAGGTGGACCCGTTCTTTAATTTCCTTGTTCTTTATTTTCCTGTTTTTCAAATTTTTATGCTTATGTTTATCTATGTTTGTGTCTTATTACCTGATCATTAGTGTCTTAGTGTCTATGCCTTAAAGTTATGAATGTTTTATGAATCCATCACCTTTTTTAAATGAAAAATGTTCTTAATTGAAAAAGAGAAGAATTGCATGAATTTTGAATTTTATAACAGAATAATTATTTTGATGTGGTGGCAATACTTTGGCTTCTGAATGTATGCTTGAACAGTGCATAAGTCTTTTGAATTTGTTGTTCATGAATGTTGGCTCTTGAAAGAATGATGAAAAAGGAGACATGTTACTGAGGATCTGAAAAATCATAAAAATGATTCTTAAAGCAAGAAAAAGCAGTGAATACAAAAAAAAAACAAAAAAAGGGAAAAAAGAAAAAGAAAAAAAAATATATATATAATAAAGTCGTGATCCAAGGCAAAAAGAGTGTGCTTAAGAACCCTGGACACCTCTAATTGGGGACTCTAGCAAAGCTGAGTCACAATCTGAAAAGGTTCACCCAGTTATGTGTCTGTGGCATGTATGTATTCGGTGGTAATACTGGAAGACAGAGTGCTTTGGGCCACGGCCAAGACTCATAAAGTAGCTGTGTTCAAGAATCATCAAACCTAACTAGGAGAATCAATAACACTATCCGGATTCTGAGTTCCTATAGAAGCCAATCATTCTGAATTCCAAAGGATAAAGTGAGATGCCAAAACTGTTCAGAGGCAAAAAGCTAAAAGCCTCGCTCATCTAATTAATACTGATCTTCATAGATGTTTTTGGAATTCATTGCATATTCTCTTCTTTTTATCTTATTTGATTTTCAGTTATTTGGGGACAAGCAACAATTTAAGTTTGGTGTTGTGATGAGCGGATAATTTATACGCTTTTTGGCATTGTTTTTAGTATGTTTTTAGTATGTTTTAGTTAGTTTTTATTATATTTTTATTAGTTTTTAGTTAAAATTCACTTTTCTGGACTTTACTATGAGTTTGTGTATTTTTCTGTGATTTCAGGTATTTTCTAGCTGAAATTGAGGGACCTGAGCAAAAATCTGATTCAGAGGCTGAAAAGGACTGCAGATGCTGTTGGATTCTGACCTTCCTGCACTCGAAGTGGATTTTCTAGAGCTACAGAAGCCCAATTGGCGCGCTCTTAATTGCGTTGGAAAGTAGACATCCTGGGCTTTTCAGCAATGTATAATAGTTCATACTTTGCCTGAGATTTTATGGCCCAAACAGGCGTTCCAAGTCAGCTCAAGAATTTTGGCGTTTAACGCCGGAACTGGCACAAGAATGGGAGTTAAACGCTCAAACTGGCACAAAAGCTGGCGTTTAACTCCAAGAAAAGTCTCTACACATGAAAGCTTCAATGCTCAGCCCAAGCACACACCAAGTGGGCCCGAAAGTGGATTTTTATGTCATTTACTCATCTTTGTAAACCCTAAGCTACTAGTTCTCTACAAATAGGACCTTTCACTATTGTATTTTCATCTTTTGATCACTTTAGATCTTAGGATCATCTTTGGACGTCTAGTTCTTAGATCATTGGGAGGCTGGCCTCACGGCCATGCCTAGACCTTGTTCTTATGTATTTTCAACGGTGGAGTTTCTACACACCATAGATTAAGGTGTGGAGCTCTACTGTACCTCGAGTTTTAATGCAATTACTATTGTTCTTCTATTCAATTCGGCTTATTCTTATTCTAAGATATCACTTGTTCCTCAACTTGATGAATGTGATGATCCGTGACACTCATCATCATTCTTACCTATGAACGCGTGCTGACAACCACCTCCGTTCTACCTTAGATTGAGTGGATATCTCTTGGATCCCTTAATCGGAATCTTCGTGGTATAAGCTAGAATTGATGGTGGCATTCAAGAAAATCTAGAAGGTCTAAACCTTGTCTGTGGTATTCTGAGTAGGATTCAAGGATTGAATGACTGTGACGAGCTTCAAACTCGCGATTGTGGGGCGTTAGTGACAGACGCAAAAGAATCACTGGATTCTATTCCGACATGATCGAGAACCGACAACTGAATAGCCGTGCTGTGACAGAGCGCGTTGAACATTTTTACTGAGAGGATGGGACTGTAGCCATTGACAACGGTGATGCCCAACATACAGCTTGCCATGGAAAGGAGTAAGAAGGATTGGATGAAGACAGTAGGAAAGCAGAGAGATGGAAGGGACAAAGCATCTCCATTCACTTATCTGAAATTCTCACCAATGAATTACATAAGTATCTCTATCTTTATTTTATGCTTTATTCATAAATCATCCATAACCATTTGAATCTGCCTGACTGAGATTTACAAGGTGACCATAGCTTGCTTCATACCAACAATTTCCGTGGGATCGACCCTTACTCGCGTAAGGTTTATTACTTGGACGACCCAGTGCACTTGCTGGTTAGTTGTGCGAAGTTGTGATAAAGAGTTGAGATTGTAATTGAGCGTACCATGTTGATGGCGCCATTGATGATCACAATTTCGTGCACCATTCTAGCTCTGTCTCTTACAGCAAAAGGGAAAAGCATGAGCCTGTAGATTTCAGGATTTACTCCATTAGTCTTAACAGTCTCACAGATCTGCAAGAACTCAGTTAAAAACTGGTAGGGATCTTCTGATGGAAGTCCATGAAACTTGCAGTTTTGTTACATTAGAGCAACTAGTTGAGGTTTCAGCTCAAAATTATTTGCTCCAATGGCAGGAATTGAGATGCTTCTTCCATCAAACTTGGAAGTAGGTGTAGTATAATCACCAAGCATCCTCCTTACATTATTGTTGTTGGGTTCGGCTGCCATATCCTTTTCTTGTTCAAAAATTTCAGTAAGGTTGTCTCTGGATTGTTGTAATTTAGCTTCTCTTAGTTTCCTCTTTAGAGTCCTTTCAGGTTCAGGATCAGCTTCAACAAGAATGCCTTTTTCCTTGTTCCTGCTCATATGAGAAAGAAGAGAACAGAAAAAGAAGAGGAATCCTCTATATCACAGTATAGAGATTCTTTTATGTTAGTAGAAGAAGAAAGGAATAGAAGAAGGAGAAGAGTTAAGAATCCAAACACAAGGGTAAAAATAGGTTCAGATTCGTGAGATGAAGAGAAGTGTTAGTAAATAAATAAATAAATAGAAGAAGATGAGAGGGGGAGAATTTCGAAAATAAATTTTGAAAAAGAGTTAGTGATTTTCGAAAATTACAGGGAAATAAAATTAAAATTAAAATTTAAAACAATTAATTAATTAAAAAAATTTTAAAAAGGAAGGAGAAATTTTCGAAAATTAGAGAGGGAAAAGTAGTTAGGTGGTTTTGAAAAAGATAAGAAACAAACAAAAAGTCAATTAGTTAGTTGAAAAAGATTTGAAAATTAATTTTAAAAAGATAAGAAGATAAGACGTTAGAAGGGATATTTTGAAATCAAATTTTTGAAAGAGATATGATTTAAAAAGATATGATAAAAAGATATGATTAAAAAGATATGGTTGAAAAAAGATTTAATTTTTAAAATTAAAATTAATTACTTGACTAACAAGAAACTAAAAGATATGATTCTAGAATTTAAAGATTGAACCTTTCTTAACAATAAAGTAACAAACTTCAAATTTTTGAATCAATCACATTACTTGTTAGTTAAGTTTCGAAAATTTGAAAAAAAATAAGAAAAAGATTTTGAAAAATAGTTTTAAATTTTCGAAAATCATAAGATAAAAGTAAAAGAGATTTGATTTTTAAAAAAGATTTTGAAAAGATAAGATTTTTAAAATTGAAAATTTGACTTGACTTATAAGAACTAACTAATTTAAAAAATTTTTGACCAAGTCAACTCAAATTTTCGAAATTTTGAGAGAAAAAAGGAAAAGATATTTTTTTATTTTTTTGAATTTTTAATGATGAGAGAGAAAAACACAAATATGACCCAAAACATGAAAATTTCGGATCAAACACATAATGCATGCAAGAACACTATGAATGTCAAGATGAACACCAAGAACACTTTGAAGATCAAGATGAACATCAAGACTTATTTTTGAAAAATTTTCAAGAAAAGAAAACATGCAAGACACCAAACTTAGAAATCTTAAATGCTTGGACTCTAACAAACAAAAAATGCATATGAAAAACAAGAAAAGACACAAAACAAGAAAATTCAAAGATCAAACAAGAAGACTTACCAAGAACAACTTGAAGATCATGAAGAACATATGCATGAATTTTCGAAAGATGCATAAATTTTAAAAATATGTAATTGACACCAAACTTAAAATTGACTCTAGACTCAAACAAGAAACACAAAATATTTTTGATTTTTATGATTTTATAATTTTTTTTGGATTTTTATATATTTTTTCGAAAACATATAGGAAAAATAAAATAAGAAATTCAAAATTTTTAATAAGAATTCCAGGAATCTTTCAATGTTAGTCTAAAGCTCCGGTCCAGAAATTGGACATGGCTTAATAGCCAGCCAAGCTTTAGCATACATAGTTCAAGCATGTGAAGAGGAAGCCTCAGTTCAAAAGAATTTAGACATGGCTTTACAGCCAACCAGGCTACAACATGCTTCATGAAACACTAGAATTCATTCTTAAAAATTTAGAATATTTTTTTTCGAAAACAGAAGTAAAAATTTTTTGAAAGATTTTTGAAAAATTTTTGAAAATAAAACAAAAAGAAAATTACCTAATCTGAGCAACAAGATGAACCGTCAGTTGTCCAAACTCTAACAATCCTCGGCAACGGCGCCAAAAACTTGGTGCACGAAATTGTGATCTCTAATAATGGCATTCAACTTAGTATGCGCGTTTATAACTCAACACTTTCTTCACAACTTCGCACAACTAACCAGCAAGTGCACTGGGTCGTCCAAGTAATACCTTACGTGAGTAAGGGTCGATCCCACAGAGATTGTTGGTATGAAGCAAGTTATGATCATCTTGAAATTCTCAGTTAGGCGGATAATATATGGTTATGGAGTTTTCGAATAATAATAATAAATAAATAGAAAATAAAGATAGAAATACTTATGTAAATCATTGATGAGAATTTCAGATAGGCGTATGAAGATGCTGTGCTCCTTTTGAATCTCTGCTTTCCTACTACATTCATCCAATCCATCTTACTCCTTTCCATGGCAAGCTGTATGTAGGACATCACCGTTGTCAATGGCTACATCCCATCCTCTCAGTGAAAAAGGTCCAAATGCTTGTCACAGCACGGCTAATCATCTGTCGGTTCTCGATCATGCCGGAATAGAATCCATTGATTCTTTTGCGTTTGTCATCACGGCTAACAATCGTGAGTTTGAAGCTCGTCACAGTCATTCAATCCCTGAATCCTACTCGGAATACCACAAAAAAGGTTTAGACTTTCCCGACTCTCATGAATGCCGCCATCAATTCTAGCTTATACCACGAAGATTCTGATTAAGGAATCCAAGAGATATGCGTTCGGTCTAAGGTAGAACAGAAGTGGTTGTCAGTCACGCGTTCATAGGTGAGAATGATGATGAGTGTCATGGATCATCACATTCGTCATGGTAAAGTGCAACAAATATCTTAGAACAGGAATAAACTGAATTGAATAGAAAATAGTAGTAATTGCATTAAAACTCGAGGTACAGCAGAGCTCCACACCCTTAATCTATGGTGTGTAAAAACTCCACCGTTGAAAATACATAAGTGATGGTCCAGGCATGGCCGAATGGCCAGCCCCCAAAATGTGATATGAATTCGAAAATAGGGAGAAGGACCTGGTCTAAGGACTAGGCATCCAAAGATGTGGTCAAAAGACCAAATGGTCAAAGACACCGAGTACAATAGTAAAATGTTTTATTTATACTAGACTAGCTACTAGGGTTTATAGAAGTAAGTAATTGATGCAGAAATCCACTTCCGGGGCCCACTTGGTGTGTGCTTAGGCTGAGCTTGAGCTTTACACGTGCAGAGGCTTCTTTTGGAGTTGAATGCCAAGTTGTAACGTGTTTTTGGCGTTTAACTCTGGTTCGTGACGTGTTTCTGGCGTTTGACTCCAGAATGCAGCATGGAACTGGCGTTGAGCGCCAGTTTACGTCATCTAATCACAAATAAAGTATGGATTATTATATATTGCTGGAAAGCTCTAGATGTCTACTTTTTAATGCCATTAAGAGCGCGCCATTTAGAGTTCTGTAGCTCCAGAAAATCTATTTCCAGTGCAGGGAGGTCAGAATCCAATAGCATCAGCAGTACTTTGTCAGCCTTTTATCAGAGTTTTGCTCAGGTCCCTCAATTTCAGCCAGAAATTACCTGAAATCACAGAAAATCACACAGACTCATAGTAAAGTCTAGAAATGTGAATTTAGCATAAAAACTAATGAAAACATCCATAAAAGTAACTATATTCTACTAAAAACTACCTAAAAACAATGTCAAAAAGCGTATAAATTATCCCCTCATCAACCTCCGTTCTACATTATACTGAATGAGTATCTCTTAGATTCCTTAATCAGAATCTTCGTGGTATAAGCTAGAATCCACTGGCAGCATCCTTGAGAATCTAAAAAGTCTAAACCTTGTCTGTGGTATTCCGAGTAGGATTCAAAGATTGGATGACTGTGACGAGCTTCAAACTCGCGAGTGTTGGGCGTAGTGACAGACGCAAAAGGATCAATAGATCATATTCCGACATGATCGAGAACCGACAGATGATTAGCCGTGCAGTGACAGAGCATTTGGACCATTTTCACTGAGAGGATGGGAAGTAGCCATTGACAACGGTGACGCCCTACATACAACTTGCCATGGAAGGAGCCTTGCATGTATGAAAGTGAGAAAGCATTATGTTGCAGGAACTCAGAAGACAAAGCATCTCCAAAACTCCAACATATTCTCTATTACTGCATAATAAGTATTATTTAATCCATGCTCTCTTGTTTATTTGCAAATCAATTGATAACTATAATTGGTATCCTGACTAAGAATAATAAGATAACCATAGCTTGCTTCAAGCCAACAATCTCTGTGAGATTCGACCCTTACTCACGTAAGGTATTACTTGGACGACCCAGTGCACTTGCTGGTTAGTTGTGCGAATTGCAAAAGTGTGATTGCAATTTTCGTGCACCAAGTTTTTGGCGCCGTTACCGGGGATTGTTTGAGTTTGAACAACTGACGGTGAATCTTGTTGCTTATATTAGGAAAAATTAGTCTTTTTGGTTTAGAGTCACTAGAATTGCATCTTTTATTATTCCTTTTAAAATTTTTTTAAATATTATTTTTCTTTATTAATTTTTAGTTTTTCTGTGAGTTTAGTGTCTTGTTTTAAGTTTGGTGTCAATTGCATGTTTTTAAAAATTTATGCATTTTTTCGAAAATTCATGCATGTGTTCTTCATGATCTTCAAATTGTTCTTGTCAATTTCTCTTGTTTGATCTTTGATTTGTCTTGTTTTGTGTCTCTTCTTGTTTTTCTTGTGCTTTTTCAAAATATTAGTTTTCAAAAAAGATATTTATCTATTAAAAATACCTCTTTAAAACACGTTACATTTATAGCTCTATTGGCTAGAGCGTTGGTTTGTGTTCTTGGTAATTGGGTATCTTCTTTTTAAAATCTTTTTCAAAAATAATTTTTCTTTGATTAAATATTGAGCCTAACTTTAAGTTTGGTGTTCTCTTGTTAATTTTCTTTAATTTTCAAAAATTTATTTTGGTTTTCCAAAAATTTTAAGTTTGGTGTTCTTTCTTTTGTTCTTATTGTTCTTGTGAGTCTTCAAGGTGTTCTTGAGTCTTCTTTGTGTTTTGATCTTAAAATTTTTAAGTTTGGTGTCCCTTGGTGTTTTCCTTCCAAAAGTTTTGAAAAACAAGGAGCATTAGATCTAAAAATTTTAAGTCTTGTGTCTTTTGTGTTTTTTTCTCTTTCATCATAAAATTCAAAAAAATATTTTCTTTTAATTTCTCATAATTTTCGAATTACTTGGGTTGACTTGGTCAAAATTTTTCAAATCATATCTTTTTCAAAAATATCCTAATCACTTTCTCTCTCCTCACTTTTTCAAAAATCTTCATAAAATATTTTCAAATTTTTTATTTTTTTATTTTTTTTATTTTTTTAATATAATAAAATAAATAAAATAAATCCACATCATCTCTCTTTCTCCATCATGGACCTAAGTGAAAATGAACAGTCCAGAAGGACTCTGGGGTCATATGCTAACCCCACTACTGCTTCATACGGGAGTAGTATCTTTATACCCTCCATCGGAGTCAGTAGCTTTGAGTTGAACCCTCATCTCATTATCATGGTGCAGCAAAGTTGCCAGTATCCCGGTCTTCCACAGGAAGAACCTACAGAGTTTCTGGCACAGTTTTTACAAATTGCTGACACAGTACATGATAAGGAAGTAGATCAAGATGTCTACAGATTGTTACTATTTTCATTTGCTGTAAAAGACCAAGCTAAGAGGTGGTTAAATAACCAACCTAAGGACAGCATAAAGACATGGAAACAACTGTCAGAAAAATTCCTGAATCACTATTTTCCTCCAAAACGGATGACACAGCTAAGGCTGAGCATACCGAGAGATACCGAGAGATGCTAAGAAAATGCCCCTCTGAAATATTTTCAGAGTGGGTGCAGTTAGACATCTTTTATTTTGGGCTTACAGAGAAAGCTCAGATTTCTCTAGACCACTCATCTGGTGGATCTATACACATGAAAAAGACAATTGAAGAAGCTCAAGAGCTCATTGATACAGTTGCCAGAAATCAGCATCTGTACCTAAGCAGTGAACCTTCCATCAACGAAGAAGCTAAAACAGTAACTGCTGAACTCAGTCCTGCAGATCAAGCTACTGAATTCAATCAGCAATTAGATTTTCTAACAAAACAGTTAGCCGAATTCAAGGAGATATTGCAAGAAACAAGAATGGCTAATATGAATATGGAAGTCCAGTTGAAGCAAACAGAACAGCAATTATCAAAACAAATAACAGAAGAGTGCCAAGCAATTCAATTAAGAAGTGGAAAAACATTAAATACCTCACTTTAAGGTAGCAGGAAGTCAAGAAATGAACAAACTGCTACCCAAAATCCCTCTGAGGATAATCAGAGCCCATAGAGGAATAATTCTGGCGCTCAAACGCCAGAAAAGGGGTGGAAAGCTGGCATTGAATGCCCAACCCATGCTCAGTCTTGGCGTTCAATGACAGAAACAGGCAAGGAATTGGCATTGAACGCCCAAAGGAAGCACAGTTCTGGCGTTCATACGCCAGAAACAGGTAAGGAGTTGGCGTCTAACGCCACTCCAGCTTCCACCCCTGGCATTCAAACGCCAATGGGAGATCAGACACATACAAGTGCTGATAGCAACCCCTCTAAAAAGGCTTCTCAACCCACATCTGTAGGCAAGAAACCTACAGCAACTAAGGTTGAGGAATACAAAGCCAAAATGCCTTATCCTCATAAACTCTGCCAAGCAGAACAGGATAAGCAATTTGCCCGCTTTGCAGACTATCTCAGGACTCTTAAAATAAAGATTCTGTTTGCAGAAGCACTTGAGCAAATACCCTCTTATGCTAAGTTCATGAAAGAGATCTTAAGTCATAAGAAGGATTGGAGGGAAACTGAAAAATTTTACCTCACTAAAGAATGCAGTGCAGTCATTCTGAAAACCTTACCTGAGAAGCTTAAAGATCCCGGAAGCTTTATGATACCATGCACATTAGAGGGTACTTGCACCAAGCAAGCTCTATGTGATCTTGGGGCAAGTATCAACCTAATACCTGCATCTACTATCAGAAAGCTTGGTTTGACTGAAGAAGTCAAACCATCCTGGATATGTCTCCAATTTGCTGATGGCTCCATTAAATACCCATCAGGCGTGATTGAAGACATGATTGTCAAGGTTGGGCCATTTGCCTTTCCCACTGACTTTGTGGTGATGGAAATAGAGGAGCACAAGAGTGCAACTCTCATTCTAGGAAGACCTTTCCTAGCAACTGGACGAACCCTCATTAACATCCAAAAAGGGGAAGTAACCTTGAGAATCAATGAGGACGAATTTAAGTTGAATGTTGTCAAAGCTATGCAGCATCCAGACATCCCAAACGACTGCATGAGCATTGATATTATCGACTCTCTGGTAAAAAAGGTCAATATGATTGAGAGTTTCAAATCAGAGCTAGAGAATATATTTAAAGATGCTCAGCCTGATCTGGAGGAACCAGAGAGAATAATAGAACCTCTAAAAATCCCTCAGAAATAGGAGAAACCTCCCAAACCCGAGCTCAAACCATTACCACCATCCCTGAAATATGCATTTCTAGGAGAAGGTGATACCTTTCCTGTAATTATAAGCTCTACCTTAGAGCCACAGGAAGAGGAAGCACTAATTCAAGTGCTAAGGACACACAAGACAGCTCTTGGGTGGTCCATCAGTGATCTTAAGGGCATTAGCCCAGTCAGATATATGCACAAGATCCTATTGGAGGGTGACGCTAAGCCAGTGGTTCAACCACAGAGGCGACTGAATCCAGCCATGAAGGAGGTGGTGCAGAAGGAGGTCACTAAATTACTAGAGGCTAGGATTATTTATCCTATTTCTGATAGCCCCTGGGTAAGCCCTGTCCAAGTCGTCCCTAAGAAGGGTGCATGACAGTGGTTCATAATAAAAAAATGAACTGGTTCCTACAAGAACAGTTACAAGGTGGCGTATGTGTATTGATTATATAAGGCTCAATACAGCTACCAGAAAGGATCATCTTCCTTTACCATTCATAGATCAGATGCTAGAAAGACTAGCAGGTCATGAATACTACTGCTTCCTGGATGGATATTCAGGTTATAATCAAATTGCAGTAGACCCCCAGGATCAAGAGAAAACAGCATTCACATGTCCATCCAGAGTATTTGCATACAGAAGGATGCCATTTGGCCTGTGCAATGCACCTGCAACTTTTCAAAGGTGCATGCTCTCTATTTTCTCTGATATGGTAAAAAAATTTCTAGAAGTCTTCATGGATGACTTTTCAGTATTTGGAGACTCATTTAGCTCCTGTCTTGACCATCTAGTACTTGTTCTAAAGAGGTGCCAAGAGACTAACCTGGTTTTAAACTGGGAGAAATGTCACTTTATGGTGACTGAAGGAATTGTCCTTGGGCACAAAATTTCGAACAAGGGAATAGAGGTGGATCAAGCTAAGGTAGAAGTAATTGAAAAATTACCACCACCTGCCAATGTTAAGGCAATCAAAAATTTTCTGGGGCATGCAGGATTCTATAGGAAGTTTATAAAAGATTTTTCAAAAATTGCCAAACCTCTAAGTAATCTGCTAGCTGCTGACACGCCATTTATCTTTGATAAGGAGTGTCTGCAGGCGTTTGAGACTCTGAAAGCTAAGCTAGTCACAGCACCAGTAATCTCTGCACCAGACTGGACATTACCATTTGAACTGATTTGTGATGCCAGTGACCATGCCATTGGTGCAGTGTTGGGACAAAGGCATGACAAGCTTCTGCACGTCATTTACTATGCCAGTCGTGTTTTAAATGACGCACAGAAGAACTACACAACCACAGAAAAAAAGTTACTTACAGTGGTTTACGCCATTGACAAGTTCAGATCTTATTTAGTAGGATCAAAAGTGATTGTGTACACTGACCATGCTGCTCTTAAATATCTACTCACAAAGTAGGATTCAAAACTCAGACTCATCATATGGGTGTTGCTTCTGTAAGAGTTTGATATAGAAATAAGAGACAAAAAAGGGACAGAGAACCAAGTAGTAGATCACCTGTCCCGAATAGAACCAGTAGAAGGGGCGTCCTTCCCTCTTACTGAGATCTCTGAAAACTTTCCAAATGAGCAACTCTTTGCCATCCAGGAAGTGCCATGGTTTGCAGACATTGCAAACTACAAAGTAGTGAGATTTATACCCAAAGAGTACAGTAGGCAGCAATCAAAGAAATTGATCACGGATGCAAAGTACTATCTTTGGGATGAACCATATCTTTTCAAGAGATGTGTAGACGGAGTAATCCGTAGATGTGTGCCTAAAG
Organism: Arachis stenosperma; assembly: GCF_014773155.1. Classification (NCBI taxonomy): domain Eukaryota; kingdom Viridiplantae; phylum Streptophyta; class Magnoliopsida; order Fabales; family Fabaceae; genus Arachis; species Arachis stenosperma. Next base: position 22,814,163 of record NC_080385.1, read on the forward strand.
AAGAAGCACAGAAGATCCTCTGGCACTGCCATGGATCACAGTATGGAGGACATTTTGGAAGTGAGCGAACAGCCACAAGAGTCCTACAATGTGGCTTCTACTGGCCTACTCTCTATAAAGACTCCTGAGTGTTTGTACTTAATTGTGACAGTTGCCAAAGATCTGGCAATCTACCTCACAATTTTGCCATGCCTCAACAAGGGATCTTGGAGATTGAGTTGTTTGATGTATGGGGTATTGACTTTATGGGGCATTTCCCATCATCATACTAAAACACTTATATTCTGGTGGCAGTGGATTATGTATCCAAATGGGTGAAAGCTATTGCAACACCCACTAATGATACTAAGACAGTGCTGAAATTCCTCCAGAAACACATCTTCAGCAGATTTGGTATCCCTAGAGTACTAATCAGTGATGAGGCACTCATTTCTGCAATAAACAGCTTTACTCTGCTTTGGTTCGATATGGAATTAGCCACAGGGTGGCCACTCCATATCATCCACAGACAAATGGGCAAGCTGAAGTCTTTAATAGAGAACTTAAAAGAATCCTGGAACAGACTGTGATTAACTGTAGAAGGGATTGGGCAAGAAGCTTGGATGATGCTCTGTGGGCATACAGAACAGCATTCAAGACTCCTATAGGGACCTCTCCATACCAGCTTGTGTATGGAAAAGCCTGTCACTTGCCAGTGGAACTGAAACATAAGGCCTATTGGGCAACTAGATTCCTAAACCTTGATGCCAAATTAGTTGGAGAAAAATGATTGCTCCAGCTAAATGAGCTAGAGGAATTCAGACTCAATGCTTTCGAAAATGCAAAAATTTACAAAGAGAAAGCAAAAAGATGGCATGGTAAGAAACTGTCATCCAGAGTCTTTAAGCCAGAACAAAAAGTTTTGCTATTTAATTCTAGGCTCAGATTATTCCCCGGGAAATTGAAATCCTGGTGGAGAGGTCCATATGTGATTATAAGTGTGTCACCATATGGATACGTGGAGCTTCAGGATAATAATTCTAACAAAAAGTTCATTGTTAATGGACAGAGAGTCAAACATTATCTTGAAAGCAATTTTGAGCAAGAATGCTCAAAATTGAGACTTGATTAAAGCTCAGTAATAGTCCAGCTAAAGATAATAAAGAAGCGCTTGCTGGGAGGCAACCCAGCCATTTACAAAGCTTATTTGTTAATTAATTGATTTTTACAGGTTTATGTCAATTATCTTCAAGGTATAATAGCAATTGCTTGAGTTCTCAGAGTTACAGAAGGATTCAGAGGATAAAACAGCAAAAAGAAGCTCACTAGTGCGAAAAAGCCAGTAAGAGCTGTTTTGGGCATTGAACGCCCAAAAGAAGGATCTACTAGGCGTTCAACGCCAGTAGAAATAGCCATCTGGGCGTTAAATGCTAGAAAGAAGCATCTTCTAGGCGTTGAACGCCAGAAAGAAGCACCTTCTGGGCGTTTAATGCCAGATTTACAGCGTCCTGGGCGTTCAGAAAAACGCCCAGTGATAAAGGAGTTTCTGGCGTTCAACGCCAGCTAGAAGCAACAGATGGGCATTGAACGCCCAGGAGAAGCTACAATTGGGTGTTAAACGCCCAAAACATGCAGTGGTTGGCCGTTTGACGCCAGGATTGTGGGGAGGAGGTGAATTCATTTTCAACTCAAATTTTTTCCATTTTTCACGTTTCAATTCATGATTTCTTGCATAAACATGTTAGAAACTCCCATCTTTCAAACTTCAATTCCAAAAATTTTAATCCTAATTTCTAAAATCCCTTTTTCAAAGATATCAAATGTATCTTAATTCATAAACACAAATCTTTTTCAAATCCCATCCAACCTCTTTTAAAAATTTTTTTTTCATAACTCAATTATCTTTTTAAATTCATTTCAAATCTTTTCTTTTCAAAATGAAAATTCAAATTTATCTTTTTCAAATATCTTTCATAAACTTTTCAATTTTAAATTATATCTTTTTCCTATCATACTTATCTTTCACAAATTATATCTTCTATCTTATCCTTTCCAAAATTTTCGAAAACTCACCCCCTCCCTTTAATTCCCATCCGTCCTCCCTCCATTCCTCCACCATTCGAATTTGGCTCTCCTTCTATCCCTCTCCTTTCCTTTTTTTTGCTTGAGGACAAGCAAACCTTTAAGTTTGGTGTGTTTATCCGTGATCACTAAGCCAACACCCACTAAGATCATGGCTCCTAAAGGAAAACAAACCACTCCAAGAGGTAAGAAAGAGAATACTCCAAAACCACTTTGAAATCAAGGGAAGTTCTTAACCAAAGAACATTCAAAACATTACTACAAAATAATGGGTCTAAGTTCAGTGATCCCGAAAGTCAAATTCGATCTGAAAGAAGATGAATATCCAGAGATCCAAGAGCAAATTCAAAACAGGAGCTAGAAAATCCTAGCTAATCCGGAAACAAAGGTGGAAAGAAACATGGTTCAGAAATTCTACTCCAATCTGTGGCAAACAGACAGGCAGAGAATATCTGGAACTGCCCTCTATGACTATCGGACCTTAGTCAGAGGAAAGATTGTTCACATCCACCCTGATAAAATCAGGGAGATCTTTAAGCTACCTCAACTAAAAGATGACCCAGACTCCTTTAATAGTAGAATGATGAGAACAAATAAGGGCTTGAAAGAGATTCTAGAGGACATATGCCTCCCTGGAACCAAGTGGACAACCAACACCAAGGGCATCCCAAATCAACTCAAGAGAGAAGATCTCAAACCAGTCGCCAGAGGCTGGCTGGACTTCATTGGGCGTTCTATACTGCCCACTAGCAACCGCTCTGAAGTCACCATTAAAAGAGCAGTAATGATCCATTGTATTATGTTGGGAAAAGAAGTGGAAGTTCATCAGTTGATTTTGTGTGAACTTTACATAATTGCGAACAAGAACTCCAAAGATGCCAAATTGGCTTATCCAAGCTTAATCTCTATACTATGTAAAGATGCTGGGGTGAAGATGGGAGTAACTGAGTATATCTCAGTTGAGCGACCAATCACCAAAATATCAATGGAAAGACAACAAGTGCAGGACGACCCCATCAAGAAGAGAGCATAGGAATTCCTCCCGGAGATCCCTCAAATTGAATACTGGGAGCATCTTGAAGCATCTGTTGCCAAGTTGCAAGAAGCTATGGACCAAATAAAAGAAGAACAGAATAATCAAAATAGCATTCTTTGCAAACTGCTTGGGGAACAAGAAGAGCAAAGGCGTGACTTGAAGTAACTGAAGCGTCAAAAGCTATCTCTTGACGGACCAAGCACCCCACAAACTAGAGGAACATCTATTTCCCAAAATAAAGGTTGTTGAGTCCTAATCTTAATCTTAACTCTGTGATAATTGTTCTTATTAGGAATTCACCTTAGAAGTTATATATTAATAGTAGTAATTAGTATCTCTATTTTGATTTTATCTCCAATTAAGCTATAATTTATTTTTCTAATCATCATCAAACATGAATAAAATAGTAGATTTTTAGAATAAAAAGACAATATTTTTTTCGAGTTCTTAATAAGGAAAATTCTAATTATTTATATGTGGTGGCAACACTTTTTGTCTTCTGAATGAATGCTTGAACAGTGCATATTTTTTATATTGAATTTTATGAATGTTAAAATTATTGGCTCCTGAAAGAATGATGAACAAGAGAAATATTATTGCTGATCTGAAAATCATAAAATTGATTCTTGAAGCAAAAAAAAGTAGTGAAAAAAAAGCACAAGAGGTAGAAAAAGTCAATAGCCCTTTAAACCAAAAGGCAAGGGTGAAAAGGATCCAAGGCTTTGAGCATCAATGGATAGGAGGGCCCAAGGAAGTAAATCCAGGCCTAAGCGACTAGATCAAGCTGTGCCTAACCATGTGCTTGTCGCATGTAGGTCCAAGTGAAAAATTTGAGACTGAATGTTTAAAGTCGTGATCAAAGGCAAAGGAGTGTGCTTAAGAACTCTGGACACCTCTAATTGGGGACTTTAGCAAAGCTAAGTCACAATCTGAAAAGGTTTATCCAGTTATGTGTCTGTGGCATTTATGTATCCGGTGGTAATACTGGAAAATAAAGTGCTTAGGGCCACGGCCAAGACTCATAAAGTAACTGTGTTCAAGAATCAACATACTACACTAGGAGAATCAATAATACTATCTGAATTCTGAGTTCCTATGGATGCCAATCATTCTGAATTTCAAAGGATAAAGTGAGATGCCAAAACTGTTCAGAAGCAAAAAGCTACTAGTCCTGCTAATCTAATTAGAATCTGAGCTTCACTTGAAACGCTGAGATATTATTGCTTCTTAATTTCTTTTTATCCTATTTTATTTATCTAGTTGCTTGGAGACAAGCAATAGTTTAAGTTTGGTGTTGTGATGAGCAGATATTTTATACGCTTTTTAGGGGTAATTTCATGTAGATTTTAGTGTGTTTTAGTTAGTTTTTAGTATATTTTTATTAGTTTTTAGACAAAATTTATATTTCTGGACTTTACTATGAGTTTGTGTGTTTTTCTGTGATTTCAGGTATTTTCTGGCTGAAATTGAGGGAGCTGAGCAAAAATCTGATTTAGGCTGAAAAATGACTGCTGATGCTGTTGGATTTTGACCTCCCTGCATTCGGAAAGGATTTTTCGGAGCTACAAGAATCCAATTGGCGTGCTCTCATATGGGTTGGAAAGTAGACATCCAGGAATTTCCAGCAATATATAATAGTTCATACTTTGCATGAAGATAAACAACGTAAACTGGCATTTAACGCCAGTTCCATGTTGTATTCTGGCGTTCAGCGCCAGAAACAGGTTGCAAGTTGGAGTTCAGCGCTAGAAACAGGTTACAACCTGGCGTTCAACTCCAGAAACAGCCCAGGCACGTGAGAAGCTTAAGTCTCAACCCCAGCACACACCAAGTGGGCCCCAGAAGTGGATTTCTGCACTATCCATCTTAGTTTACTCATTTTCTGTAAACCTAGGTTACTAGTTTAGTATTTAAACAACTTTTAGAGACTTATTTTGTATCTTATGACATTTTTAGATCTGAACTTTGTACTCTTTGACGGCATGCATCTCTAAACTCCATTGTTGGGGGTGAGGAGCTCTGCAGCGTCTCGATGAATTAATGCAATTACTTCTGTTTTCCATTCAAACACGCTTGCTTCTATCTAAGATGCTAATTCGTACTTAACTGTGATGGAGGTGGTGACCCGTAACACTCATTACCATCCTTAACCTATGAACGTGTGCCTGACAAACACCTCTGTTCTATATTAGATTGAATGAGTATCTCTTAGATTCCTTAATCATAATCTTCGTGGTATAAGCTAGAATCCACTGGCAGCATCCTTGAGAATTCGAAAAGTCTAAACCTTGTCTGTGGTATTCCGAGTAGGATTCAAGGATTGGATGACTGTGACGAGCTTCAAACTCGCAAGTGTTGGGCGTAGTGACAAACGCAAAAGGATCAATGGATCCTATTCTGACATGATCGAGAACCGACAGATGATTAGTCATGCTGTGACAGAGCATTTGGACTATTTTCACTGAGAGGATGGGAAGTAGCCATTGACAACGGTGACGCCCTACATACAGCTTGCCATGGAAGGAGCCTTGCATGTATGAAAGTGAGAAAGCATTATGTTGCAGGAACTCAGAAGACAAAGCATCTCCAAAACTCTAACATATTCTCTATTACTGCATAATAAGTATTATTTAATCGATGCTCTCTTGTTTATTTGCAAATCAATTGATAACTATAATTTGTATCCTGACTAAGAATAATAAGATAACCATAGCTTACTTCAAGCCAACAATCTCCATGGGATTCGACCCTTACTCACGTAAGGTATTACTTAGACGACCCAATGTACTTGCTGGTTAGTTGTGCGGATTGCAAAAGTGTAATTGTAATTTTCGTACACCATTTACAAAAATAATTAAATAAAATTTTATTATTATTAAAATTTAATTTGATTATACCTTATTCTACTAGTTTGAATTATTTATTAAAAATTATTTTAATAGACAAAATAAAAATTGATTATTATTGTTATTATTATCCCTTGGCCGAAGCCTTATGGGAATTAAGGATTAATAAAGTAAAGATAAAGAAAGCAAACGTGGCTTGCATGTAAACTTATATATATAATCATGACACATCCATATTATTGTATTCATTAATCATCTTACTTCATTTGCTTCTTTGTATCACCGAATCAATATGAGGGAATAAGAGAAAGAAAATTGCACGAGAGAGAAAGAAAGAGAACCGAAGCTTTCGGCCTTAATTTCTTAAGATCCATAATTCCAATAAAAAAATTTAATTCGTTAAATATGTTTGTATCCTCCTTTTCTACATGTTGGCGTTACTTTTATCCGATAAAATTTGACGGTGACGTAACTTCTCTTTTCTTTAAGTTCGGTCAATTGAAATTCTAGAAGGCACAGACGATTTCTGACGTTTTCTTCTTTAGCAGCTCAATCAAAAAACTTTTTCAGAATCTTTATTGACTTTGATTTCGTACGGAGGTATGGGATTTAGTTTATTCTAAAATTAACTGTTTTAATTTACGAATGTCATTGAAGTTTAGTGAGTAACCACAGATAATTTATAAATGTCTTGTTTTGATTAATTAATGAAATTAAGAATGTTGGTGATTGTGAATGTGATTGAATGTGATGAAATTGTGTTGAGATTGATTTGTGGTTGTGTTTGAGACTGTGATTATTGATATTGGTTTATAACTAACTAGGTTTGGGTCTGAGAAGGGTTAAAGGATTTAAAGTTTGATTACTAAGTCAATTTTTTTGAAACCTGAATTTTAGGATAAAATTGTAGTTTTGAAAATGAACTGGTAATTTGATAGTGAACGAAATTGTATAAGGTTAAAGGCTAATTTTTGGGAAATTAATTATAACTTCTGATGTTGGATTGGGCTACTTTTAGAGAATGGTTGATGAAAATTTTGAATTTTATCTGATGAAAGGATGTTAGTTAGTAAACTAATTTATGATGAGATGATTATTGAGAATCTGTTATTGTGATAATTGCTGGTAAAGGACAAGTGAATTATTGAAAAAGAGGAAACTGTAAGGGTAGTTAAGCCCGAATTTTAGAAAAAATGCTGCCAAATTTTCTATAAAATTCTAAGACTTTACTTAAAGTGTTATTTAAAAGCAAATCTGATTTAAGAAAATTATTTGTTTTTGATTTATTGTGAAAAGAGTCTTCTTTTCAAATTGATTTATCAAAAAAGGTATAATGTTTTAAACTCAATCTTTTAAAAAGAAATTTTACTTTAAGTTATGTTTTGAGTTCGGTTTGATAAGAAAGAAAAGAAAAAGAACAGAAAGTAAAGGAAGGAGAGATAGTTAAAGAAATCTCTGCCACATGAGAGTAGAGAACAAAGATTAAATAAATATATGAATTAAAGAAATGTCTACCACAGGAGAGCAGATGTGACATTGTTTGGGCCTTAGTGCCAAATGTAAAGTGGGGATGCCCACGCACTGAGAACTGTTTTCCAGATGTACGCTTATTGATGTGGAAAGTCACACTGTATACGACCTAGCCGTACGACTTAAAGTCACACTGTATGCGGCCTGGCCGTACGACTTATAAGCACAATGTATGCATTTGGAAAGCCATATCTGGGACTTGTGCCCGGGTAATATTGGGAGCGGGTAGGCAACCGACACATGAGCTCATGGCCTGCATTAGGAATAGACATGCATCATCATTGTTTGCATATTTGCATTTGATTGTGTTTGCTTTCTTGTCTCTCTGTGATTGTACTATTTGTCTTATTGCTATTTGCTTGTGTGTTGATCTGTTTCCTGTGTTATTAGTTTGTGTATTGAGGTGACTGAGAACTGAGGTTGTGATTGAGATTTGTCTTAAGTTCAAAAATTTAAAGAAGGTAATTAATTATATAAAATAATAGAAAAAATATTTTCAAAAGGTTTGATAAAAATATAGTTTTATTGAGTAAAGTTAATTATTTGCATTTTATTTCATTACTTTTACGGTATTCACATTCCCTACTGAGAACATGTGATTTGTTCTCACCCCAAAATCTTCCACCCTTTCAGTGACACAGGTTCGAAGACTAAGTTTGAAGCTACGGGCGATTATTAATTTTTTTTTAGTTAAGTTTATATGTTGAGTCACTTTCCTAGAATTCCCTCTCCTTTGTTAGTTAAGATTTTATTTTATACAGAGGGATAGGAGTTGTATTGAGTTTCATTTGAATTCTTTTGTATGATATTTATTATTCTTACTAACTATGTGACTAGTATTGCTTGGAGATCGTGGATATATGATTTTTAATTAATAGAAACAAAACTTTTTGGCTTTTTCTTAAAAATTGAAATGCGAAATCGAATTAAAGGCTCAGTATTAAATAGTAAATTCGGAAAACAGGTCAGTAACGCCTCACTTTTGGTATGATCATGACGTGCTAAAAATTAGGGTGTTACATTCGGCACAGCTGCCTCCGAAGAAACCGGCGGCTGAGACTCAGGATCCGAGGAAGATTATCCTGACCGCAAGAGTTCAAATAGTTCCATTTGACCCGTCTCAGATGACCTCTGGTGTTGCCTCATCTCCTACTTCTGCTGGTCCTCCTCCCAAAAAGCAAAAGACTGTTGGGACTTATAATCTAGACGACGAAGAGTTTGATGGTGTGGCTTTTGCCATAGAGTTGATTGCTCCTTATGGTCAGGTTTCAACTGATGATGTGTCAATCCTTCACCATCTCGATTTCATATCGAGCAATAGTGTTCAGATGGTCAATCTCAGCGCGGCTTTGTCCCGAGTGTGTTCGTGCCATTAAAGCTTTTCTGGAGGGTGCCAAGGCTGATTTTGACAAGGTAAAGAGTCTGAAGGATGAGCTGGATGTCAGGGTTGTTAAATTGGAGATGGATGTACAGAGGGAGAAAACCCAAGCTACTTGATGAGCGGATAATTTATACGTTTTTTGGCACTGTTTTTAGTATGTTTTTAGTACATTTTAGTTAGTTTTTAGCATGTTTTTATTTAAAATTCACTTTTCTGGGCTTTAATATGAGTTTGTGTGTTTTTCTATGATTTCAGGTATTTTCTGGCTGAAATTGAGGGACCTGAGCAAAAATCTGATTCAGAGGCTGAAAAGGACTACAGATGCTATTGGATTCTGACCTTCTTGCACTCGAAGTTGATTTTCTAGAGCTACAGAAGCCCAATTGGCACGTTCTCAATTGCGTTGGAAAGTAGACATCCTGGGCGTTCCAGCAATATATAATAGTCCATACTTTGTCCGAGATTTGATGGTCCAAACCGGTGTTGCAAATCAGCTTCAGAATTCCCGGCGTTTAACGCCGGAACTGGCACAAAAATTGGAGTTAAACGCCCAAACTGGCACAAAAGCTGGCGTTTAACTCCAGAAAAAGTCTTTACACATGAAAGCTTCAATGCTCAGCCCAAGCACACACCAAGTGGACCCCGGATGTGGATTTTTACGTCATTTACTCATTTCTGTATATCCTAGGTTACTAGTTCACTATTAATAGGACCTTTTGACATTGTATCTCTACCTCATGACACTTTACACGTTTCATACTATACCTTCTACGGCATGAGTCTCTAAACCCCATGGTTGGGGGTGAGGAGCTCTGCTGTGTCTTGATGGATTAATGCAATTACTACTATTTTTCATTCAATCATGCTTGCTTCTATTCTAAGATATCACTTGTTCCTAAACTTGATGAATGTGATGATCCGTGACACTCATCATCATTCTCACCTATGAACATGTGCCTGACAACCACCTCCGTTATACCTTATATTGAGTAGATATCTCTTGGATTCCTTAATCAGAATCTTCGTGGTATAAGCTAGAATTGATGGCGGCATTCAAGAGAATCCGGAAGGTCTAAACCTTGTCTGTGGTATTCTGAGTAGGATTCAAGGATTGAATGACTGTGACGAGCTTCAAACTTCTGAAGGCTGGGCGTTAGTGACAGACGCAAAAGAATCACTGGATTCTATTCCAACCTGATTGAGAACCGACAGATGAATAGCCGTGCTGTGACAGAGCGCGTTGAACATTTTTACTGAGAGGATGGGAGGAAGCCATTGACAACGGTGAAACCCTACATACAGCTTGCCATGGAAGGAGCCTTGCGTGCTTGAAGAAGAAGACAGTAGGAAAGCAGAGATTCAGAAGATAGAGCATCTCCAAAACCTCAGCCTATTCTCCATTACTGCAAAACAAGTATTTATTTCATGTTCTTTTACTCATCACAATTAAACCTGAGAATTATTGATATCCTGATTAAGAGTTACAAGATAACCATAGCTTGCTTCAAGCCGACAATCTCCGTGGGATCAACCCTTACTCACGTAAGGTATTACCTGGACGACCCAGTGCACTTGCTGGTTAGTTGTGCGGAATTGCAAAAGTGTGATTGCAATTTCGTGCACCAAGTTTTTGGCGCTGTTGCCGGGGATTGTTCGAGTTTGGACAACTGACGATTTATCTTGTTGCTTAGATTAGGACTGTTTTATTTTTGTTGGTTTAGAGTCTTTTATTTGAGTTTAGTTTCATATTTTAAGTTTGGTGTCAATTGCATGCCTTTGTTTTCTTTTAATTTTTCGAATTTGCATGTTCTTAGTCCTTTCTTGATCTTTAAAAATTTTAAGTTTGGTGTCTTCTTTGTGTTTTCTTTAAAATTTTTGAAAATTTGTGCTTGATTTTATAAAAATTTTAAGTTTGGTGTCATTTTGTTGTTTTTCTCTTTCCTTATTTCAAAAAATCAAATCTTTTTCAAAATAATTTTCAATCATATCTTTTTAATTGCCCAATGGGGAATCCGTCCCTTTCAGCCCCTGAACCTCAAATGGTCTCTTATGAAGTCTCTATTAGTCTTATTCTTATTGTGCGCCTTGTGAGCGCGTGGTGCACGAAATTGTGATCATCAATGGCGCCATCAACATGGTACGCACAATTGCAATCTCAACTCTTTATCACAACTTCGCACAACTAACCAGCAAGTGTACTGGGTCGTCCAAGTAATAAACCTTACGCGAGTAAGGGTCGATCCCACGGAGATTGTTGGTATGAAGCAAGCTATGGTCACCTTGTAAATCTTAGTCAGGCAGACTCAAATGGTTATGGATGATATATGAATAAAACATGAAGATAAAGATAGAGATACTTATGTAATTCATTGGTGAGAACTTCAGATAAGCGAATGAAGATGCTTTGTCCCTTCCGTCTCTCTGCTTTCCTACTGCCTTCATCCAATCCTTCTTACTCCTTTCCATGGCAAGCTTATGCAAGGGTTTCACCGTTGTCAGTGGCTACCTCCCATCCTCTCAGTGGAAATGTTCAACGCACCCTGTCACGGCACGGCTATCCAGCTGTCGGTTCTCGATCATGTCGGAATAGAATCCAGTGATTCTTTTGCGTCTGTCACTAACGCCCCACAATCGCGAGTTTGAAGCACGTCACAGTCATTCAATCATTGAATCCTACTCAGAATACCACAGACAAGGTTAGACCTTCCGGATTCTCTTGAATGCCGCCATCAGTTCTAGCCTATACCACGAAGACTCTGATCTCACGGAATGGCTGGCTCGGTTGTCAGGCGAGCGCTCGGTTGTCAGGCGATCAACCATGCGTCGTGTATCAGGAATCCAAGAGATATTCACCCAATCTAAGGTAGAACGGAGGTGGTTGTCAGTCACACGTTCATAGGTGAGAATGATGATGAGTGTCACGGATCATCACATTCATCAAGTTGAAGAACAAGTGATATCTTGGAACAAGAACAAGCGGAATTGAATAGAAGAACAATAGTAATTGCATTAATACTCGAGGTACAGCAGAGCTCCACACCTTAATCTATGGTGTGTAGAAACTCCACCGTTGAAAATACATAAGAACAAGGTCTAGGCATGGCCGTGAGGCCAGCCCCCATGATCTAAGATAGCATAAGACTAAAGATAGCTACCAAGATCCCAAGACATCAAATACAATAGCAAAAGGTCCTATTTATAGGGAACTAGTAGCTTAAGAATTACAAAGATGAGTAAATGACATAAAAATCCACTTCCGGGCCCACTTGGTGTGTGCTTGGGCTGAGCATTGAAGCATTTTCGTGTAGAGACTCTTCTTGGAGTTAAACGCCAGCTTTTGTGCCAGTTTGGGCGTTTAACTCCCACTTTGGTGCCAGTTCCGGCGTTTAACGCTGGGAATTCTGAAGGTGACTTTGAACGCCGGTTTGGGCCATCAAATCTTGGGCAAAGTATGAACTATCATATATTTCTGGAAAGCCCAGGATGTCTACTTTCCAACGCCGTTGAGAGCGCGCCAATTGGGCTTCTGTAGCTCCAGAAAATCCACTTCGAGTGCAGGGAGGTCAGAATCCAACAGCATCTGCAGTCCTTTTCAGTCTCTGAATCAGATTTTTGCTCAGGTCCCTCAATTTCAGCCAGAAAATACCTGAAATCACAGAAAAATACACAAACTCATAGTAAAGTCCAGAAAAGTGAATTTTAACTAAAAACTAATAAAAATATACTAAAAACTCAACTAAATATACTAAAAACATACTAAAAACAATGCCAAAAAGCGTACAAATTATCCGCTCATCACAACACCAAACTTAAATTGTTGCTTGTCCCCAAGCAACTGAAAATCAAATAAGATAAAAAGAAGAGAATATGCAATGAATTCCAAAAACATCTATGAAGATCAGTATTAATTAGATGAGCGGGGCTTTTAGCTTTTTGCCTCTGAATAGTTTTGGCATCTCACTTTATCCTTTGAAATTCAGGATGATTGGCTTCTTTAGGAACTCAGAATCCAGATAGTGTTATTGATTCTCCTAGTTAAGTATGATGATTCTTGAACATAGCTACTTAATGAGTCTTGGCCGTGGCCCAAAGCACTCTGTCTTCCAGTATTACCACCGGATACATACATGCCACAGACACATAATTGGGTGAACCTTTTCAGATTGTGACTCAGCTTTGCTAGAGTCCCCAATTAGAGGTGTCCAGGGTTCTTAAGCACACTCTTTTTGCCTTGGATCACAACTTTAACCGCTCAGTCTCAAGTTTTCACTTGACACCTTCACGCCACAAGCACATGGTTAGGGACAGCTTGGTTTAGCCGCTTAGGCCAGGATGTTATTCCTGTAGGCCCTCCTATCCACTGATGCTCAAAGCCTTGGATCCTTTTTATTACCCTTGCCTTTTGGTTTAAAGGGCTATTGGCTTCTTCTGCTTGCTCTTTCTTTTTCTCTTCTATTTTTTTTGTTTTTTTTTTTGTATTCACTGCTTTTTCTTGCTTCAAGAATCATTTTTGTGATTTTTCAGATCCTCAGTAACATGTCTCCTTTTTCATCATTCTTTCAAGAGCCAACAACTTTAACATTCATGAACCACAAATTCAAAAGACATATGCACTGTTTAAGCATACATTCAGAAACAAAAGTATCGCCACCACATCAATATAATTAATCTGTTATAAAATCTGAAATTCATGCAATTCTTCTCTTTTTCAATTAAGAACTTTTTTTTTCATTTTAAGAAAGGTGATGGATTCATAGGGCATTCATAACTTTAAGGCATAGACACTAAGATACTAATGATCATAAGACACAAACATGGATAAACATAAGCATGAAAATTCGAAAAACAAGAAAATAAAGGACAAGGAGATTAAAGAACGGGTCCACCTTAGTGATGGCGGCTTGTTCTTCCTCTTGAAGGTCTTATGGATTGCTTGAGCTCCTCAATGTCTCTTCCTTGCCTTTGTTGCTCCTAATAGTTTTGTGGAGGAAAGTGCATCCCTTGAGGTATCTCAGGAATTTCATGATGAGAGGGGTCTCTTGTTTGCTCCATCCTTTTCTTAGTGATGGGCTTGTCCTCATCAATGAGGATGTCTCCTTCTATGTCCACTCCAATCATGATGCTATAAATCATGATGGCCCGGTCTAGAGTAACTTCGGACCGGTTGCTAGTGGGAATGATTGAGCGTTGGATAAACTCCAACCATCCTCTAGCCACGGGCTTGAGGTCATGCCTTCTTAGTTGAACCGGCTTCCCTCTTGAATCTCTCTTCCATTGGGCGCCCTCTTCACAAATGTCAGTGAGGACTTGGTCCAACCTTTGATCAAAGTTGACCCTTCTAGTGTAAGGGTGTTCATCTCCTTGCATAATGGGCAAGTTGAATGCCAACCTTACATTTTTCGGACTAAAATTTAAGTATTTCCCCCGAACCATTGTAAGCCAATTCTTTGGATCCGGGTTCACACTCTGATCATGGTTCTTGGTGATCCATGCATTGGCATAGAACTCTTGAACCATTAAGATTCTGACTTGTTGAATGGGGTTGGTAAGAACTTCCCAACCTCTTCTTCGAATCTCACGTCGGATCTCCGGATATTCACTCTTTTTGAGTTTGAAAGGGACCTCGGGGATCACCTTCTTCAAGGCCACAACTTCATAGAAGTGGTCTTGATGCACCCTTGAGATGAATCTCTCCATCTTCCATGACTCGGAGGTGAAAGCTTTTGCCTTCCCTTTCCTCTTTTTAGAGGTTTCTCCGGCCTTAGATGCCATAAATGGTTATGGAAAAATAAAAAGCAATGCTTTTACCACACCAAACTTAAAAGGTTTGCTCGTCCTCGAGCAAAAGAGGAAAGAAGAGAGTAGAAGAAGAAGAAATGGAGGAGAAGGATAGGGTTCGGCCATTATGGGTGGGTTTGGGAGGGAAAGTGGTTTGAATTTGAATGGTGAGGTAGGTGGGGTTTTATGAAGGATGGATGTGAGTGGTGAAGAGAATAGTGGGATTTGATAGGTGAGGGGTTTTTGGGGAAGAGTGGTAGAGGTGATTGGTGAATGGGTGATGAAGAAGAGAGAGGGTGGTGGGGTAGGTGGGGATCCTGTGGGGTCCACAGATCTTGAGGTGTCAAGGAAAAGTCATCCCTGCACCAAATGGCATGCAAAAATGCGTTTTGAGCCAATTCTGGCGTTAAACGCCGGGCTGGTGCCCATTTCTGGCATTTAACGCCAAGTGCTTGCCCTTTTCTGGCGTATAACGCCAGTCTGGTGCCCCTTTCTGGCATTAAACGCCCAGAATGGTGCCAGACTGGGCGTTAAACGCCCATCTGCTAGCCTTACTGGCGTTTAAACGCCAGTAGGCTCTTCTTCTAGGGTGTGCTGTTTTTCTTCCTGTTTTTCATTCTGTTTTTGCTTTTTCAATTGATTTTGTGACTTCTCATGATCATCAACCTACAAAAAACATAAAATAACAAAGGAAAATAGATAAAATATAACATCGGGTTGCCTCCCAACAAGCGCTTCTTTAATGTCAGTAGCTTGACAGAGGGCTCTCATGGAGCCTCACAGATACCCAGAGCAATGTTGGAACCTCCCAACACCAAACTTAGAGTTTGAATGTGGGGGTTCAACACCAAACTTAGAGTTTGGTTGTGGCCTCCCAACACCAAACTTAGAGTTTGACTGTGGGGGCTCTGTTTGACTCTGCTTTGAGAGAAGCTCTTCATGCTTCCTCTCCATGGTGACAGAGGGATATCCTTGAGCCTTAAACACAAAGGGTTCTTCATTCACTTGAATGATCAGTTCACCTCTATCAACATCAATCACAGCCTTAGCTGTGGCTAGGAAGGGTCTGCCAAGGATGATGGATTCATCCATGCACTTCCCAGTATCTAGGACTATGAAATCAGCAGGGATGTAATGGTCTTCAATCTTCACCAAAACATCCTCTACAAGTCTATAAGCTTGTTTTCTTGAGTTGTCTGCCATCTCTAGTGAGATTCTTACAGCTTATACCTCAAAGATCCCTAGCTTCTCCATTACAGAGAGAGGCATGAGGTTTACACTTGATCCTAAGTCACACAGAGCTTTCTCAAAGGTCATGGTGCCTATGGTACAAGGTATTGAAAACTTCCCAGGATCTTGTCTTTTTTGAGGTAATTTCTGCCTAGACAAGTCATCCAGTTCTTTGGTGAGCAAAGGAGGTTCATTCTCCCAAGTCTCATTACCGAATAACTTGTCATTTAGCTTCATGATTTCTCCACGGTACTTAGCAACTTGCTCTTCAGTGACATACTCATCCTCTTCAGAGGAAGAATACTCATCAGAGTTCATGAATGGCAGAAGTAGATCCAATGGAATCTCTATGGTCTCAGTGTGAGCCTCAGATTCCCATGGTTCCTCATTAGGGAACTCATTGGAGGCCAGTGGACGTCCATTGAGGTCTTCCTCAGTGGCGTTCACTGCCTCTTCCTCCTCTCCAAATTCGGCCATGTTGATGGCCTTGCACTCTCCTTTTGGATTTTCTTCTGTATTGCTTGGAAGAGTACTAGGAGGAAGTTCAGTAACTTTCTTACTCAACTGACCCACTTGTGCCTCCAAGTTTCTAATGGAGGACCTTGTTTCATTCATGAAACTTTGAGTGGTTTTGATCAGATCAGAGACCATGGTTGCTAAGTCAGAGTGGTTCTGCTTAGAATTCTCTGTCTGTTGCTGAGAGGATGATGGGAAAGGCTTGCCATTGCTAAACCTGTTTCTTCTACCATTATTGTTGTTGAAACCTTGTTGAGGTCTCTGTTGATCCTTCCATGAGAAATTTGGGTGATTTCTCCATGAAGAATTATAGGTGTTTCCATAGGGTTCTCCTAGGCAATTCTCCTCTTCCATTGAAGGGTTCTCAGGATCATAAGCTTATTCTTCAGATGAAGCGTCCTTAGTACTGCCTGGTGCATTTTGCATTCCAGACAGACTTTGAGATTTCAAATTGACTTGTTGAGTCAATATCTTGTTCTGAGCCAATATGGCATTCAGAGTATCAATCTCAAGAACTCCTTTCTTCTGATTTGTCCCATTGTTCACAGGATTCCTTTCAGAAGTGTACATGAATTGGTTATTTGCAACCATTTCAATTAGTTCTTGAGCTTCTGTAGGCGTCTTCTTCAAATGAAGAGATCCTCTAGCAGAGCTATCCAATGACATCTTGGACAGTTCAGAGAGACCATAATAGAAAATACCTATGATGCTCCATTCAGAAAGCATGTCAGAAGGACATTTTCTAATCAATTGTTTGTATCTTTCCCAAGCTTCATAGAGGGATTCTCTTTCCTTCTGTCTGAAGGTTTGGACTTCCACTCTAAGCTTACTCAATTTTTGAGGTGGAAAGAACTTTGCCAAGAAGGCATTGACTAGCTTTTCCCAAGAGTTCAGGCTGTCTTTAGGTTGTAAGTCAAACCATATCCTAGCTCTGTCTCTTACAGCAAAAGGGAATAGCATAAGTCTGTAGACCTCAGGGTCAACTCCATTAGTCTTAACAGTGTCACAGATTTGCAAGAATTCAGCTAAAAACTGATGAAGATCTTCCAATGGAAGTCCATGGAACTTGCAATTCTGTTGCATTAGAGAAACTAATTGAGGCTTAAGCTCAAAGTTGTTTGCTCCAATGGCAGGGATAGAGATGCTTCTCCCATAGAAGTCGGGAGTAGGTGCAGTAAAGTCACCCAGCACCTTCCTTACATTGTTGGCATTGTTGTTGTTTTCGGCTGCCATGGATTCTTCTTCTTTGAAGATTTCTGTTAGGTCCTCTACAGAGAGTTGTGCCTTAACTTCTCTTAGCTTTCGCTTCAAGGTCCTTTCAGGTTCAGGGTCAGCTTCAACAAGAATGCCTTTTTCTTTGTTCCTGCTCATATGAAAGAGAAGAGAACAAGAAAATATGGAATCCTCTATGTCACAGTATAGAGATTCCTTGAGGTGTCAAAGAAAAAGAAAACTAGAAGGAAGAGGTAGAAGAATTTGAACTTAGTGAGATAGAGTTCGAATTGTGCATTGGGGAGGAGTGGTACTCCATAAATAGAAGGATGTGAGAAGAGGGGAAGAAATTTTTGAAAATTAAGTAAAAGATTTTAAAAACATTTTGAAAAACTTGAATTGATTTTCGAAAACTAAGAATGGAGAAGAAATCAAGTATTTTTAGAAAAAGATTTTGAAATTAGAATTTAAAAAGATATAATTGAAAACTATTTTGAAAAAGATGTGATTAAAAAGATATGATTGAAAAGTTATGCTTTTAAAAAGATATGATTGAAAAGATATGATTTGAAAAAGATTTGATTTTGAAAAACTTTGAAAACTTGAAAAAAATTTGCATTAAAAGCAGAATCTTCCCTCTTGTGCCATCCTGGCGTTAAACGCCCAGAATGGTGCACATTCTGGCGTTTAACGCCCAATGCTCTACCTTTTTGGGCGTTAAACGCCCAACCAGGCACCCTAGCTGGCGTTTAAACGCCAGTCTATCCTTCTTCACTGGGCGTTTTGAACGCCCAATTTTTTTCTGTGTAATTCCTCTGCTGCATGTTTTGAATCTTCAGTTCCCTGTACTATTGACTTGAAAATAGAACCAAGATCAAATAAACAATGCATGCAAGACATCAAACTTAAAATGAGACACTGGACTCAACAAGAAACATAAAATATTTTTGGTTTTTATGATTTTGTAATTTTTTTGGTTTTTTCGAAAATTAAGTGGCAAAGAAAATAAAGGTATCAAAATTCTTAATGAGAATTCCAGGAATCATGCAATGTTAGTCTAAAGCTTTAGTCTAAAGGAATTAGACATGGATAGCCAAGCTTCAGCAGGACATTGCATTCAAGAGCTAAATTGATGAGAATCAATCAGCTTTGGTGATGATAAGAACATCACCTTGAAACACTAGAATTCATTCTTAAGAACTCTGAAAAATACCTAATCTAAGCAACAAGATGAACCGTCAGTTGTCCATACTCGAAACAATCCCCGGCAACGGCGCCAAAAACTTGGTGCACGAAATTGTGATCATCAATGGCGCCATCAACATGGTACGCACAATTGCAATCTCAACTCTTTATCACAACTTCGCATAACTAACCAGCAAGTGTACTGGGTCGTCCAAGTAATAAACCTTACTCGAGTAAGGGTCGATCCCACGGAGATTGTTGGTATGAAGCAAGCTATGGTCACCTTGTAAATCTTAGTCAGGCAGACTCAAATGGTTATGGATGATATATGAATAAAACATGAAGATAAAGATAGAGATACTTATGTAATTCATTGGTGAGAACTTCAGATAAGCGAATGAAGATGCTTTGTCCCTTCCGTCTCTCTGCTTTCCTACTGCCTTCATCCAATCCTTCTTACTCCTTTCCATGGCAAGCTTATGCAAGGGTTTCACCGTTGTCAGTGGCTACCTCCCATCCTCTCAGTGGAAATGTTCAACACACCCTGTCACGGCACGGCTATCCAGCTGTCGGTTCTCGATCATGTTGGAATAGAATCCAGTGATTCTTTTGCGTCTGACACTAACGCCTCACAATCGCGAGTTTGAAGTACGTCACAGTCATTCAATCATTGAATCCTACTCAGAATACCACAGACAAGGTTAGACCTTCCGGATTCTCTTGAATGCCGCTATCAGTTCTAGCCTATACCATGAAGACTCTGATCTCACGGAATGGCTGGCTCGGTTGTCAGGCGATCAACCATGCGTCGTGTATCAGGAATCCAATAGATATTCACCCAATCTAAGGTAGAACGGAGGTGGTTGTCAGTCACATGTTCATAGGTGAGAATGATGATGAGTGTCACGGATCATCACATTCATCAAGTTGAAGAACAAGTGATATCTTGGAACAAGAACAAGCGGAATTGAATAGAAGAACAATAGTAATTGCATTAATACTCGAGGTACAGCAGAGCTCCACACCTTAATCTATGGTGTGTAGAAACTCCAC
Source organism: Arachis stenosperma (assembly GCF_014773155.1). NCBI lineage: Eukaryota > Viridiplantae > Streptophyta > Magnoliopsida > Fabales > Fabaceae > Arachis > Arachis stenosperma. The sequence continues at coordinate 22,833,991 of NC_080385.1, forward strand.
CGTTGAAAATACATAAGAACAAGGTCTAGGCATGGCCGTGAGGCCAGCCCCCATGATCTAAGATAGCATAAGACTAAAGATAGCTACCAAGATCCCAAGACATCAAATACAATAGCAAAATGTCCTATTTATAAGGAACTAGTAGCTTAAGAATTACAAAGATGAGTAAATGACATAAAAATCCACTTCCGGGCCCACTTGGTGTGTGCTTGGGCTGAGCATTGAAGCATTTTCGTGTAGAGACTCTTCTTGGAGTTAAACGCCAGCTTTTGTGCCAGTTTGGGCGTTTAACTCCCACTTTGGTGCCAGTTCCGGCGTTTAACGCTGGGAATTCTGAAGGTGACTTTGAACGCCGGTTTGGGCCATCAAATCTTGGGCAAAGTATGGACTATCATATATTGCTGGAAAGCCCAGGATGTCTACTTTCCAACGCCGTTGAGAGCGCGCCAATTGGGCTTCTGTAGCTCCAGAAAATCCACTTCGAGTGCAGGGAGATCAGAATCCAACAGCATCTGCAGTCCTTTTCAGTCTCTGAATCAGATTTTTGCTCAGGTCCCTCAATTTCAGCCAGAAAATACCTGAAATCACAGAAAAATACACAAACTCATAGTAAAGTCCAGAAAAGTGAATTTTAACTAAAAACTAATAAAAATATACTAAAAACTCAACTAAATATACTAAAAACATACTAAAAACAATGCCAAAAAGCGTACAAATTATCCGCTCATCAGCGCGTTTGGATCCGCGAAGGCAATCGCTCGGATTCCCTGCGCCAGTACTTACTTCCTGCCTCTAGTTCGAACTTCTAGTACGACAAGACAAGTTGTGGTTATAATAATTATTGTAGTCTAAGTAAGAATCGATTCAAGAGGTCTCCAAGCAATCGCAGCTACTTTCTCTTCCACTGCCTTCTCTAAACCAGCAACAACGGATACGAGAAGAGCTGCAGCGGCTAATTCCAAAATCTTTTTGATTAATTAATTAATTTAGCCTTCAATTTGTTTTGATTTTATTCCCTTTTGGTTTCCGAATCTTTATTTTATTTTCCATTTAATTTATTTTACTATTTTCGGTTACTTTTTTTTTAAAAAAAATATTTTTATATATATAATAATAATAAAACAAAATAATATCCGCATCATCTCCCTTTCTCTATCATGGACCTAACTGGAAGTGAGCAGTCCAGAAGGACTCTGGGGTCATATGCTAACCCCATTACAGCTGCATATGGGAGTAGCATCTGTATACCTCCCATTAAAGCAAGCAGCTTTGAGCTAAATTCTCAACTCATTATCATGGTGCAGCAAAATTGCCAGTATTCTGGTCTTCCATAGGAAGAACCTACTGAGTTTCTGGCACAGTTCTTACAAATTGCTGACACAGTACGTGATAAAGAGGTGGATCAGGATGTCTACAGATTATTACTGTTTCCATTTGCTGTAAAAGATCAAGCTAAAAGGTGGTTGAATAACCAACCCACAGCAAGTATAAAAATATGAAGACAGTTATCAGACAAATTCCGAAATCAATTTTACCCTCCAAAAAGGATGACACAGCTAAGGCTGGACATCCAAGGCTTTAAACAAGAGGATAATGAATCCCTTTATAATGCCTGGGAGAGGTATAGAGGTATGCTAAGGAAATGCCCCTCTGAAATGTTTTCAGAGTGGGTACAGTTAGACATCTTCTACTATGGGCTTACAGAAAAAGCTCAGATGTCTTTAGACCACTCAGCTGGTGGATCTATACACATGAGGAAAACGATTGAAGAGGCTCAAGAACTCATAGATACTGTTGCTAGAAATTAATATTTGTACTCTAGCAATGAGTCCTCTACAAAAGAAGAAGCTAAGGCAGTAACTACTGATCCTAATCCTCAAGAACATATTGTTGAACTTAATCAACAATTACTCCTGATGACAAAACAATTAGCAGAGTTTAAAGAGATGCTCCAAGAAACTAAAATTGCTAACAAGAACATAGAGTCACAGTTGAATCAAACAAAACAACAGTTATCTAAGCAGATAACAGAAGAATGCCAAGCAGTTCAACTGAGGAGTGGAAAGACATTGAATAACACTGTTCAAAGTGGCAAAAAGCCAAGAAAGGAACAACTGACAGAGGATAACCAGACCACTATCCAAAATCCCTCTGAGGACAGTAAGAGCCCAGAGAGGAATACTCCTGGCGTTCAAACGCTAGAAAGGGGGGAAAAGATGGCGTTAAACGCCCATTCCTTGCCCAATTCTGGCGTTCAAACGCCAGAAAGAGGGGAAAAGTTGGCGTTAAACACCCATTCCTCACCCAATCCTGGCGTTCAAACGACAATAAGGAATCAGACACCTGAGAGTGCTGATAGTAACCCCTCTAAAAAGGCTTCTCCAACCACCTCTGTAGGGAATAAACCTGCAGCAACTAAGGTTGAAGAATATAAAGCCAAGATGCCTTATCCTCAGAAACTTCACCAAGCGGAACAGGATAAACAATTTGCCCGCTTTGCAGACTATCTAAGGACTCTTGAAATAAAGATTCCGTTTGCAGAGGCACTTGAGCAAATACCTTCTTATGCTAAGTTCATGAAAGAGATCTTAAGTCATAAGAAGGATTGGAGAGAAACTGAAAAAGTGTTTCTCACTGAAGAATGCAGTGCAGTCATTCTGAAAAGCTTACCAGAAAAGCTTCAAGATCCTGGAAGTTTTATGATACCATGCACATTAGAAGGTGCTTGTACCAAGACAGCCCTATGTGACCTTGGAGCAACTATCAATCTAATACCTGCATCCACTATCAGAAAGCTTGGGTTGACTGAAGAAGTCAAACTAACCCGGATATGTCTCCAACTTGCTGATGGCTCCATTAAATATCCATCAGGCATAATTGAGGACATGATTGTCAAGGTTGGGCCATTCACCTTTCCAACTGACTTTGTAGTGCTGGAAATGGAGGAGCACAAGAGTGCAACTCTCATCCTAGGAAGACCTTTCCTAGCAACTGGACGAACTCTTATTGATGTACAAAAAGGGGAAGTAACCCTGAGAGTCAATGAGGATGAGTTCAAGTTGAATGCTGTCAAAGCTACGCAGCATCCAGACACATCAAATGATTGCATGAGCGCTGATATTATTGACTCTTTGGTGGAAGAGATCAATATGACTGAAAGCCTAGAATCAGAGCTAGAGGACATCTTCAAGGATGTTCAGCCTGATCAGGAGGGACCAGAAGAAATAAAAGAATTTTTGAAAATTCCTCAAGAAGAGGATAAGCCTCCCAAACTTGAGCTCAAACCACTACCACCATCCCTGAAGTATGCATTTCTGGGAGAGGGTGACACTTTTCCAGTGATCGTAAGTTCTGCTTTAAATTCACAGGAAGAGGAAGCACTAATTCAAGTGCTAAGGACACACAAGACAGGTCTTGGATGGTCCATAAGTGATCTTAAGGGCATTAGCCCAGCAAGATGCATGCACAAGATCCTATTGGAGGATGATGCCAAACCAGTGGTTCAACCACAGAGGCGGCTAAATCCAGCCATGAAGGAGGTGGTGCAGAAAGAGGTCACTAAATTACTAGAGGCTGGGATTATTTATCCTATTTCTGATAGCCCCTGGGTAAGCCCTGTCCAAGTTGTCCCCAAGAAGGGAAGCATGACAATGGTTCATAATGAAAAGAATGAACTGGTTCCTACAAGAACAGTTACAGGGTGGCGTATGTGTATTGACTATAGAAGGCTCAATACAGCCACCAGGAAGGATCATTTTCCTTTACCATTCATAGACCAGATGCTAGAAAGACTAGCGGGTCACAATTATTACTGCTTTTTGGATGGCTATTCAGGCTATAATCAAATTGCAATGGACCCTCAAGATCAAGAGAAAACAGCATTCACCTGTCCTTCTGGCGTGTTTGCTTACAGAAGAATGCCTTTTGGTCTATGCAATGCACCTGCAACTTTTCAGAGGTTCATGCTCTCCATCTTCTCTGATATGGTAGAGAAGTTCCTGGAAGTCTTCTTGGATGACTTCTCAGTATTTGGAGACTCATTCAGCTCCTGTCTTGATCATCTAGCACTTGTCCTGAAAAGATGCCAAGAGACTAACCTGGTCTTAAACTGGGAGAAATGTCACTTTATGGTGACTGAAGGAATTGTCCTTGGGCACAAAATTTTAAGCAAGGGAATAGAGGTAGATCAAGCAAAGGTAGAGGTAATTGAAAAATTACCACCACCTGGCATTGTTAAGGCAATCAGAAGCTTTCTGGGGCATGCAGGATTCTACAGAAGGTTTATAAAGGATTTTTCAAAAATTACAAACCCTCTAAGCAACCTGCTAGCTGCTGACACAGGGTCAAAAGTGATTGTGTACACTGACCATGCTGCTCTTAAATACTTACTCACAAAGCAGGATTCAAAACCCAGGCTCATAAGGTGGGTGCTGCTTCTGTAAGAGTTTGATATAGAAATAAGAGACAGAAAAGGGACAGAGAACCAAGTGGCTGATCATCTGTCCCGAATAGAACCAGTAGCTGGGGCGTCCCTCCCTTCTACTGAGATCTCTGAGACCTTTCCGGATGAGCAACTCTTTGCCATTCAGGAAGCTCCATGGTTTGCAAACATTGTAAATTATAAAGCTGTGAGGTTCATACCCCAGGAGTACAGCAGGGTGCAAAGAAAGAAATTAATTTCAGATGCCAAGTACTACCTATGGGATGAGCCATATCTCTTTAAGAGATGTGCAGACGGAATGATCCGCAGATGTGTACGTAGAAAGGAAGCACAAAGGATCCTGTGGCATTGCCATGGATCACAGTATGGGGGAGATTTCGGAAGTGAGCGAATAGCTACTAAGGTCCTCCAATGTGGCTTCTACTGGCCTACTCTCTATAGAGATGCCCGAGAGTTTGTGCGTAACTGTGACAGTTGCCAAAGAGCTGGTAACTTACCTCATGGATACGCCATGCCTCAACAAGGGATCTTAGAGATTGAATTGTTTGATGTATGGGGTATTGACTTCATGGGTCCGATCCCACCATCATACTCAAACACTTACATTCTGGTGGCGGTGGACTATGTATCTAAATGGGTAGAAGCAATTGCCACACCCAAAAATGATACTAAGACCGTGTTGAAATTCCTCCAAAAACACATCTTCAGCAGGTTTGGTGTTCCCAGAGTACTAATCAGTGATGGGGGGCACTCATTTCTGCAATAAACAGCTGTACTCTGCTATGGTCCGATATGGAATTAGTCACAAAGTAGCAACTCCGTATCATCCACAGACAAATGGGCAAGCTGAAGTCTCTAACAGAGAGCTAAAAAGAATCCTAGGACAGACTGTAATTGCCCGTAGAAAGGATCGGGCAAAGAGCTTGGATGATGCTCTGTGGGCATACAGAACAGCATTCAAGACTCCTATAGAAACTTCTCCATACCAACTTGTGTATGGCAAGGCCTGTCATCTGCCCGTGGAACTGGAACATAAAGCTTACTGGGCAACCAGATTCCTAAACTTGGATGCTAAGTTAGCTGGTGAAAAAATATTACTCCAGCTAAATGAGCTAGATGAATTTAGACTCAGTGCCTTTGAAAATGCAAAAAATTATAAGGAAAAGGCAAATAAGTGGCATGACAAGAAGTTGTCATCCAGAGTCTTTGAGCCAGGACAAAAAGTTCTGCTCTTCAACTCTAGGCTCAGACTATTCCCAGGAAAACTTAAATCCCAGTGGAGGGGTCCGTATGTGATTACAAGAGTGTCACCATATGGATATGTTGAGCTTCAGGATAGTGACTCTGATAAAAAGTTCATTGTTAATGGACAGAGGATCAAACATTATCTTGAAAGCAATTTTGAGCAAGAATGCTCAAAACTAAGGCTTGAATGAATCTTAGTAAAAGTCCAGCTAAAGACAATAAAGAAGCGCTTGCTGGGAGGCAACCCAGTCATTAGTAGGTTATCTGTTTTATTTAGTAAAAGTTTGATACATATTCTCAAAGGGTGATCATCAAAATTGAAGGAATTCACAGAGTTACAGAAGGATTCAGTGCAAAAAGCAAAGAAAAGGAGCTTGCTGGCAAAAAAACGCCAGTAAGGGGGTACTCTGGGCGTTAAACGCCAGAATGGATACCATTCTGGGCGTTTAACGCCAGTAAAGGTACCATTTTGGGCGTTAAACGCCAGAATGGGCACCATTCTGGGCGTTTAACGCCAGGTGTGTAGCATCCTGGGCGTTTAGCAAAACGCCCAGTGATGAAGGGGTTTCTGGCGTTCAACGCCAGCCAGGGTACCTGGCTGGGCGTTAAACACCCATAATGGCCAACATTTGGGCGTTTAACGCCAGATAGGTGAGGGACAGAGATTTTGCTTTCCACTTCAAATTTTTTCAAACTTTCTTATTTTAATCTATAATTTTCTGCATAAACACATTTCAAACTTTCATCATTCACCTTCAAATCTAAAAAATTAAAATCATTCTTCAAATCTCTTTCAAATCCTTTCCAAATCTTCTTCAAAAACTCAAATATCTTCTCAAATTCTTTCCATATCTTCTCAAATCTCCTTTCAATATCTTCTCAAATCTCCTTCAAAATTTTTGAAATCTCTCCCCCTCCCTTATAAATATACGTTCGGCCATCCCCCTTTTTTCCGCCATTCGAATTTGCTCTCCTCCTCTCTCTCCTCTTTCCTTTCTTTTGCTTGAGGACAAGCAAACCTCTAAGTTTGGTGTGTTTTTCTGTGATCACTAAGCTAAGACTCATCAAGATTATGGCTCCCAAAGGAAAACAAACCAATTCAAGAGGCAAGATCTTTGGAGTCAAGGGAGGTTCTTAACCAAAGAACATGCAGACCATTACCACAAAATAATGGGTCTAAGGTCAGTGATCTCGGAAGTTAAATTTGATCGGAAAGAAGTTGAATATCCGGAGATCCAAGAGCAAATTTGAAACAGAGGATGGGAAGTTCTAACCAACCCTGAGACAAAAGTTGGAAGAAACATGGTTCAGGAATTCTACTCAAATCTGTGGCTGACAGATAAGCAGAGAATGACTGGAACTGCTTTTCATACCTACAGAACCATGGTCAGAGGGAGAATTATTTACTTCCATCTGGACAAAATAAGAGAGGTCTTCAAATTATCTCAACTACAAGATGATCCTGAATCCTTTAATAGGAGAATAGTGAGAGTAGATAAGGGGTTGGATCAAGTTCTAGAGGATATATGCCTCCCTGGAACCAAGTGGATGACCAATTCAAAAGGTGTCTCAAACCAACTCAAGAGGGGAGATCTCAAACCAGTTGCAAGAGGTTGGTTAGACTTTATTGGGCATTCTATTTTGCCCACTAGTAACCGTTCTGAGGTTACTATCAAGAGAGCAGTGATGATTCATTGCATTATGCTGGGAAAAGAAGTGGAGATTCATCATCTGATTGCTTGTGAGATTTACACAATTGCAAACAAGAACTCCACTGAAGCCAAACTGGCTTACCCAAGCTTAATCTCTTTGCTATGTAAAGATGTTGAGGGTAAGGATGGGAGTAGATGAATTCATCCCAATTGAACACCCAATCACCAAGAAGTCAATGGAAGGACAAATGCAAGATAACTCTATCAAAAGGAGGGCGCAGGAGTTCCTCCCTGAACTTCCTGAAATTGACTACATGACCCGCCTAGAAGCATCTGTTGCCAAGCTGCAAGAAGCTATGGAACAAATTAAGGATGAACAGCAGAATCAAAACTGCATGCTCTATAAATTGCTGAAGGAACAAGAGAAGCAGGGGTGTGAGCTACAGGAGCTGAAGCGCCAGAAGCTCTCCCTTGAAGGGTCAAATACCCCACAAGTTGAAGGAGCATCCACTTCTCAAGATCAAGGTTGTTGAGTCCTAACTCTGTGATAACCTCTATCATTAGGAGTCTATTTTAGAATCAATTAAAATTTTGTTTTCTATTACTATTAGTCCTATCTTATATCTATTTTTGAGTCTTGTTCTTAATTCATGATTAATAAAATTTAAGGTTCATGTCTTAAAGCTATGAATGTCCTATGAATCCATCACCTCTCTTAAATGAAAAATGCTTTAATCACAAAAGAACAAGAAGTACAGGATTTCGAATTCATCTCTGAAACTAGTTGAATTAGTTTGATGTGGTGACAATACTTTTTGTTTTCTGAATGAATGCTTGAACAGTGCATATGTCTTTTGAATTTGTTGATTAAAGAATGTTGAACTTGTTGGCTCTTGAAAGAATGATGGAAAAGGAGAAATGTTATTGAGGATCTGAAAAACCATCAAATTGATTCTTGAAGCAAGAAAAAGCAGTGGAAAAAAAAACAAAAAAAAAATTTAAAAGTGGTCCAAGGCAAAAAGAGTGTGCTTAAGAACCCTGGACACCTCTGATTGGGGACTCTAGCAAAGCTGAGTCACAATCTGAAAAGGTTCACCCAGTTATGTGTCTGTGGCATGTATGTATCCGGTGGTAATACTGGAAGACAGAGTGCTTTGGGCCACAGCCAAGACTCATAAAGTAGCTATATTCAAGAATCATCATACTTAACTAGGAGAATCAATAACACTATCTGAATTCTGAGTTCCTATAGATGCCAATCATTCTAAACTTCAAAGGATAAAGTGAGATGCCAAAACTGTTCAGAAGCAAAAAGCCACTAGTCCCGCTCATCTAATTGGAGCTAAGTTTCTTTGATATTTTGGAGTCTATAGTATATTCTCTTCTTTTTATTCTATTTGATTTTCAGTTGCTTGGGGACAAGCAACAATTTAAGTTTGGTGTTGTGATGAGCGGATAATTTATACGCTTTTTGGCACTGTTTTTAGTATGTTTTTAGTACATTTTAGTTAGTTTTTAGCATGTTTTTATTAGTTTTTATTTAAAATTCACTTTTCTGGGCTTTACTATGAGTTTGTGTGTTTTTCTGTGATTTCAGGTATTTTCTGGCTGAAATTGAGGAACCTGAGCAAAAATCTGATTCAGAGGCTGAAAAGGACTGCAGATGCTGTTAGATTCTGACCTCCTTGCACTCGAAGTGGATTTTCTATATCTATAGAAACCCAATTGGCGCGCTCTATATTGCGTTGGAAAGTAGACATCCTGGGCTTTCTGGCAATGTATAATAGTCCATACTTTGCCCGAGATTTGATGGCCCAAACCGGCGTTGCAAATCAGCTTCAGAATTCCCGGTGTTTAACGCCGGAACTGGCACAAAAATTGGAGTTAAACACCCAAACTGGCACAAAAGCTGGCGTTTAACTCCAAAAAAAGTCTCTACACATGAAAGCTTCAATGCTCAGCCCAAGCACACACCAAGTGGACCCCGGAAGTGGATTTTTATGTCATTTACTCATTTTTGTATATCCTAGGTTACTAGTTCACTATTAATAGGACCTTTTGACATTGTATCTCTACCTCATGACACTTTACACGTTTCATACTGTACCTTCTACGACATGAGTCTCTAAACCCCATGGTTGGGGGTGAGGAGCTCTGCTGTGTCTTGATGGATTAATGCGATTACTACTGTTTTTCATTCAATCATGCTTGCTTCTATTCTAAGATATCACTTGTTCCTAAACTTGATGAATGTGATGATCTGTGACACTCATCATTATTCTCACCTATGAACGTGTGCCTGACAACCACCTCCGTTCTACCTTAGATTGAGTAGATATCTCTTGGATTCCTTAATCAGAATCTTCGTGGTATAAGCTAGAATTGATGGTGGCATTCAAGAGAATCCGGAAGGTCTAAACCTTGTCTGTGGTATTCTGAGTAGGATTCAAGGATTGAATGACTGTGACGAGCTTCAAACTCATGAAGGCTGGGCGTTAGTGACAGACGCAAAAGAATCACTGGATTCTATTCCAACCTGATTGAGAACCGACAGATGAATAGTCGTGCTGTGACAGAGCGCGTTGAACATTTTCACTGAGAGGATGGGAGGTAGCCATTGACAACGGTGAAACCCTACATACAGCTTGCCATGGAAGGAGCCTTGCGTGCTTGAAGAAGAAGACAGTAGGAAAGCAGAGATTCAGAAGATAGAGCATCTCCAAAACCTCAGCCTGTTCTCCATTACTGCAAAACAAGTATTTATTTCATGTTCTTTTACTCATCACAATTAAACCTGAGAACTATTGATATCCTGACTAAGAGTTACAAGATAACCATAGCTTGCTTCAAGCCGACAATCTCCGTGGGATCGACCCTTACTCACGTAAGGTATTACTTGGATGACCCAGTGCACTTGCTGGTTAGTTGTGCGGAATTGCAAAAGTGTGATTGCAATTTCGTGCACCACTACTACTGTTGAGGCGTCTGCTAACCTGGCTGAGGAGATGGCCAAGAAGTCCAAGGAGAGCTATACCCACACATATGGCAAGCTGTTGGAGACTAGGGAGAGGCTTCAATCTGCGCAGGATGACTACGCTGAGCTTCAAGGTCATATGGTGAGCAGTATGACCGAGATCTATGAAAATCTAAAGGTGCAAGTCCGGGTTCTTGCTCCCGAGCTCGACCTCTCCTTATTCAGTATGGACAATGTGGTGGAGGATGGTAGGATTGTGCCTGCTCCAGATAATAAAGATGAAGGTCCTTCCCTGGTGCCGTCAGCCATGGCTTCTACAGCTTCAGCTTCTACGGCCCCTTCTGCGAAGGTGGTCCCTCCTGAGCCTGACCTAGAGATCCTTATTGGCCCAGACAGGGTTGTTGGAGCCGTCCCTATCTCGACGATCCCTCCTTCTCCTCAGGGTGCCACTGCTGATGTGACTTTGGATCCTTTATGATTTCTTATTATATCTTTGTTTTGATTATGTATTGGTATAGTCCGGCCTATGGACTTGTTGAACTTGTTAGTTTTTGTAAGTTTCTGTGGATGACTTTTTGACACTTAGTTGCTTTCTAGCAACTTTTATTTCAAAAACAAGCACTTTAAACAAACAGCAGCCTTTGAGTCTTTAATGCTTTAATTTGTGTTGAATGATGTATTAACTTTGCTTGTGTCGATATGCTTTGTATTTGGAGGTTGTTTTTCAACCTTTGTTTAAGGGAAGTTGCTCTTCAACATTTATATAGGTGCTTTGGGTTTCCTTAGTTTGACACTCCTTGAGGTGGGGTTTGCCTTGGTTTCCCTTGCGGTGGCTACCTCCTTTCTTTAGTCAGCTATATCGTCTTTGCAACTTGTCGTCCGGGCTTCTTAGTCAAATTCCAAACAACTTCTTTGGGTATAAAACCTTTTTAGTTTGTTTGGATGACCTTCTTAGACTTGTTTTGGGATTATTCTTTTTGAGTAGTATCTCTTTTCAGGAGTTTTGTACCCTTTTAGCTAGGTTCTTCGGCCCTGGGCTTTTCGACCTTTGGACTTTTACTTATTCTCTTTTTTTGAGGTCGTATTTGTCTCTTTGGGTCGCCCCCCTTTTTGTGTCGACATGTGCCTTTGCTATCCGGATTTTAGTCATATTCCAACAACTTTTTAGGTAGTGTTCCGATAGGGAACCTTTTCTTTATAATTTGTTTGGACGACTTTTTAGCTTTGTTTCGAGATCGTGCTCTTGCTTTAGGTAAAATCTTTTTCAGGGCTTGTACCTTTTTAACTGAGCACTTTTGGCCTTGGTTTTTTAACCTTTCTTTGGCTTTTGCGAGAGGTTTTTGTCCCTTTTCAGTGATCCTTTCATTAGTCTGACTTCTCTGTCGGGCCTTATTAAGTTATTTTTAGTAATCCCATTTTTAGTTAGACTTCGTCAGGTCACTTTTTTTGGGGTTACTTTTTATAACTTCTTGCATTATCTTGCTTCTATTGCTTCACCTTGCCAACCTTTTTTAATCGGGCGATGAATTTCATATTTTATGAGCTTAGATTAATGCGTCTTGGTAGGAAACTTTTTAGAGAATTGATAACTTCTTAGGTTACAGGCATTCCATGACCTTGGTAGCTCACGCCCTTCGAGGTCGGCCACCCTGTAGTAACCTTTTCCCAATACTTCGGTAACTCGGTATAGTCCTTTCCAGTTGGCTGCTAGCTTCCCTTCTCCTAACCGACCTGCTCCGATATCATTTCGGATTAAAATGAGATCGTTGGAAGCGAAGCTTCGCTGGATTACCTTCTGATTATACCTCAGAGCCATTCGACGCTTTAGTGCTTCCTCTCTAATCCGAACTTTTTCTCGGACTTCTGGAAGTAGGTCGAGCTCTTCTCTTTAAGCTTGAAAATCGGTGTCTTCATTGTAGAGGATCAACCTAGGGGATCCTTCTTCTACTTCCACGGGAATCATTGCCTCCATTCCGTAAGCAAGTCGGAATAGTGATTCTCCGGTGGTGGAGTGTGGTGTTGTCCGGTATGCCCATAGGACTTGCGGGTGCTCTTCGGCCCAAGCTCCCTTAGCGTCCTGTAGTTTCCATTTTAACCTGGCCAGTATGACTTTGTTGGTGGCTTCCGCCTGTCTATTGACTTGTGGGTACTCTACAGAGGTGAACTGGTGCTTATTTTCAAATTGGCTACCAGGTTTCTGAAGCCCGTGTCGGTGAACTGAGTGTCATTGTCTATGGTAATGGAGCTTGGGACCCCAAACCTTGTGACAATATTTCTGTATAGGAACTTTTGACTTCTTTGGGCGGTGGCAGCGACTAACGATTCTGCCTCAATCCATTGTGTAAAATAGTCTATTCCTACAATGAGGAACTTGACCTGTCTTGATCCTTGGGGGAATGGTCCAAGGAGGTCAAGTCCCCACTTTGCGAATGGCCAGGGTGAAGTGACATAAATGAGTTCTTCGGGTGGCGCAATATGGAAGTTGGCGTGCTTCTAGCATGGGGGGCATGTTGTGATGAACTCTATTGCTTCCTTTTGCAAAGTCGGCCAGTTAAATCCAACTCAGAGTACCTTTCTGGAAAGAGCTCGTGCCTCGAGGTGATTTCCGCACATGCCACTGTGGACTTCCTCAAGGACTTCCCTCGTAGCAGAGGTCGGGACGCATTTTAGGAGGGGTGTAGAGATTCCTCTCCTATATAGGACGTCATGCACTATGGTGTAGTACTGTGCTTCTCGTACTAGCCTTTTTGCCTCTTTTTTATCTGCGGAGAGCGTTTCAGACTTGAGGTAGCTGATTATCGGAGTCATCCACTTTTGGTCCTGGTCTGATATGCTTAAAACTTTCTTTTCTTTCGAGGTTGTCGGATTTTGTAGTGATTCTTGGATAAGACTTCTATTGTTGCCCCCTGGTTTGGTGCTGGCTAATTTCGAAAGTGCATCAGCTCGGGTATTTTGTTCTCGAGGTATATATCGGACCTCATATCCCATAAATTATCCGAGTTGTTCTCTGGTTTTGTCTAGAAATTTCTTCATGGTGGGATCCCTGGCCTGGTAGCTTCCTTCTATTTGTGAGGTGATTACTTTTGAGTCGCTGAAGACAGTAAGCCGTTGAGCTCCCACCTCCCTAGTAAGCCTCAAACCAGCCAATAAGACCTCGTATTCTGCTTGGTTATTTGAGGCAGGGAACTCGAACTTTAATGAGAGCTCGATTTGGGTTCCCTGATCACTCTCTAAAATGATGCCTGTGCCACTCCCGGTTTTGTTTGAGGATCCATCTACGTAAAGGCTCCACTCTATAGGGGTGCCCAGGTTGTTAGTGTACTCTGCGATGAAGTCGGCCAGGTACTGGGACTTGATAGCTATTCGAGCTTCGTATTTAAGGTCAAATTCGGATAATTCGACTGTCCATTGTAAGATTCTTTCAGCTAAGTCTGTTTTATGTAAGATACCTTTTATGGATTGGTTGGTCTATACTCTGTAAGAACCTTACTGATGAAGTAAATGGGTTGTTGTCCATTTTTGTCTTCTCTGACTAGGGCTGAAGCTATTGCCCGACTTCCTACTGCGAGGTATAGGATTATTTCCTCGCCTTCCCGTGGTCGGGTAAGGATAGGTGGCTACCCCAAGAATTTTTTGAAATCCTGGAAGGCTTGTTCACATTCTAGGGTCCATTCGAACCTCTTTCCCTTCCATAATGTTGCATAGAAGGGTAGGGATCTTAAGGCCGATCCAGCTAGAAATCTGGATAGGGCTGCTAGTCTTCCGTTGAACTGCTGCACCTCATTGACACAGGTCGGGCTTTTCATACTGAGTATGGCCTGGCACTTATTTGGGTTTGCTTCAATCCCTCTCTGGGTGAGCATGAAGCCCAAGAATTTGCCGGCTTCCACCACGAAGGTGCACTTTGCAGGGTTAAGTCGCACCACATGCTTTCTTATTGTGTCAAACACTTCGGTGAAATTGAGTAGTAAGGTTTCTGTTCCGAGGGTTACCTGAAACTGTAGGTTCATCTCAGTCGAGACCTTCTGCGTTGGTCGGAGCCGACGTGTTCGGCAGGTGTATAGCGGCCGGAGCTGGTGTGTCCGACTTGTGGAACTGAGAGTGCTGCTGATCCTTTATCACCGAAAGGTGGGGGGTACCTGCAAGGGACTCCGATGCTTAAGTTAGCAAGGGTATTAAGCAGGTATTGAGTAGAATCAGAATATAAGTTATACCTGGGTGCTCCAGTGTATTTATAATGGTGAGATGTGGCCTTCTGTGGATAAGATAAGTTAGTTATCTTATCTTATCTTTATCTTATCTTTGAGTGAGGTCATCTTTATCTTTAAGGGAACCGCCCTTCTTTCTGTAGGCTTGGGCCGCCTTAGGATTTGGGGCGTGTTCCTCTATTTGGGCCCTTCTTTGGGATTTCTAGGGACTTGACCGAGCTCTTTAGGAAGAGGTCGGGTTGTCCTGACCTGAAGAGGTCGGTCGCTTTGTCTGTCGAACATCCCGGGTCGGACAGCTCGACCCAGGGTATGAATAGTTTCCTCTTTTGTGTCTTAAGGTGTCGACCTCCTCGATTCCTCCCGTTACATCTGATATGGATTGCCAGATTCTGAAACGGGATGATGGAACTGTAGATGCTGTGCCCCTTCAGACTCGCCCTCCTTCTCCCCGTACTGATGTTGCCGGGAAGGCTCCCGATCTTAGCTGGTCTTTTTTCTGAATATTTGTGTAAATAGCCCGGTTTGTGGGCTTTTGAACTTGTTTTTGTGAATGATGTTTTATTGACTGTCGATACTCTAGTTGCTATTTTTAGCAACTTTATTTTGAAAACAAAATGGTTTCTCTGAGGTTGATTTCGGTGGCCTCTTTAGATTGCTTTCGTACTTTTGTTTGTAGCTTGGCTCCTTTTGAGGGCCAACTTGTTTTTCGGTTTCCTCGCTTTTATTTTGTATTTGTAGCGCCTTATAACCGATTTCTTTATGTTGGTCCCTTTCTAAGTTATTTTTGTAATCCTCTTTTCTGGGCCTTTGCCGGGTTTCTTTAAGAGATTACTTTTATAACTTATCTTTGTAGGAGACCGACTTCGTTAGATCGATCTTTTCCTAGTTGTTTTTGTAATCCTCTTTCTTGGACCTTTATTAGGTCTCTTTTAGGGATTACTTTTACAACTTGTTTTGTAGGAAACCGACTTCGTTAGGTCGATCTCTTCTAAGTTGTTTTTGTAATCCTCTTCCTTGGACCTTTGTTAGGTCTCTTTCAGGGATTACTTTTACAACTTGTTTCGTAGGAATCCGACTTCGTTAGGTCGCTCTCTTCTAAGTTGTTTTTGTAATCCTCTTTCTTGGATATTTGTTAGGTCTCTTTCAGAGATTACTTTTACAACTTGTTTTGTAGGAAACCGACTTCGTTAGGTCGATCTCTTCTAAGTTGTTTTTGTAATCCTCTTTTTTGGACCTTTGTTAGGTCTCTTTCAGGGATTACTTTTACAACTTTATTTTGTAGGAAACCGACTTCGTTAGGTCGGTCTCTTCTAAGTTATAGCAATTCCTCTTTAATAGGGTTGGCCAGACCTCTTTCCAGGGATTTACTGATAACTTGGACTGGTTTGGTCCGACTTTTTAATGTCAGCCAGTCTTTTTTAAGTTATTATATAGCAATCCATAAGACCTCGTCAGGTTCTTTTTTGGGATCACTTTCGATAACTTCTTGCATTATTATGTGTTCATCTTTTACCGATTTGTAGATTGTGGTTTCTGTCCTGGTTTAATCGACCTTTAGGTGAATCGTGTTTTCACCTTTGTCGGCCGATTATTCCTATCCAGATCGTATAGTGAATCTGTTCTTCACTTTCTGTTCGACCCGTTGCTTTATAATCGGACGATGAATGCTTCAGATTAATGCGTCTTGAGAACTTTGTAGAATATCTGAAATGTATTTTATTTAAAGAAAGTGCAAATATATACAGGCGGGAGTTTTTCATACCCTTAAGTCGGATTAAATCTTCAATCTTGACGCCTCATTAAAAAACCTTTTCAGGAAAAAGAGTGCATCTTGTGATGAGACCTTTATCTAACTATAGTACCTTCTTAGGTTACAGGCGTGCCATGATCTGGGGAGTTCTCGTCCCTCGAGTTCGGACAGTTTGTAGTAGCCCTTCCCAAGTACCTCTGTGACTCGGTAGGGTCCTTTCCAGTTGGCTGCCAGCTTTCCTTCCCCGGGTCGAGTTGTTCCAATATCATTTCAGATTAAGATGAGATCATTCTCAACGAAACCTCTTGGCACTACCCTTTGATTATATCTGGAAGCCATTCGCCGCTTTAGTGCTTCTTCTCTGATCCGAGCTCTTTCTTGGATTTCCGGGAGTAGGTCGAGCTCTTCTCTTTGAAGTTGAGAGTTGGTTTGTTCATTGTAGTGGACTACTCGGGGAGATCCTTCTTCAACTTTTATTGGAATCATTGCCTCCACTCCGTATGCTAGTCGGAATGGGGATTCGTTTGTAGTGGAATGTGGAGTTGTTCGATACGCCCATAGGACTTGTGGAAGTTCCTCGACCCAAGCTCCATTTGCTTCTTGTAATCTTCGTTTCAGCCCAGCCAATATGACTTTGTTGGCTGCCTCGGCCTGTCCATTGGCTTGGGGGTGTTCGACAGAAGTGAACTGGTGTTTTATATTCAAGTCGGCCACTAACTTTCTGAAGCCTGCATCTGTGAATTGGGTGCCATTGTCTGTGGTGATGGAGTATGGGACCCCAAATCTTGTAACGATGTTCCTATATAGGAATTTCCGGCTTCTTTGGGCAGTGGCATTAGCTAGGGGTTCTGCCTCGATCCATTTCGTGAAATAGTCTACCCCTACTATGAGGAATTTTACTTGTCCCGATCCTTGTGGAAAGGGTCCGAGAAGATCGAGTCCCCATTTTGCAAATGGCTAGGGTGAGGTCACGCTAATGAGTTTTTCTGGCGGGGCGATGTGAAAGTTGGCATGCTTTTGACACGGTGGACATGTCTTTACAAATTCTGTAGCTTCCTTTCGTAGAGTTGGCCAATAGAATCCTGCTCGGAGTACCTTTTTGGTGAGAGCTTGCGCTCCGAGATGATTACCACAAATGCCGCTGTGTACTTCCTCCAAGACTTCTTTTGTGTTGGAGGTCAGTACGCATTTTAACAATGGTGTTGAGATCCCTCTTTTGTATAGGATGTTATTTATGATAGTATAGTATTGTGCCTCCCTTTTTAACCTCTTTGCCTCCTTTTCATCTGTGGGGAGTGCTTCTGTTTTGAGGTAGTTAATTATGGGGGTCATCCATCCTTGATCCCGACCTGCTATGGCTAGAATTTTTTCTTCTTCTGATATTGATGGGTTCTGCAGTATTTCTTGGATGAGGCTTCTATTGTTGCCCCCTGGTTTGGTGCTGGCTAGCTTTAAGAGTGCGTCAGCTCGGGCATTTTGCTCGCGGGGTATGTGGTAAATCCTATATTCCCCGAGTTGTCCGAGCTGTTCCCTGGTTTTATCCAAATATTTTTTTCATGGTAGGATCTTTGGCTTGGTAGCTTCCTGCTATTTGCGAGGTGATGACTTGTGAGTCACTGTAGATGTTGAGTTTTTGAGCTCCAACTTCCCTAGCCAGCTTCAAACCAGCTAATAATGCTTCATATTCCGCCTGGTTGTTTGAGGCCGGGAATCTGAATTTCAGGGAAAGCTCAAGTTGGGTTCCTTGGTTGCTTTCGATTATCACACCTGCACTGCTTCCAGCTTTATTTGAGGAATCGTCCACGTATATATTCCACTCTATGGGGATTTCCGTGGTATCTGTGAATTCTGTAATGAAGTCGGCTAGGTATTGTGATTTGATGGCTGTTCGTGCCTCGTACTGGAGGTCGAACTCGGACAACTCGATTGCCCACTGTAGGATTCTTCCTGCTAGATCTATTTTCTGCAATATTCCTTTTATGGGCTGGTTGGTCCGAACTTTAATGGTGTGCTCTTGGAAGTACGGGCAAAGTCATCGAGATGCAAGTATCAGAGCGTAGGCAAACTTCTCTATTTTCTGGTAGTTCAGCTCTGACCCCTGTAGTGCTTTACTAATGAAGTAGACGGGTTGTTGTCCCCTTCGTCTTCTCTAATTAATGCTGAGGCTATTGCCCGACTTCCTACTGCGAGGTACAGTATGAGTGGTTCTCCCTCTCGTGGTCGAGATAGGATGGGGAGCCATCCCAAGAATTTTTTAAAGTCTCGGAAGGCTTGCTCACATTCCGTTGTCCACTCGAAGTTCTTTCCCTTCCTTAAGGTAGCGTAGAAGGGGAGGGACTTTATTGCTGACCCTGCTAGGAATCTGGACAAGGCTGCCAATTTCCCATTGAGTTGTTGTACCTCTTTGACGCAGGTTGGGCTTTTCATGTTGAGTATGGCCTGGCATTTATCTGGATTTTCCTCGATTCCTCTTTGTGTGAGCATAAAGCCCAAAAATTTACCTGCTTCTACT
This sequence comes from Arachis stenosperma, assembly GCF_014773155.1. Lineage (NCBI taxonomy): Eukaryota > Viridiplantae > Streptophyta > Magnoliopsida > Fabales > Fabaceae > Arachis > Arachis stenosperma. The sequence goes on from NC_080385.1 coordinate 22,852,773, forward strand.
GCGAAGGTAAATTTAGCCGGGTTGAGTTGCATGTTGTGCTTCCGTATGGTGTCGAACACTTGAACCAAGTCGGTTAGTAATGTTTCCTCACTTGGTGTCTTTATCAACATGTCGTCCACGTAGACCTCCATGATTTTTCCGATGTGGTTTGAGAAGACTTTATTCATTAGCCTTTGATAAGTGGCTCCGCGTTTTTAAGGCCGAAAGGCATTACGATGTACCAATAATTCGCTTTTGGTGTGAGAAACGAGGTTTTTTCTTGATCCGGTTGATACATTGGGATCTGGTTGTACCCGAAGTATGCGTCCATGAATGAGAGATACTTATATCCTGATAAGGCATCTACTAGAGCGTCGATACTTGGGAGTGGATAAGGGTCTTTTGGGCAGGCTTTGTTGAGGTCGGTGTAGTCAGTGCACATTTGCCACTTTCCATTTGACTTTTTCACCAAGACGACATTTGCTAGCCATAGTGGGTATTTAACTTCTCTTATGAATCCTGCCTCTAGTAGTGCTTGTACTTGTTCTTCTACATCCTGAGACCGTTCTGGCCTGAGTTTTCTTCGTCTTTGTTGTACCGGCCAGGATCCCGGGTAGACTACCAGCTTGTGGCTCATTAGTTCGGGATCTATGCCTGGCATGTCGGCAGCTTTCCATGCGAAGAGATCAACATTATCTCGTAGAAACCGTATTAGTGATTCTTTTGCGTCTCCTTTCAGGATCGTGCCAATATTAGTTGTTTTGTCCGAGGTATCTCCGATCTAAACTCTTTCTATTTCTCCTTCGGGTCGTGGGCGGAGTTCTTCTCGTCCTTGATCTCCGCCGAGTTTGATTGTGTGGAACTCTCCTCCTTCGCCTCGGAGGTTTAGACTTTCGTTATAAAAGTGACGCACCATTTTTTGATCTGCTTTTATTGTAGCTATCCCTTCTGTAGTTGGGAATTTCATACATCGATGTGGAGTTGAAACTATTGCTCCGAGTTGATTTAACGTCGTCCGACCTATTAAGGCATTGTAGGCTGAGCTTACGTCGACCACGATATAGTCTATCTTAAGTGTTCTGGATTGGTTCCCCTTTCCAAAGGTTGTGTGTAACGATACGTATCCTAGTGGCTGTACTGGGGTGTCCCCCAGTCCGAACAGGCTGTTCGGGTATGCTTTTAGCTCTTTTTCTTCTAGGCCGAGCTTGTCGAAGGCAGTTTTGAATAGAATGTCGGCGGAACTTCCTTAATCAATTAATGTACGGTGGAGGTTGGAGTTTGCCAATATAATTGTGATGACCATAGGGTCGTCGTGTCCTGAGATGATTCCGGATGCATCTTCTTTGGTAAACGTGATTGCTGGGATGTCTGGCACTTCTTTCTTGCCTTCGACGTGGTATACTTCTTTGAGGTGTCGTTTGTGGGATGACTTGGAGATTCCTCCTCCAGCAAATCTACCATGTATCACGTGGACATGTCTTTCCGGTGTGCAGGGTGATCGTTCAGATCGTTTGATATCTTCATCCCTTCTTCTTTTTCTTGGTTCTTCGTCCCGATTGGCTAGGAACCGATCTAGTTTTCCTTCCCTAACTAATTTCTCTATGACATTTTTCAAGTCAAAGCATTTGTTGGTGGAATGTCCTCGAACTCGATGATACTCACAGTATTCGTTCCAATTTCCTCCTCCCCTTTTGCCTTTAAGTGGCCGAGCTGGGGGTATTTTTTCCGTATGGCAGACTTCTTTGTAAATATCTACCAAGGATACCCTAAGAGGGGTGTAGTTATGATATTTTTTGATTTTCTCTCCGGAGCGATCTTCTTTTTTCTTGGATTCTTTATCTCGGTAGGCAGAACCGAACCTCGAGGCTTCGCCAAGTCGAGAATTTTTCTCCATGTTGATGTACTTCTGCGCCCTTTCTTGTACTTAATCTAGGGATGTCGAGTACCTCTTTGATATAGATTGGCTAAATGGTCCTTCTCGTAGGCCATTTATGAGGCCCATGATGACAGCTTCTGTTGGTAGGCTTTGTATGTCCATGCATGTTTTGTTGAATATTTCCATGTAGTTGCGAAAACTCTCTCGATCTCCTTGCTTGATCCCTAGTAGGCTGGGTGCGTGTTTGGCTTTGTCCTTTTGTATGGAAAATTGGGCCAGGAACTTTTTGGCCAGGTCGTCGAAACTTGAGATGGATTTTGGAGGTAAATTGTCAAACCATCTAATGGCTGTCTTGGTAAGAGTTGTTGGAAAGGCTTTGCAGCGAACTGCATCTGAGGCATCAGTGAGGTACATTCTACTTCTGAAGTTGCTGAGATGGTGGTTGGGGTCCGAGGTGCCGTCATATAGAGTCATATCCGGAAGTTTGAAATCTTTTGGGATTTTGTTCTTCATAATTTTCCTGGTGAATGGATCTCGATCTTTCTGAGAGCTATCCTCTGTGGAAGGTCGAGTAGCTTTAGTTTTGAGATCAGCTTCGAGTTTCATAAGCTTATCTTCTAATTCTTGGCGCCGCCTTATCTTCCGACGTAGATCCTCTTCATTTTCGCGTTGATGCTGGGCTTCTTCCTCAAGTTGCTTCAATCGATTTTGAAGTTCTTCTATCGCCCCTGGATTTGTTGAATTTTTGTCCCCATTGGATTCCGGAGTATTTTTAAGTATAGCATCTGTGTTCTTGTGTGGCGTTATATCTTCTAAACCTGAGTCGTGGTCGTTGTCATGGTTGTCCGCCATGGTGTTGGGATGAATTCCAGGTTCCCCGGCAATGGCGCCAATGTTCCGAGGGTTACCTGAAACTGTAAGTCGATCTCGGTCGAGACCTTCTGCGTTGGTCGGAGCCGACGTGTCCAGCAGGTGTATAGCGGCCGGAGCTGGTGTGTCCGACTTGTAGAACTGAGAGTGCTGCTGATCCTTTATCACCGAAGGGTGGGGGTACCTCAAGGGACTCTGATGCTTAAGTTAGCAAGGGTATTAAGCAGGTATTGAGTAGAATCAGAATATAAGTTATACCTGGGTGCTCCAGTGTATTTATAATGGTGAGATGTGGCCTTCTGTGGATAAGATAAGTTAGTTATCTTATCTTATCATTATCTTATCTTTGAGTGAGGTCATCTTTATCTTTAAGGGAACCACCCTTCTTTCTGTAGGCTTGGGCCGCCTTAGGATTTGGGGCGTGTTCCTCTATTTGGGCCCTTCTTTGGGCTTTCTGGGGACTTGACCGAGCTCTTTGGGAAGAGGTCGGGTTGTCCTGACCTGAAGAGGACGGTCGCTTTGTCTGTCGAACATCCCGGGTCGAACAGCTCGACCCAGGGTATGAACAGTTTCCTCTTTTGTGTCTTAACCAGCATGTCGTCGATGTAAACCTCCATCAATTTTCCGATGTGATTGGCAAAAACTTTATTCATTAGTCTCTCATACGCAGCTCCTGCGTTCTTGAGTCCGAAGGGCATGACTATGTAATAATAGTTTGCTCTTAAAGTTAAGAACGAGGTCTTTTCTTGGTCGGGCGGATAGATTGGAATTTGGTTGTATCCTAAATAAGCGTCCATGAAGGAAAGGTACTTGTACCCCGAGGAGGCGTCGACTAATGTATCTATGTTCCGGAGTGGGTGGGGGTATTTTGGGCCGGCTTTGTTGAGGTCGGTATAATCAGTGCACATCCGCCACTTTCCATTTGACTTCTTGACCAGTACGACATTAGCTAGCCATAATGGGTATTTTACCTCCCTTATGAACGATGCTTCTAACAAGGCTTGTACCTATTTCTCTACGGCTCGCAATCTTTTTGGACCGAGCTTCCTGTGTTTCTGTTGTACTGGCCGGGATCCAGGGTAGACTGCCAGTTTATGACACATCAGTCCGGGGTCTATGCCGGGCATGTCTGCGGCTTTCCATGCCAAGAGGTCAGAGTTATCCTTTAGGAACTGTATCAGTAGCTCCTTTACGTCTCCTTTTAAGGTCGCCCCTATATTTGTTACTTTGTCTTGAGTATCTCCTATATGAACTTCTTCAGTCTTACCTTCAAGTTGAGGAAGAAGTTCCTCGTGAGCTCGAATTCCCCCGAGTTCTATAGTATTATTTTCCCTTCCTCTGGGGTCACCTTTAAGGTTCAGACTTTCGTTGTAACAGCATCGCATGAGTTTTTGGTCTCCCTTTACGGTAGCAATCCCTTCTGGAGTTGGGAACTTCATGAACAGGTGCGGAGTGGAAACCACTGTGGTGAGCTGATTTAGCGTTGTCCGACCTATGAGGGCATTGTATGCAGAGCTCACATTGACTACAATGTAGTCTATGCTTAGCGTTCTAGACCGTATTTTTTTCCCAAAGGTTGTGTGCAGTGGGATGTATCCCAGTGGCTGGATTGGGGCGTCGCTGAGCCCGAATAGGTAATTAGGATACGCTCAGAGCTCTTTTTCTTGTAGGTCGAGTTTGTCAAAAGTGGATTTAAATAGGATATCCGCAGAGCTTCCTTGGTCTACCAATGTTCGATGTAGATTAGAATTGGCAAGTATGATGGTAACAACCTCAGGGTCATCATGCCCCGGGATGATGCCTGCGGCATCTTCTTGAGTGAAGGAAATAGTGGGGAGGTCGGGCGACCTGTCCCCTTCTCCGACATGATACACCTTTTTAAGGTGTCTTTTGCGGGAAGACTTAGAGATTCCTCCTCCTGCGAATCCTCCGCTTATCATGTGAACATGTCTCTCAGGGGTGTGAGGGGGACGTTTGACTCGTCTGACCTCTTCATCCCTTCTTCTCTTTTTTGGTTCATCGGCTCTATTGGCTAAGAACCAATCTAGTCTCCTCTCTCGTGCCAATTTTTCTATGACATTCTTTAGGTCGTAGCACTCGTTGGTAGAATGCCCGTAAATTCGGTGGTATTCGCAATACTCTGTCCGACTTCCTCCTCTCTTGTGTTTAATCAGGTGAGGCAATGGGATCTTCTCAGTGTTACATATCTCTCGGTAGACATCCACAAGAGACACCCGGAGAGGTGTGTAGTTGTGATACTTTCTAGGTTTTTTAGTAGATTGGTCTTCTTTTTTCCTGGACTCTTTATCCTTATCCCGAGGTGAGTAGGAGAATTCGGATTTTGAGGCTTCTCCTAATCGAGAGTTCTCCTCCATATTGATGTACTTTTTCGCTCACTCTTGTACCTCGTTGGGTGTTTTTTGGATATGGAGTTTCTAAGGGGTCCTTCTTGCAAAACGTTGATAAGTCCCAAAAGTATTGCTTCTGTAGGGAGATTCTGTATGTCAAGGCATGCTTTATTGAATCTCTCCATATAACTGCGGAGGCTCTCCCGATCACCTTGTTTAATCCCCTAGCAGGCTTAGAGCATGCTTGGTTTTGTTTTTTTGGATGGAGAACCTAGCTAGGAACTTCTTGGCGAGGTCATCGAACCTTGCAATCGACCTTGGTGGCAAGCTGTCGAACCACTTTATTGCTATTTTGGTCAAGGTGGTCGGGAAAGCTTTGCAACGGGTTGCATCCGAGGCATCTGTGAGGTACATCCGGCTCCTGATGTTGCTGAGATGATGACTGGGGTCGGACGTACCATCGTAAGGAGCCATGTCAAGGGCTTTGAGGTCTTTTGGGACTTTAGCTTTCATGATTTCCTCTGTAAATGGGTCTTGGTCTTTGTGGGAGCTATCTTCGCGATTAGACCGAGTAGTTTTAGTTTTGAGATCGGCTTCGAATTTAGGAGCTAGTCTTCCAACTCTTGATGCCTTCTTGTTTCTCTCCGAAGGTCTCACTCGGCCTCTCGCTGCCGTTCGACTTCTTGTTCGAGCTGTTTAAGGCGATCCTGCTATTCACGGATGGTATCTAGGATCTCCATGTTTGGGAGTTGCTTGTCTCCCTTGGACTGGGGTGTGTCCTTTGATGTGGCATCCGTGTTCTAAAGCGGCGTTCTTTCTTCCAAACCAGAATTATGATCGTTGATAGGGTTATCCGCCATGATAGTGGGACGACTTCAAGGTTTCCCGGCAACGGTGCCAATGTTCCGAGGGTTACTTGAAACTGAAGGTCAATCTCGGACGAGATCTTCTGGTATGATCGGAGCTGTTGTGTCCGACTTGCTGGATCTTGAGGTGCTGCTGATCCTTGGTCATCGGAGGGTGGTGGTACCTGCAAGAGACTCCGATGCTTAAGTTATCACGAGCTTTAGGCAGGTTTTTTTGTAGAATTGGAGTATGAGTTATACCTGGTGCTCCAGTATATTTATAGTAGTGTTAAGTGACCTCCTTTGAGATAATTTTCTTATCTTATCTTATCTTTTGTGGGTGAGATTATCTTTTGGCCAGCCGCCTTCAGGTGGGTTGTGATCCTCTGCTTTGGGCCTGCTTGGGCCTCTATGATTTGGCCGAGCTCTTTAAAAAGAGGTTGGCGACAAGCCAACCTTACAAGAGGTCAGTCGCTTTGTCTTCGTCCAACCCGGACCATATGGCTCGGTCCAGGGTATGAACACCTGGCATGTCGGCCGGAGTCCAAGCGAATAGGTTATCATTTGCTTGGAGTAGATCGGTAATTTATTGCATATATCCTACAGACAAAGCGGAGCTGATGTTAATGCTTTGGGTTTCATTGCCGATAATGCTTACCTTATGAAGTTCGTCGATTGGGACAGGTCGCCCCTCTATTTTTGTCCGAGGATCTAGCTTGGCTAATTCTGGTACATCGTTGGTGTTATAGACTGAATTGATTCTTGGCATTGATGGTTGCTTATTTTTGAGTCCGGCATTGTAACATTGCCTTGCTTCATTTCTTTCAGAGTGTACTGTCGCTATGGTTCCGTCTTGTAAGTAAAACTTAACACAGAGGTGAATTGTGGAGACTATAGCTCCGAAAGCATTTAAGGATGGTCTCTCAAGTATGATATTATAAGGACTAAAGCAATCGACAACTAAATATTGAATATCCAAAGTTTTGGAATAAGGATACTCCCCTAGGGTGGTCCTCACCCAAACATAACTTGCTACCGAGATTCTTTCTCCGAAGAATCCAACCAATTTTCCCGAGGATGGGTGTAACACCTTTTCACTTAGCTACATATTTTTGAAAGTGGATAAGAATAAGACGTCGGCACTACTTCCTAGATCCATGAGGACTTTTCGGATTGCTAAGTCTACTATTGTTTCCGATATTACAACTGGGTTGTCAAGGTTAGAAGTTTTGGACTAGAAATATTTGTTTGCAAATGTGATTTCCAGGATGTGAAAAGTAGATGTTTGTGATGCTGGGCCATCTTGAAGTGTTATCATAGTCTGGTATCTTCTTTTCTTGGCCGAGCTTGTGTCGCTACCGCATGCAAATCCTCTCGATATGTAGTTGACGACTTTTCTTTGTGGGTGAGGTTGAGAAGTGTTCTGCCACTGGTCCTTTTCTGGGTTTGGTATTTGACGTTCTGTGATTTTCGAGGTTGATGAATCTCATTGCATTTGGCCATTGACGTATTTGTCCAACAATCCCTGTCGTGCTAGTCGTTCTAGGAGATCTTTGGCTACCACACATTCATCAGTCGTATGTCTGAACTTCTGATGAAATGCGCAGTGTTTGGTCTTGTCCACATATTTTTGGTCCTGGTAAGTTCTTGCCTTACTTGGTGGCTTTATGAGTTTATTGTGAATGATTTCCTCGATTATGTCCTCCATTTTTGTGTTAAATTTTGTGTAAGAGTCAAACTTCGGTGTCAGCTTGAAAGGCTTTTTGACCTTCTTGTTAGTTTGAGATTTGGGATGTCTTTCTTCATCTCGGCGGGGTTGTTGTTTCTCCATTTGCCAAGCTTCACAGAGTTCTTCATTCTCCATTTGGCCCGAGGCTTTTTCTCAAAATTCTGCTAGTGTTTTCAGTTTGGTCACAGCTATAATTTCTGAAACTTCCCAGGACGGAGGCCACATTTTAGTGCGTGCAAGTGCACTTCAGGACTAAGGTCGGGAATTTTCATAGTGTCTTTAGCAAACTGCGTCATGTAGTCTTTCAATCTCTCATGCGGACCTTGCTTGATGGTACTAAAGTAATTAGATCCGTGCACATATATTTTTTATGCTCCAAAGTGGTCGATAAAGAATCTCGCCAACTCCTTAAAGCATGAGATTAAACCTGAAGGTAACTTAGAAAATCAAAGTAAAGCAGCACCATCTAAAAAGGTTGGAAAAGATCGATAAATTATAGAGTCAGAAGCACCGTTAAAGAACATCATTGATTGGAATTTTGTGACATGGATAAGGGGATCTCTGAACCCTTCGTACGACTTGAGTGTAGTAGGTAGTACAAAGTCCTTTGCCCTCTAGAACTTCACAATATCCTCCGAAAAAGGGTTAGATATTGTGTGTTTCTCCTTGGGAGAGTGATCTTATGGGGATTAGCATCACGAAGTCACACGTCATTTGATAACACATTTTTGGGATCCCCAGCTCCGATCTTCCCGTTTTGGGTTAAAATGCCTGCCATTTTCTTGACTTCAGCCAGAAGAGCCGCGTTCATAGCCATCAGCTCGTCATGAGTTGGAGTTTGGGATTGAGGTGTAGCATCGTCGGCCATGGACCTACGAAATAGTAATAAAAAACGAAGGTGGGGTAATTTTATTCAGGCCCACAGTGGGTGCCAAATGTTCCTGTCTGGAATTGGACTTCGAGGTATAGGTCGTCTGCAATCGGAAGAGCACTATCGGCGTCCTCCTCTTGTGTGCTGCACCACGAATTCCTCCTTCGTCCGAGCAATGTGAAAAACCTGAAAAAAGGACTCCGATGCTTAAGTCAGTTTGCGATCTCAAAAAATAATCATAATATTCCAGAGCTCTGTTTTGTGGTTTGTATGTTGTGTGTGCTAGGTCGTTCATGTTTTGCTATTTATCTTTGAAAACTATGTTTGTTGTAAATCCGAAATTCCTGAGACCTGAACTGAGGTGTATCACGGATCCTTCTCTTTTAGTTTGGCTCAACTGACTTGGACCTGTCAGTTCTGAGGTATAACGTTAGCCCGAATTGTCTGGGTATGGATCACCACTAATTGCGGTTAGAGTTTCCTGCCGAGTCTTCAGGGTTCGACTCAATTGACCAGTCTCTCTTGTATGAGTTGAAATTTGGAATGTTCCTTGCCGAATTTTCTGGGAAATATGAACTCTCTTTCTTGAAACTTTCCAGCAAAATTTGATCGGAGAGTTACCGGTGACACTATACGGCACCGTATTGCAAGTTCTGTGGCTAAACAACCAGTAGGGTGAGGGACTTACTGAGACAATTGATGTGGTTGACAACATGGTTTCACTATCAAGTTTGTGATTTCATGGAAACTAGTTCAGTAGGTCAATTCTGGAGAACATTTGAGACTTAGATTCGTTGAAAGATTTTAATCTCATCGAAAACTGACTAGTTGGGAGTCAAATATGATACTAATAGCAAAGTTTCTATGATTAATTTGCAAATTTTAAGCCTAATGAGACCTTAAGTCCTTCTGTTGCAAACTTTGGTTCTCTTGCTGAAATTAGAAGGTGGACTTGGTACGTAGGGGTGTGTCATTGGCAATGGTGATAAAGTGAGGAAGGCGTGGTGATGGAGATTAGAGAAATGAAAAAATTATGTTGATGATGGAAGTGGGGTGGTTGAGGTAGAGTGAGTGGCGATAGAGTGAGGAAGATATAGAGAAAAGATGTTGATAGTGATGATGAAAGTAGAGAGAAATTGCTGGAATAAAAAGAGATGAGAGAAGATAATATGATGGATGATGAGTATGTGATAAAGGTATAATTAAAAGAAAAGTTTTTTATTAAAAAACTTAATATATTAGATAAAATTAAAGTTATTTTAAATATTAGAAATAAAATTAAATCAAATTTAACGTTAAATATATTTTTAAAATTTTTTAAAAATTTGAAAGATAAAAGTATAGTTTATTTTTTAAAAATATTAATTAAGTAAAAATTTACAAAGTTTCAATTACAATTGAAAAATGTAATATTTTTATATATGCGTGAACAGAATAACATACTAGACCAAATTAGAAGAGACCTAATATTTTTCTTTTTAATTTATTTTAACACTCACTAAAAATCTCCCTATACTCACTTGTGTCTCTCTCCTCTCGAACTTCTATGCTACATATAAAACTTTCTTATCCTGCATTTACAACTCACTGCCACAACATGAATCACAAACTTGATTATATAACATACACATACACTATGGCGGTGCATGCAGATGATGATGATTATTATTATTATTATTATTATTATTTTATTTTACTAGAGACATAATTATTATTCGGAGGTTTGATTGTGTTGCTTTGATTATTATTGTGGGTTGTCTTTTAAAACAAATCTTCCGCCAAAACTCCAGAGTTGGTTAAATTTTTTATATTTTGACGTAAGATTTATTAACATATTAAAATTTGTTGGTAAATTTTGTTAATATATCAGTGAAAAGGAGAAATTATTAGTAGCAATTTCAATAGAATAAAAAGTACATATTTTTTTTTAAATAGAAAACGTCAGTAACGATTTCAACTAATTGAAATTTAATTTTTTTTAAATACAAATCATTGGTACCAATTAGAATATTTAAAAATTTAATTTTTTTATATGAACAAATTAAAAAAAGTTGTAAAATTATAAAAACGTTTGTCACAATTAATGAGGTAATAATAATAATAACCGTTCAAAATAGTTGAAAACTCTATTAACAATTTCACGAAAACTCAAAGATAGTATTTGGTAAATAAGACTAAAACTGGAAAACTGAGACTTAATATTGTGTTTGGTAGTCAAAAATTAGAATTAAAAATTTTAGTCTTGGGACAAAATTTAAATCTCTTTAGTACCTCTAGAAAGTGAGGACACAGAGGACTGAAATTTTTTTGGACGAGGACTGAAACATTAATAATATTTTATTCCTAAAATACCCTCATCCAAAATTTCATATTCCAAGTCTACTCTTCACTTCCAAACTCACCTCACCTCTCACTCCGCCACCACACTTTTACCACCACCAACAACAATGTTGCATAAATCAGATTCAACAACAACACCACCACCAATCTCATAATAACTTATCGAATTCCACCACCAACAATAACAATACTACCAAAAATTTCAACAATCTCGTAAATATATGTCAAAATCAGATTCAACAATCATAACTTAAGAGGATTTTAAAGTCAGAATAGAAAAGAGAAGAATAGAGGCGATGCGGCAGACACAGTAGAAAACAAAGGCGGCACCGCAAACCTAAACACAGCGGAACGACCCGAATAGAGGCGGCACAGTGGCATGATACATCAGGAACTGGAACTGGAATATGACGGCATGCAGCAGACACGATGTCGTAGCTGGGTTGGAACTCGAATATGATGAAGAGTCTCAACAAACACGATGTCGTCGCAACTCGCACACAACGGTCGTCGTTGGGTGCTAGCGGAGAAAGAGGAGGACAGAGATGAACGAAAGGGGAGAGAGAGAGAGAGAGAGAGAGAGAGAGAGAGAGAGAAGAACTAGGAAAGGACAAAGCACAGGGGAGGGGAGTATAATGTGGCTAGGCCTGGATAGGGTTTTGTTTAATTTTTTTTATTTGGTGAGGGTATTTTAGTAATTTTGTATATTTACGTTTTTATTTTATCTTAAACTAAATAAGATACTGAAACATAACTCAGTCATGTACACTTTATATCAAATATAATATAGAGGCTTTATCTCTGAGTCTCTATCTCCTTTGTAAACACTACCAAAGAGTTCAGTTCGATGACATATGTCCATATGCTTTGTTTTATTGTGGTCTTGATTTTTATTATAGGGTAATTTTACCTTTTTGTTGCGGTAGAGTAGTAGCTTCTGGTTTGTGTAACAAGAAAGTGGTGGGTTGTATTTTTGTTTTTGTTTTGTGCGTTTGTAAATTGTAATTGTGTTGCCCTAATGTCCGTAATGGGTTTAAGGGGGTGGTTTTCTTATAAAATCTCTGTTAGGTAGACAACGAAAAATCTAAACAATGTGAATAATGGGCAGATTTCTTGGTCCACCGAAGATAAAAAGAAAAACTACCCAAATCAAGTAACAAAAAACCCTTTTACCTTACCTTTTCAAATATTAACCATTCGCCGTTGCTGCCTCCCCAAGAAACCCTATCAGCACCATTGCTCCCCAACCAGCCCCCCACTGGCATTGCTTTCTCCTCACCGGATATCATCATCGTCCCCTGGATTTTCAGTGCCTTCGCTGCTTCCGTAACCAGCCCCTACACAAGCATTGCTCTCTCCCTAGCCAAACATCATTGTCGCCACCGAGCTCGTGGGCACCGTCGCTGCTTTGCTAACCATCCCCTTACCGACGTCGCTCTCTCCCTCACCAAACACCAAGCTCATCGCCGAGCTTCTTAGTGCCATCGTTGGTTGCTGCTTCGAAAGGTTAGTTGATGGATAGGGGTTTGATTGATAACCATCCACGTAATAAGTAAAATGAACATCAAACAAATTTTATTGTATCTACTTAAATTCAATCCATATTAAATGAATATTCACTTTATAATGAAAATAACCATCCATATAACGAGTAAAATGAACATCTATATCCAAAAAAAGCGAAGAGGAAGAGGAGGAGGCGAAGGAAGAGAACCACGGCGGCGAGACAGCCATGAGGAATGTGCGCGATGGCGTCATTTGCACGGCAGCAGTCGGCAGCGGCACCGCAACAACTCCACCAGAAAGTGACATGACACCATAGCAATGCTGCCAGAAAAGAGGGGCATGAAAACAGCAAGACAACAACTGCAGCAGCGGTCCTCCTATACGTGTGAATGGGAGAGACAAGAACAGCACAGGAACGTGATTGAAAAAGACGGATGTGGCTGCGCTGCGTCTGCACGGGCTGCGCGAGGGAGGGGGACAACGGCTTTCCGGAGTTTTGTCATAGTAAGGGATGGCCTTTTGGTCTGTGCCGTAGAGCTGTGATGCTTCTTCCATTGCCTAAGTCACCTTTTGAATCATAGTTATCCCGTAAATTAAGAGCAAGCAATAATGTGAATAAATTTCTTTAAAAAAGATGATTTAATTTAATTAATTCAAAATTTGATTTTAAAATCTGATAATAACTAATTAACTAATTAATTAATTAAAGATCTGAATTTTAAAATTAATTTTATTTTCCTTTTTTGCTCCATTATTCACATTATTAACTATATGCGTTGTTCACCAATATTTTCTCCTCTTATAAAAACTAAAAAGTTCAACATGATGAAAGAAGATATGAGAGTGAATGTGTTTGAATGGAAATTAAACTGTGTGAAAAGAGCAAATCGTGATTCACGGTTTTCATGTGCCATCCAGTCATTACTCATGATTTTTTGTTGCACAAGAACGTAATTAAATCATCACTCACAAATCATAATTTCTTCCATAGTGATGTGTACTACACCATTCTAACCTAACTCATATAAAGTATTGCACCAATTTTACAATCATACTAAAAATAATTAGCAAGCTGCTGCCATCTTAATAGCACAACAAGAGTTTCAGGCCCACTTGAAGATGCTAAGAAGGGTTCAGAAAGTGAAAAGGTTGGGCCAGAATTAGTGAATGAGGTGAGTGATGGCCCAAAGAGAGTGAAAAAAGCCCCAAAATAGATGGAAGACTATACTAATTGAGAGAGTACACTATACTAATCATGGTTCTGAAAACCGGATTGGACCGGCCGGTTCAACTGGAAAAATCGGGAACCGGTTACTTAGCCGGTCCGGGTAACGTCCAAAATCGACTGGCAAAGAACTGGTAAAAAAACCGATCGAACCGGCGGTTAACCGGCGAACCGAAAGAACCGTCCGATTTTTTGGCGGTTTTAAAATTTTAATTTAAAAAAAAAAGAAATTCAGCGTATAAAAGCTGTCTCCTCAGATCCATTCCCTCACGCAAACCCTAATGGCGTAACCCACAACCTCCCCCTCTCTCTCTCTCAGCCACCACAAGCAGTAGCCACCGCCTGGCCTCTACCGTCGTTGAACTCTTCTCGTCAGCTAAAAGGTGCTGTCACCGCGCGCAGTGACAGACAGAGTGTCAGATTGAAGCCATTGTCCGTCGTTCCTCTTCTCCATGCCGTCGCCTCTGGACTTGCATGTCGAAGCTCGTGGCCGTCTTCTACTCTTCTCTACGTCGTGGTCGTGGTCGTGGACTTGCAGATCGAGGATCTGACAGTTTGAATCCTATCCTCGTCTCTGTCTTGCCGTTCTACCCTCCTCGACAATTGAGTTTCGTTCCTCCCTCATCTTGGTCTCTGTCTCGCCATTCCTCCCTCGTCTCTGTCTCGTCGTTCCTCCTTCACCGGTAGTTGGGTTTTGTTACAACTTCGTCTGTCTCTGTCTCGCCTGTCTCTGAGTTTTATGATTCTAAATTTCTGTTTTTGTATGATTCTGGAAGCAAAAATGTTTAGGATTATGAGTATGCACTGCTGAAATCTATGTTTGCTTCAGTTTATGTTTGTTCATTTTATTGATCGAGTTACTATGATTATTGAGTTGCTGTTTTCTGATGATTGGGTTGTAATTTTTTTCTATTTTTTTCTGAGTTAGGGTTATTGGTGGTGTGATTTTCTAAATTTGGATCGAGTGTATGTGGATTGTGAGTTGATCTGAATTTTAATTTTTTGTGATTGAGTGGCTGAATTTTCTAATGCTTTTGAATTATCTGGCTTGTCTATATTTGGATTTTGAGGTTTTATCTTGAGTATTTATGCTTATTATTTTATTATAATTTAAGAGTTAATTTGTTACATTACATATGTTTTTGTAATTCTGTTCGTTTGTTCTAAATTATGATTATGTTTGTTCCAAATTTAAATTATGATTATGTTGGCAAATTCAATGGTTAGTGGTTATTAGTATTACTGATTTGTTTGTTATTTTTATTATTAGGTTATAAATTTAAATTTTAAATTTTAAATTTTATGAGGTTAAATTTTATTAAAATTTAAATATTTAAAATTATATATTAAATTTTTAATAATTTTATTTAATATTTAATTAAATCGGTCGAACTCCAGTCGAACCATTGAACCAGTAAACCAGTCACCTTATCGGTTTATTGACCGGTCCGGTTCTCGCAACCTTGATACTAATTGATGGAGTACACAATAGGAGATTACACTTAGGAGGTGAGGTGGCTAGTTTGTTAAAATGAGTGGAACTTATGATAAAAGGAAGGAATTATAGAGTTGGAGATTAATCTGGAAATCATTGTGGAATCTATTAGGAGTTTCTCCCTCAACTCGAAGGAGGGGTTTCTTAAATTTCTTCAATCTTAAATACACAGTCCATTCATTCATTCATTTCTACCAATTATTTTTTTTACACATTTGAATTCACATACAAATTATTATACAATTCTTCTTCTTCTTTGAAGAAGAAGAAAAATTGTATAATAATTTGTATGTGAATTCAAATGTATAAAAGAAATAATTAGTAGAAATGAATGAATGAATAGACTGTGGATTTAAGAATGAAGAAATCAAAAGAAACCCCTCTTTCGAGTTGAAGGAGAAACTCCTAATATATTCAACAATGATTTCCAGATTATTCTCCAAATCAATAATTCCTTCCTTTTACCATAAGTTCCACTCATTCTAACAAACTAGCCACCCTCTACAAGAATTTGACAAATTAGCGACGAATTTTTGCAAGAAATATATTTTGTCACTAACCCGTCACTAACTTGCGAGGAATTAGTGATGCACTAACGACAAAATTAATGAGCGGTCACAAAATACATGAACTTGAGAAAAGCGACTGATTAGCGAGAGATTTACAAGTAAGTTTGTTTCTCGCAGATTGACTTTTGTGGCTAAAAAAAGAGCGGGAAAAATTTTCTCGCTAATTTGTCACAAATTAATTAGCGAGTGACAATGTTCTAGCAAATCAGTCACTTAGGGGTTTAATCGAATAAAATTAAAATAGCGAGAGATATTATTGTCACTATTCCGTCGCAATTGTTTGATATTATTACACCTTTTCTTTTTGTATACAAGGTTCTACTACAATCAACTTAATGATTTGGTTTCTGTTGCATTTTATAATGATTTATTTCTCATACTGAAAGTTAAGCCAAGCAGCTAGTATGTGTATTTCTGGTATTAGCTTAGGGTTCAGCTGAGTGGTATTTTTTTCAATTATTTTACTAATGTACTATGTTATCTATACAAGAAATTTCTAAGGTTAAAGAGGCTATTTCAATAGCAAATAATGCATGCTGGTCTATTGGAGAACTTGCAGTTAAGGTATGTTAATGTTATGTGCTACACTCTGATTAAATTTTGTAGAACTCTATTGGGCTGAAATCTAATTGGCTTAGTTAGAGTTATGTGCATAATGTAGTTTTAAACTGTTATTTTCAAAAGCTAATTAGGACAAATGGCTCTGCTCTTTGTGATTGCTATTTGGCTGTTATCTTTTAATTTTTCACTTATTTATATATTTAATTGGCATCTTTTAGATGGTTGGGATTTTCTAGGTCCTGTCAGTTCTATGCATTCACTAAATTTTCTATGATATGCGACAAATTTTAGAACGCATGTTATTTATCTAAATTGACAAAGAGTTGAATGACACTCTTGTTAGACATTAGGCTTTGGATATCTTTGAATAAATTATTATTGCTCCAGCTCCTTGTTTTGGAATAGATTCCTATAACTTGGCATTGGAGTCTCAGCTCAAATATTCTACAGATTTTGTTATCTGATATCATGTCTATGTGGTTTCTTTTTTTCACCATGAGTCTTTTTTCGACCATGAGTTTCCATTTTTTGTTTTTGATATTTGGTTATTAGAGTGAATAGCTTTTGACATAAACTTATTCTTTTCTATTTTCTCCCCTCATGTGAGAGTTGAACAGATTCAAGAAAAGAAGATCAAGAAAAGTTCTGACATGAATGTTGACCATTTGAAAGCAGTGGGAAATGGCTATAGTTCAAGTAATTCCAGCAGCTCCATTCCTTACCTTGCAAATGGAGGTGTACCTTCACTAAAGTTACCTGTAGTTGTTGTACTTTGGCCTTTCAGTTGATTTTTTCCTCCTCACATTTCTATCTTGAGGGTAAAATTTTAATGTAACGTTTCTCCGTGAACAAGAATTTGATGTATTAAGTATTAACTGGAAATAAGAGACAAAGTTGTGAACAAGAATTTGATGTATTAAGTACTAACTGGAAATAAGAGACAAAGCTATGCAAGGTTTACTACAGATTTGGTTTTTGGCTGAATAAGTTAAAGTGTCTTTACATCTATATTTTGTTTATAGATAATTTTTATTATTTAAAGAAATTATTTAGTATAATTATTACAGAAAAATTAGTGACATATTCGCTGTTGATGATGGTGACAAATTAAAGACTCTATTACAACTGAAATATTTATGAGATATTTATCGATTTATTACTAGTTTAAAAGGAAATTGCGATGACATTATGCAATAGTATTGCAACTAATTTATTACATATTATTTCCTAGCAAGTTAGCGACTACTTCATAACTCTACTTTCTCATTTAAAATAGCTTTGGTTTAGCGACAAAATTCCTACAAATTTAATTAAGGATTTTCAAAGATTAGCTATAGATTTGCTACAAAACGCGACAAATTTGCGATCATATTAGCGGACAACTTGCGACGAGTTAGGTTCGAAAAAATTCCTCGCTAATTAGCGTCAACTAAGCTTTTTATGTTGTCTACGAATTTAGCTTGCGTTTAGCGATGAGTCTGCTGCAGTAGAGTTTGTCGCTAATTAGCGACTACCGTTTAGTCTATTTCTTCTATGGAATTAGCTTTTACTTTAGTGATGGATTTGCGACTATCTATTCGGTAGCTAAAAAAATTTCCGATGAAATAGCGACTGTTGTCTTTGCCTCACTGATCTGCGACTTGTAATTAGCGAGAAAAGGATTAGTTGCTAGGCGGTAGCTAATTTGTCACAAATTATATTTTGCGTCAGATTAGCGATGATTTTACGATTCTTTTCGTGGTAGCTAATCGGCCATATTCTTGTAGTGACCTCACCTCCCAAGTGTAATCTTCTACTATGTACTCCATCAATTAGTACAGTGTACTCCCTCAATTAGTATAGTCTTCCATCTATTTTGGAGCTTTTCTCACTCTCTTTGGGCCATCTCTCACCTCATTCACTATTTTTGGCCCAATCTCTCCACTTTATGAACCCTTATCAGTATCTTCAAGTGGGCCTGGAATTTTTGTTGTACCATCAACCATACCCGCCTCCACTAGGACCTTGCCCTCGAGGTCCACATCTGTGAACAGGGTCCTAAGGTCAGACAACCCGACCCGACCCGACCCGACACGCTTCCTCTCTTGGCACTCCCACCCAATCCACGAGAATTTTAACTCGTGTTCCATCAGAGGATGTTCGAGTTCGTCGTGCAAGCATCGCACTAGGCCGGGGCTACAGCGAAACCGGGAGATTGGTAGCTGACAGCAATTCAAGCGGCGGCGCCCCCTTAAATTACTTCAATACCGAGATGTGGAAAATAGGGTGGAGGCACATAGAACCGTTTGCTGAGTTTAGTGTGACGTTGCAGGGTCATCGTCTGTTGTCGGAATGGCTTGACACGGAGGAGAACCCATTCCACCAGCAAAAATTCCGTAGACCGCCGATGACGATCCGCTTGCTTTTACATCTTTCCCTGGGCCTGTTTCAAATGGTACCCCAATTCACGGTGTAGCACCTCCGAAGTCCGCAAGAACGCATCGACTTCCTACACTTTAGAAGCACTTACAACATACTCTGGCATTGCCACCATGAAAAAACCATAAAGAGCCTCATGGGGGAAATGCCCAAGGAGGAGTGGTATGATCCATTGTAACAAAACTCAGTCTAAGAAAGGTATGAATGCCACAACTTGGGGTGAGAATGGCAGAAGACTCGTAGGTACTGTTCCAAAGTTTGATTTACCACCTCTGTTTGGCTGTCAGATTGGGCGTGGTAATATGTAGTGCTATAGAACAAGCAAGTGACACTAAATGACAGCAAGTTCTTCCAAAAGCAACTGAGGAAGAGAGGGTCACAGTCACTCACTATCGACGCTTGAAACCTATGCAATTTCACCACTAAGCCAATAAATGCCCTGGCTGCCTCCTTAGTTGTAAAACCAGGTTTCAAGGATGTGAAATGTCCAACCTTACTAAAATGATCCACCTCAACTAGGATAGCTGTGAATCTCACAGATTTAGGTAGCTAAACAATAAAGCCCATGGTGATGTCTACTCACAGTCGAACAGGAATAGGTAACGGTTGAAGCAGCCCTTGAGATTTTGCTGGTACATATTTAGTCATATGACAATCAGGACATTGATCGGCAAATTTCTGCACATCGGATCATATCCCTGCCCATAAAAAATTCTCCCCCAAAGCCTTGCATGTCCTCAACACCCCTCCATGGCCAGCTTTAGGAATATAATGAAATTCTTGAAGGAATAATTCCCACAACCCCTGAAAGTCAGGTATGATCAACTTCCCCTGAAATAATAGAACTCCATCTCGCAGTACATAATCTGAATTTAACTTCCCCTGTTGAAACTGATTAAATAATTCCCGTGTAGATGGATCATGTTCTCTTGCGTCATGAAGTACCGACCAAATCGATGGCTAAATTGTGGTTAGAGCTCTCAGCTCAACACTTACTTCCTCACTGGGAAGCCTGGACAAAGCGTCGGCTACTTGACTTAATTTTCCAGGTCGGTATTCTATCTCAAACTCATTGCCTAGTAACTTAGAAAGATAGTGCTGCTATTCTAGGGTTAAGATAACCTGCGTCATAAGTTTCCTAAGTCCCTGGTGATAAGTTTTAATCAAAAACCGTCTCCTGAGCAAGTAGTGTTCCCACTTCGCCACTGCTTGAGTTTCTTGGTGAAAAATGCAAGAGGATGCCCCTGTTGGGACAAAACCGCCCCCACCCCTGTGTTTGAGGCATTCGTTTCCACCCTGAATGGTAACAAAAAATCAGGTTGAGCTAATATAGGAGTGTCCATCATGGCAGTCCTCAGTCTTTCAAAGGCGTTGTCAGTAGCTTCTCCCCACTCAAAACCGTTCTTTTTCAACAAGTCAGTCATAGGAGCCGCATGCTTAGCATAGTTGGAAACAAATTTTCTATAATAACTGGTCAGCCCCAAAAATCCTCGTAATTACTTCAGGGTGTTCGGCTTTAACCAAGACAAAATAACCTCAACCTTAGAGAGATCCACGCCAACACCTTGGGCACTCATTATATGTCCCAAATACTCGACCTGAGTTTGACCAAAGTGGCATTTAGATTTTTTGGCAAAGAACTGATGTTGGGAAAGGACTGTGAGGGCAGTAGTTAAGTGAGAGAGATGCTCCTCCCATGATTTGCTGTAGATGAGAATATCCTTGCAAAACACAGTAATATATTTGCATATATATGGCTGAAAAATGCGGTTCATAGTCGCTTGGAACATAGAGGGAGCATTGGTGAGCCTAAACGGCATCACAACAAACTCATAGTGTCCCTCATTAGTTCAGAAGGCTGTTATAGGAATGGCCTCCTCACTCATGCGAATTTGATGATGCCCAAACCGTAAATCAATCTTAGAAAAACAAGCCGCACCGAATAACTCATCTAATATATCTTTTATGGTGGGAATAGGAAATTTATCCTTCACCGTGATTGCATTCAAGGCACGA
The DNA here is from genome assembly GCF_014773155.1 of Arachis stenosperma. NCBI lineage: Eukaryota > Viridiplantae > Streptophyta > Magnoliopsida > Fabales > Fabaceae > Arachis > Arachis stenosperma. The sequence continues at coordinate 22,873,421 of NC_080385.1, forward strand.
TAATTCACACAAAATCTCCAGCTCCTATCCTTTTTTTTTTACCAAGAGCACAGGGCTAGAGAAAGCGCTCTGGCTCTCTCAAATCACCTCTGATTTTAGCATTTCAGCCACCAGTCTAGCCATTTCTTCTTTCTGAAAATTTGCGTATTTGTAAGGTTATACATTTACTGGCTTTGCTCCCGGTTCAAAAGTGATTTGATGGTCAATATATCTAGTTGGGGGTAAGCTAGTGGGTTTTAGTGCGGTATTTTATAACCCACAAACTAACCGGCAAGTGCACCGGGTCGTACCAAGTAATACTTCAGGTGAGTGAGGGTCGATCCCTTGAGGATTGATGGATCAAGCAACAATGGTTGGTTAAACCACTTAGTTAGGCAAGCAGAAAAGAGTGTTTTGGTATTCAAAGAGCATTAAACAATAATTAAGAATTTTAGAATGCAAGCAGTAAAGAAGTTGTGAAATATATATGGAGAAATAGTTAAGGTTTCAGAAATATCTATTTTCTGGCTTGATTTTTCTTATTAATTTATTTTAATCATGTAAGATTTAATTCATGAAAAACTATATGTGACTAGACCCTAATTCCTTAGACCTTTCTAGTCTCCTTTAAAATTCATTAATTGCCAATTCCTTGATCAATTAATTCCAATTAGAAGCTACATGATCAAATTCTAGTTTGTATGCCACAAAAATTCTAATTACCCAAAAATAAGGGGATTATATGTCACGTATCCTGTTAAATCCAAATAATTAAAATTTAGGAGAAATTATTTTCAAGCTGTTGTTCAAGTAAAGAGCTTTTCCAAGTTATACAAGAACATAATTAGAACATGGTCATACTTTCGTTCCACCCAAATTTATAAAATAAAGAGCGAAAATAATTCTTGAATTATAAATCAAAACATGAATTAAAAGACAAAAACAATAGAATCAATCCATACAAATAGACAGAACTCCTAACCTTAACAATGGAGGTTTAGTTGCTCATGACTCAGAGAAGAAAACTAGGATTCTGGTAAAATTATAGAGTACGAAATGTAAATTGGAATAGAATCCCCTAATGGAATCCCCCGGAATCCCCCTAAAGAAGAAAAATTTTTCCTTTTTATAAATAATCCTAATTAATTTAAAATCTAATATCTAAAATTAAGATAATATCTTTTCTTATTTTCAAATTCAAATTTGAATCAGAATTAATTAAATAATCCATGCCTTGTAACGTGGGGACCACTTGGCTTCACTGGATCCGTGCCTAACTTGGCAGAAAGCTGCGCCTTACTTGAGTGCCAAAATGGGGCCCAAAAATCGCCCCCAGCATTTTCTGTACGTGGCGCATGTCACACGTACGCATCAGTCACGCGTACGCGTCGATGGTCTATTCTGCGTGTCACGTGTACGCGTCAGGTACGCGCACGCATCGCTGTGCAGCTTCGCTTTTCACGCATACGCGTCAGTCATGCGCACGCGTCAGGTACGCGCACGCGTTGCTCCTCACTGTCATCTCCTTCAATTCTTGTGCTGCAGAAACTCCATTAAATCCAGCTGAATGCTACCTAAAATAAACAGAATTACACAAGACTCAAAGTAGCATCCAGAGTGGCTAAAACACAATTAATTCTAGATTAAACTTAACAAATTGATTGCAAATTCACTAGGAAAAGACAAGAAAGATGCTCATGCATCAGGTTCCTTAAACACCTGATGGAACTCCTCTGAAATGTGTTGGACTTCATCCACCAGTGCGGTTACCTCGACTTCCTTTTTTTTCCTCTTTCACCACTTTCAAGTGACAGAATCCGGCAATGACCTCGCTTGTCACCGTCTTGTGCAACATTCTGTTACTAATCCCCTCTGATTGGAGGATCAGCTCACCTTGCAAGGTCACAACAACTTCATTAACCATAAATTGCATAGTGAGAAGTCTATAGTGAGTTGTCATATACCCCAGGCCCATCAACCATTGTACCCCTAACATAAGGCCGCACACTGTAGGTCTAACACATAGGCACCAAGGTTAAATTGATAGCCCTGCATCACTAGAGAAATGTTGTCACATCTGGCCTTACACCCAATAACGTCTCCATTACCAACCAATACTTGAAGTGGTGTTACTTACTGCACCAGCAAGCTGAGTTTATCGGCCACACTAACCTTGACAAAATTGTGGGTGTTGTAGCCGTCAATTTGAATCATAACAGGCTACCCTAAGTATGTTCTCTTTAGCCGAAAGGTGGTGGGCTGGTATTGGCCCACCATAGCATTAAAGTTAATCTCTGGTGGGTTGGATGGATGATGATCGGCTTCTCCGAATCGGTTGGTGCAACCACCGTCGTTCTGGTTCTCGCAGGATTTCCTGCATCTCCTCTTCTCCCACCAGTAAGTAGCAAGCAATTTCGCATCGATGAGTGGGGGACCACTTATCCTCACAATAATAACATAAACTCTTCTCCTGTTTTTGTTTGATTTCTGCTGTGGTAAGCTTCTTGAATGGGTGAGATTGGTTTAAGTTTGATGGTTGGGGGTTATGTGGGGCTAAATGTCTAATAGGGCCTGATTGGGGTGTCAATCTAACAGGGTTCAGTGGTTGTTTAGGTGGTTGTGGTCTATTAGTAGGCATTGTATGATTGGGGCTGCTTGGTGTTTTGGCTCATAAATTTTAGCAAGAGAAACAACCGTGACATAGGAGGTAGGTTTAGCTAAGAGTAGATCACACTTAAGGTCGTCTTGTAGTCCAGTCACAAACAAAGAAATTAACCTATTTTCGCTTAAACCAGTCACTTGATTTGATAAATATTCAAATTGACTCTAATATTCAGCAACAGAATTCACCTGCTTCAACTCTTTAATAGTAGCTTTAGGGTCATAAAATATATTTTGGCCAAATCTAGTAATTAACGGATCTAAGAATGAATTCCAAATTTATTGAATATTGTTATTGACTCCCCATATGTACCAATTATACGCAGGTCCAGTGAGATGGAAAGAGATTCGCTTCCGGAATCATATACCACTCAAAGTATTTTCGGACATTGAATGCCCACTCTTCGACTCCATCACCATCGAACAAAGGTAGCTCAATCTTCATCCTTTTCAAGGTCGGCAGCGAAGGTCGAATTGGCGATCCCAAGGATGATGTGATCCCTTCTCATGGTGAGTCACACTTGACCTCCTTCAACTTAAGAGTTCCCTTCAACGTAACATTGAGCTCTTTCAAGGCCTCTTTCATGGTAGACAATTGCTTGTCATTGGACGTAAATTTGCTGCTCAACTCGATGTGACTTTGTTGCAAGGCAGCAATCTCCGTTTGTGAGAGGGTGAGTTCATCCGAGACTTCCATGACAGAATCTCTTAACGAAAGCACCAAATGATGGTTCTGATTATATAAAGAAGAAGAAGAAGAAGAATTGTATAGTAATTTGTATGTGAATTCAAATGTATAAAAGAAATAATAGGTAGAAATGAATGAATGGACTGTGAATTTAAGAATGAAGGAATCTAAAGAAACCCCTCCCTTGAGTTGAATGAGAAACTCCTAATAGATTCCACAATGATTTCTATATTATTCTCCAAATCTGTAATTTCTTCTTTTTATCATAAGATCCACTCATTCTAACAAACTAGCCACCTCACCTCCCAAGTGTAATATCCTACTGTGTACTCCATCAATTAGTATAGTGTACTCCCTTAATTAGTACAGTCTTTCATCCATTTTGGAGCTTTCATCACTCTCTTTGGACCATCTCTCACCTCATTCACTAATTCTGGCCCAACATCTTCACTTTCTAAACCATTTTCAGCATCTTCAAGTGGGCCTGGAACTCTTGCTGTGCTTCACATCTCAAACATTATCCTTATGATTTTGGTCTCCCGTTGTATTTTTCAAAGATAGTGATGCGTGAGCATCTTGTACCTTTTTCCCTTCATTTTTTAGTTGTTTTTAGTTAGAATTTATTAAGTTTTATTATATTTTAGTGCAAAAATTCTCTTTGAATACTACTTTGAGTTGTTTTGATATTTTTTATTATTTCAGGTAAAATTCGGGCGAATTTAGCAGAATTTTGTGCAAAATCAAAGGAAGAAAATAGATGCTGTCAACCCTGACCTCCCTACATTCCAACGAGTATAACTTGAGCTATAGAGGTCCAATAGTTTTAACGGCGTTGGAAAGGCAACTTCTAGAGCTTTCCAACGATATATAATAGTCTATAATTTTCTTCTGGAATCACTACCAAATCTGCCGCTAAACGTCGAGCCTGGTGTTTAGTGCCCAAATAAGACAGAAAAATGCCAGAACTTCCCCTTGCCGGCGCTAAACGCCAGAATACGGGTCAAACTCACCTAAGAGAACATCTTTAGTGGGATTTAGCTTTTAATTATCATCTTTTATCTAATTTTTATAATTTTTACTTACAAACAAAATCTTTTAGATTTATAATTGAATATTCTATTTTAGTTTCAAATCAAATTAGGTTAGATATAAAAGGAAAAAGATTCACTCTTGAGAGGGGCATCTTGGCTCTCTCTTCCGCACATTTTCCAGAACCCTTATTTTCTCTGTAAATCATGAGCAACTAAACCTCTTCGGTGAAGGTTAGGAGCTCTGCTTATTTCTATGGATTAAAACTATTATTTTTCCGTGTTAATTAATGTATTAATTCAGTTTCAAGGATTATTTTCGTTCTTAATCTCATGAATCTGGGTGGAACAAAAGTATGACCCTTATTTTACATGTGTTCTTGTAATTCTCGACAAAGCTATCTCGTTTGAACAACAGCTTGAAAACAAATTTCTCCTAAGTTGCTAATTACATAAACTAATTGGGATATATGACATATAATCCTGTTAGCTTTGGGTAATTAGGATTTTTGTGACCATAAATTAGTTTTGAACTTAACCCTCTAATCGGAATTAAGTGATAACAACGGTGGCAGTTAATGAAGGTTAGAGAAGACTAAATCACTAAGACATTAGGGTTTAGTCATTTACAGTTTGCCATGGAATGAATCTTGCATGATTAAAATAGTTAGTAAGAAAACTTAATCCGAAAAAGTAAACATCTCTAAAACCTTAATTATTTTCTCTCCCTATTTTTACACCAACCTTTTAGTTACTTTCTTTGCTCTCTTATTTACTATTTCTTGTGTTTTCAACCATCAACAATCTTTTTCTGTTTGTTCAGTTCGATAATTCTCGTGGGATCAATCCTTGCTCACCTGAAGTATTACTTAGATGACCCAGTGCACTTGTCGATTAAGCCGTGCGAATTCACAATTTGCGCACCAGATAGTAAGATTTTGTTAATGCAAAAAGAGTGGTCTAAAATGGGCAAAAGGCAACAGTAATTATAGAAATATTCCACCAGAAAATAATCCTAATAAAAAATATAACTACAAATAAAATACGACTTCGATCTGGGGAGAATGCTAAGTTCATCCTCTTCCTTTTTGTTTTGTTTGATGTTATATCAAAAGATAAGTTTAATATTTTCAAAGTTACCACAATAACATTAACAACCAAATAATTAGAGTTTGTTTGAAAATTTATCAATTAGAATTTATTTAAGAATGAGTAAAGTAATATTTTTGTCCCCAATGTTTGGGGTAAGTCCTATTTGTATTCCTAATGTTTAAATCGTCCTATTTGTATCCCTAACGTTTATAAAAGTGATTCAATGATATCCTACTATCAATTATGCTAACAAATCAGATTATATTTTTCAATTATTCTCACTTGGATGTATTCATTCTCAATTAAATATCACTTGGATGTGTTCAATTTTAATATTATACCCACTATTTGTGTTTAGATTCAATTATGTCCCTAAAAAAGTGAATTATGTAAATGTTGTAGGAATTAGTTTCAATTTTTGATGAGCTATTTTTCGGAATGGATCATTAATTCTATTCCAAACATTTGTATTCTAATTTCAAGAAGAGATTTTAAAAACTCAAACTAAAGTGTTCATGATGTGTAATTGACGGCAGAATAACATTGAATTACTTTTACAAACGTTAGGGATACAAATAGGACGATTTAAACGTTAGGGACACAAATAGAATTTACCCCAAACATTGGGAACAAAAATCGATACTTTATTCTTTAAGAATTATAATTTTTTTATTTTAAAACAAATAAAAAAGAACAACTTAAAGCCAACGAACTATAACTCAAATAATATAATCTTTCTATATTTATTCAGAGGTCTTGAATTTTTTTGAGAATTCTAATTTTTATTTTTTTTCAATTACAAATCAGATATAAAAGTCTTATTTTAAAATTAATTCTCACACTAATCAAATTCAATAAATTTTATTTTTAAAAAATAAATTTTCTTTCTCAAGTTAGAATAGTTTCCAAATAAACAAGCTTTTAAAAAGTTCTTAGCAACAAAAAGTCTAGGAAAAATTATTCTAAAACAACCGTTAGGAAGATTTAATTATTAAAAAAGATTTTTAATACTAAAATTACTAAGAATGACCAAATTTTTTTATAATATTTAAGAAGACGATCCAAATCTTTTATAAAAAAACAAATATATTTTTAATTATTTTTATTTAGTTTTTTATAATCTTTAAGTTGATAAATTTTATTTCTCTTAAAATTTTAGTAATTTTTATTAATTATTTATTTATTTTTATTTTTATAATCAACGTATAGCCTTTTTATTATGAAGTCCGCTGAACTATCTGATTGAAGTTTGATTCTCTATACCAATGAGTTTTTTGCACTTCTCCAATGGATTGGCGAAGACTTTGAATTGCTTGAACAAGTGATCTACTTCACCCATGAACTTGGTATGTCAAGGCTATGAGATATCTGCAGTCCAAATAGAACAATGATTTCCACCGTGATTATGAACATATACACCACACGTTGCCACGGCGGAATCTGTGACCGTACAATTGGCGTCGATTTTCATCCATGCTTGAAAAGGAGGAAACCAAGCTATATAATCAGGTTAACTTAAAGTTTTAAACTTATCTAAATTAAATAAAAAAAATAATTAAAAATATATTTATCTTCTTATAAAAAGATTTAATTTTTTTTAAATATTATAAAAAAATTTATCTTTCTTAATAATTTTAGTATTAAAGATTTTTTTTAATAATTAAATTTTTTTAATGGTCCATTAGAATAATTTTTTCAAAAGTCTAAACCATTTTAATTAAAAAAATATAGGATACTAATATATTATTTGTTAATTTATTGTCAATAAATATAAATTATTATATTTTAAATATATGTATAAAAAGATACATTCAGAAAATATATTTATAAAGATATTTTTATTAGATACAATCATAAAAAATATTTTTATTAAATATATCCACAAAAATATTTCCATAAAACACGTTATAAATAAGAGTCGACAGAAATTGAAATGGGTAAAAATACTATAAATACTATTGATAAAATAGCGGAATTGTTTCGATTAAAAAAGGTCACAAGGGACTTTATTGCAACGGTGTAAAAAAATGGCTGCTCATCACCGGATAACAGACTTAGCGAAAGCTAGCCAGCTAGGTAGAAGTTGCAGGTGCTTTGAGCGCCACAAGCTTCTGAAGGTGATCAATAAGTTCCGTCAAAGTGTTGTATGAGGACCCACCTTCCTCAACCGCTTTCAAAGCCTTCTCTTGCAACTCCTTGGCTCTTTTCCTGATCTTCTCCGCTTCATCGCCTCCGTCCATCAACCTCTTCACCGCCTTCTCTATCATCTCCGCGCTCACCACTTCCTTCGGGGTGTCGTACTGCGATATGATCCACTCCACTGCACCCACCTCCACCCCAATGCCGTGCACCTCACTTATCACCTTCTCAATGAAGTATTGATCCCCAGACGTTGGCATTGTTATCATGGGAACCCCAGCAGCTACCGATTCATTCACAGAGTTGGTTCCACAGTGAGTCAAGAACGCTCCAATAGCCGCATGATTCAAGATCAACGGCTGCGGCACCCACTCTGTTATCACCATCCCTCTCCCCTCCTTCTTCATCGTCTCTTCAAACCCTTCCGGCAACCATTTCCCTTCTGTTTCTTCAACTCTGTTGTTCTTGTTCCGCGAAACCACCCAAATAAATGGGTGCCCTGAGCGCTCCAGGCCCAACGCTAGCTCGTAAAGCTGCTTATCAGTTAAACGGGCCAATGAGCCAAAAGCAACGTAAACCACGGAACTGTTTTTCTTGGTTGAAAGCCATTTCAGGCACTCGTGTTCGCTATCAACGGCTCTTGGAACGGTTTTATGCACCATGAGATCCGTGGGACCGATATGCCATACTCTCCGACCGGTGATCTTCTCGTAGTGCTCGGCGTACTCTGCGTCAAGCTCCTTGAAGCTGTTCACGATGACTCCGAGGCTCTCCTTCTCTGCGTCAATGGTGGGCTCCATGACTTTGTTGAAAGTCGCCATGGGCTTCACGGGGAAGGTGATCTTGTGAGGTAGGCCCGGGATAGTGTACGGGCCCGTGTTGGATTTCAAGATCTCGGGATGAGCTCTAATGGCTTCTACCACGCACATGTCAAAGATCAACAGAGGGTTGAAGGTGAGCCTCGGGATCTTGAAGCGTCTCGCGGTGGCTTGGCTCCACGTGAACATGATGTCGGCGATGAGAGCGTCCGGGAGGGACTCCTCAATGAAGGACTCCACTTGCAACTGGATGAGGTGCGATGCAATGCAGAGCTTCCCGGCGGCGGAATTGTCGACGACGTCGGAGAAGTTCTCGACGCCGGGGGGAAGACCGACTTGTTCGGCGGGGAAGTTGATGGTGTGGATGCAGATGCGGTCGGAGGCGTTGTCATGATCGCCGCCGCCTCCGATGATGGCCTTGTCAATTAGACGGGCGTTGGAAGGGGTGGTGATGATGGTCACGTGCTGTCCACGTGAGGCCAGGAAGCGTGCTAGGTGGACGACGGGGATTTGGTGACCCCGCGCGTAGTATGGCAGCAAGTGTATCTTCAATGGCCGCGACGTCGACTTTGTCATTTTTGTTGCACTCGAAGAAAACTGTTCCTGTGTTAATCTCTCAAATCTCAACTTATATTAGCAGTATTATTTACTTGGGAGTCGGACTAAAATCATTTAAAAGTGGCATTATTTACTTGGGAGTCAGACTAAAATCATTTAAAAGTGGCTTCACGCTTCTCGCGAGGGGATTAAATTTTAAAAGAGGTATGACAAGTGTTAGGTTTAATACTTTTTATTAAGGTGTTCACTCTGATAAACACATTAAAAACGTCTTTTTTTTTTTAAAGATGGTATACGTGTCACATTGTTAATGGACAAAATATTAAACCGGTCAATAAAATATTTTGATTAAACTAAAATAAAATCGGTTGATTATAATTATTAGATCCGATTTGATCCGATTGGTTTACATAATTTGAATCAAATCATATTTAAATTTTTCATTAAAATGACAAATATATCCTTAACTTTTATTTTGCAGACATTTAAATCTATAAAAATATAAAATTACAATTAAGTCCTTTTTTTGGTAATACAATTAAATCCTTAAAAAAAAACCCTAACTCTTGGTAGCCTAAGCCCAAGCCAAGACAAATCCAATCTCAATGGCTCACCAATTTCTCAATCTAACCCCAAAAAACCCCTAGCCCCAGCAATCAGCATCTCCTTCATCTCCTTCGTCTCATCTCTCTGCTCACTATCGCGATCTCAAGCTTTCTCCCTCTCTCATCTCGGGTCTCGCACTCAACTCAAGGTTTTCGTCGCTCTCCGTGTCGCCAGTCGTCACCATCTCGCACTCAGTCGCACTCGCACGCCTTTCCTGAGCTCGTTGTCGCCGGCGGCAGAAGCACCCAGACCCGGGACTGGTGGTCATCGTCGTCACTGTCGTCGCTCCATGGCTCCTCACCGTCTCGGACTTAGTCGTGCGCCTTCTCGCGCTTGTCGTTTCCGGCGGCAGAAGTAGCCGGTCCCGAGGTTGGTCGTCGTTGTCTTCTTCATACTTTGAATCTCGCCATCAGCTTCCTCCCCGCCCTCAGATTCCTTCGCCCAACTCAGAAGCTGATCCCCGATTTGGTGATTTCCGATAAGTTTCTCTAGTCTTATTTTTCAGTTTTGTTGCCCTAATTCATCACTGCATTTGAATTTGTTACTGAAAATATAACTGAACTAGTTTTTATTTTTGCTGAAAATCATCATTGTCGTGAATTTGTTAGTATTTATTACCACCGAACCTTGAATAATTTGTTGAGCTAGTTTTTTTGTTGCTTAAAATCATCACTAAGATGAATTTTGTACTGAATTTGTTGCTGTCATGCTCAAATAATTACTTAACTAAATGTTTTTGTTGCTGGAAATGTGAGTTGAATATATTAGTGATTGCACCTTGAATTTGTTGTTGTCTTGCTAAATAATCACTTAGTGCATGAAAACGAATGTTAAAGGGAGATCGCTGCTAGAAATTAATATTTCTCCTTTTTTCGATGATTTACTGTGTAATATCATGCTTAGTTATGCTTAGAGCAGGACAGATCTGCATGGTTATTCATTCTTTTCGATGATTTGCTATTTGTTACATGTCTTTGGTTGCTACAAACATGAGCTAAATACATATGATTCATTGGTTAAAACATTTTCTTATTTTTTCTAAGCTTCCTCTAGTCTTTAAGGCGATTGTTTACACTTTTTTAGTCTATATTTTATCCCATTGATGCCCGTCTCCCTGGTGTTTATTGTTTGCTTTTGACATATGTCCTAAGACTGAGTTTTGACCTTCATCTTAAACAGAGATCCTGCAGATGTCTATTAGTTTTTAACCTGATTGCTTATAATTCTTAGCATGATATACCTCTCAAATCTATAAGATGTTGTTCTGTTGCACAAGGTTTGTTGTAGTTCTTTTTGTACAACTTTTGGTAGGACTTAATAGTCTTTTCTTGGTCATGTAGGACTAATACTATAATGGTCTGAGGTTCTGTAGGTAGTTCTTATCAAATTCCTTATATATAATAACACAAACTATGGTCAGTTAGATGAAAATCAAGACTTAGAACTATTTAAGTAGCTATATAGTATAGTCACTTCAAACTAATTGTTCATTGAACTGAATGTGGAATTCAATTGTTAACGATTTCTGCCTTTACCAAGTTTCAATTAATTTATGGTACCTATATGCTTGTTGAACTATCGACATCTCCAATTTTCCAGGGCCATTATGTCTGTAATAACTTACAACGGCCAGTTCAAGGAATACAACTTAAGCATTGATGCCCACAATGATCTAACTTGGTCTCTGGGACGTGAATTCAATCTTTTGACAGTGACTCTGGACAAGGCTGTCATTTCATGAGTGGCAAATAGTGGATGCATGTTAGCATGATATAGTTAGGAAAAAAATACCCTTGCCGCTCTTTTTCTATCCAAGGAAACAGTCTACATCTGCTGACATGACTGTTATAACATATATGGAGGAATTATCGTTGTAAATTTGTTCTATTTTTCCTCCCAAAAAGGTATATTCTCATTTTTCTGAGATACAACTCGGTCACAGCTGATGATATGTTGTATTTATGGAGTATAAAATTATCTATAATAAAGAATTTTACTGGTCTCAATTAACGAAATATAGGAATTTAACGAAATATGGCGAAAGTGCCTCCATTCAATCAGAGTATAGTTATTTAGTTACATCTCGTAGCCTCTGGCCTAAAGCTCTAGTGTAAAACTTTGAATATTTTAATTTGTTAAATCATGTAAAGGGAATTCAATTCAATCAGTTATAAGATTTCAAGTGTGATTAAACAAAAAGCTGTACGGTGTATTGACGATTACTCAAGAATCGCGTTTAGAAAAAAATAGGAGCGATTACAAAATTAGAGATTGCTTTATTTTACATAAAAGTAAAAGTGTAAAACTCAAGACTAAAATACAACTAGTTCTCATAATAACTGGAAATTACCTGGAAATTACAGAGCGATCGCATCAGTTTTAAATATTTCTGTTGTTACCTAACTAGATGTACATTCGAACAATACAAAAACCTAGTAGTCATTTATTTTTATAGGAAACTTATTAATACAATGACCAATATCCGACTACAGCATTGGCGGTGTTCCTAGTTCCAAATGGAGACTCGATCTAAATCATCGGCGGTTACCATTCATGGAATGCATCAGATGCAACTGGATCTTAATGCTCAATCTGCAGCAAATCAACAATTCATCATCATAATAAATAACTTCAAACAAATTCATTACCAAATCGAGAATCAAATAAACATGCTAATTGTGTACATTCCAAAAATAATGTAGAAGCCATGTCACACCCCTAATTATTGCCTGCATTCATATTACATTACATATATTACTTTTGCAACTCAATCAAACTCAGTTCATTAATAGAGAACTATGATCGGAATCTTAAATTGGAATGAACAAAATAAAAATGGACGTATGAAAGCTGCATCTTCTGGTGAATAGCTTTGGTTATAGCTCTCTTCATTTCCCTTCAAATAAAATATCATTCAATTGAGTAAGTCATTTTCTGGAAATACTGATTGCAAGTCTTCATTGTCTCTATTAACTTGAACTAGAACTGCAGCCTTGTACACAAACATCCCAAATATGACCGGCACAAGTTAAAATGAATGATATATATTAATGCAAATGAAAGGGACATGCTACAACCCTTTATCAACAACTCCAATGAATTTTCTAGGTCCTCACTTCTTATACCAATCCTTTTTCATGAGAACTTGTTCAGCAATAATAATCATCATTATCATGCAGGAAAAAGGTTGATAGCATTATTTGGTAAGCTTCTCCCTTGGAGTTCATGGGCTTGATACCTTAAACCATATTAAATCTGTAGCCCCACCATGCTTGATCAGGTTAGGAGAAGCTATGAATACATTCTAGTCTATTGACAATCCCTCAATCTCACAAACTTTGATCTTCTACATGTAAAACACTAATATGTATTATGCAAGTCACTTAAGAAGAATAAACCACGGAATCAAAAAGAAACTATTTCCTAAGTGTGCATTATTTGACTGCCTATGCAATTGGGTAGGAAAAAAAATCATATATATATTTTTAATATATTTCAAGAGTCCATACAGTTGAACCAATTAAATGCTAACTAAGCCATGCATATCCAAAGAATTCAACGCCCATTTGCATGCAGGTATAGCATATATAGATAAAGGTACAAAATGAAGTACCCTTTAACTTAATCCAAATGGAAGCATGCATTTTGCATCACAGTTAGTCTGTAATGGTAAAGTTTAGTACTTGCCGTCCAAATATGAATATAAAGATGAAGAGAAGCTCTTGAGTTACCCTGAAATACCACTTGAAGAGAAGCTCTTTAGCAGAAGCTACACTTACTAATAGTTTCTCCTCTTTTCCGATTAAATGTCACTGAGAGAAAATGAAAGTCTGCTGCTCGGCATTGATCATGCAGTATAATGCTAAAACCCCCAATTCCTATCAGTGGTATATCCAGTAGCTAACACCCCCAAATAAAAACCCTAAATCGGAATCCCAAACCTCTCAAATTTCACTGAACCATAAAATCAGAACCACAGGAAACCATCAAATAAAACCAAAGTCAATTCATGACAAATTGAATAAAGAACAAAATTAGAATTCAACACTAATAATAACAAGCAGCGCTCAAATGCGATTCTGCACAAGAAAGCTTCTAACACAGACAGCACGGCAGAAATTGAACCAAACATAGAAAAACCCTAATTAAATATGAAATTGTGATATAGAATCCTAATTAAATTTAACCTTAATTACAGAGTATAGCATAAATTTTTTTTCAATTGGCAATTTTACTATGGTGGTACAGGGTGATCAGCAGAGCATATAAAAGTGCCGTTAAACATCTCACTTACCTTATCATGTGAAAGAAGTTCAAATGAAGGACCAAAATAGCACTCACAGAGATCTTCCACTACCTGTACAGTAAAATGGACTTCAAGTGACAACTGATTAATCAAAACAGATATACGTGAAAGAGAATAAAAGAAAGATTATAACTGAGGGCTAAAAATATTATGAAGCAGGCAGTGAAATTAAATAGCCTTCCTTGCAGAAATTGGACCTGAGTGGCTAACATTACACTGGGGGCCTTCTTCAAAAGGAAGATTGAGCCCAGCTGCAACAACTTGAGCTATGTGTTTTGTTCTTGATAATGGGGATTAGGAACCCTAATCACCTAATCACACTCAGCAGAAATTGAAAATCTCAGGAAATCAACTGAAAGCACAAAATAACATGCAACACCAAAATAAGTCAACAAATGGATGTCGAGAAAGGACACAGGCACACAACACAGTAGAAATTAGAACTATATGAACTTCTAAATTTACTAGCAAACATGTTGATTAGCAAAATCTCACAGCACTGAATACAAGTAGGACTGGCAATTTACTGCACTGAACACAAGTAGAAAAATCTCCACCAATGCACATAACACATAGTTCAAGAATACATCAAGTTACACAAGTAAATTGAAGCAAAAGTTTTAAAAAATTGAAGACAAATTAAGGAATAAAACTTCATAAATTAGTGCATCAATCAAAAACTTTTTCACCTCCAAATTTTGAGAAATACAGTGCTGCTTACCTCTGGAATGGGCTGTCGGATTACATATTCCATGGCAACACCAATTAAAATCCTCCAAGTGATCTTGCACTACATATTGAAGACTAATAATAAGAATTGAAAGTATTTCAAAACTCAAATGCCCCTGCACTGTTTTGGATTCCATTAATACAAATTACATAACAAGAACATGAACTCTATAGCACAAATTCAATCGTACACAATAGAAGAACAAAAAATCTTTGCCCCTAATGCAATAATAAAACCAGAGAGAATACAGAGCAAAGCATCCATTCAATTCACGAAACTATGAAGTTAGAATTCACATTCTCTGAGAAACTCACCTTCGATGAAAAGAGAATCGTGAAGTCTACGACACGAAGTCCACGAACAGTAAAGCCTCCTATTCCTACTACAGTCCACGAGTTCACCTGCGCCACAACACATCATCACCCAAATTATTGTACCAAATCCCAAATTAAAAACACTAAAATCGGAACCCTAAAATCGGAAATTCAATACATACCTTCTCGATGATGGTGAGCGCAGAGAGGACGATGCCGAGCGCAGAGACGACGATGGGGAGCATGCAGCGACGATCAATGCAGAAGGGCGTATAGAAGCGATGGTGAGTGGCAAGTGGTGAATGCTGAGTGGTGAATGGTGAGCGGAGAATAGGAGCGACGGTGAGTGGCGACGGAGAGTGGCGAAAGTGATGAGCTGAGTGGGGGGCGAAGGTGATGAGCTGAGTGGCGAAGTGCGATATGATGATCAGGGTGATGAGCTGAGTGTCGCACTTTCGCGAACGAAGTGTTTTGGAGAAAAGGAAAATTGAAAAAGAGACAAAAAAATTTCACTGAGGTTTCTTCTTTGATGGTGAGAGGGTTTCTGAAGGCTACTAAGTGTGAGTTTTGAAGGGACAAAAATTTCACTAAGTGTATGAGTTTGCTTTTGGAAAATTGAGGGAAAATCAGTTATTTTTAATGTAAGAATCCTTTTCTTATCTAATGATTTTGCTAGTGTATATATCAATTTTGTGTTGTTTTACTTAAATCATAGATTATTAATTGAGATTCTTAATTACTTTTTTTTCTTTGAATGATGATCAATTTTTAAGAATGAAATCACATAGTTTTTATGTCAAATTTTTCTTTCCTTTTTCTAATGATATAATCAATTTTAACTATATATGAAATCTAAGATATATATACCTTTTCTTTATAAAAAATGACCAATATTCAACTACAAGTGAAAATTTTTATTTGAATGTAAGTATAAAATTTTTTAAGATTTAAAAAAAATTATTGATTAATGCAATAATAAAGATCTAAGAATAAAATCGTATCATATCTAATACATTAGGAAACAACATATCGGTATAACTATGTAAATTACATTAATCACGAGATTTTGAAGTATGAATAAAATTTAAAATATTATTCTATTCTCAAAATTCGATCTAAATATTATGTTTAATAACTTAATTCACTTAAATAGAGTATATTCATTAGAATTATTTTTGTAACAATAGCTAATGAAAATAAATTTATTCAGGATCAAATTTAAAATAAAATAATAGCAATTAATGTAAATTTAAATATTTAATCAAGTATTAAAATAAAATAATGATAAACTATTGTTGTATTAATATAGTGACATCATGAATTTGATTTGTTTATCGATTTATAATTGAGTTAAGGAAGAACGATAGGCAACTCGAACTTACTTCATTAACAGTTTGATAAGTTAAAGTGATGATGTTGATGGCAGATTTTAAACTTTAATTTGAACTTATATATTAATGTGAATTTAATATGGTACTGAAAGAAAATTAAGATCTTTTTTATGACAGAAAAGATAGCCAAAGTAAGAAAAAGAGAAAACAAAAATTTTAGTATCTAGGATGAAGACTGGGAGACTGAGACTCGATATCATGTTTGTTAGATCAGAAACTAGTACTAAAATTTTAGTATCTGTTCCCAAAATTTTAGAAGTACTTCCGAAAAGTGGAGACATGAGACTGAAATTTGGTGGGACGAAGACTGAAACTTTAATAACATTATACACCTAAAATATCATCATTTCAATTAATTAATTTCAAGTTTACTCTGTGTATAAATTAAATTAAAACTTTATTCTTATTTTATATAATCTCTGTCTTCCGCTTTACACCAAATATAATACTGAGACTTATTTCAATTTCGGTCTTTCAGTTTCTGCCTCTCAATCTCAGTCTCTCAGTCTCTGTCGCTCTTTCAAACCTTATCTAACATAAGCGCTGATGAAAACAATGGTGAATATTATCTTATCCACACTGTCATCGCATCGGATAAGATCCACACTCTAAAAGGATCGGTGTGATTGTCGGATGCGATAAATTTTTTGTTGATCTAGGATGGATACCAATCTAAAGAGACCATTTTATCAATGCTCTAAAAATATATGTGTCTCTTGAATATGATAGAAAAATAGAAAAAAATAGGTTTAAAAGAAAGAAAGAAAGAAATAAAAAATAACCTAAAATTATTGACTTTTTACAAAAAAGATTAATATATATAAAAAAATAAAAATAAAAATGATAATTAAAAATATGAGATTTTGTTAATTGTTATAATATTATATTCTTTAAAAAAAAAAGGTAATAGTTTTGGGTTTGGTTTCTATAATTATGATTTTTACTTGTTAGCATTTTTTACATTATACCTTAATGACATCAATACATGCTTAAAGTATAACTATTCAAGATTTTTATTTCTCTACTGTACGACTGAAGTTAGAGTTTTTGTCCATTTGTATCACTGGATTCAAAAATTGTGTAAGATTCAATTTAAAAAAATACGATAAAAAACTATCAGAGATATTTAATTATAAAAAAACCTTTAATATAAAAATTATTAAGTGAGAATAATTTTTATAATATTTATAAAAATTAATTTTTTAAAATTTCGAATGTATATGTAAACTATAGCCCACTTATTATTATTATTATTATTATTATTATTATTATTATTATTATTATTTCTTTGTTATTATAATTATTTATACATATTTTAAGTTAATGTTGCCAATTTTTTGTAAAGATTTATACATATTTTTAAGTTGATTTGATTATAGGATTTTACAATGTCAAATGTTAGATAGAATTAGTATGTTATAATTGAATTGAGTTCTTTTCATAATTTTTTAAAAATAATTAACAAAAATATATAATTTAGATGTAAATTTTGAATAAAAAAATACTTTATTCATTTGTATGTATTTGTTATATTTATTCATTAATATTTAACTCTAAATTATAATTAAGAAAATATTAATCGCTATGTTTAATTATCTAAATCGATCAGTCGTGAATATGTATATACAGATCTGATATGCAAGTCCACATATTCACACACCTAATAAATGAAGAGTAAATTATTTGTACAATTATAGTATAATTTATATTTAGTATAATTAGTAGTATATTAGAATATTATCTTTCTCCGAATAATATAAGGGTTTATCTATCTTGTATCCATATTAAAGTTTAAATTAGAAAGAAAATAAAAAATATCATATCCAATAATTAATTTATTTAGATATTCAAATATCAAATAATTTAATATAATAATAATTATTTAATATTAATATATAAATTGGTAGTATAATTGATAAATAAGACAAAAATATTTAATTTAATTTATTTAATATTAACTATATAATTTGATTTATTTAAAAATATAAGTCTTAAATGTTCTACTATTTTCATTCTATTATTATTATATTTATTTATTAGCATTTAATTTTAAATGATAATAAAGTTGTCTTAATTTAATTTTAAAATAAATGTATAAATAAAAAAATGCATTAGTTATTTGGGAAATTATGAAACCCTACTGCTGCGCTCTTTGTTTCTCTTCTATGCTCTTTCATTTCTTCATTTCTGCTTCACATTTTCCTCTTTTCCTTCCCCTTCCATTCACTTCTTAGATCTCTGAATCCCCACTCTACTTGACCATCACCGCTGCCATTTTCTCTTCTCCGGTCTTGCATTCCCATTGCCTCCCCACATCGCGACAGTCTTCTATTCTCTTCTCCAAGTCTCGCATCCCCAATGCCTCCCGACATTCTTTCGTGCCTTCTTTTTACCTCAACAATTGCAGCCACTGCTGTTGAGATTACAGAGATAACACAGCCTACGCGTAACAATTGCAGCCACATCTCTTCGTCCCTTCTTTTCACCATTCCTGAGTGGTGGTTTGTGATTTCTCGTAGCAACGGTGGAGATTCGTGGAAGCAGGCCACTCTCATAACAAATGGGTAAATTAGAATTTCAATATAAAATCTTTAATTAGAATATGATATCGTAAATTGGATTAACTTTATTATTTGGAGGATTTTTTTAAAAAAATTACTAGATTGAATTTGATTTTGAATATCAGATTTGAAATTAGAATATTGTTATTATTTATTAGGAAAACTTTCTAATAAAATTAGATTTTTGCACCTATTTTGTTTATTATCGCTATAAATAATAGCGTTTTACTTGATGTTTTAAAACTAAGCACTCTTTTTTTTTTTCAGGCACAGTAAACTGGTGGAGCAAAGAGGATGAGTAAGGTAATCATACTTGTTTTTGTTAAACAAAAAATATGATTATCAATCTTTTGTAATCTGTTTTTATCTTCTATTTTTCTTTAATTCTAATATCAATAGTGAAATTTATTTGGTTTGACTAGCAAACACCGACAGCCTCTGTAACTTCTAAGGGAGAATCGAACATGCACTTTTCTGCTTTGGATGAGAAGGTAATTGCTTTTTTAGCAAGTTTTTTTAAACATGTGTGTAGTTATCTTTTGTGATGTCTAGATTTGCTATGTTGTTACCTTATTATTTAGTAATGCGTGTCTTATTTTATGGCATCTTGAAGCTTGGAAAGGATGTTGCTGATGCACTGTTAGCGATGATACGCGAAGATGTTGTGGATGGAATAACAACGGTTCTGCCAAAGTTTGTGGAAACGGCTGGTTCTTCATCAAAAATTGAGAGTCATGGTGTCAAGCTTTCGAATACTGCTCCAGCTGTTACACCACCGTCAGACAGTTTGAAGCGCTTTCTTGATGCCAACCCTGCAATGTATTTGGGTGACGAGCCAGTAACGAAAAAAAAGACACCGAGGTGCAAAGGAAAAAAGCGTGGATTACCAGTTGGTGGACGAAATTGTGATCCATGTTCTTTTGTACTTGTATGAAATCATTATTATGGCATCGGTTGTTTTCACAACTCCGTTCAACTAACCAGCAAGTGTACTGGGTCGTCCAAGTAATAAACCTTACGTGAGTAAGGGTTGATCCCACAGAGATTGTTGGTATGAAGCAAGCTATGGTCACCTTGTAAATCTCAGTTAGGCAGATTAAACCAATTGATTATGGATTTTCTAAAATAAATAATAAACAGAAAATAAAAAGGGATAGAATACTTATGCAGATTCATTGGTGGGAATTTCAGATAAGCATATGGAGATACTGTATGGCTCAAGGACGCCTACTTTCCTACTGCTTCAACTCAATCCTTCTTACTCCTTTCCATGGCAAGCTGTGTATAGGGGTTCACCGTTCAACGATGGCTACTTTGAATCCTCTCGGGAAAATGGTCCTCTGCGGCTGTCACTCGCATGGCTAATCGTCTGGAGGCATCACACTGGCCGAAGGCTACATCCCATCCTCGCAGTGAAAACTACGCTCACGCGCTCTGTCACAGCACGGCTAATCACTGGTTGGTTCCCGCTCCTGCTGGAATAGAATCCCTTGATTCTTTTGCGTCTGTCACTAACGCCCAGCACTTGCAAGTCTGAAGCACGTCACAGTCATTCATTACCGGAATCCTACTCGGAACACCACAGACAAGGTTAGACTTTTCGGATTTCCAGGATCCTACTCGGAATACCACAGACAAGGTGAGACTTTCCGGATCCTCATAAATGCCGCCATCTTTCTAGCTTATACCACGAAGATTCTGTTGGGGAATCTAAGAGATACACATTCAAGCTCGGTTGCATGTAGAACGGAGGTGGTTTTCAATCACGTGCGTTCATAAGTGAGAATGATAATGAGTGTCACATAATCATCACATTCATCATGTTCTTGGGTGCGAATGAATATCTTGGAATAAGAATAAGAGAGAATTGAATAAAAGAAAATAGAATTGCATTAATACTTGAGGTACAGCAGAGCTCCACACCCTTAATCTATGGTGTGCAGAAACTCCACCGTTGAAAATACACAAGTAAAAGGTTCAGGCATGGCCGAGAGGCCAGCCCTCATGATCTGAGAACTAAACGTCCCAAGATATCTAATACAATAGTTAAATGTTCTATTTATAAATAAACTAGCTCCTAGGGTTTACATGAGTAAGTAATTGATGCATAAATCCACTTCCGGGGCCCACTTGGTGTATGCTTGGGCTGAGCTTGATCAATTCACGAGCTGAGGCTTCTCTTGGAGTTGAACTCCGAGTTATGACGTGTTTTGGGCGTTCAACTCCGGATCATGACGTTTTTCTGGCGTTTAACTTCAGACAGCAGCATGAACTTGGCGTTCAACGCCAAGTTACGTCGTCAATTTCCGAACAAAGTATGGACTATTATATATTTCTGGAAAGCTCTGAATGTCTACTTTCCAACGCCGTTGAGAGCGCGCCATTTGGAGTTCTGTAGCTCCAGAAAATCTATTTTGAGTGCAGGGAGGTCAGATTCCAACAGCATTAGCAGTCCTTTTTGTCAGCCTTTTTCAGAGTTTTGCTCAAGTCCCTCAATTTCAGCCAGAAATTACCTGAAATCACAGAAAAACACACAAACTCATAGTAAAGTCCAGAAATGTGAATTTAACATAAAAACTAATGAAAACATCCCTAAAAGTAGCTTGAACTTACTAAAAACTACCTAAAAACAATGCCAAAAAGCGTATAAATTATCCGCTCATCACAACACCAAACTTAAATTGTTGCTTGTCCCCAAGCAACTGAAAATCAAATAGGATAAAAAGAAGAGAATATACTATAAATACCAGAATATCAATGAATATTAATTATAATTAGATGAGCGGGACTTGTAGCTTTTTGCTTCTGAACAGTTTTGGCATCTCACTTTTTCCTTTGAAGTTTAGAATGATTGGCTTCTTTTAGGAACTTAGAATTTTGGATAGTGTTATTGATTTTCCTAGTTAAGCATGTTGATTCTTGAACACAGCTACTTATGAGTCTTGGCTGTGGCCCTAAGCACTTTGTTTTCCAGTATTACCACCGGATACATAAATGCCACAGACACATAACTGGGTGAACCTTTTCAGATTGTGACTCAGCTTTGCTAGAGTCCCCAGTTAGTGGTGTCCAAAGCTCTTAAGCACACTCTTTTGCTTTGGATCACGACTTTAACCACTCAGTCTCAAGCTTTTCACTTGGACCTTCATGACACAAGCATATGGTTAGGGACAGCTTGATTTAGCCGCTTAGGCCTGGATTTTATTTCCTTGGGCCTTCCTATCCATTGATGCTCAAAGCCTTGGATCCTTTTTACCCTTGCCTTTTGGTTTTAAGGGCTATTGGCTTTTTCTACTGCTCCTTCTTTTTTTTTTGCCATTTTCTTCTTGTTCACTGCTTTTTCTTGCTTCAAGAATCAATTTCATGATTTTTCAGATTATCAATAACATTTCTCTTTGTTCATCATTCTTTCAAGAGCCAACAATTTTAACATTCATAAACAACAAGATCAAAAATATGCACTGTTCAAGCATTCATTCAGAAAACAAAAAGTATTGTCACCACATCAATATAATTAAATTAAATTCAAGGATAAATTCGAAATTCATGTACTTCTTGTTCTTTTGAATTAAAACATTTTTCTTTTAAGAGAGGTGAAGGATTAATGGAATTTATTCATAGTTTTAAGGCATGGTTACATACTAATGATCATGAGATAAAGACACAAAACATAGATAAACACAATATTAAAAATCAAAAAACAGAAAGAAATAAAGAACAAGGAATGAATCCACCTGAGTGAGGGTGGCGCCTTCTTGAAGGTCCAATGGTGCTCTTTGAGCTCCTCTATGTCTCTTCCTTGCTTCTGTTGAATGATTCCTAGTAATTTTGGTGTTCCTCCCCTTAGTTGCTTCCAATATTTGTGTGGAGTACAACTTATCCCCTGAGGTATCTCAGGGATCTCTTGATTTGCAGCCACATGTTCTACCACTGAGCTATGACGGCTTTATATTAGTCTTTCCATCTCCCATGACTCAGAGGTGGAAGCTTTTGTCTTCCCTTTGAGGTTTCTCTGGCCTTAGGTGCCATTAATGGTAATGGAAAAGCAAAAAAGCTATGCTTTTACCACACCAAACTTAAAACATTGCTCGCCCTCGAGCAAGAGAAGAAAGAAGAGAAGAAGAAGAAGAAAATGGAGAAGAGTGAGGGGAGATGGATTCGGCTATATGGGTGGGATTGGGTGGGAAGGAGAAGTTGAATTGTAAAGGTAGGTGGGGTGTATAGGGAAGAGTGGATAAATGTGGGTGGTGAATGAAAAACAGAAGGGATGACCATGAATGGAGAGAGAGAGGGCGAGGTAGGTGGGGATCCTGTGAGGTTCACAGATCCTGAGGTGATCCTGTGGGGTCCACAGATCCTGAGGTGTCAAGGAATTCCATCCCTGCACCAATTAGGCATGTAAAATGCCTTTGCACACCATTCTGGTGTGTAAACGCCCATTGGTGCACATTCTGGGCATTCAACGCCCATGTAAAGCATGTTTCTGGCGTTGAACGCCAGTTTCATGCTTGTTACTGGCGTTCAGCGCCAGTTTTTCCTCTCTGGGCACATTCCTGGCATTCAGCGCCAGAATGTTGCTTGTTTCTGGCGTTCAGCGCCAGAATGGTGCTCTGTTCTGGCGTTGAACGCCAGCCAGATGCATCTTACTGGCGTTGAACGCCAGCCTGTGCGTCCTCCAGGGTGTGAATTTTTTCTTCTGCTATTTTTGATCCTGTTTTTAATTTTTATGATTTTTTTGTGACTCCTCATGATCATGTACCTAATAAAACACAAAATAACAATAAAATAGAATAAAATAAAATTAGATAAATAAAATTGGGTTGCCTCCCAACAAGCGCTTCTTTAATGTCAATAGCTTGACAGTGGCTCTCATGGAGCCACAAGGTAATCAGGTCAATGTTGTATAGTTGTCCACACCAAACTTAGAGTTTGGATATGGGATCTTAACACCAAACTTAGAGTTTGGTTGTGGCCTCACAACACCAAACTTAGAGTTTGACTGTGGGGGCTCTTCTTGACTCTGAACTAAGAGAAGTTCTTCATGCTTACTCTCTATTGTCACAGAGGGATGGCCATGTGCCTTAAACACAAGGTAGTCCCCATTCAATTGAAGGACTAATTCACCTCTGTTGACATCTATCACAGCTTCTGCTGTGGCTAGGAAAGGTCTTCCAAGGATGATGCAATCATCCTCCTCCTTCCTAGTGTCTAAGATTATGAAATCAGCAGGGATGTAAAGGCCTTCAACCTTTACTAACACGTCCTCTACTATTCCATAAGCTTGTCTCAATGACTTGTCTGCCAGTTGTAATGAGAACAAGGCAGGTTGTACCTCAATGATCCCCAGCTTCTCCATTACAGAGAGTGGCATTAGATTTATCCCTGACCCCAGATCACACAGAGCCTTTTTAAAGATCATGGTGCCTATGGTACAGGGTATTAAGAACTTGCCAGGATCTTGTTTCTTTTGAGGTAGAATTTTCTGAATCCAAGTATCCAGTTCATTAATGAGTAAGGGAGGTTCACTTTCCCAAGTCTCATTACCAAACAACTTGGCATTCAGCTTCATGATAGCTCCTAAGTATTGAGCAACTTGCTCTCCAGTCACATCTTCATCCTCTTCAGAGGAAGAATAGTCTTCAGAGCTCATGAATGGCAGAAGGAGGTTTAATGGAATCTCTATGGTCTCTATATGAGCTTCGGATTCCTTTGGATCCTTAATAGGAAACTCCTTCTTGCTTGAGGGACGTCCCAGGAGGTCTTTCTCACTAGGATTTTTGTCCTCCTCCTCCCTTGTGCATTCGGCCATATTGACTATGTCAATGGCTTTGCACTCTCCTTTTGGATTCTCTTCTGTATTGCTTGGGAGAGTACTGGGAGGAGTCTCAATGACTTTCTTACTCAGCTGGCCCACTTGTGCCTCCAGATTTCTAATGGAGGATCTTGTTTCACTCATGAAACTGAAAGTGGCCTTTGACAGATCAGAGACTACATTGGCTAAATTAGAAGTGTTTTGTTCAGAATTCTCTGTCTGTTGCTGAGAAGATGATGGATATGGCTTGCTATTGCCCAGCCTATTACGTCCACCATTGTTAAAGCCTTGTTGAGGCTTTTGTTGATCCTTCCATGAGAAATTTGGATGATTTCTCCATGATGAGTTATAGGTGTTTCCATAAGGTTCACCCATGTAATTAACCTCTGCCATGGCAGGGTTCTCAGGATCATAAGCTTCTTCAGAAGCTGCCTCTCTAGTACTGTTGGATGCATGTTGCCATCCATTCAGATTTTGAGAGATCATGTTGACCTGTTGAGTCAACACTTTGTTCTGAGCCAATATGGCATTCAGAGTATCAATTTCAAGAACTCCTTTCTTTTGAGGTATCCCATTGTTCACGGAATTCCTCTCAGAAGTGTACATGAATTGGTTGTTTGCAACCATGTCAATGAGTTCTTGAGCCTCTTTAGGCGTTTTCTTCAGGTGAATAGATCCACCTGCAGAATGATCCAATGACATTTTTGAAAATTCAGAGAGACCATAATAGAATATATCTAATATGGTCCATTCTGAAAACATGTCAGATGGACATCTTTTGGTCAGCTGCTTGTATTTTCCCAAGCTTCATAGAGGGATTCACCATCTTTTTGTTTGAAGGTTTGAACATCCACTCTCAGCTTGCTCAGCTTTTGAGGAGGAAAGAATTTATCCAGGAAGGCAGTGACCAGCTTATCCCAGGAGTCCATGCTATCCTTAGGTTGTGAATCCAACCATATTCTAGCTCTGTCTCTTACAGCAAAAGGGAAAAGCATGAGTCTGTAGACTTCAGGATCAACTCCATTCATCTTTACAGTCTCACAAATCTGCAAGAACTCAGTTAAAAACTGGTAAGGATCTTCAGATGGAAGTCCATAAAACTTGTAGTTTTGTTGTATTAAAGCAACTAGTTGAGGTTTCAACTCAAATTTGTTTACTCCAATGGCAGGAATGGAGATGCTTCTTCCATCAAACTTGGACGTTGGCTTTGTGAAGTCACCAAGCATTCTCCTTACATTATTATTATTTTCGGCTGCCATCTCCTTCTCTTGTTCGAAAATTTCTAAAAGGTTGTTTCTGGATTGTTGTAATTTAGCTTCTCTTAATTTTCTCTTCAGAGTCCTTTCAGGTTCTGGATCAATTTCAACAAGAGTGCCTTTATCCCTGTTCCTGCTCATATGAAAGAGAAGAAAACAAGAAAAGAAAGAGGAATCCTCTATGTCACAGTATAGAGATTCCTTTATGTTAGTAGAAAAAGAAGGGGTAGAAGAATGAAGAGGGAGATTCGGATTTTGGATGAAGAGAGGTGGAGAGAAGTGTTAGTAATTAAATAATTAAATAGAAGAAGAAAAGAGAAAGGAAATTTCGAAAATAATTTTGAAAAGTGGGTTAGTAATTTTCGAAAAATAAAATATAATTGAATTTAAAATTTAAAACAATTAATTAATTAAAAAGAATTTTTGAAAAAGAGAGAGGTATTTTCGAAAATTGAAGAGGGAAAGATAGTTAGGTGGTTTTGAAAAAGATAAGAAACAAACAAAAAGTTAGTTAGTTGATTGAAAAAGTTTTGAAATCAAAATTTTAAAAAGATAAGAAGATAATAAGTTAGATAAGATATTTTGAAATCAAATTTTGAAAAAATATAAAATTTTTGAAAAAGATCAAATAAAAGATAAAAAATATTTAATTCAAAAATTTTGAAATTATTTACTTCACTAACAAGAAACTAAAAGATAAAATTCTAGAATTTAAAGATTGAACATTTCTTAACAAGAAAGTAACAAACTTCAAATTTTTGAATCAATCACATTACTTGTTAGCTAATTTTCGAAAATTAGATATAAAAGCTAAGAAAAAGATTTTTGAAAAAATAATTTTTTTTTTAAATTTTCGAAAATAAAAAAAATGAAAAAGATATGATTTTTGAAAAAGATTTTGAAAAGATAAGATTTTTAAAATTGAAATTTTGACCTTGACTTGTAAGAAACAACTAATTTTAAAAATTTTTGACCAAGTCAACCCAAAATTTCGAAAATTTGGAGGGAAATAAGGAAAATATATTTTTTTGATTTTTGAATTTTTAATTATGAGAGAGAAAAACAACAAAAATACTCAATGCATGAAATTTTTAGATCAAAACAATGAATGCATGCAAGAATGCTATGAATGTCAAGATGAACACCAAGAGCACTTTGAAGATCATGATGAACATCAAGAACATATTTTTGAAAAATTTTTGATGCAAAGAAAACCTGCAAGACACCAAACTTAGAAATCTTTAATGCATGGACTCTAACAAACAAAAAATGCATATGAAAAACAACAAACAACACAAAACAAGAAAACATCAAGATCAAACAAGAGGACTTATCAAGAACAACTTGAAGATCATGAAGAACACTATGAATGCATGAAATTTTCGAAAAATTTTTAAAGCATGCAATTGACACCAAACTTTAAAATTGACTCAAGACTCAAACAAGAAACACAAAATATTTTTGGTTTTTTTATGATTTTATGATTTTTTTTGTATTTTTATTATTTTTTTTCGAAAATTATGTTTAGAAAAACGAAAAATAAAAGAAAAAATTTGAAAAAGAATTTTGAAAAGAAAATTACCTAATCTGAGCAACAAGATGAACCGTCAGTTGTCCATACTCGAACAATCCCCGGCAACGGCGCCAAAAACTTGGTGGACGAAATTGTGATCCATGTTCTTTTGTACTTGTATGAAATCATTATTATGGCATCGGTTGTTTTCACAACTCCGTTCAACTAACCAGCAAGTGTACTGGGTCGTCCAAGTAATAAACCTTACGTGAGTAAGGGTCGATCCCACAGAGATTGTTGGTATGAAGCAAGCTATGGTCACCTTGTAAATCTCAGTTAGGCAGATTAAACCAATTGATTATGGATTTTCTAAAATAAATAATAAACAGAAAATAAAAAGGGATAGAATACTTATGCAGATTCATTGGTGGGAATTTCAGATAAGCATATGGAGATACTGTATGGCTCAAGGACGCCTACTTTCCTACTGCTTCAACTCAATCCTTCTTACTCCTTTCCATGGCAAGCTGTGTATAGGGGTTCACCGTTCGACGATGGCTACATTGAATCCTCTCGGGAAAATGGTCCTCTGCGGCTGTCACTCGCATGGCTAATCGTCTGGAGGCATCACACTGGCCGAAGGCTACATCCCATCCTCGCAGTGAAAACTACGCTCACGCGCTCTGTCACAGCACGGCTAATCACTGGTTGGTTCCCGCTCCTGCTGGAATAGAATCCCTTGATTCTTTTGCGTCTGTCACTAACGCCCAGCACTTGCAAGTCTGAAGCACGTCACAGTCATTCATTACCGGAATCCTACTCGGAATACCACAGACAAGGTTAGACTTTTCGGATTCCCAGGATCCTACTCGGAATACCACAGACAAGGTGAGACTTTCCGGATCCTCATAAATGCCGCCATCTTTCTAGCTTATACCACGAAGATTCTGTTGGGAAATCTAAGAGATACACATTCAAGCTCGGTTGCATGTAGAACGGAGGTGGTTGTCAATCACGTGCGTTCATAAGTGAGAATGATAATGAGTGTCACATAGTCATCACATTCATCATGTTCTTGGGTGCGAATGAATATCTTGGAATAAGAATAAGAGAGAATTGAATAAAAGAAAATAGAATTGCATTAATACTTGAGGTACAGCAGAGCTCCACACCCTTAATCTATGGTGTGCAGAAACTCCACCGTTGAAAATACACAAGTAAAAGGTTCAGGCATGGCCGAGAGGCCAGCCCTCATGATCTGAGAACTAAACGTCCCAAGATATCTAATACAATAGTTAAATGTTCTATTTATAAATAAACTAGCTCCTAGGGTTTACATGAGTAAGTAATTGATGCATAAATCCACTTCCGGGGCCCACTTGGTGTATGCTTGGGCTGAGCTTGATCAATTCACGAGCTGAGGCTTCTCTTGGAGTTGAACTCCGAGTTATGACGTGTTTTGGGCGTTCAACTCCGGATCATGACGTTTTTCTGGCGTTTAACTTCAGACAGCAGCATGAACTTGGCGTTCAACGCCAAGTTACGTCATCAATTTCCGAATAAAGTATGGACTATTATATATTGCTGGAAAGCTCTGAATGTCTAATTTCCAACGCCGTTGAGAGCACGCCATTTGGAGTTCTGTAGCTCCAGAAAATCTATTTTGAGTGCAGGGAGGTCAGATTCCAACAGCATTAGCAGTCCTTTTTGTCAGCCTTTTTCAGAGTTTTGCTCAAGTCCCTCAATTTCAGCCAGAAATTACCTGAAATCACAGAAAAACACACAAACTCATAGTAAAGTCCAGAAATGTGAATTTAACATAAAAACTAATGAAAACATCCCTAAAAGTAGCTTGAACTTACTAAAAACTACCTAAAAACAATGCCAAAAAGCGTATAAATTATCCGCTCATTACCAGTCTCTGAAGTTAAGGTTTTATATTTTTTTAACAAATGTCAAAATTTATTTTTTATTTTTAATTATTGTTAATTTAAAAAAAAGCATTAACATCATTTATATTGTGATAATCAAAGCATTAACATCATTACCAAATTTTCTGTTATATCTTTCATATTTGCCTTACTTCTTAAATTAATTGTTATATTTTTTGGATTTGCAGAAAGAATTACATTTTGGGAAGAAACTTCCTCTAGGATGTTCATGGCTTTATTACAATCATTTCAATCCAAACATGGACGGAGATGACATGCCACATGTAAGTTTCGGTCTTTAGGATAACATTGTTATTAATAGAATTTTGTGTGTACACTTTTGACTAAATAATTAATGTTGACATTGTTTTTATAGTGTTTGGACCTTTTATTTTGACCAACTAAAGAGATGAAATTTTTTGAATATGAGCTGGCCATTGCTGCTTACATTTTTGGAAACAATTTAGATCCAAAGTAAGTAAAATTAATTTAAATCTCATTTGAATTGTTGATTTGTCATGTAATTATTTTTTTAATATTTTCTAAGACCATAGTATAATATTCTTTTTCATGATTTAAGGGAAGTGCTTATCCCAGACGATCATTGTATGGGCACACGCGAGACTCTTTTGACTATTATGCTCGGCAAGCCAATAATTGGTGATGTAAGAATTATTTCAGCATTATTTCTTTGTTATGCTTGCAAATTTATAAAATTTGAATTAGTGTAGCATAACCGTGATTGTCTTTAATCCATAGGTCCTTACCTTAGTTTGTTCGATGATGACCAAAGGGCCATTTGGGCTAAGTAATATCAAATTAAGGACCCAATGGTTTTTGCCACCGACATTCTCTGTAAGTTTATTTGCAATTCAAAATTTACTCTTCAATATAAATATATCTTCCTAGCTAATTTATAAATATAATAAGATTCCTCACTTAGTTCAATATGCAATGTAGCAAATTGTGTTAAGTTCGAAACAGAAATGTTCCGGCACAATGAAATACATCAAGGATAACTTTATGGGAGACCTCGGCGGTTTACATGAGGTTCGTTAATTCTGGTCAACATTCAATTAATTGGAATATTAATATTTCAATGCTATTTTTATTAAAAATTATTTTTTGAATATTGTAGATTTTTGTGCCAATTCACCTTAATGATCATTGGTTTCTCATAGTGGTTAATCTGCTTTATAAGACCGTGAGGTATATGGACTCATTCAAGGGCTGTACATCGATGACAGTGCGTAAGGGTGTCATTGATGATGTGTTAACTTATCTTGAGAAGTTTGTATCCGACAAAAACTTCCAAGAAACACCTTCACATGAAAACCTTCAATTTTCTAAATATAAATTCTCTGAGCCAGCTGTCCCACAACAAAAAGCCAAGTCGTAAGTTTAGATATATGAATTTTCAGAGTACAAGTTAATTTTTCTGGCTGTTTGTTCTTTTATAATATTGCTTTGTTAATGTGTGCCTTGAATTGTCTTGAAGGAATGATTGTGGTATTTGGGTCGCTGAATGGATGATCCTCAATCACTATTGGGGCGTCAATAAGCCATGGGTAGGAAAATCGTCTATGGATTTTATAATGTTTATTTTTTTGGGTTTATTTAATTAAATAATATCATTGTTAATGTCTGTTAGGTTATCAATGACTACTCAAGAATGCAATTGGCTGTGGATTTAGTGTACAAATGGCACAACCCGAAGCGGGATACGATAAAAGATCTTGCTGTTGCTGACTGGAATAAAAAGATGCAGCAGTCTGTCCTTTAAACTTAGGATTTTGAGACGCCTCTAGTTAAAAATTTATTAATCGTAATCGTGTCTTTTAAGAAAACATTTATTTAGTTAAGTTATGGATTGATTAGGCCATTTTAAATTTGTTTGAAGTACACTTTATCTTTATATTTAAGTCTATAATAATTTATATATTACTGTTTTTGGACTATTTAGATATATATTGTTCTTTTTTATTTATAATAATTTATACATGATCTTCGTAGCAATTGTTTCATTATTATTGAACCTAACCTATATTTTAAGTTCAGTCGCAGTGGTTATGGTAACAACAATTACTATGTTAAAAATCTGAAGTGCATATGGCAAATATTGTGGAGGCAGGTACTTTTGCATTTTAGTAATAAGGAATGGTTAGGGTGAGTTAGGTAATTATGTTATGGCCATTATAGATTTTTTGCATTATAGTGTTTCTATTCAATTTTCTGTGTTACAGCATAGTACTATATACTTATCCTTTGTGTTTGTGAGAAATCTTTTGAGTGCAAACTGAAACAGAACTTTGTGGTTGTGGCAGCCTACAATAAGAAAAAATTTTCGCAGCTGCTGCCAGCAGTGCTGCACTTTTAGAAAGGGCCCCATCTGTGGTAGTTATGGATGGACTGCACCATTTTTCTTGCAGTTCCTCTTTTGAAATTTATTTATTTATTTCTGTAGATCCTTGAAG
This sequence comes from Arachis stenosperma, assembly GCF_014773155.1. Taxonomy (NCBI): domain Eukaryota; kingdom Viridiplantae; phylum Streptophyta; class Magnoliopsida; order Fabales; family Fabaceae; genus Arachis; species Arachis stenosperma. The sequence goes on from NC_080385.1 coordinate 22,905,278, forward strand.
CTACCAGAGAATGTACGAGTAACCAAGGTATGTTCTTTACCTTAAGCATACAATACTGAAAGTTTAGTGAAACTTAGTTGTTTCGGTATCAGCTTTTCGGTATCAGCTTTTGTTGATTTTGTTAATAGCATATAAGATTTCTATTTTCTGGCAATATGTTCTTTACCTTAAGCTTTAGAAAGGGGTTTTGCTGATACCATAGATGAATTTTCTTAGGTGAGAAATTCTCCAAGTAAAAGAGTATTTACTGCTGATTATGAATCTGACTCATCACTACATATTTGATGCAGGGGAAGTTTGCTAGTAATACAGCAATAAGTGCAATGTTTTCACCTAGATCTTCTGGTGTACAGCCTACGGTGACGAAGAAAATGCCAAAGGTGTTACAAGAACAGCCATGTGCAGCTAATAGAACTGGTCTAAATAGCCATACGGGTCCTTCTGCCAGTGCCAGAGCCCCAGCTTCTAAGTAAGTAAAGCCTGCTGGATCATGGATATACAATTTGTGAAAGAAACATGAAGTTGGATGAAGGTCTTAACAATTAATTTTTGATGTGTTTCTTGTTTTTCTAATGTGGTAAGGTCTCATGTATTGCAGGGCGCAGGTTGTTGGTTGGCCTCCTATAAGATCATTTAGGAGAAATTCAATGGCAACCGCATCAAAGAACAATGATGAAGTGGATGGAAAACCTGGTTTGGCCGCTCTACTTTGTGAAGGTCAGCATGGATGGTGCTCCCTATCTCAGGAAGGTGGATCTCAGAATTTATGCATCCTATATTTAGACAGCTGCTTAAGTAGATTTTCTGTTCTTTGCAGCTCCCAGGGCCATGGAGAAGTTCAAGAGCATGTGTTAGATGCTGTATCCAGATGTTTGGAAGTGATGACTGCCGTTTTTTGTGTATTAAAGATGTTTAGTTCTGGATTACCTATGTTTCTAAGTCCATTCAGAGTTTGTGTTTGTTATATTTGTTATCTTATGAGGCTACGTTGGTAGATTTAGTGTTTGTGGAATCTAAAATCATTATAGGAATCTGTCTTGGATGAATCAAATGCCTTTTACAGCCTAATTTACTGATCCCAATCTATCATTGACTAATCTTTTTCTTGTCCATTATTCCTAATTTTACTCCCACATTTAGGTGTTGGCTTTAGCAACGACTGAAAATACTCCTCCAGGAGCTGTATCCAAGCTACCTGTATTTTGTTGTATGATGGTTCTTGTATTTTATTGCACAAAAAATTTCTCTTTGTATAGTATAGTTTTAGTTGTTCTGGCAATGTATATCCATATATTACACATGCAATAGAAAGTTAATTCTACACTCGTAGCAAAAATAGAATATGAATATACACAAGAGTCATTTTCCAGTCAAATATTTTCTATTTCTTTGCCTTCATCGTTTTATATTTGATTGATACTGAGTGCTTGCGATGGTTGATAAGTAATAACGAGCTTCAGAACGTGGTTTCAAGTCTTCATTTTTTTTTAATCGAGTCCAACACTTGAGAGTAGAGATTCTTCAGTTCAATACAAAGCTGGAAAGCACTCATTTATTTATTTATTTAAATAGGAGGTGGAATGCAGCATTATGAGTAGTTATGAGTAATCACTCGGGAAAAGTGAGTGCAGTGATGAGTTGGTCCAGCTGGGGAAAGCGAGAGACGAGGTCAGAGCGCTTAGCAAGCTCATAGAGTCCCCTACTAATCACAGCTAGCATCCTCAAGAAATAATGGTTGCAAAATGAACCTGGGGTTGATTAAGGTGTGATAATACATACAATGAAGAATAAAAAGAACTTAAGACGATTTAACCCTTTTTTTTTGAACAAAAAGAATGTCATAGCCTAACAGATTATTTCAACTGAGACCTATTCCAAAAGTGTAAATTCGGGGGCATATTGACTCTCCATCTGCCATATGATGTTTACCACAGAACAAATTTGTCTCTCATCTTCAGCAGTTCCATCTGTAACTAGGAAAACTATTGGAACTGAACTTTGAGCATTGGATAGCACCTCTATTGCCTGAAATGAAGAAGATAATAATTGATTTGATGTTCAATAGATTCAGTACCTAATAATAGTTCAATAATATTCACATAGAAATTGTATTGAATATTTTCAATGTCCCGTGTATTGAATATTTGACGTGGGATACTTGAGTTTCCACTCTCGGGCCGCAGAATCCACCAGAACCCTTGCTGCTGATTCTCGAGTTGGTGCCGTGGATACTATCTCAACCACCTCTTCATTGCTTATCACATCCCAGACCGGCACAAAATACCAAGATGGATATTAAGCATAAGTAGCCTAAAAAGAAACACAGGAACTAGTGAAAATTTTTCAAGTGTTGGATTCAAATTCACCATATCATATGTCTATTTACTTACAAAGGTAAACATACACATAGATGAGAATGACATGCTTTTCTTGCTTACATGGGTAGAACTATTATGCATAGCAAAATTTTCCTACAGCAAGTAATACATAGCTTAAACTAAGTTACTTTGATTTGATGACTTTCACATGGACCAAAACTACAAAACAAGAAAAAATTATGCATCTAGGAAACAGAAAATGCTGCAAATGCTCTATGCTGAGAGACTTTAGCGATAATTGTAACATTACTGTGGCAACTGAGACCACAAGAACAAATAAAAGCAGATATATTTTCGAAAGTCTTACTCCATCCGAGGTGTATCATCAAAAAGTAACCACACCCTTCGATCTTCTGGTTCATCTTGCAAGGCAAATACCCTGCCCTTACACCTTTTGATTCTTTCAGCTTCCCCTGTAAAAAATTCAGATAAGCTATCTCAAAGCAAAAACATAGACTGAACTAAGAAAGGATGAACAATGATGACAAAACTAACTTGGCAAATCAGGTTTCAAATCAATTGTCAACTGAATTGCCACCATGGAGTCATTGCTGTCCTTGGATCCCATGATTGCTCGGGAATCCCCTATGTTGCTCATGAACAGAATTGATCCCTGGAAAGTGAACAACATAGAAATGTCAGTGAAAAGAAGCAATGAAGTATATGCAGCAATTGAATGCACTACTCATTGAGCTGCTACCTGCTTTACTATGGTTACAGCTGTGCTCCCACTACAGAAACAATCCAGATTCGGATGAGACCTCAGCTCTTTGTCCATGGCCTTATATGCCTTCATGAAAGCTTCTCTCCACATGGAATTTACTAACATGTGAAAACAAGTGATAGAATATACTAAAAATATGAAGGATGATTGGTCCCTCCTCAAGAATCACGTTGACAACATCAAACTCTGAGGCTCTTGACATTAATTTAATCCATAAACTATGCATTGGAAAACTAAACTTAAGTAGAAAAAGCAGAGAACACAAGAGGCTTCAATTTTCAAAAGGGTTAACAACTAAATTTCTATGCATTTTCTTTCACAGAACAGAACATAAATCTTCATAGAATAGAATATCAAAATAAAGAGCAAGGCAACACACTTGTGATAGTGTCCAAGTTTTCTCATTCCATAGCAAGGAAGAAGAATATAAGGAACAAAAACCAATCTTTTTTAGACAAAAAGCAAACAATTTTGGCCTAGAATATACAGACAAGAAAGAACACCAATTTATAAAATGTAAAAATGAGAAACAAAATACAAGATGAAATAGCCTTAAATAAATTAGCATAAGCATTGATAGAGTCACACCACCTATATAAATAAACCACATAATGCTGTTTCATCCAGTAAATAAACCACATATTTAATCTGTTATTGAAATATTCATAGCCAACTAAGACAATAAACCTGTCATGACAATTGGAAAGTAAAAAAGAAAATAAATCAGTTTAACAATCTGTTACTGCACCTATTTCAGAAGGTATTAAATTGCCTAAAATGCTCAAACAATGATTCAAGAAATAAAAAATTCTCATGGAGTACAACCAAACATTAAATTGCTACTGGTTTTTCTTTGATACATAGTCTAGCAGTCCCCATCATATATCAACCTCAATGCACTACTGCATCCCATTGAACTTCGGATATTGTCCTTGTTGTACAACCTGTTCGCCACAGCACAAACAAATTTGAGAGAAAAAGAAAGGAATTCAGCGAATCATAATGGATATCAAATAGAAAAAAATTTACTAATCTAAGTTATAACAATGCAATAATTCTTCTCTTATTATTGATACCTGTAATAGCCACTGATTACTTCCATATGGTGGGATGGGAGCCCCATGTCTATTAATCAATTCTGAGTCACCTAGCCCAAATCCTAACTGCACAGATGCATTTACTTCTGTATTTGGCATTGCTAATGTATCTTGAGAAGTCATAGGGTCCTTGAGAAGCTCCTAAGAAAAAATGATACATGCAGTCAAAATTTCTATCAAGTATAACTACAGCATAAAATTTACCAGTTTATTTTAATTCGTGTAACCACTAATGTAATATTGTATCTTACTAACCTCTTTTATACCGAAGCTAGCTTGCGTCCCTTGAGAAGCCACAGGGTCTTTGGGAAGCTCCTGTGACAAAAGAAGGCATAAACTCAAACTTGCTATCAAGTATAACTACGACATAAAATTTAACAGGTTATTTTAATTCAAGTAAAGCATAATGCCATTTTGAATTTGACTGACCTCTTCTGCACCAAAGCTAGCCTGTGTGCCACCACTAATCTTATCACCCAAATTGTCACCCTCATTCTTCACAGGACAATTCTTCTTTACATGACCAGCATTGTTGCATTTAGTTCACCTCCGTTTTCTACTCTCTTTTTTTCCCTTTGGTGCACCTTTTGTCTTGACAACTGAAGGGTCACCAATAAAGTTCGGCATGGGAGAATCTCTTGTTCCTCTTTTCAAGCACGACTTTTGCTCTAGTGTTTTGGTCAAACGAGAGACTTCATTCATAGTGTCATGGAAAGAAGGACCATCTTGAGCTCCTAAGAATACCATCCACGTAGCTGCCACTGACAATGCGCCATAGCGCATTAAAAAATCTCTTTCTCCATCTTCCACAGTGCTTCTAGCTGAACTTTCATCCGGATACTTTTTGGCATCCTTGGACCATCTTCTCAAAAGAAGACTTTCTGGCAACTTCTGTAAACCTAGCCTTTTCATGGCACAAAACATGTGGCTACAGGGAATGCCTTCACTACTCCACCTACTACATTCACACTCCATATTCTCGGTGTTGCGCTCATAAAGTACGGTGTATATATGTTGCCCTCTGTCATACTCCTTAACTTTTAAAACAACAGTAGTTGATATATTTTCCTCATCTATAACATCTAATGCAGCCACTCCTTCAATCTCTATTTTTACTTTGCTAAACATCTCCTGTGTGTAAAAATTTGCAGCACAAAGCTCCAATGCAGCTAAGCGAGTTGTTAACACAGGCTCTCCGCACACCGTCTTAAATTGAGAAACTAATTCATTATGTCTATAATCCCTGAGAGCATGTTCAAGATTCTGGACTAGCTCTAAAAAACTTTGACGAATGCCAATAAACCTCTTGATGAAGTTGTTTATCCCTTCACACCTTGATGTTGTTCTAAATCCAGCACAGAATTTATCTCGCAAGTAGGCGCTTGCCCAGCTTTTCCTCTTTTGATACTCATCTAGTACCCATTCATTTTCCTCCAACCCATATTTTTTTATCATATTCTCCCAATATCCTTCAAATTCATTCGGATGCCATGGAGCATACAAACATCTTCTGAAGTCGTCAGAAAAACCTTTGCTTTTTATGTTTGCTGTTACATTTCTCTGAATGTGCCAACCACATAATCGGTGAGTTGCATTTGGAAAGATTTCTTGAATTGCTGCCTTCATTGCCTCATCACCATCTGTGACCACAACACTAGGAGACTTGTTCAGCATGACATCTAAGAAGTTTTGCAACAACCACATATATGTTGCTGTTTGTTCGTTCTCTATCAAGGCAAAGCCAAATATGCATGTTTGACGGTGATGGTTACAACCCGAGAAGATAACCAACGGTCTTCTGTACTTATTTTTCCGATAGGTTGTATCAAATGCAAGCACATCTCCAAAGCACTGATAATCTGCCCTACAAATGCCATCTGCCCAAAATAGATTCGCCAGCCGACTTTCATCAGTAGCACTGTACCTTGCAATGGCCATGGGGTCAACATCGGCTTTTCCAAGTAGATAGCTAATTGTTGCATTAGAATCCCCACCAATGAGCTTTGCATGACGAGTTCTTTCAATGTGGTTATTCAGATCCTTCTTTGTGAACCCGACATTAGCATAACCCCCAGCTTGGCCTACCATTAGTCCCATTATCTTAGAGCTTGGAAGACTATTATCGTGCATGGTGTTTGCCTTAGCTTTTTGAGCCTCATTCATCCCACGGTGGTTTGGAATTAAGTGTACCAAGCATTGGGGGACAAGATCGTGGTTGTGCTTCTCAACTAATTTTTTAACTCTCCAAGCTGAAGTTTGAGTGTCAAAGTACACCGCAAGCATGGCTTCACAACCCGTACGAGTCAGTGCTTTATGCTCCCTTTTCCTGTTCAAATTAGAGATGTATTTATCGGCTCTCTTTCCTTCCTTGTTGCAAAAAAATCGCCTTCTGCGTTGTGTTCCATCTTTTCCACGTGCTATATCACCCTTGCGAACTCCGAACCCGACACACCTTGCGTAACGCACATACAAGTTATAAGCTGCATCTGATGTTTCAAATGTCTAGTTTATAATATCATCGGCCGTCACAACAAAACACTTGCTACTGCTGCCACCGCAATCACAAGTGCAATTTACATTCTCTTCCACACCGGTCATCAAGCAATCTTCAACGTTCTCTTGTGAATTGAGTGGCTCCGAATCAACATCCATTGCAGCCAGACTCGTTTTCTTTCTAATTCTATATATGTAAAAAAGTGAAAAATTTTTGCATAAACAAGAACAGGTAAAAGTAGGAGATAGCTTCATAAGACATCTTAACCTAAACTAAAAAAATAGACTAAAATGGAAGTTAACAAGAGCTCTGTATGCAACTCAAACTTTAAATAAAAAATTGATAAATTAAAACCAAGTTAATGAGAGAAAACACAACATACAAAGAGGAATTGTTAACTGTTACACCACAAATATTATGAAGTTAGTGTGATTCAATATAATCTTTTTATTGCATAGGTAATTTGCGATTCCTACACACCACAGGGTGAGCCTATCCCTACAAACAAGAGACATAAAGCAGTCAAAATTTTTAGTAACCCAAAGATTCAAGCTGAAGTTCCATGGTATATATTATGCTCTTAAAAGAAAGATAACTAAAAACCAAATATTTCCTTCTTATGTTCAAAATGATTTGGTATCTACCTATGCATATATATATATATATATATATATATATATATATATATATATATATATATATATATATATATATATATATATAGTTTCATTGCATTTGCATGAAGCAACTACTATCATCATTCTATTGGTAGGTGTTGTTAGCATATCATCATCGATGATGGGAAGAGCTCCATGCTGTGAGAAAGTGGGGTTGAAGAGAGGAAGATGGACAGCTGAAGAAGATAGGATATTGACTCAATACATAGAAGAACATGGGGAGGGTTCATGGAGGTCGTTGCCCAAGAATGCTGGACTCTTAAGGTGTGCTAAGAGTTGCAGACTCAGATGGATAAACTACCTCAGATCATATGTCAAGAGAGGCCATCACTCCCCAAGAAGAAGAGATCATTGTCAAGTTGCATGCTGTTCTTGGTAATAGGTATATATATATATATATATATATATATATATATATATATATATATGCTGCCTCTCTCTAATCACAAGTTAATATGTTTAATTAAATTGTTATTTAATACATAAAGATAACTTTTCCTGAATTTTCGGCCTTTAATTACAATACTACTTCTACTAGTTTTCTATTCCCTTTCCTTAATTATTTTATATTATCATTGCTGTTCAAAACATGCATGAAAAATTACTATCATAACAGTTTAGTCTGATGATACACGAATATAATAGTGATATGCTTAATTAGCTAGCTTTGAGTGAATCCATAGAAGCTAGCACTACACATATAGAAGGAATCTGATATAGTGAAAAAGAAACATCAATTATATTCCTAGCTAAGACTAATATGAAACATTAAATTAATCAAAACTAAAAATAAAATGATAATTTTTCCAAAGTTAAATTTTTCTCAGTTGTAAGTTAATAACTTAATAATAACCAACCAGCATAAGCTAATGTTAATGCAAGAGGATATGCAAATTAGCATGTGTTTACAGTTTTAAAGAAATGAATAAATCATAATTTACCAAAGTAGTTTCTTGTATCTGAGTGGGAAATAGTTAATTCTATTTTGATGATGTTTTGTTTGGTATGTAATAAATGTAGGTGGTCAGTGATAACAGGGCATTTACCAGGAAGAACATACAATGAGATAAAGAACTATTGGAACTCACATTGGATCAGGAGAAAAAATTATTGCTTCATGAAATCTTTGAATGATTATTTCTCCTTCCCTCCCACCATTGACAATTGCTGCATTAAAAGCTTCCAAGAGAAGAGCACCTACTCGATCTACTGCACCTAATAAGAACTTAGAATTAAGGGACACAAAAGAGGTGATAATGCTTCAACAACCAAGCATTCAAAAGAATAATGCTGATCATGACAAGAGTGATAGTGATTGGAACACTACTAGTGCTACTACACCTCCAAGTTCTTCTTGTTCTTCTTCTTCTGTGAGTTCTGTGTATGATTGGCATCTTTCTAACACTTTAAATTCGCTACTTCTTATTTCAAAATCCATTTTAATTTTAGTTACCAGTTTTTTGCATAACCCATTTAATTCTGTTTGATCCCAATTATACAATTATTAATAAAATAGTAAAAATCCCAATTTTGGCTTCAATCATTCATACAGTTCATCTTTTTATGAATACCCATGTGCCGATATTGGTGATCTTCACTCAATGTGATTATTTTTGACAAAAAAAAAAATCAAACACAACAACTAAACACAAAACAGACGAATAGGAAAATTTGTTGAAAACTCACCGGATTGGGACCAGGTTGTGCGAAGGAGGCCGAGGAGTTGCTGAAGGCAAAGGGGAAGTCGGGGACCTGCTGCTTCTGTCTCGACTTCGACGGGCGCAATGACGGCACGAAACTGATTGCGAGGCAGCGACAACAGACGGAGTGGCAACGACGTCCAGGTCGGGGAGCTGCTACTACTGCCGCCAGTGACGACGAGGGCGAGGAAGGCACGCGAGATCGGAGATCGGAGGAGACCGACGACGAGCTTGTCGGATGATGCTGATAGAAGGAGAAAACTTGGGTCAATGAGATATGAGAGATGAGAGAGCTTCTATGAAAGTGAGGTTAAGGGAGGAGAAGGGATTATGAAACGACATCGTTTGGGAGATTGAAGAAAAGGGCAAAAAAGGAAAAGACTCGAATCGGTTTATTCAAACTAGCTGGGTCGAACCGAATTTTAAGCATCTGGTTTAAAAATAAATTTTATTAACCGGTTTTACAAAACACCAATCATAGAATGACACGTCAGCAACTTTAAAAAAAGTTATTTTGGCCATCTTTATGTGAGTCTCCCCCTTTTATTAATACGTAGTTAGTTGCAGTGTTTCTAGCTACGGGGCTCTAATTTTCTTCGGGTAAAGTTTGGAACATAATCATTTAAAATTATTTATTTAATTTAATATTTATAATGTTATGTATATAATATTTAAAATTATAAATTTATTATATTTAATATTGTATATTATTTAAAAATAATAATAAATATAAAATAAGATAACTTTTGATTGATTTAAACTTGTTTTATTATTTTTTAAATATTTTCATTTTTTGTTTGATCTCTGGATTATTGGCACTTTACTTAATTTAGAAATTAGGGTATCATAATATTGATTTGGGATTTTTATTTTTACGTTTTACACTGCAAAAATTAATTTAAAATGTTTCTAAAGTAATATATCTTTAGAATTAGTTAGATTATCTAATTTCGGTAGTTACATCAGCATTATGTTTAATAGAAATAGATTTCAAAAAAGACGATGATCATACTTATCAAATTTTAAAATTTTTTTAAAATTATTTTATTATTAACATCTTTTAAAATTATTTTTAACCACGATGTCTAAATATTTTAAAAATAATTTGGCAATTAACTTTTATTAATATTAGTTAATATTTTGATTTAGTAATATATATAAAAAAAATTTAATTACAGAAATGACAAAATTTTGGAAAGTGTTACAATAATATGATGTTTGAGAAGTGTGTTATAAAAGAGTATGAAAAACACGATAAAAAAATATGTAATATTTTAATCCATAAAAGTTGATAAAGAAATACGACACTTTAAGTGTAATAAATACTAAACTTAAGATATAGTTTTTTTTTTCCCTAAGGTAATCATTTATTCATTTCATCAAGTAAAATGAATACAGTGATATGCTCTAGTCCTTGGTTGAACAACAAAATATAAGAGAGGAGTTTTTCATAATGTCCGATCCTTGTAAGTTGTCTCAACTAATCAACTAAAATAATCTAATGAGAAGGAAAGGGAATGTAACTTAAAATTGCATGGTTGGACTAAAAGAAAGGAAAAGTAGAAAACTAATGGAAAAGCAAGAAATTAAGGGAGTCATTAAAATGTTTAAAACGTTTTTTTTAAGATATTTTATAATAATTAAAATTTAATATATATAATCGATTAAACTATATTATTTTTATTAAAATTGGGTCAGATAAATTAATTTGATCGAAAAAATGGTGAATCAGATCTTAAATCGGTCTAAATTTATTTTTTATAGAAAATGATTATAATATCCTTATTATAGAAAATAACTAAAATACTTCTATTTTATATATATATATATATATATATATATATAATAATAATAATAATAAAAGTATTTTAGTTATTTTTTATAATAAGTGGTATTGTAATTATTTTCTATAAAAAAATAGTAGTATTATAGACCAGTTTAAGATTTGATTCATCATTTTTTGATAGAATTAATTTATTTGACCTAATTTTGACAAAAATAACATAATTTAATCAATTATATGTGTTGAATTTTAATTACTGAAAAATATCTTTAAAAAAATATTTTAATAGCTTCCAGAAATTAATAGGATTTACGTGTCTGATATATATTCAGTGTGGAGTTTATTAACTTGAGCATATATTTGCGGAGGAGAAATGTTCCTTCCTTTGAAGACTTTGGCATTTCTTCTCACCAAATTGTCTAGACGAGCATCGCCAGCCATCCCCAGGTCCTTCTTTCTTTGCGGTCGTTTTCTTGTAAGCTCGCTCAGTTTCAACCACCACACCATGATTTTTTATTGTTGTTGACTATTGATGTCGCATAGAGGTTGGAGATTTGCCAAGCTTGTTTCACAAAGGAGCTGAGTACTAAACAATGAAGAGTCATTCCTCTCTCTTTTCCGCACTTAGAGGACACATCTTCAACAAAAATTAATTTCTGAAGTTTTTGAAATTTTACTCTATTTATATAACTTAGTAATATGTTGATTTTTTATCTTATTCTCTTATAACTTTATTTATCATACCCTTAATGACTTTTATATATTAATTATATTAATTATAATATCATATCTCTAACTATTAGGTATCTTTTCAAGCATTATTTAATATTTTTTTTATAATTTAAATTTTATATTTAAAAATACAATAAAAACTAATAATAATAAGAAACTAGACGTAATAATAATATTCATTAAGTGACTGTAATTGTAATTGATTTGTAATTCTTTTATTTCATTTCATTATCATTCAAGAGTAAAAAAAAAAAAAAAAAACTAAAGGCCTTGTTTCATTTTATTATCATTAATAGAAGAAATGTAAAGGCGCATAGGCTTAAAGCGAGGCAAAAATCACTTTAGTGCAATTTAAGCACAATCAGAAACGTGATAAGTATCTAAAAATCACGAGTTTATTTCAATTAAAAGCATAATTGAGATATATCAAAAAAATTTATAACAAGTCATAGTTATCATTTTAAATAGTATGTAATTTAAATTTGACTTTAATACGGTATTTATGTCGGAAGGAGTTGAAACATTTGAATAACGGGCGGACTCGCCCAATAAGATTATTACCAGTCAACCAATTTCAAGAATATGAAAAACCATACTACTAGTAACTCTGATGAGGTATGGTAATAAATCGATTTAATTTTTTTGTGTTTTTATGTGTAGTTATAATTGTTGAATTTGAAAAATTAAAATATGATTAAAGTGATGATAAAATATTATTAAGAATATTATCAAATTGTTTGTGTGATATATTTTGTTTAGTATGCAGAAAGTTGGTTAACTAAAACTGACTCAAGAAAAAAGTACTCAAACTCACACACACTATGGCCCAAATACACACGATTAAAGTCCAATGTTCATTAGCTTCTATCACAAATGTTTCTCATTTAAAATAAAAGCGGGCACTTAGAAAATTAAAAGAATGAAAAACACATTGAACCAAATAAAGATCCAAGTCCTATTCAGTGATCCACCAAAACTCACTCTCCTGGAACCTGAACTCCAATTCATTTGAAGTCATTTTCATATCTACCGAACCATCAAATTCTCTCTTCTCTCTCTTCTCTTGAAGAAAGATGAAAGATCCGAAGTTAGGGCAAAAAGAAGAACCAAAAGCTAGCTTCCTTTTTCAAGTAAGAAAAAAAAGTGCAAAGACTACAACAAAGAAAAGATTTCAACGCGTCAGAAAATCACAAAAAGGTGGTTTCTCCATTTGTGCTTCAACGAAAAACTGTGAAGAAATATTCTGAGCTACAAGCACCATTCAAGCAACAATGAAGACAGTAAAGTCAATAGTGCTCAAAGACTCGTCAATGACCGAAAATCAAACTTGGGGGCAAAGCAAAGCTTAATAGTCCAGAATCAAGTTTCATGAAGAAAAAGGTTGAGAGAGAAAGGTAAGGTTGTATGTCACTGCTTCTGCTCTCTCTCACCTCTGACCATGCCGCTGTTTGTTTTGATACAGGAGTAGAAGACATCCCAAGTGTTGAACTTGGTTCAAACTTTGGAAGCTTCATTCCTCTATAATAGGAGTGAACGGTCAATGATTGGGCAAGAGAGAAAGAGCAATTGTTTAGGTTTTCATAGCTCCTTAAGCTATTCTTATTCTTCTCCTTCATGGTTCTCATTTTGTAATTTTTCTCAATTTAGTCTGTCTGAGTTTTATTAGTAAAAGAAAAACATGGTGAGGTTTGTAAGAAAAATTCAATGAGTAAAAAGAGGCAATGAGCTAGACTAGAAGAAAAAGCCATAGTTATCTCAAAATCTCCTTATGCGTTATTATGTTTTGTGCCATGATCTTGAGAGGATTCCCTTGCAAGTTGAGTTAGCACTTGGCTGTTGAAAGCTAAGATTGAGTCTTAGTCAAGTTTAGGTTGGGTTAGAATCTGAACTTGTTCTAGATAGGATTGGGTATATCCTAGGAAGAATCACAACTAGAAAATGGATAAATACAGACAGATTTACAGACAGATTTAGTCTTTATTACAGATGGATTTTTGGTTATCGACGAAATTACCGACGAATTTCGTCCCTCTGTAAAAGCCCCGTCGAAAATTATTTACCGACGGATTTTTTTTCCGTTGGAAAATTACCGACGGATTTTTACTAGTTATCGATGGATTTTCCCTCTGTAAATTCTCCCTCCATTTCCTGAAGGTGACAAACTTACAGACGGATTTTCCGTCTGTAATTACAGACGGATTTTCAGACGGATTTTTCGTCTGTAATTATAGACAGATTTTCAGACAGATTTTTCGTCTGTAATTACAAGCGGATTTTCAGACGGATTTTTCGTCTATAATTACAGACAGATTTTCAGACGAATTTTCTGTCTGTAATTTGAACTTTAAAAAATCATCTTACACTCTGATTACAGACAGAAAATCCGTCTGTAAATCCGTCAGTAAAGTAAAATATAATTTTTTTATTTTTCTAATTACAAAATAAACTTATTTTCATATAAAATAAATATAAATTTAATACAAATTTTTATCTAATTTGTATTCGAATATTTATAATATTTCAAAAAATAAACAAATTCATCGTATTATAAAACTAAAAGAAAATTATTATAAACAAGCAAGTCATTATAATTCAAAACATAAACAGTGTATTATCAACTATAATCCTCAGTATATTGTTCAACCATACTAAATTTTACACAATTTTATCTAATTTTAAACAAAGTGATCGACTTCACTGTTGCCCATGTCATTCTCTGTAGGAAGTCCCACAGCAGTACCATGAGCCCTCACCAATCTCCACCTTTCAGGTGCACCCTACAACAACAAAAACCAACCAACCCCACCATTCATTTCTATTTCTATCTCATCAATAATCATACAAATCCAACACATTTAATAACACTGGAATTTCCAACTAAATAAACTTTAAATCAAGAGAAGGCCTCTCACCTACCAATGACAAGGTAACAAAAATCTAGGAATCATAACAATACATGAGCAGCAAGTGAATCAAGCAAACACATACACCCTGAAAAAGGGGAACTAATCTTAGATCTTATCATTATATGAATGAATATATCATAATATATGCAAAAAGAAAAAGATTTCAGATTCCACAAAAGGGTGCATATACCATGTAGTATCTATATATCTACCTTTTTGAGGGAATCAATGGTTGGAGTTTCAGCAGTGTAGATACAGTTATATTGATCAGCGTTGGCCTCACCCCATCCATCCAAAACCACCACAGCAACTGGCTTTAATTTTCCTTTGGCAGCTTTGGGTGATCAGCCAATTTCCACTTGGCATCTGTGCTTCCCATATTCCTAACACAATAAAAAAAATCAATTTTTTTTCATTCTCTCTTTAAATTTCAGATCCAAATCAAATAAAATTAATCCAAAATATTTCAGAAACCACCAGTAACATTAAGCTGCAAGTCTCTCTTTGCACAATTCTCATATAGAAAATTTAGTCAATAGCCAAACCAGAGCATGCCAAGTTGATAATATAATAACATGAATTGACCGAGAAACAAAGAAGTCCTTGAATTGAAAGATAATATTCCTACTTTTGTATCAATGGACAATGGTGATGAATATTATCAAGATGATAAGAGACACACATACCTATAATGCAAAGGACAGTACCACCAAGTAAAAGCCAGTCAGCTTTTCCATTTCTCCAAAAGAAATAGAAAATATAGTGAGGAGATATAGCCTTGAAAATACTAGAATAATAGTGTATGATGCTGTAAATTCCTACAAGTGGGGTACAAAAGGTCCATGCAGCCATTATTGGGGAAAAGAGGAAACTCACGCGTGATGTGCCAAATTTTTGAAGTCAAAGTATTACCTTTGATTTTCTTGATCAACTGTTCTTCTGAGACGTGTGCTTTATACTCTAATATCAATAGAAACCTTTATAGTGCAGTAGGTGAATAGTGAATACAATTATAAACAAACAAAAAGATACTATTTTAATTTAGGAATATAATTATTACAAGTTTTGAGAGTAGAGAGTAGTGTACCTGCTACTTTAGCGATAGCAGTTTGAATAAGGGTGAGTCCTACCGTAAGAGTGTAGGCACCCCTTCCAGCTAAGGACGCTTCAGCTTCATGTGCCTCCAACAAGTTGAGATCACTTGCATTCACGTAATGATGCTCAACTGCTTCAGATGCCTTGCTTGACAGAACAACAAGAATGCATAAGAGAATCAGCATTTTAAGAGAATGTTAACAAATAACCATAAGGACTTGAAGGTTGAAAGGCTCATTATTTGACTGAAAAGCGCATGCATGTTTTCTTATACCAAAAATAAGCAAAACAGCAAACAGGTAGAATGCATGCAACAAACTCTTTCAACAGAGTTCATTTCAAAATGTACCCAATCTAATTCAATTCAATGCTCAACAAATCCACTCCTTCAAATTGTTAATCAATTCAAACAAAATCTCTAATTTAGTATATTTTCATAGGGTCATGTGTAATCTCAAGAGAGTTAAGTGTAATTTATCCTTTAATCAATCATTAATCAACGTTATATAATACAAGTGTAGTGAACTAAAGTAAAAGCTTACCTTGCAACCTCAGCATGTCTTTTTGCTTGCTCAGCAATCTCTAAAAGTTCCCTGTAGCTATTCTTGTCATTGAAAAAAAAATAGATACCTACTAAATGAAAAAAAAACTTATTCTTAAGCTATCTTATATATTAACTATTGAGTAGAAATAAAACAAACTATTGATGACGGATTAAATTATCATACTTTAAAGGATTTTTGGTAATTATTTATTTTTTGATACACGTTAACATGATTGTTGTTCTGAATATAAAAGATACTAGCCACAGTATCCTAGAAAATGAGATGATGATAATAATTATAAAGAGAAATTTAATTAAGTTTAGTGTTTACCTACAACGGTCTTAAGCCGCCAGTTGCACTTTGAAGATGATCCTAAAAAGTAAAAGATCAATGACTTAGACGTGGTAAAATTAAAGACAAGATTAATACTTAGATAAGATAATAGATAATAATCTTGTGAAATGCATATAGCTATGCAGTTCAAACACTTTATCAATTAGTAATATGGAAGTAGCAGTGTTAGTGGTTCTATATATATAAAACCTTTCAGTTTAAGATTATATCTCTTTGTTGCTAAAAGCCTGTTTGATAGAGTTGAATTCAACGATATTTGAATCCATAGAGATTATTAGTACATGAATGAAGCAAAGAAATAGGCTTGTAGTGTTTCTATTTGTGGTATGAGTTGCACTTTTATAATTATCGTGGAAGACACATCATCAGCTTATGATTTTGAGACAAGAAACTTAGTGATGAGCGGATAATTTATACGCTTTTTGGCATTGTTTTTAGGTAGTTTTTAGTAAGTTCAAGCTACTTTTAGGGATGTTTTCATTAGTTTTTATGTTAAATTCACATTTCTGGACTTTACTATGAGTTTGTGTGTTTTTCTGTGATTTCAGGTAATTTCTGGCTGAAATTGAGGGACTTGAGCAAAACTCTGAAAAAAGGCTGACAAAAGGACTGCTGATGCTGTTGGAATCTGACCTCCCTGCACTCGAAATTGATTTTCTGGAGCTACAGAACTCCAAATGGCGCGCTCTCAATGGCGTTGGAAAGTAGACATCCAGAGCTTTCCAGCAATATATAATAGTCTATACTTTATTCGGGAATTGACGACGTAACTTGGCGTTGAACGCCAAGTACATGCTGCTGTCTGGAGTTAAACGCCAGAAACACGTCATGATCCGGAGTTGAACGCCCAAAACACGTTATAACTTGGCGTTCAACTCCAAGAGAAGCCTCAGCTCGTGGATAGATCAAGCTCAGCCCAAACATACACCAAGTGGGCCCCGGAAGTGGATTTATGCATCAATTACTTACTTATGTAAACCCTAGTAGCTAGTCTAGTATATATAGGACATTTAACTATTGTATTAGACGTCTTTTGACCACGTTTCATCTTTGGTCTCAATTTTGTTTTATTCTTCATCTTAAAAGGCTATTGATCACGTTTTAGGGGGCTGGCCATTCGGCCATGCCTGAACCTTTCACTTATGTATTTTCAACGGTGGAGTTTCTGCACACCATAGATTAAGGGTGTAGAGCTCTGCTGTACCTCAAGTTTCAATACAATTACTATTACTTTTTATTCAATTCTCTTTTATTCTTATTCCAAGATATACGTTGCACTTCAACTTGATGAATTTGATGATCCGTGACACTCATAATCATTCTCACCTATGAACGCGTGTGATTGACAACCACTTCCAATCTACTCTAGGCCGGGCGCATATCTCTTAGATTCCCCAACAGAATCTTCGTAGTATAAGCTAGAATTGATGGCGGCATTCATGAGAATCCAGAAAGTCTAAACCTTGTCTATGGTATTCCGAGTAGGATTCTGGGATTGAATGACTGTGACGAGCTTCAAACTCCTGAAGGCTGGGCGTTAGTGACAGACGCAAAAGAATCAAGGGATTCTATTCCAACCTGATTGAGAACCGACAGATGATTAGCCGTGCCGTGACAGAGCATTTGGACCTTTTTCACTGAGAGGATGGGATGTAGCCATTGACAACGGTGATGCCCTACATACAGCTTGCCATGGAAAGGAGTAAGAAGAATTGGATGAAGCAGTAGGAAAGCAGAGATTCAGGAGGAGCACAGCATCTCCATACACCTATCTGAAATTCCCACCATGGAAATACATGAGTAACTTTATCTTTATTTTATGTTTATTTATTATTATTAATTTTCGAAACTCATAACCATTTAATCTGCCTAACTGAGATTTACAAGATGACCATAGCTTGCTTCATACCAACAATCTCTGTGGGATCGACCCTTACTCACGTAAGGTTTATTACTTGGACGACCCAGTACACTTGCTGGTTAGTTGAACGGAGTTGTGTCCACACATAGGTGCCATAATAATGATTTCATACAACAACAAAGAATACTACATTGATGTGATCACAATTTCGTCCACCAAATTTTTGGCGCCGTTGCCGGGGATTGTTTCGAGTATGGACAACTGACAGTTCATCTTGTTGCTCAGATTAGGTAATTTTCTTTCCAAAAATCTTTTTCAAAATTTTTCTTTTCTTTTTCGTTTTTCCTAACATTATTTTCGAAAAAATTAATAAAAATCCAAAAAAATTAAAAAATCATAAAAATCAAAAATATTTTGTGTTCCTTGTTTGAGTCTTGAGTCAATCTTTAAGTTTGGTGTCAATTGCATGCTTTAAAAATTTTTCTTGCATTTTTCGAAAATTTCATGCATTCATAGTGTTCTTCATGATCTTCAAGTTGTTCTTGATAAGTCTTCTTGTTTGATCTTGATGTTTTCTTGTTTTGTGTTGTTTGTTGTTTTTCATGTGCATTTTTCGTTTGTTAGAGTCCATGCATTAAAGATTTCTAAGTTTGGTGTCTTGCATGTTTTCTTTGCATAAAAAATTTTTCAAAAATATGTTCTTGATGTTCATCATGATCTTCAAAGTGTTCTTGGTGTTCATCTTGACATTCATAGTGTTCTTGCATGCATTAAGTGTTTGATCCAAAATTTTCATGTTTTGGGTCATGTTTGTGTTTTTCTCTCTCATAATTAAAAAAATTCAAAAATAAAAAATATATTTTTTCCTTTTTTCTATCCAAATTTTCGAAATTTTGGGTTGACTTGGTAAAAAATTTTCAAAATTAGTTGTTTCTTACAAGTCAAGTCAAAATTTCAATTTTAAAAATCTTATCTTTTCAAAATCTTTTTCAAAAATCATATCTTTTTCATTTTTTTTCTATTTTTCGAAAATTTCAAAAATCTTTTTCAAATTATTTTCAAAATCTTTTTCTTATCTTTATATCATATTTTCAAAATTACACTAACAATTAATGTGATTGATTCCAAAATTTGAAGTTTGTTACTTTCTTGTTAAGAAAGGTTCAATCTTTAAATTCTAGAATCTTATCTTGTAGTTTCTTGTTAGTTAAGTCATTTTAAAAATTAAATCTTTTTCAAAATATCTTTCTTTTAAAATTTTTATCTTATCTTTTTATCTTATCCTTTTCAAAATTTTGTCTTTTTCAAAATTTGATTTCAAAATATCTTATCTAACTTCTTATCTTCTTATCTTTTTCAAATTTGATTTTAATATCTTTTTCAACCAACTAATTAACTTTTTGTTTGTTTTTTATCTTTTTCAAAACCACCTAACTACTTTTCCCTCTCTAATTTTTGAAAATATCTCATCCCTTTTTCAAAAATTCTTTTTAATTAATTAATTATTTTAAATTTTAATTTTAATTATATCTTATATTTAATTTTCGAAAATTACTAACCCCTTTTTTCAAAATTATTTTCGAAATTCTCCCTCTCTTCTCATATTCTATTTAATTATTTAATTACTAACACTTCTCTTCACCTCTCTTCATCTAAAAATTCGAACCATTCTTCTTCATTCTTCTCCCCTCTCTTTTTCTACTAACACAAAGGAATCTCTATACTGTGACATAGAGGATTCCTCTTTCTTTTCTTGTTTTCTTCTTTTTCATATGAGCAGGAACAAGGATAAAAGCACTCTTGTTGAAATTGATCCAGAACCTGAAAGGACTCTGAAGAGGAAATTAAGAGAAGCTAAATTACATTATTCTAAAGGTAACCTTTCAGAAATATTGGAACAAGAGAAGGAGATGGCAGCCGAAAATAATAATAATGCAAGGAGAATGCTTGGTGACTTCACAAAACCAACGTCCAAGTTTGATGGAAGAAGCATCTCCATTCCTGCCATTGGAGCCAATAATTTTGAGCTTAAGCCTCAACTAGTTGCTTTAATGCAACAAAACTGCAAGTTTTATGGACTTCCATCTGAAGATCCTTATCAGTTTTTAACTGAGTTCTTGCATATCTGTGAGACTGTAAAGACAAATGGAGTTGATCCTGAAGTCTACAGACTCATGCTTTTCCCTTTTGCTGTAAGAGACAGAGCTAGAATATGGTTGGATTCACAACCTAAGGATAGCCTGGACTCCTGGGATAAGCTGGTCACAGCCTTCTTGGATAAATTCTTTCCTCCTCAAAAGCTGAGCAAGCTGAGAGTGGATGTTCAAACCTTCAAACAAAAAGATGGTGAATCCCTCTATGAAGCTTGGGAAAGATACAAGTAGCTGACCAAAAGATGTCCATCTGACATGTTTTCAGAATGGACCATATTAGATATATTCTATTATGGTCTATCTGAATTTTCGAAAATGTCATTGGACCATTCTGCAGGTGGATCTATTCACCTAAAGAAAACGCCTGAAGAGGCTCAAGAACTCATTGATATGGTTGCAAACAACCAATTCATGTACACTTCTGAGAGGAATTCCGTGAATAATGGGATACCTCAGAAGAAAGGAGTTCTTGAAATTGATGCTTTGAATGCCATATTGGCTCAGAACAAAGTGTTGACTCAACAGGTCAACATGATCTCTCAAAATCTGAATAGATGGCAACATGCATCCAACAGTACTAGAGAGGCAGCTTCTGAAGAAGCTTATGATCCTGAGAACCCTGCCATGGCAGAGGTTAATTACATGGGTGAACCTTATGGAAACACCTATAACTCATCATGGAGAAATCATCCAAATTTCTCATGGAAGGATCAACAAAAGCCTCAACAAGGCTTTAACAATGGTGGATGCAACAGGCTGAGCAATGGCAAGCCTTTTCCATCATCTTCTTAGCAACAGACAGAGAATTCTGAACAAAACACTTCTAATTTAGTCAATCTAGTCTCTGATCTGTCCAAGGCCACTTTCAGTTTCATGAGTGAAACAAGATCCTCCATTAGGAATCTGGAGGCACAAGTGGGCCAGCTGAGTAAGAAAGTCATTGAAACTCCTCCCAGTATTCTCCCAAGCAATACAGAAGAGAATCCAAAAGGAGAGTGCAAGGCCATTGATATAATCAATGTGGCCGAATGCACAAGGGAGGAGGAGGACAAAAATCCTAGTGAGAAAGACCTCCTGGGACGTCCCTCAAGCAAGAAGGAGTTTCCTATTAAGGATCCAAAGGAATCTGAGGCTCATATAGAGACCATAGAGATTCCATTAAATCTCCTTCTGCCATTCATGAGCTCTGAAGACTATTCTTCCTCTGAAGAGGATGAAGATGTGACTGGAGAGCAAGTTGCTCAATATTTAGGAGCTATCATGAAGCTGAATGCCAAGTTGTTTGGTAATGAGACTTGGGAAAGTGAACCTCCCCTGCTCATTAGTGAACTGGATACTTGGATTCAGCAAATTTTACCTCAAAAGAAACAAGATCCTGGCAAGTTCTTAATACCATGTACCATAGGCAACATGACCTTTGAAAAAGCTTTGTGTGATCTGGGGTCAGGGATAAATCTTATGCCACTCTCTGTAATGGAGAAGTTGGGGATCATTGAGGTACAACCTGCCTTGTTCTCATTACAATTGGCAAACAAGTCATTGAGACAAGCTTATGGAATAGTAGAGGACGTGTTAGTAAAGGTTGCAGGCCTTTACATCCCTGCTGATTTCATAATCTTAGACACTAGGAAGGAAGAGGATGATTGCATCATCCTTGGAAGACCTTTCCTAGCCACAGCAGGAGCTGTGATAGATGTCAACAGAGGTGAATTAGTCCTTCAATTGAATGGGGACTACCTTGTGTTTAAGGCACATGGCCATCCCTCTGTGACAAAAGAGAGTAAGCATGAAGAGCTTCTCTCAGTTCAGAGTCAAGAAGAGCCCACACAGTCAAACTCTAAGTTTGGTGTTGTGAGGCCACAACCAAACTCTAAATTTGGTGTTAAGATCCCATATCCAAACTCTAAGTTTGGTGTTGGGACTATACAACATTGACCTGATCACCTTGTGGCTCCATGAGAGCCACTGTCAAGCTATTGACATTAAAGAAGCGCTTGTTGGGAGGCAACCCAATTTTATTTATCTAATTTTATTTTATTGTATTTTATTGTTATTTTGTGTTTTATTAGGTACATGATCATGAGGAGTCACGAAAAAATCATAAAAATTAAAAACAGAATAAAAAACAGCAAAAGAAAAAAATCACACCCTGGAGGAAGCACAGGCTGGCGTTCAACGCCAGTAAGATGCATCTGGCCGGTGTTCAACGCCAGAACAGAGCATCAACCTGGCGCTGAACGCCAGAAACAAGCAACAACCTGGCGCTGAACGCCAGAAATAAGCAACATTCTGGCGCTGAACGCCAGGAATGTGCCTAAGAGGAAAAACTGGCGCTGAATGCCAGTAACAAGCATGAAACTGGCGTTCAACGCCAGAAACATGTTACATCTGGGCGTTGAACACCCAGAATGTGCACCAATGGGCGTTTAAACGCCAGAATGGTGTGCAAAGGCATTTTACATGCCTATTTGGTGCAGGGATGGAATTCCTTGACACTCCAGGATCTGTGGACCCCACAGGATCACCTCAGGATCTGTGGACCCCACAGGATCCCCACCTAACATATTCCCACCTTACCTCCTAATCCTATTTACACTCTCCCCCATATCACATTTCCCAAAACCCTTCACCAATCACCTCAATCTCTCTCTCCATTCATGGTCATCCCTTCTATTTTCCATTCACCACTCACATCCATCCACTTTTCCCCATACATCCCACCTACCTTCAAAATTCAAAAACACAATCCCACCCATATAGCCGAATACACACAACCCTCAATCTCCTCCATATCTTCTTCTTATTCTTCATCTTTTCTTTCTTCTCTTGCTCGAGGGCGAGCAATTTTCTAAGTTTGGTGTGGTAAAAGCATAGCTTTTTGCTTTTCCATAACCATTAATGGCACCTAAGGCTAGAGACATTCAAAAAAAAAAAAAGAAGAAGAGAAAAAAGGGAAGACAAAAGCTTCCAGCTCTGAGTCATGGGAGATGGAAAGACTCATGTAAAGGGTTTATAGATCAGTGGTAGAACATTTGACTGCAAATCAAGAGATCCCTGAGATACCTCAGGGGATAAATTGTCCTCCACACAATTATTGGGAGCAACTAAGGATAGGAACACCAAAATTACTAGGAATCATGCAACAGAAGCAAGGAAGAGACATAAAGGAGCTCAAAAAGCACCATTGGACCTTCAAAAAGGCGCCACCCTCACTCAGGTGGATTCATTCCTTGTTCTTATTTCTTTCTGTTTTTCGATTTTTAATGTTGTGTTTATCTATGTTTTGTGTCTTTACTTCATGATCATTAGTATGTAACCATGTCTTAAAGCTATGAATAAATTCCATTAATCCTTCACCTCTCTTAAATGAAAAATGTTTTAATTCAAAAGAACAAGAAGTACATGAATTTCGAATTTATCCTTGAATTTAGTTTAATTATATTGATGTGGTGACAATACTTTTGTTTTCTGAATGAATGCTTAAACAATGCATATTTTTGATCTTGTTGTTTATGAATGTTAAAACTGTTGGCTCTTGAAAGAATGATGAACAAAGAGAAATGTTATTGATGATCTGAAAAATCATGAAATTGATTCTTAAAGCAAGAAAAAGCAGTGAAAAAAAAATTGGCGAAAAAAAAATAGAAAGAAAAAGAAAAAGCAAGCAGAAAAAGCCAATAGCCCTTGAAACCAAAAGGCAAGGGTAAAAAGGATCCAAGGCTTTGAGCATCAATGGATAGGAGGGCCCAAGGAAATAAAATCCAGGCTTAAGCGGCTAAACCAAGCTGTCCCTAACCATGTGCTTGTGTCATGAAGGTCCAAGTGAAAAGCTTGAGACTAAGTGGTTAAAGTCGTGATCCAAAGCAAAAAGAGTGTGCTTAAGAGCTCTGGACACCACTAACTGGGGACTTTAGCAAAGCTAAGTCACAATCTGAAAAGGTTCACCCAGTTATGTGTCTGTGGCATTTATGTATCCGGTGGTAATACTGGAAAACAAAGTGCTTAGGGCCACAGCCAAGACTCATAAGTAGCTGTGTTCAAGAATCAACATGCTTAACTAGGAAAATCAATAACACTATCCGAAATTCTAAGTTCCTAGAGAAGCCAATCATTCTAAACTTCAAAGGAAAAAGTGAGATGCCAAAACTATTCAGAAGCAAAAAGCTACAAGTCCTGCTCATCTAATTATAATTAATATTCATTGATATTCTGGAATTTATAGTATATTCTCTTTTTTTATCCTAATTTATTTTCAGTTGCTTGGGGACAAGCAACAATTTAAGTTTGGTGTTGTGATGAGCGGATAATTTATACGCTTTTTGGCATTGTTTTTAGGTAGTTTTTAGTAAGTTCAAGCTACTTTTAGGGATGTTTTCATTAGTTTTTATGTTAAATTAACATTTCTGGACTTTACTATGAGTTTGTGTGTTTTTCTGTGATTTTAGGTAATTTCTGGCTGAAATTGAGGGACTTGAGCAAAACTCTGAAAAAAGGCTGACAAAAGGACTGCTGATGCTATTGGAATCTGACCTCCCTGCACTCGAAATGGATTTTCTGGAGCTAAAGAACTCCAAATGGCGCGCTCTCAATGGCGTTGGAAAGTAGACATCCAGAGCTTTCCATCAATATATAATAGTCTATACTTTATTCGGGAATTGACGACGTAACTTGGCATTGAACGCCAAGTACATGCTGTTGTCTGGAGTTAAACGCCAAAAACACGTCATGATCCGGAGTTGAACGCCCAAAACACGTTATAACTTGGCGTTCAACTCCAAGAGAAGCCTCAGCTCGTGGATAGATCAAGCTCAGCCCAAACATACACCAAGTGAGCCCCGGAAGTGGATTTATGCATCAATTACTTACTTATGTAAACCCTAGTAGCTAGTCTAGTATATATAGGACATTTAACTATTGTATTAGACGTCTTTTGACCACGTTTCATCTTTGGTCTCAGTTTTGTTTTATTCTTCATCTTAAGAGGCTATTGATCACGTTTTAGGGGGCTGGCCATTCGGCCATGCCTGAACCTTTCACTTATGTATTTTCAACGGTGGAGTTTCTGCACACCATAGATTAAGGGTGTGGAGCTCTGCTGTACCTCAAGTTTCAATACAATTACTATTACTTTTTATTCAATTCTCTTTTATTCTTATTCCAAGATATACGTTGCACTTCAACTTGATGAATGTGATGATCCGTGACACTCATCATCATTCTCACCTATGAACGCGTGTGATTGACAACCACTTCCGTTCTACTCTAGGCCGGACGCATATCTCTTAGATTCCCCAACAGAATCTTCGTGGTATAAGCTAGAATTGATGGCGGCATTCATGAGAATCCGGAAAGTCTAAACCTTGTCTATGGTATTCCGAGTAGGATTCTGGGATTGAATGACTGTGACGAGCTTCAAACTCCTGAAGGCTGGGCGTTAGTGACAGACGCAAAAGAATCAAGGGATTCTATTCCAACCTGATTGAGAACCGACAGATGATTAGCCGTGCCATGACAGAGCATTTGGACCTTTTTCACTGAGAGGATGGGATGTAGCCATTGACAATAGTGATGCGCTACATACAGCTTGCCATGGAAAGGAGTAAGAAGGATTGGATGAAGCAGTAGGAAAGCAGAGATTCAGGAGGAGCACAGCATCTCCATACACCTATCTGAAATTCCCACCATGGAAATACATGAGTAACTTTATCTTTATTTTATGTTTATTTATTATTATTAATTTTCGAAACTCATAACCATTTAATCTGCCTAACTGAGATTTACAAGATGACCATAGCTTGCTTCATACCAACAATCTCTGTGGGATCGACCCTTACTCACGTAAGGTTTATTACTTGGACGACCCAGTACACTTGCTGGTTAGTTGAATGGAGTTGTGTCCACACATAGGTGCCATAATAATGATTTCATACAACAACAAAGAATACTACATTGATGTGATCAAAATTTCGTCCACCACTTAACATGACTAATGCACTAGCAAAAATTTGTGGTAACCATCACATTTTTACAATTATATGTAAATACGGATTCTCACAATCAGAAGACCCAAGAAAAGACCTACTTCACCTTGTTGTCCTTTCTCTAATTTTAAATTCTTATTTTATTGAATTAAATTCTTATTTTATCCAAATATATATTCTTTTTACTCTACCTTATGAACGGGCACCAAGCTGACAATATAGATTTCTGAAAGGGAGTTGGAGAATCCAAATCAAAATCCTTTAGGACAAGCTCAATTCCCACCTAACAAAGATAGTAACTATTAGAAATAAAAGAGAAACAAGCCTCTAGATATCTACTCAATATCATAGCAATAGGAAAACTACAATCTATGAAACATAAATGTCATGTTATAGCAATTGGAGAACCACAATCTATAAAAGATAAGAAACGGTTCAGTATTTACATTTATCTATATCTATATGAACATATGTTAGAAATATTTAAAATATATGTTTAACAATCACATTTAAGATAGTCTTGAACAAAAAGCCTACATAAAGCATATCTTAATTCTTAATTCTTAAATGTTAACAAAAATTTCTATATATTACAGCTGAATCTTTAAGCAGTACCTTGTGACATAAGCCTCGTAAAATTGCAAACTTCCTCACATCCTTGTAATTCGAGCTGCTAAGATCCCAATTAAACCTTTTCTTCAAAAACACCTCAAGCCATCTCCAAACTAAAGGATGAACTTCAGATGAATTAACTAATTCTCTATTCTCAGGAACACCAATAAGCAAATTCAACGCACAAGCTACTGATGTTGCTATTTTCCCCTTGTCATCAACAGCAGAAATCACTGCCTACAGGATATGCTTGATGGATCCTCAACTTGCTTCATCAGGTTTCTATGATTCAAAGCATTTTATTTTAGTCTTTGGTTAACACACAGAGCCATGCAGTATTAATTATGAATATAAAATAATTAAACTATATATATAGCATAACTAAAAGACGACTAAGCAAGCAGCATTTCTTAATAGATTGATTCTGTTTTCTACGGTTGGTGAGTCATATTTGAAAGAATACTCATCGGATGGGATCGCTAATTTTGATGACAAACTCCTAATTTGTTTATCATAAAACTTTATAGCTAGATCAGATCTTGAACCACAGATACCAAATTTAATACCTCATGAAAACATTTAGCTTATTTTTGCTTTCTTATTATTTTTGGAAAAGGAACTAATAATTGAAAATGGATGTTATGAACTGTTTGATGAAATAAGCAATGGAAATAGAATCAGGCATCAAGAGCTTGGTGAGCCGAATCCATAACATGGTTCTGCATATAACCTCTTGCATGTCTGTTTATTCAATTCCTTTGCAGTAGTGTCACAACAAACACAACTGAGAAGAGGTTTATTGTTAGTGGCTAGCAGTGTATCACTACTTCTCCCAAAAAGTTTAACAAATAAAAGAAGACAATATAAATTATTATATCTCAATTGTACTCAAACTAAACCTTTTTCCATATACCACAATCTAAATGCAAGTTATTTCTTGATTCCTACCCAGGCGGCTGGCGGCTGCAACTACTTAGTTGCATTGTAATATGCTATTATTTCCTTTTTCTAATTGCTCTGGGACCATTTGTTTCACTTCTATTTCTGAAATCATCGTTTATAGCAATGATGTGCAAAACAGATTTGATTAAGTATAAACCCCCATTGTTGAATCAATCCATTTGAATCCAATGCTAAAACCAATAGCAGGAATAACCAGCCGTGCTCTTTAGTTATTCAAGTCTCCATAGTAAAAGCAATTGCTTGAACAAAACTTTAAGATAAATCAAGAAAACAGCTCAAATTAGCAGACTATTGAAAAAATCGAACTAAATTTTTGGTACTCCAGTTTGCAAATAGTAATAATGATATTACACAAGAGAGGGAGAGTCCCAGAAAAACAAAAAGGGTGTGTGTAGCTATGTACCTTTGACAAAAATCTTGGAAGAAATTGCTCGGAGGAAAAGAAGCTGAGAAAGAGAGCGGTGCTGTTGACACCATATTTGCCGCAGACCCTCCATGCTTCAGCTTCATCATTGGGCAAGAATATTCGTCATGGTTATGAAACAAGCCACATATCTTACAAGATTTTCCAACACCAAAAAATAAAATAAAAAACAGCAAATGACAAGCAGAAATATGCTGCTACACTTTTCCCCATTAAGGGCTAAAGTGAACATAAAGCATGTATATACAGTTGATACATCGAAGTGAATCTGAAGATTGTACCAATCCATAAAATTTTAATTGCAAAACCATCATCAGAAGCATATATATATAAGAGGCCTAAAACATGAAACTTGAAGCAACTAATAAAACTTAATCATGAGTTGCATTTCTAAACTAAATGAAAAAGAATGAAAATATTCTTCACACAGTTCACGAGCTCTATGTAACAGGTAGATTGAGCACAATTATACCCCTGATCTTCTAAACTTCCAAACTTCACTTGAGTTCCTCCAATAACAAAACCTTTCTGAATATGCCGAAAACTGATACTTTCTGCTCACCTCAGGACAACTGCAGTTGTAGATCTAAATTAAAAAGAGAGATTAGTGGGAGACATATATATCAGCAAAAGAAAAACTAATCTGAAACTAATACAAGTCAAACAACCAAATAAACAGAAACACCGTCATTAAGAAGTAACCATAAGCTTTCAAGTTATAGAACAAACACACAAATTGAACAGTACAAAGTACCCTTTCCATGTAAGGAGAATCTGCACATCACTGAATATGAAGATAAGTAATTTATAAAAAAACTAAAGGGATAAAACAAAACACATTCTTGTAATGTAATGTATCGTAGAACAAAGGGATAAAAATGAAGGTAAAAGACATCACAGTCATTGTATCAAACATGTGGTGATCATTACCCCAAGTGGTGCCAATACAGAAGGCCTTCTCCTTCTGCACTTCCAAACACTCCTGCCAAACAAATAAATAAACAGGGAGTTTAAAAACGAATTAGAATTAGTATTCATAATTTAAAAACTAATATCTCTCAAGCCAATCCACGAATTGAATTTAAAAGGTCAAAAGAACCTTCTTCATCAAGTAAATTTGCTTCATCTGTCTCACGTAGTTCTCTGCAAATATGCTCAGCAACTGACCTGCCAAAGTCATCTTCCAAAGCCACGCATGAATAGATGACATTGATTAGAAATTGAATACATCAGCAATACATAAATAGATATCTAAGTAAAATACATTTGCACTCACCTACTTTTAGAATTGTCCTACCAATGGGGATGGTTACATGAATCAAACAGCACTACAGTACTTTTTAAATCATACTGATACATATATCCATTTTTTGTTTTTCCTTGCAATAATTTAAGTTCTTGATTAAGCATATTAATTCCAACAACAAACAATGCCCAAGCATAAAGCACAATCACAACAACTATAGAAATTCAGAGGTAGGGTCTTCTTCTACCTGCAATGGTTTGGGAGAAACTCCCAGCAGCTAGAAACCTTGCCATGACTTCCATTCTTCCAATCCCAAGGGAACATACCATCGAGAATGAAAAAAGTATAAAATAAAAAAAGTCGCAAATCTGAACAACATAATAATTCAAATCAGTTTCAGCTTCAGCTCGTAGCTACTCTTCTGATCTAACAACAACAACGACGACGATAGAACAATCGATAAAAATAGAAAACCCAACGAAACGCGAACGTCAAATGCGGAATGCGCCAGATGCATCGCCAATCAACGAATCCCTTAAGACGCAGCAAAAACAAGCGTAGGCGAAACTAACATTCGGAAATCCAGAAACAATGATCTTAGAAACAGAAGAAGGTTACCTGGATCGACGAGAACCCTAGAAATGACAGAATCGGAGCGGAATTAGGGAATGGAAGTGATCTGAGAGCAATGCCTGTGGAGAAGAAGGGGCGGGAGCTTAGGGTGATGCCATCAATGGCGGAAGAGAAAACCCTAGTAGAAGAAGCAACTCGGTGACGGAGAGAGGAACAAGAGTAGAGTGTAAATGGATCGAGTGGATAGAGATAAGATTAAGGTTATCTCAATATTTACCGACGGAAAATTTAAATTACAGACGGATTTTCCGTCTGTAATAATTTAACAAAACGCACCATTTTGTCTATTTAATTACAGACGGATTTTCCGTCTGTAATCAGTTCCTACGGAAAAAAAATTAATTTTTCTGACGAAATTATCGACAGATTTTCTTTTCCGTCTGTAATTTATGCTAATCCATTTTTTTTGTTTTCCGACAAAAAAATCCTTCTGAAATTTCGTCTGTATTCCCATGGGATAAAATCCGTCGGAAATTTCTGTCTGTAATAACAAATTTTCTAGTAGTGAATTTTTTACTATAATCTGTTAAAAAGATAGTGAAATTTTATCACTGTTGTAATGGAGACTAGATGTAGGCTACATTGTACTAGGTAGCTGAACCAGAATACATCTGTGTGTCAATCTCTATTCTCTTCTCTGTTTCTAGTTCTGTATTATAGGAGACAAAATTATCTCCTACCGTATTAAGAGACAAAACCAAAATATCTCTTATATTATCTTAATAGAAAGAAAGTTTACATGAAAAGAAAAAAGGGGCCAAGATTCAACTTTCCCTTCTCTTAGCCACTGATAACCATAAATAATTATGCTGTACTAACTAAGTTCATAAACATAACATTTTAGGGTTCTTGATGACTTGGAGAAGAGGGTTGAATCTATGGCCTTCTTTAAAACTTGTTTGATAAATCCTCAAACCAGAACTTAGTACTTAGCTTCTGTTTGGTTTGCGTATTGGATTATGTAGGAGATAATTTCGTTTTGTCTCATAAATCGTAAATAACAGAATCAGAGCAAGGAAGAAGAAGATGACTCAGCCATGTATCCTGGTTCAGTTGCCTTGTGCAATGCAACCTACATTCAGTCTCCACCACAAAGTTAGTAAAATTTCTACTATCTTTCCAAGTATTCAATACGAAAATTCCCAGGAACTCAACATAATCCTATCAAGAACACACAAGTTTCAACATAAACTTGACTTGGCCATGTAGCTACCTAGACTCAACACACTAACTGCTTATCTAACTTGTCAAGGGATACCTCTTAAGTACATGACACAAAACAGAAATACAAACAAAAAAAAATCTGAAATTACTCTTGCCTTTTTATTCTCTAAGTGTTTCTCTCAATCTTTTTTCTCTGTCTTTTTTTCAATGCCTCACTTTCATACCTTTTTCACCGAATGAAAGACAAAAAAAGATACAACATTGAAACCGAATATTCAATAATAAACCATGAAGGAGATAATGATTCATAGTCTTAACTCTATGTGATGAACCCAACTTCTGAATTCAAAACTATGTTCTTCATCAATAAACTAGTTGTAATTCTTTTTTCTTTTTCTTCATACAGACTACAAAACTTGGGATTTAAAAATTATTTTTGGGCTTAATCAAGGAGATAGGTGCAATATCAACTTGCTTGCTCAAATGCTCCGTGAGGTTTCCAAATTCAAATTCTTAAATTCGTGCTTTGACTCCAAAAAATAATTTTAACCATTGATTTACAATAGAAAAATTTAGCCACTACTTTCTTCATTTTTTACTCGAAATGGAAGTGCAGAGAGTAGAAAAAAATGTGAAGCAATTGACTTGGAAAACAAATTACCTTTAAATTTTTTTAACTCTACTTAGCTTACTTTTGCTTAACTTGATTTAACATTTGCTTCCTTGATTAGCTTTTCCTTTCTTTAATTTGGTGGTTGAATGAAAAAGTGAAGCTCCCTTTCTTCTTTGTTATTTATCCGAGGTGAACTTATTGAATCTTAGGGTTTCTTTTCATTTGACTTATTTGGTATTGGGCTGGATTGATGATTTAATTTCCATTCACCAGCCTTGGAATCATTTGGTTTCATAGGTTTGGGCTACAACAAAAGCAATTTGAGCCTACATACTTAAACAATATCATCAAACCCACTTGGGTTATCAACTAAAATTCAATATGTTTGTCATAATCATTTTTGTTATTTATTTACTAAACTCAACACATCTATAAGTTTATGCACTTGCATAACATCCATAATTACATATAACTAACATTCAAAAATTAAATTAATGTATATTAGTTATTATATCTATACACATATCATTTTTTATTTATTGCATAAGTAACTATCAAGTTAATACAGATGTTTTTAAATTTTATCATAATTAAATTTAAAAAAATGTCAAATTCTTAAATTAATTTATTCAATTAATAAATTCACTCATAACATACATAAGTTCATACACATAATATCCATAATTTTATATTAATAATATCCATAATTTTATACTCATAACATTCATAATTTCATATATATGATATCCATAATTAATAAATTTTTATAATTAATATTACCAAATTAAACTATGCCTCTTATTGTATTCTTCAAATTATCTTATATGTATACTAATGGATCATGATTTTAATTATTTTAATATTTTTTATTTAATATTCATATGTAAAGTTATTTATTAATTTTAATATGATGAGTTGATAATTACTTTTAACAATTTATTTTTTAATTTTTGTTTATATTTTTTAATAGTCTATATGTAAAATATGAGTTGTATAGTAAATGTTGTTAAAATTTTTAAATTTAACATCTATAATTTTAAACACATAATATCTATAATCAATAAATTGGTTCTAATTTATTATTTGTTATTTTATTTTTTCAAGTCAAAAACTAATAATTTTGGACATTTCTGATTTTTCGTAAATAGAGACTAATCAAATTTAAAATATTTTTATTTTTTATAAAATGTATTGAGGTGATTTAAGATTTTTTAGGATTAAAAATATCAGAATTTAAAATTTTTATTTAAAAAATTATAGAATTATGAATGTAATAATAAATTTTTTTTGAGATTTGGTTCACATTAAATTTGGAATTGACTTTTGTATAATTAAATGAAAGAAGGTATATTATAGAAAAAAATTAATTGTATCAATTAAGTTAGGAGAATAATTTACACTTTCTTATCATTACAAATATTATTGATTATATATTTTTATTTATTGTTTATAATATTTTGACTACCTATCATTACTCTAGTAATGTTAAGGTTAATACATTTAGTGTAATTATTTTTTTAATTTTTTAATGTATTCATATTCATCAACTTTTTAACAATTTATTTTTTAATTAATGTGTTCATGGTACATACATCAACTTCTAAATAATATTAATTTTAATTGATGCTGTGCAATATTGTTTTACAACATAAAAAAATTATTCAAAAAAAATAAAGTATAAATTTTAATATGTTATTTATTCGCTAAATAATAATAATAATAATAATAATAATAATAATAATAATAATAATAATAATAATACATTTCAAGAAAAAGAAAAAAAATCCCTTAAAACAAGGTGGGGGCAATTCTTTCCAAAAGAAAGCGACACGAATAATGTACACTAATGACGGTTGGAGTCTCCCGCCGAGTCTTCTAGGTTTGACTCAGTTGATCAATCTCTCTTGTATGAGTTGAAATTTGAAAGGTTTCTTGTCGAATTTTTTGGGAAAGATGAACTCTCTCGTTCTTGAAGCTTTCCAGCAAAAATTTGACCGGAGAGTTGCCGGTGACACTATACGACACCGTATTGCAGATTTTGTGGCTAAACAACCAGTAAGGTGAGAGACTTACTGAGACAATTGATGTGGTTGACACTATGATTTTACTGGTAAGTTTGTGACTTCATGAAAACTAGTTCAGTAGGTCGATTTTGGAGAATATTTGAGACTTGGATTCGTTGAAGGATTTTAATCTCAACGGAAACTAACTAGTTGGGAATCAAATATGATACTAATAGTAAAGTTTCTATGATTAATTTACAAATTTTAAGCTTAATGGGACATTGAGTCCTTCTGTTGCAAACTTTGATTCTCTTATTGAAATTAGAAGGTGGGCTTGGTATGTGGAGATGGGTTATTGACAATAGTAGTAAAGTAAGAAAGGCGTGGTGATAAAAATTAGAGAGATGAAAAGATTATGTTGACGATGGAAGTGGGGTGGTGGAGGTAGAGTGAGTGGCGGTAGAGTAAGAAAGATATAAAGAGAAGATGTTGATAGTGATGATGGAAGTCGAGAGAAATTACTGGAATGAAAAGAGATGAGAGAAGATGATATGATGTGATGATGAGTATGTGATAAAGATGTTTTTTGTGTTGCGTTTTAATTAATTTCTGTATAATTTATTCGGTGTTCTTCATCACATATTATTAAATTTTTAAAAATATTTTCTTTCCAGAAACAATAAAAAATATTTAAATTGGACTAAAACAAAAAATGTAATAGATTAACTATTAGATTTTTTTTTTGAAATTGTTTATATAAAAAAATATGCCACACTCATATATATATATATATATATAATTTTTTTAAAATAAAATTATTCATACGAGTTATATTGATAACAAGCTTAAGCCTCTTAAAATTTTTACAAAAAAAAAATTCAATTTATATTCGTACGATATATAAAATAATTACTATATTATTATATTATAGATTAAAATTCACTAATTTAAATTTGTTTTTATTTTTCATATAAGCATTAGAAATAAAAAAATTATAACTATAAATGTAGTGTAACAAAATATATATAATATTAATTTGTTTTTGAAAAATTTTGGAATAATATTTTCTTTCTAATAAAGTGTTATTAGAAAATTATCAGTATAAAAACTAATTTCAACCAATACAATATAATAGGTTATTAAATATATTTAATACAAGACCCATTGAATATAAACTTTTGTTGAGTTTAAATTTTAAATAATTTTTAATTGAATTTTGAATATTCTTATTTTAAAGAGTTAGAATATTTTAATATCATCTTTTTCATATATTTTTAATTGAGTCTTTAATTTTTTAAATTATAAACCTTATTTATAATTAAGGGTAATATTTCAACATTATCAATTAGCCACACATACAAAAATACGGGAATAATTCTATAGTCATAATTATAGTCTAACTTTCTAAACAATACAATGAAACTATATATAAGTAATATAATTAAATATTATCTATATCTATAGTCACATTTCATAAATAATATAATTAAATTATATTTATGTTTATAATTAAAATATGAATATAAATAAAAAAATTATCATGATGGTTAATTTTTTCGTTCATAATTTTTTATTGTTTTTGTTGTGAAAAGTTTAATTATTTTAATAGTTAATTATTTTTTAAAAAAATAATTAAATAACACAAAAAAGTTTTATTAAGAGTAGTTTATTTAGATATGATTAAAAGATAATTGAATAAAAAAATTATAATTTAAAAAGGTAAAATTTTAAAATATAAATGACAAAATAACTTTATAATAAATTAATTATTTTTATTATTTTATGTAAAAAAATTTTGTTTATTAAGGTCTAAAAATAATATTAAAATTAGTACTATCAAAAATATTTTAAATTAAATATTATGAAGAAAAAAAAATTTATATAATGACTAATTTGATTAATTTTTAAAATTTTAGGAATGAAAATGACTTACATCTGAACTTTCACGGACTATTTTAATTATAAATATCATTTTTACATGTCAAGTGACACGTGGCGCGTTAGCTGTCACAGACTTGACACGTCAACCAATCATCTGGTGACACGTGACATTTAACGTGACACGTCATCATCTAACTAACGGAAGGACCAATTTGACTTACATTTTATCTTTCAAGGACTAATATAACTAAAACTTATTTGAGAACTAATTTAAAGAATAGATGATCTGGGACGAATTTGACTATTAACCCATATATATATACAAAAAAGTCCAACTAATTTAAAGTAAAATTTTTTAAATATTTGATTAAATTATTCTTGTATTTAGTATTTTTTTTTTTTACTTCCTCTTAGTTAAAAGTATAATCATTATAATATTTTTAATAATTATTATTAGAGGTGTTTGCAGATTAGATATGGCTAAAATTTAATTTCGACATAATATTAAACTCATCAGATCGAATTCGATATCCACACTTTTTATGTTTGGATCAGATATCAAATATATTTATAAAAAAATTTTTTTAAACATATTTACTTCTATAAACACTTTTTATATTTACTTTTTTCATATTTTTTTAGAATTTTTTCTGATTTTTTTAAACTAATTAATATTTTATATATTTTGTTAGATTACATCTAGCTATAAAAATTTTATTTATTTCTAATTTTTATATTAAACATGAAAACAAATTTAAATTAATGAATTTTAATTTATAATGCAATAATAATATAGTAATTATTTTATATATCACATGAATATAAATTAATATTTTTTATTTGAAAAAAAATTAAAAGATTTGAGCTTGTTATATATATATATGAATGAGTGTGACATATTTTTTTATATTAATCATTTTAGAAAAAAATTTAATAGTTAATTTATTATTTTTTTTTGTTTCAGTCTAATTTAAATATTTTTTATTATTTTAAAATATTTAATAATATATGACAAAAAAATATTGAATAAATTATATAAAAATCAGGTAAAACATAATACCAAAATATCTTTAATAAAAGATGAAATATGCATTTTTATTTAAGTGTTCGACAATGTCTAAACCATTCCAATTAAAAAAGGTCACAAGGGACTTTATTGCAACGGTGTAAAACATGATGCTCATCATCGGATAACAGACTAAGAGAAACCTAGCCAGCTAGGTAGAAGTTGCAGGTGTTTTGAGCGCCACAAGCTTCTGAAGGTGATCAATAAGTTCCGTCAAAGTGTTGTATGAGGACCCACCTTCCTCAACCGCTTTCAAAGCCTTCTCTTGCAACTCCTTGGCTCTTTTCCTGATCTTCTCCGCTTCATCGCCGCCGTCCATCAACCTCTTCACCGCCTTCTCTATCATCTCCGCGCTTACCACTTCCTTC
Source organism: Arachis stenosperma (assembly GCF_014773155.1). Taxonomy (NCBI): domain Eukaryota; kingdom Viridiplantae; phylum Streptophyta; class Magnoliopsida; order Fabales; family Fabaceae; genus Arachis; species Arachis stenosperma. The sequence continues at coordinate 22,942,731 of NC_080385.1, forward strand.
GGGGTGTCGTACTGCGATACGATCCACTCCACTGCACCCACCTCCACCCCAATACCGTGCACCTCACTTATCATCTTCTCAGTGAAGTATTGATCCGCAAACGCCGGTATTGTTATCATGGGAACCCCAGCAGCTACCGATTCATTCAGAGAGTTGGTTCCACAGTGCGTCAAGAACGCTCCAATAGCCGCATGATTCAGGATCAACGGCTGCGGCACCCACTCTTTTATCACCATCCCTCTCCCCTCCTTCTTCATCGTCTCTTCAAACCCGACTGGCAACCCTTTCCCTTCTGTTTCTTCAACTCTGTTGTTCTTGTTCCGCGAAACCACCCAAATAAATGGGTGCCCTGACCGCTCCAGGCCCAACGCTAACTCGTAAAGCTGCTTACCAGTTAAACGGGTCAATGAGCCAAAAGCAACGTAAACCACGGAACTGTTTTTCTTGGTTGAAAGCCATTTCAGGCACTCGTCTTCACTATCAACGGCTCTTGGAATGGTTTTATGCACCATGAGATCCGTGGGACCGATATGCCATACTCTCCGACCCGTGATCTTCTCGTAGTGCTCGGCGTACTCTGCGTTAAGCTCCTTGAAGCTGTTCACGATGACTCCGAGGCTCTCCTTCTCTGCGTCAATGGTGGGCTCCATGACTTTGTTGAAAGTCCCCATGGGCTTCATGGGGAAGGTGATCTTATGAGGTAGGCCCGGGATAGTGTACGGGCCCGTGTTGGATTTCAAGATCTCGGGATGAGCTCTAATGGCTTCTATCACGCACATGTTAAAGATCAACAAAGCGTTGAAGGTGAGCCTCGGGATCTTGAATCGTCTCGCGGTGGCTTGGCTCCACGTGAACATGACGTCGGCGATGAGAGCGTCCGGCAGGGACTCCTCAATGAAGGACTCCACTTGCGACTGGATGAGGTGCGATGCAATGTAGAGCTTCCTGGCGGCGGAATTGTCGGCGACGTCGTAGAAGTTCTCGACGCCGGGGGGAAGACCGACTTGTTCGGCGGGTAAGTTGATGGTGTGGATGCAGATGCGGTCGGAGGCGTTGTCATGATCGCCGCCGCCTCCGATGATGGCTTTGTCAATTAGACGGGCGTTGGAAGGGGTGGTGATGATGGTCACGTGCTGTCCACGTGAGGCCAGTAAGCGTGCTAGGTGGACGACGGGGATTTGGTGACCCTGCGCGTAGTATGGCAGCAAGTGTATCTTCAATGGCCGCGACTTCGACGTTGTCATTTTTGTTGCACTCCAAGAAAACTGTTCCTGTGTTAATCAGTTAATCTCTCAAATCTCAACATATATAAGCAGTATTATTTACAAGTGGCTTCACGCTATGAGCGAGGGAATTTTTTATTAATACTTAGTACGGGTGGGTCCGCTCCGTCCTGTCCCGTTCTACCAAAGTTCGCTATAAAACGAAGCCAGTTGGCTCATTCCATCAAAATGATATGAGCTGAACTTGATATTCAGTTTCGCTAACACTATGCTTTTGGTTTAACGAAAAATAAGAGAAAAGAAAAAATAGAAAAAAATTATTTTTTTTTATTTGGATGTTAAAAAAAATAGAAAAAAGAAAATTTTAGCGTGGATTCTACTAAAATAATTTTTTCTTCGTTACGAACAAAAAAACAAAAAAAGTTATTTTTTGTATATTTATAATAGGGATAAGTACGATTTTGTCCCTAAAGTTTTGTGCCAGAATCGAAATCGTTTCTCTTCTAATTTTGGATTTAAAATCGTCCTTAACGTTTTTTTCGTATTAAAATCGTCCTTTTAATTTTTTTTAGACAAAAATATCTTCACCACTACCAACATAATTACTTTTTTCACCACCACCACCAACTGTCACTCCACCACCATTATCAACATCATCATCATCATCAACACCCACTGCCATTCCACCACCACCAATACTACTGCCATTCCACCACCCCCACCCCCACCCCCCACCCCACCCCACCCCGCGTCCCCTCCCCCTCCCCCCCACCTCCACCCTCACCCCCACCCCCACCCCGCGTCCCCTCCCCCTCCCCGCGTCCTTTCTCCTTCCCCCTCCCCGTCTCCCCTTTCCCCACCCTCAGAAACAGAAACAGAGAAACAGAAATTCAAGTAAAAAATTAACAAATTCAAGTACAAAGCCAAATCAACAGAGAAACACAAAGCCAAATTAGAAATTCAAAGCACAAAGAAGAGATCTGGTTCGAAGAAATTCAAATTAACAGAGGAGCATTCATGAACGGCGGCGGTGAACTCTGATTCGAGGAGATCCGAGACAGGAAAGAAGAGTAGGACGGGAGAGGGTCGCGGTTGATCTGGACAGAAGAGAGACAGCGGCGGGACGGCGAGATTGCGGCGGCAGGATGGCGGCTTCCCTTTTCCCCTTCATCGTCATCATCATCAGAGTTCTGGAGAAGGCGGCGGCGACGACGAGGTCACGGCAGCAACGACGGAGGCTCCCCGGCGCCGTCCCCTTCCCCCCTTCCCCCTTCCCCTCCCCTCCCCCTTCGTATACCCTTTTCTTCCCCCAACCCCCCTCCCCCCAAACGCATTTTCTTCCCCCTCCCCCCAACACGCATTTTCTTTTTTTTTTAATTTTATAATTTTTATTATTAAAATAGGAATAGGGGTAGTTTAGGAATAAAACAAAAAAATTTATTAAAAAGGACGATTTTAATACGAAAAAAAACGTTAAGGACGATTTTAAATCCAAAATTAGAAGAGGGACGATTTCGATTCTGGCACAAAACTTTATGGACCAAAATCGTATTTACCCCTTTATAATATTACTTATAGTTCTATTATTATTAATCATTATTAATATAAATTTAGTTTTAATATTTTTAATATATGATTATAACAGAGATTCATATTTAAATGTTATACATGTATTAGATAAATAATTTAAATCAAATATATAAAATTATAATATTGTATAATCTTTATAAAATGTAATAAAATATAAATAAATAAAAATATTTATATTTTATTTTATTATAAAAGTATTAATATAATTTTATATTATTATAATTTTTTTATTTTTTTCTATTTAAACAAAAAAATTTTTATTTTTTTCATCCATTTTGTCACGGCCTTGGACACACTCCAACGCTACCGTGCCGGCACTCGAACTTACTCAACCTCTTGAGTTAAGACCAAGTCAGCCTAACCCTCAATACTTAACAAGAAAGCTAAGAACACAAGAGAAAGGAAGCTTGGTGGAAAGAACACTTTATTGTTCAAGTGTTTGTTACAAATGATTCACACACCTTACACTAACTCTCACCTCCTATTTATAGCCATCCACCTCCTCAATAGATTGTTAAGATTAAATCTAATCAATGGTCCAGATTAATCATCTAGAACCTTCTTTACAAATATCTATCCTACCACAACTTTCTAAATGTTTCTAGATTATTCCATACCACTCTTTATACTTCTATATACATCTACACTCTTATAGAATACTCTATGACCTTCCAGAGTCTTCTAGAACCTTCTAGGATATTCCGGGACTTCTAGGACATTCTAGAACATTCCGGAACCATCTAGAGTATTCTCAAACACTCCAAAAAACTATACAAACACTGTTAAATCTAACCTTCTAAAATTTACCGTGACATTCTTCCCCACCTAATGCGCAGACGTCCTCGTCGCGTTTTGTTCATGATAGCGCTGTAGGTGTTCTTGGAATTGCCACAGATCTTCACGAGCTTCCCAGCTAGCTTCGGTTATCGGAAGTCTTTTCCACTTGATCAAGTATTGAATACTTGGTGGTACCCCTCTTCGTCGCACGACGCGATTAGCTAAGATCTCTTCGATTTCTTTATCAAAGGATCTAATCATCACAGGTGGAGCACGACTCGAGTCACCTCTACTTGGTTCATCTTGGTCTTTATGATATGGTTTAAGCATACTCACATGGAAAATTGGGTGGATCTTCATAGAGGGAGGGAGTTGTACTTTGTAAGCAACCTCCCCAACACGTCCAATAATCTCAAATGGCCCTTCGTATTTGCGGATTAAACCCTTATGAACCTTGCGAAAGGCTTTGAATTGTTGTGGAAGAAGTTTGATCATTACCTTGTCTCCCACTTGATAGCTTGCATGCCTCCTCTTCTTATCTGCCCATTTCTTCATCCTCTTGGCAGCTTTGTCGAGGTAAGAACGAGTGATATCTGCTTGTTTTTCCCAAGACTTAATCATATGATAAGCTCCAGGACTTTTTCCTGAGTAAGAGGAAGAAAGAGAGTGAAGTGTAAGCGACTGTTGTCCAGTCACAATCTCGAATGGGCTCTTCCCTATAGACTCACTCCTTTGCAGATTGTATGAGAACTGAGCAATGTCTAGGAGTTTTGTCCAATCCTTCTGATTAGCGCTTACAAAATGCCTCAAGTAACACTCAAGTAAGGCATTCACTCTCTAAGTCTGCCCATCGGTTTGAGGATGGAACTTGTTGAGAAATGAAGCTCCAACCCAAGGAGTTTGAACAACTCTATCCATAGTCGTCCTGTGAAGCGTGGATCTCGATCACTAATGATGCTCTTAGACAATCCCCAGTACTTCACCACATTCTTGAAGAATAGTCGTGCTGCTTCCTCTGCAGTGCAGTCAGTAGGGGCAGGTATAAACGTAGCATACTTCAAAAATCGATCCACTATCACGAGAATAGATCCAAACCCCTCGGACTTCGGTAAGGCAGAGATGAAATCTAGAGAGAGACTTTTCCACGGTCGCTCTGATGGAGGCAGAGGTTCCAACAACCCACTTGATGTCTTATTTTCAATCTTATCTTGTTGGCACACAAGACAAGTCTTCACATAGCTCTCCACTTCATCTCTCATTTGAGGCCAATAATAAGAAGATTCAATGAGTGCCAAGGTCCTTCGCTGACCTTGGTGACCAGCCCACTTGGTGTCGTGGCATTCTCTCAATAATTTTCTTCTTAGATTTTTCTATTTAGGGACGTATAGTCTTCTCCCTTTAGTGTAGAGAAGGTCGTTTTCTAGCCAAAATTTTTTGGTCTTACCTTCTCTAGCCAACTCCACCAACTTCTTGGCTAATGGATCGTGATGCAACCCTTCCTTGATGGTATGCACAATATCTCCTTCAACCATAGAAATGGCCGCCAACTCAGCCTTGCAGCTCAACGCATCAGCTACCATATTAGTCTTGCCTGACTTGTATTCAAATTCAAAATCAAACTCAGCCAAGAAGTCTTGCCACATAGCTTGTTTGGGACTTAACTTCTTTTGAGTTTGGAAGTAGCTTGTAGCCACATTATCTGTCTTGACGATGAAGTGTGAACCAAGCAAGTAGTGACGCCAAGTTCTCAGACAATGCACCACCGTGGTCATCTCCTTCTCTTGGATAGTGTATCGCCTTTTTGTATCATTCAACTTGCGACTCTCAAAGGCAATAGGATGTCCTTCTTGCATCAGAACTCCTCCAATAGCGTAGTCAGAAGGATCAGTGTGGACTTCAAACACCTTTGAGTAGTCGGGTAGTGCTAGTACTTGTCCTTCTGTGATAGCAGCCTTCAACTCATCAAAAGCCTTTTGACACTCTTTTGACCATTTCCAAGAGTGATTCTTCTTGAGAAGATCAGTTAATGGTGCAGCCTTGGCGGAGTATCCCTTGATAAACCTCCGATAGTAATTAGCCAACCCAAGGAATGACCTCAATTCAAATACCTTGTTTGGAGGTTCCCACTTTTTGATAGCCTTCACTTTTTCTTGATCCATGCAGAAAGTTCCATCTTTAATGATGTGTCCCAAGAAGTGGACTTCATCCCTTGCAAAGGAACACTTTTCCTTCTTCACATATAGGTTATTTTCTCGCAAGATCTTGAACACAATTAGTAAGTGTTCTACATGTTCCTCCAAAGTATTGCTATAGACAATAATGTCATCCAAGTAGACCACTACAAACCGATCAAGGTAAGGTCAAAAAATCTCGTTCATCAAGGTACAGAAGGTCGTAGGAGCATTGGTCAAGCCAAAAGGCATCACCAACCACTCATACGATCCGTACCTCATAACACACGTGGTCTTAGCCTCATCACCATTGGCAATTCTCACTTGGTGATATCCTGACCTCAAATCTAGCTTTGAGAACCACTTGGCTCTACCAAGTTGATCAAACAAAACGACTATCAAAGGAATGGGGTATTTGTTCTTAATAGTTACCTTGTTAAGTGATCGATAGTCGATGCATAGTCTCAATGAACCGTCATGCTTCTTTTGGAACAAGACTGGTGCGCCATAAGGTGCCTTCGATGGACGGATGAACCCAACATCTAGCAAATCCTTGAGTTGCTTCTTCAACTCCTCGAGTTCTGGCGGTGCCATCTTATAAGGTATTGAGGCGGACGGCTTTGCTCCTGACTCTAATTCAATCTTGTGATCCACCTTCCTCCTAGGTGGTAGTTGTTTTGGCAACTCAGGAGGCATCACATCCTTATTTTCATCAAGAACTTTCTTGATTTTGGGAGGAACGTCTTCTCTTTCGAATGTTGACTCCTCTTGTAATAGAGCCAAATATGTAATCTCTCCCTTCTTGAACCCTTTCTTGAGTTGCATAGTAGATAGCATCGGTGGTCCTCCAACTTTAGAGACTGTAGGGACCATGCAAGGAGACTCTTTCTCCATGACGCATACTACGTCGAAGTATGGCATATGTATTATATTTTCCTTCCTTTGTAAATCGAGCCCAATGACTATTTTAAAATCGTCCATGGGTGCTACTGAGAAATCCACAAGGCCCTTCCAAGAACCAAGAGTCATCTCAACCCCTTTTGCTACTCCCTTAAGGGGTTCACCCTTGGTGTTTATGGGTTTGAACCAACCATTCTTTTCGGTGATCTTCAACCCAAGCTTGTTTGCTTCATCAGGCGTGATGAAGTTGTGTGTAGCACCAGTGTCGATCATAGCCATGACGGGTTTTTCATTGATAAAGGCTTTGACATACATCAAGCCTTTCTTTTCTACAGGATTTGTCTCCTTTCCCTTCACAGCATTCATGAGTTGGATAGATCCAACACATTCAGTCACTTGTGATAGATGCCAAAGTCCCTAGCTTGGGATAATCCTTCATTTGGTGTGGTCCCTTGCACACGAAGCATCCTCCTTTGGGCACGAAAGCCTTCTTCTTTTCTTCGTACTCTTTCTTTGAAGAGTATTTTCCTTCCTTCTTGATTGAGAAACTCTTCCCCTTGTCTCCCCCACCTTTAGCAGAACTAGGCTTGGAGGAAGACTTGGATTTAGAGTCTCCCTTATGATACTCAGTGAGTGATTCGGCCACCATGATGGCCTCATCGACATCCTTAACATTCCTTCTTTGTAGTTCTTGCTTTGCCCAAGGTTGGAGTCCATCAATGAAGAAGAACAATGCATCCTTTGATGCTAAGTTTGGGATTTGAAGTGTGAGAGTAGTGAACTCCTTTATGTAATCGCTAATCGTACTCTTGTGCTTCAACTCCCTCAACTTCTTCCTTGCTTCATAAATCACATTCTCAGGGAAGAATTATCTTTTCAACTCCCTTTTGAAATCTTCCCATGTGGTTATGTTGCAAGTACCCTTCTCCATATCTACGCACTTTCTCCTCCACCACAAAGTAGCATTATCAGAAAGGTAGAGAGCTGCAGTGTGTACCTTTATTGCTTCTTCGACCACCCCTTGGCCATCAAAGTACCTCTCCATTTTCCATAGGAAGTTCTCCACCTCTCGAGCGTCCCTCACGCCCTTGAACTCCTTTGGCTTTGGGAGATCAATCTTTGTCGTCTCCCTTATAATGGTTGGTTGAGATTTTACCTCCTCGAACCAAACTCGAACTTCCTCAAATAGTTTCAAGGAATTCTCAAGCTTCTATTCGATTTGGAGCATGCTTTCTTTGAAAGCATCTAGTTCTCCCAACACACGAGCCTCGAGGGTCTCCTTATCATGTTCTCTAGGCTCACTTGAAGAATGAACATTCTTGCCTCCCCATTGAGAAGGAATAGCATTCCTTTTCCTTTGAGACTCAACATGCTCCATGGTTATACTAGAAGCCATACCCACAAACCACTTGTGCTCCCTCTCGAACCTTGCTCTGATGCCAAAATTGTCACGGCCTTGGACACACTCTAACGCTACCGTGCTGGTACTCAGACTTACTCAACCTCTTGAGCTAAGACCAAGTCAGCCTAACCCTCAATACTTAATAAGAAAGCTAAGAACACAAGAAAACACAAGAGAAAGGAAGCTTAGTGGAAAGAACACTTTATTGTTTAAGTGTTTGTTACAAATGATTCACACACCTTACACTAACTCTCACCTCCTATTTATAACCATCCACCTCCTCAATGGATGATTAAGATTAAATCTAATCAACAGTCCAGATTAATCATCCAGAACCTTCTTTACAAATATCTATCCTACCACAACTTTTTAAATGTTTCTAGATTATTCCATACCACTCTTTATACTTCTATATACATTTACACTCTTCTAGAATACTCTATGACCTTCCAGAGTCTTCTAGAACCTTCTAGGATATTCCAGGACCTTCTAGGACATTCTAGAACGTTCCAGAACCATCTAGAGTATTCTCAAACACTCCAGAAAACTATACAAACACTGTAAAATCTAACCTTCTAAAATTTACCGTGACAATTTTCTCTTTAAACAACACACAAATAACTCTACTTTTTTCTATTTTCTCTCCTCCTATTTTCTTTTCTCTTATTTTCTTTCCTTCCATTTCTTTCCTATATTCAAACATAGTATAAAGGACGGATTGGCGAGTTAGTGGACCAGCCTACTTTTTTTTAAAATCAAACCCAAAATTATGATAAAAAAAATTCTTCCAAATCACAAATTATGAAGCCAATTCACAGCATATTCAAAATTTCTTATTTGATCAATTAGATAAACTAATAATAAATTAATAATTAGAATTCAAATCAAATATATTAGAAAATAAAAAAATAAATTAACAATAGATCTAGTAACAAGTCAGCAACATATCAGAACAGATAAAAAAAAATTAAAACAAATAATGAACTTTCAAAATCAAAATCGCACTCAAACTTTGGAATAGATATATGGCCCAAAAATTAAAAATTGAAATAGATAAGAAAATAACAGGGCTGGGGAAGGTGCAAGAGGCTCGCCGCTGCTGATGCTTCACACTGTCGCTACAAGAGGAGACCGCTGCTGCTGAAAAACCTCTCGCTGAAGAGAAGAGACGAACACAGACCCAAGAGAGGAGAAATGAGCACCTTCGCAGCTATGAGGGAGACAGAGTCAGGAACGAGAAGGAGACGCCTTCGCCAACGACATCAGTGCTCTGAGCCGCTACTAGTGCGAATGATGCTGAGCTATTGAGAGGGAGAGCTCTGAGTCAGAGACGCCGATGCTCTGAGCCGTTGCCGCTGCTCATGCTCTACACTGCTGCCACTATGCAAAGAGGTGGAACGCGAGAAAGTGAGAGATGAGAATGAAGAGGGAGGGGAGGGCTGCCGTCAGTATTCTGATATGGATGCTAGAGGCTCTGTGCACTGCTTGTCTGCTTTGAGAGAGGGAATTCAAGACTGAGGGGGGCTGCGAGAGAGATTGTGAAACTAAAAATCTAATCTCAAATTTTTGTATTTATATCAAGTTCAAAAATTACTAAAATAACCGTCCCGTTCCGTGAAAGTCTGTGGATTTGACGGTGCGAGTTTAGTAGATTTTAAAAGATTCGCGGGTCTAAAATATCACCCTCGACCTGCCTCTTTTGACAATTTTGGCAGTTTAACCCAGCAGATTTGACCCTTCGTATCACTCTTAATACGTAGTTGATTGTAGTATTTCTAGCTAATGTGCTCTAATTTTCTTTGGATAAAATTAAGAACATAATAATTTAAATTATTTATTTAATTTAATATTTATAATTTTGTGTATATAATATTTAAAGTTATATATTTATTTTAAAAATAATTAATAAATATAAAATAAGATAACTTTTGATATTTTTTGTTTGATTTTTGGATTATTGGCACTTTACTTGATTTAAAAATTAGGGTATCATAATATTAATTTGGAATTTTTATTTTTACGTTTTACATTGCAAAAATTAATTTAAAATGTTCCCAAAGTAATATATCTTTAGAATTAGTTAGATTATTTAATTTCGATAGCTACATCAACATTATACTTAATAAAAATAGATTTCGACAAAGGGATGATACAACTTGTCAAATTTTAAAATTTTTTAAAAATATTTTGTTATTAGCATCTTTTAAAATTATTTTTATCCGCATCTAAATATTTCGAAAATAATTTGGCAATTAACTTTTATTAATATTAGTTAATATTTTGACTTAGTAATATATAAAAAAGAATTTAATTACAGAAATGAAAAATTTTAAAAAGTATTACGATAATATGATATTTGAGAGGTGTAGTGTTATAAAAGAGTATGAAAAACACGATAAAAAATATGTAATATTTTAATCCATAAAAGTTGATAAAGAAATACGACACTTTAAGTGTAATAAATACTGCACCCAAGATATAGTGTGTTCTTGCCTGGTCTAGCCGATGTATAACTCGCTCTCCGATAAACGTCGGCGGACTCCCTGATCGGAATGTAGTATACGTCGGCGACGGATGGAACAGGAGTGAGTATGCTCAAGTAAGTAAGTAAGTATATTAGCAAGGGTTATTATTTGGAAAGATAACATACCTGTAAAAGTCTTCTCATCTCTCCTTTATACTTGAGAGGACGAGGATGACCGTTTTCTCCGAGTAATGATGCTTGGAAGGGAAATCAATCACATATCTGATGTTACAGAATAAGGGTCAGTTATGACTATAAATCGGTATTAATATGTCGGTTACGATCAGACTTAGGTTTACGTTTCCGAACTATAACTCGTAACTGACATATACTACTCATATCACACCCCCAAGCTTGGCCTAATTTTGAGGAGACGGGTTGAGCTTTTAAGTTTTCAGTTGCGAGTTATAGCTTGGCATACGGAGCCCCCAGGTCAACTTGGCTCATTTATAATGCTTTGGGTATCAGAAAAGACTAGAGGATGCAAATGTAAATGGGGTTAATGCTTTTTTTTATTGGGTGCAAGTTCCAAAGTGGCTTCGTAACCGTTGGAAGCACACTTCATTGAATGGTGGTAATTCACTATGGAACTAAATGGTTTATTAAATGAATGGCTAGAGTTCATCTCAAGTCCCACGAAGTCAATCACACGCTTGCTGCTTTAACTGGTATCATTTCCAGAAGTTTAAAGAGGAGAAGTAAAAGAGGTTAGTAAAAACGTTTCCTACTGCTTTTATTTTTTCTACTGGTTTTCTTGAAAAATGAGTGAAAAAAAGTTGAAAGCTTTGCCGAAGGTTAGGGACGATGATTCTTATGACTGGGTTGATGTGGATGTGAAAATACGGGCTTCTTTATTTGCTGACAAAAAGAGTGCTAGTGAAGTGGATCTGGCCAATGTAGTGCGGCCTGGGTTTCGTCTGGAATTGCTACCATGCAGTCGTTCTGATCGTGTATTCCATAGGAAAAAAAATTTTGAAAGTTTTTTTTATGTATAGCTGTGTGCTGGAAGAACTGCGTGTGAAACTACCGTTTACCAACTTTGAATGTGACGTTTTAAAACAGATGAACTGTGCACCTTCCCAGGTCCATCCTAATGCCTGGGTGTTTTTAAAATGTTTCCAATTTCTGATGCAATTCTTTGAAATTGAACCAGACCTGGAGCTTTTCTTTTCTTTGTTCCAAGCCAAAGAAGTTTGGAAAGGCCTGTGGGTGAACCTGAATAGCAACCTAAGGTTCTCTGTTTTCAAATTGTACAAATCTTCCTTCAAAGATTTTAAAGAGATGTTTTTGAAAGTGAAGTCAGTAGATGAGGACTTTCTTTTTTATTTAGACGAACACTTAGGAGAGAAGTTCTCGATGTATTGGTGCTGCCAACCGTAGCATATACTAAGGCCCGAACTCATAACTCCTCGGAATGAATGTATCATGGTGTTCCTTATTGAGACGGTTGATAAGGGTGGGTTGATATCTGTGTCTGAGCTGCTTCCGTGGGAGGAAGATAGGTCGGCTGTAATGGATTATTTTGGTGAGAGGATTGGTGCACGAAATTGTGATCATCAATGGCGCCATCAACATGGTACGCTCAATTGCAATCTCAACTCTTTATCACAACTTCGCACAACTAACCAGCAAGTGCACTGGGTCGTCCAAGTAATAAACCTTACGCGAGTAAGGTCGATCCCACGGAGATTGTTGGTATGAAGCAAGCTATGGTCACCTTGTAAATCTTAGTCAGGCAGATTCAAATGGTTATGAATGATATATGAATAAAGCATAAAGATAGAGATACTTATGTAATTCATTGGTGAGAATTTCAGATAAGCGAATGGAGATGCTTTGTCCCTTCCGTCTCTCTGCTTTCCTACTGTCTTCATCCAATCCTTCTTCCTCCTTTCCATGGCAAGCTGTATGTTGGGCATCACCGTTGTCAGTGGCTACAGTCCCGTCCTCTCAGTGAAAATGTTCAACGCACCCTGTCACGGCACGGCTAATCATCTGTCGGTTCTCAATCAGGTTGGAATAGAATTCATTGATTCTTTTGCGTCTGTCACTAACGCCCAGCCTTCAGGAGTTTGAAGCTCGTCACAGTCATTCAATCATTGAATCCTACTCAGAATACCACAGACAAGGTTTAGACCTTCCAGATTCTCTTGAATTCCGCCATTAATTCTAGCTTATACCACGAAGATTCCGATTAAGGAATCCAAGAGATAAACATTCAAGCCTTGTTTGCTTGTAGAACGGGAGTGGTTGTCAGGCACGCGTTCATAAGTGAGAATGATGATGATCGTCACATAATCATCACATTCATCAAGTTCTTGAGTGCGAATGAATATCTTGGAATAAGAATAAGCCGAATTGAATAGAAGAACAATAGTAATTGCATTAATACTCGAGGTACAGTAGAGCTCCACACCTTAATCTATGGTGTGTAGAAACTCCACCGTTGAAAATACATAAGAACAAGGTCTAGGCATGGCCGTGAGGCCAGCCCCATGATCTAAGATAGCATAAAACTACTCAAAGATAGCTACCAAGATGAGAATACAATAGTAAAAGGTCCTATATGTAGAGAACTAGTAGCCTAGGGTTTACAGAAATGAGTAAATGACATAAAAATTCACTTCCGGGCCCACTTGGTGTGTGCTTGGGCTGAGCATTGAAGCATTTTCGTGTAAAGACTTCTCTTGGAGTTAAACGCCAGCTTTTGTGCCAGTTTGGGCGTTTAACTCCCATTCTTGTGCCAGTTCTGGCGTTTAACGCCGGGCAGTTTTGAGCTGATTTGGAACGCCGGTTTGGGCCATCAAATCTCGAGCAAAGTATAGACTATTATATATTGCTAGAAAGCCCAGAATATCTACTTTCCAACGCCGTTGAGAGCGCGCCAATTGGGCTTCTGTAGCTCCAGAAAATCTACTTCGAGTGCAGGGAGGTCAAAATCCAACAGCATCTGCAGTCCTTTTCAGTCTCTGAATCAGATTTTTGCTCAGGTCCCTCAATTTCAGCCAGAAAATACCTGAAATCACAGAAAAACACACAAACTCATAGTAAAGTCCAGAAAAGTGAATTTTAACTAAAAACTAATAAAAATATAATAAAACTAACTAAACATACTAAAAATATACTACAAACAATGCCAAAAAGCGTATAAATTATCCGCTCATCACAACACCAAACTTAAATTGTTGCTTGTCCCCACGCAACTGAAAATCAAATAAGATAAAGAGAAGAGAATATGCAATGAATTCTAAAAACATCTATGAAGATCAGTATTAATTAGATGAGCGGGGCTTTTAGCTTTTTGCCTCTGAACAGTTTTGTCATCTCATGATTCTTTGAAGATCTTATGGAGTGCTTGAGCTCCTCAATGTCTCTTCCTTGCCTTTGTTGCTCCTCTCTCATGATTCTTTGATCTTCTCTAATTTCATGGAGGAGGATGGAATGTTCTTGGTGCTCCACCCTTAGTTGTCCCATGTTGGAACTCAATTCTCCTAGGGAGGTGTTGATTTGCTCCTAATAGTTTTGTGGAGGAAAGTGCATCCCTTGAGGCATCTCAGGGATTTCATGATGAGTAGGATCTCTTGTTTGCTCTATCCTTTTCTTAGTGATGGGCTTGTCCTCATCAATGGGGATGTCTCCCTCTATGTCAACTCCAACTGAATAACAGAGGTGACAAATAAGATGAGGAAAGGCTAACCTTGCCAAGGTAGAGGACTTGTCCGCCACCTTATAAAGTTCTTGGGCTATAACCTCATGAACTTCTACTTCTTCTCCAATCATGATACTATAGATCATGATGGCCCGGTCTAGAGTAACTTCAGACCGGTTGCTAGTGGGAATGATTGAGCGTTGGATAAACTCCAACCATCCCCTAGCTATGGGCTTGAGGTCATGCCTTCTCAATTGAACCGGCTTCCCTCTTGAATCTCTCTTCCATTGGGCGCCCTCTTCACAAATGACTGTGAGGACTTGGTCCAACCTTTGATCAAAGTTGACCCTTCTAGTGTAAGGGTGTTCATCTCCTTGCATCATAGGCAAGTTGAATGCCAACTTTACATTTTCCGGACTAAAATCTAAGTATTTCCCCCGAACCATTGTAAGCCAATTCTTTGGGTCCGGGGTCACACTTTGATCATGGTTCTTGGTGATCCATGCATTGGCTTAGAACTCTTGAACCATCAAGATTCCGACTTGTTGAATAGGGTTGGTAAGAACTTCCCAACCTCTTCTTCGGATCTCATGTCGAATCTCTGGATATTCACTCATTTTGAGTTTGAAAGGGACCTCAGGGATCACCTTCTTCAAGGCCACAACTTTATAGAAGTGGTCTTGATGCACCCTTGAGATGAATCTCTCCATCTCCCATGACTCGGAGGTGAAAGCTTTTGCCTTCCCTTTCCTCTTTCTAGAGGTTTCTCCGGCCTTGGATGCCATAAATGGTTATGAAAAAACAAAAAGCAATGCTTTTACCACACCAAACTTAAAAGGTTTGCTCATCCTCGAGCAAAAGAAGAAAGAAGAGAGTAGAAGAAGAAGAAATAGAGGAGATGGAGATGGCTTTGTGGTTCGGCCAAAGGGGGAGAAGTAGTGTTTAGGGTGTGTGAAAATGAAGGAGTGAAGATGGGTTTATATAGGGGTGGAGAGGGGTAGGGTTCGGCTATGGGAGGGTGGGTTTGGGAGGGAAAGTGGTTTAAATTTAAATGGTGAGGTAGGTGGGGTTTAATGAAGGATGGATGTGAGTGGTGAAGAGAAAGATGAGATTTGATAGGTGAGGGATTTTTGGGGAAGAGTAGTAGAGGTGATTGGTGAATGGGTAAAGAAGAGAGAGAGTGGTGGGGTAGGTAGGGATTCTGTGGGGTCCACAGATCCTGAGGTGTCAAGGAAAAGTCATCCCTGCACCAAGTGGCGAGCAAAATTGCTCTCTGTGCCAATTCTGGCGTTAAATGCCGGGCTGGTGCCCATTTCTGGCGTTTAACGCCAGCTTCTTGCCCTTTCCTGGCGTTTAACGCCAGTCTGGTGCCCCTTTCTGGTGTTAAACGCCCAGAATGATGCCGACTGGGCGTTAAACGCCCATTTGCTGCCCCTTACTGGTGTTTAAACGCCAGCAGGTTCTTCCTCCAGGGTGTGCTATTTTTCTTTCTATTTTTCATTCTGTTTTTGCTTTTTCAACTGATTTTGTGACTTCTCATGATCATCAACCTACAGAAAACATAAAATAACAAAGGAAAATAGATAAAAATATAACATTGGGTTGACTCCCAACAAGCGCTTCTTTAATGTCAGTAGCTTGACAGTGGGCTCTCATGGAGCCTCACAGATACTCAGAGCAATGTTGGAACCTCCCAACACCAAACTTAGAGTTTGAATGTGGGGGTTCAACACCAAACTTAGAATTTGGTTGTGGCCTCCCAACACCAAACTTAGAGTTTGACTGTGGGGGCTCTGTTTGACTCTGTTTTGAGAGAAGCTCTTCATGCTTCCTCTCCATGGTGACAGAGGGATATCCTTGAGCCTTAAACACAAAGGATTCTTCATTCACTTGAATGATCAATTCTCCTCTGTCCACATCAATCACAGCCTTTGCTGTGGCTAGGAAGGGTCTGCCAAGGATGATGGATTCGTCCATGCACTTCCCAGTCTCTAGGACTATGAAATCAGCAGGGATGTAATGGTCTTCAATCTTTACCAGAACATCCTCTACAAGCCCATAAGCTTGTTTTCTTGAATTATCTGCCATCTCTAGTGAGATTCTTGCAGCTTGTACCTCAAAGATCCCTAGCTTCTCCATTACAGAGAGAGGCATGAGGTTTATGCTTGACCCTAGGTCACACAGACCCTTCTTAAAGGTCATGGTGCCTATGGCACAAGGTATTGAAAACTTCCCAGGATCTTGTCTCTTTTGAGGTAATTTCTGCCTAGACAAGTCATCCAGTTCTTTGGTGAGCAAAGGAGGTTCGTTCTCCCAAGTCTCATTACCAAATAACCTGTCATTTAGCTTCATGATTGCTCCAAGGTATTTAGCAACTTGCTCTTCAGTGACATACTCATCCTCTTCAGAGGAAGAATACTCATCAGAGCTCATGAATGGCAGAAGTAAATCCAATGGAATTTTTATGGTCTCAGTGTGAGCCTCAGATTCCCATGGTTCCTCATTAGGGAGCTCATTGGAGGCCAGTGGACGTCCATTGAGGTCTTCCTTAGTGGCGCTCACTGCCTCTTCCTCCTCTCCTAGTTCGGCCATGTGGATCATGTTAATGGCCTTGCATTCTCCTTTTGGATTCTCTTCTGTATTGCTTGGAAGAGTACTAGGAGGGAGTTCAGTAATTTTCTTTCTCAACTGACCCACTTGTGCCTCCAAATTTCTAATGGAGGACCTTGTTTTAGTCATGAAACTTTGAGTGGTTTTGATTAGATCAGAGACCATGGTTGCTAAGTCAGAGTTGTTCTACTTAGAATTCTCTGTCTATTGCTAAGAAGATGATGGAAAAGGCTTGCCATTGCTAAACCTGTTTCTTCCACCATTATTATTGTTGAAACCTTGTTGAGGTCTCTGTTGATCCTTCCATGAGAGATTTGGATGATTTTTCCATGAAAAATTATAGGTGTTTCCATAGGGTTCTCCCATGTAATTCACCTCTTCCATTGAAGGGTTCTCAGGATCATAAGCTTCTTCTTCAGATGAAGCGTCCTTAGTACTGCCTGGTGCATTTTGCATTCCAGACAGACTTTGAGAAATTAAATTGACTTGCTGAGTTAATATCTTGTTCTGAACCAGTATGGCATTCAGAGTATCAATCTCAAGAACTCCTTTCTTCTGATTTGTCCCATTGTTCACAGGATTCCTTTCAGAAGTGTACATGAATTGGTTATTTGCAACCATTTCAATTAGTTCTTAAGCTTCTGTAGGCGTCTTCTTCAGATGAAGAGATCCTCCAGCAGAGCTATCCAATGATATCTTGGACAGTTCAGATAAACCATCATAGAAAATACCTATGATGCTCCATTTAGAAAACATGTCAGAGGGACACTTTCTGATTAATTGTTTGTATCTTTTCCAAGCTTCATAGAGGGATTCTCCTTCCTTTTGTCTGAAGGTTTGGACTTCCACTCTAAGCTTACTCAATTTTTGAGGTGGAAAGAACTTTGCCAAGAAGGCATTGACTAGCTTTTCCCAAGAGTTCAGGCTTTCTTTAGGTTGTGAGTCCAACCATATCCTAGTTCTGTCCCTTATAGCAAAAGGGAATAGCATAAGTCTGTAGACCTCAGGGTCAACCCCATTAGTCTTGACAGTGTCACAGATTTGCAAGAACTCAGCTAAAAACTGACGAGGATCTTCCAATGGAAGTCCATGGAACTTGCAATTCTGTTGCATTAGAGAAACTAATTGAGGCTTAAGCTCAAAGTTGTTTGCTCCAATGGCAGGGATAGAGATGCTTCTCCCATAGAAGTCGGGAGTAGGTGCAGTAAAGTCACCCATCACCTTCCTTGCATTGTTGGCATTGTTGTTGTTTTCGGCTGCCATGGGTTCTTCTTCTTTGAAGATTTCTGTTAGGTCCTCTACAGAGAGTTGTGCCTTAGCTTCTCTTAGCTTTCACTTTAAGGTCCTTTCAGGTTCAGGGTCAGCCTCAACAAGAATGCTTTTGTCTTTGCTCATGCTCATATGAAAGAGAAGAGAACAAGAAAATATGGAATCCTCTATGTCACAGTATAGAGATTCCTTGAGGTGTCAGAGGAAAAGAAAAATAGAAGGAAGAAGTAGAGAATTCGAACTTATCAAGAAAGATGGAGTTCGAATTGTGCATTAAGGAATAGTGTTAGTCCATAAATAGAAGGATGTGAGAAGAGGGGAAGAAATTTTCGAAAATTAAGTAAAAGATTTTAAAAACATTTTGAAAAACACTAATTGATTTTCGAAAACCAAGAGTGGAAAAGAAATCAAGTGATTTTTGAAAAAGATTTTGAAATTAGAAATTAAAAAGATATGATTGAAAACTATTTTGAAAAAGATGTGATTAAAAAGATATGATTGAAAAGTTATGGTTTTAAAAAGATATGATTTGAAAAACAATTTAAAAAGATTTGATTTTAAAAATTAATGACTTGGCTAACAAGAAAAGATATGATTCAAACATTAAACCTTTCTCAACAGAAAAGGCAACATACTTGAAATGTTGAATCAAATCATTAATTGATAGCAAGTATTTTTGAAAAAGGAAAGAAATTGATTTTGAAAAAGATTTGATTGAAAGGATTTGATTTGAAAAAGATTTGATTGAAAAATGTTGAAAACTTGAAAAAAATTTGAATTGAAAACAGAATCTTCCCTCTTGTGCCATCCTGGCATTAAACGCCCAGAATGGTGCACATTCTGGCGTTTAACGCCCAAAGCACTACCCTTTTGGGCGTTAAACGCCCTGCCAGACACCCTGGCTGGCGTTTAAACGCCAGTTTGCCTTCTTCACTGGGCATTTTGAACGTCCAACTTTTTCTGTGTAATTCCTCTGCTGTATGTTCTGAATCTTCAATTCTCTGTTTTATTGACTTGAAAAGACACAAATTAAAAGTTTTTTTGGATTTTTAATAATGAGGAATAATCAAAATGCAACTAAAATCAAATAACAATGCATGCAAGACACCAAACTTAGCAGTTTGTATACCATTGACACAACAAAACACTCAAGACAAGAGAATTTAAAGATCAGAACAAGGAAATCATCAAAAACAACTTGAAGATTAATGAAGACACATGCATGAATTCGAAAAATACAAGAAGAACAGAAACATGCAATTGACACCAAACTTAACATGAGACACTAGACTCAACAAGAAACATACAATATTTTTGGTTTTTATGATTTTGTAATTTTTTTTTTGGATTTTTCGAAAATTAAGTGGAAGAAGAAAATAAAGATATCAAAATTCTTAATGAGAATTCCAGGAATCATGCAATGTTAGTCTAAAGCTTCAGTCTAAAGAAATTAGACATGGCTAGCTGGTGCACGAAATTGCAATCACTCTTTTGCAATCCCGCAAAACTAACCAGCAAGTGCACTGGGTCGTCCAAGTAATACCTTACGTGAGTAAGGGTCGATCCCACGGAGATTGTCGGCTTGAAGCAAGCTATGGTTATCTTGTAACTCTTAGTCAGGATATCAAAAATTATCAGGATTGATTGTGAAAAGCAAAAGAACATGAAATAGGTACTTGTTTTGCAGTAATGGAGAATAGGTTGAGGTTTTAGAGATGCTCTGTCTACTGAACCTCTGCTTTCCTACTGTCTTCTTCTTCAAGCACGCAAGGCTCCTTCCATGGCAAGCTGTATGCAAGGGTTTCACCGTTGTCAGTGGCTACCTCCCATCCTCTCAGTGGAAATGTTCAACGCACCCTGTCACGGCACGGCTATCCAGCTGTCGGTTCTCGATCATGTCAGAATAGAATCCAGTGATTCTTTTGCGTCTGTCACTAACGCCCCACAATCGCGAGTTTGAAGCACGTCACAGTCATTCAATCATTGAATCCTACTCAGAATACCACAGACAAGGTTTAGACCTTCCGGATTCTCTTGAATACCGCCATCAATTCTAGCTTATACCACGAAGATTCCGATTAAAGAATCAAAGAGATATCTACTCAATCTAAGGTAGAACGGAGGTGGTTGTCAGGCACGCGTTCATAGTTGAGAATGATGATGAGTGTCACGGATCATCACATTCATCAGGTTTAAGAACAAGTGATATCTTAGAATGGAAGCAAGCATGATTGAATGAAAAACAGTAGTAATTGTATTAATCCATCAAGACACAGCAGAGCTCCTCACCCCCAACCATGGGGTTTAGAGACTCATGCCGTAGAAGATACAATCAGAAACGTGTAAAGTGTTATGAGGTGTAGATACAATGTCAAAAGATCCTATTAATAGTGAACTAGTAACCTAGGGTTTACAGAATTGAGTAAATGACAGAAAAATCCACTTCCGGGCCTACTTGGTGTGTGCTTGGGCTGAGCATCGAAGTATTTTCGTGTAGAGACTCTTCCTGGAGTTAAACGCCAGCTTTTATGCCAGTTCCAGCGTTTAACTCCAATTTTTATGCCAGTTCCAGCGTTAAACGCTGGGAATTCTGAAGCTGATTTGCAACGCCGGTTTGGGCCATCAAATATCGGGCAAAGTATGGACTATTATACATTGCTGGAAAGCCCAGGATGTCTACTTTCCAAAGCCGTTGAGAACGCGCCAATTGGGCTTCTGTAGCTCCAGAAAATCCACTTCGAGTGTAGGGAGGTCAGAATCCAACAGCATCTGCAGTCCTTTTCCGTCTCTGAATCAGATTTTTGCTCAGGTCCCTCAATTTCAGCCAGAAAATATCTGAAATCACAGAAAAACACACAAACTCATAGTAAAGTCCAGAAAAGTGAATTTTAATTAAAAACTAATAAAAATATACTAAAAACTAACTAAATCATACTAAAAACATACTAAAAACAATGCCAAAAAGCGTATAAATTATCCGCTCATCACAACACCAAACTTAAATTGTTGCTTGTCCTCAAGCAACTGAAAATCAAAATAGAATAAAAAGAAGAGAATATACTATAGACTCCAAAATATTAAAGAAACTTAGTTCCAATTAGATGAGCGGGACTAGTAGCTTTTTGCTTCCGAACAGTTTTGGCATCTCGCTTTATCCTTTGAGGTTCAAAATGATTGGCATCTATAGAAACTCAGAATTCAGATAGTGTTATTGATTCTCCTAGTTAGGTATGATGATTCTTGAACACAGCTACTTTATGAGTCTTGGCCGTGGCCCAAAGCACTCTGTCTTCCAGTATTACCACCGGATACATACATGCCACAGACACATGATTGGGTGAACCTTTTCAGATTGTGACTCAGCTTTGCTAGAGTCCCCAATTAGAGGTGTCCAGGGTTCTTAAGCACACTCTTTTGCCTTGGATCACAACTTTATTTCTACCCTTGCCTTTTGGTTTAAAGGGCTATTGGCTTTTTCTTTTTCTCTTCTATTTTTTTTCGTTTTTTTTTGAATCACTGCTTTTTCTTGCTTCAAGAATCAATTGATGATTTTTCAGATCCTCAATAACAGTTCTCCTTTTCTATCATTCTTTCAAGAGCCAACAATTTTAACATTCTTAAAACAACAAATTCAAAAGACATATGCACTGTTCAAGCATTCATTCAGAAAACAAAAAGTATTGTCACCACATCAAACTAATTCAACTAGTTTCAGAGATAAATTCGAAATCCTGTACTTCTTGTTCTTTTGTGATTAAAGCATTTTTCATTTAAGAGAGGTGATGGATTCATAGGACATTCATAGCTTTAAGACATGAATTTTAAATTTTATTAATCATGAATTAAGAACAAAACTCAGAAATAGATATAAGATAAGACTAATAGTAATATAAAATAAAAAATTTAAATAGGCTCCTAATGATAGAGGTTATCACAGAGTTAGGACTCAACAACCTTGATTTTGAGAAGTGGATGCTCCCTCAACTTGAGGGGAGAGCTTTTGGCGTTTCATCTCTTGAAGTTCACGCCCCTGCTTCTCTTGTTCCTTCAGCAATTTGCAGAGCATGCAGTTCTGATTCTGCTGTTCTTCCTTAAGTTGCTCCATAGTTTTTTGCAACTTGGTGATAGATGCTTCTAGGCTGGTCCAGTAGTCAATTTCAGGAAATTCAGGGAGGAACTCCTGCGCCCTTTTTTTGATAGAGTTGTCTTGCATTTGTCCTTCCATTGACTTCTTGGTGATTGGATGTTCAATGGGTATGAATTCATCTAATCCCATCTTGACCCCAGCCTTTTTACAGAGTAAAGAGATCAAGCTTGGGTACGCCAGTTTGGCTTCAGTGGAATTCTTGTTTCCAATTGTGTAGATCTCACAAGCAATCAGATGATGAACCTCTACTTCTTTTCCAAGCATAATGCAATGAATCATCACTGCTCTCTTGATGGTAACCTCAGAACGGTTGCTAGTGGGTAATATGGAACGCCCAATAAAGTCTAGCCAACCTCTTGCAATTGGTTTGAGGTCTCCCCTCTTGAGTTGGTTTGGGACACCTTTTGAATTGGTTATCCATTTAGTTCCAGGGAGGCATATGTCCTCTAGAACTTGATCCAACCCTTTATCTGCTCTCACCATCCTCCTATTAAAGGATTCAGGATCATCATGCAGTTGAGGTAATTTGAAGACCTCTCTTATTTTGTCCAGATGGAAGTAAATAATTCTCCCTCTGACCATGGTTCTGTAGGTATGAAAAGCAGTTCCAGTCATTCTCTGCTTATCTGTCAGCCACAAATTTGAGTAGAATTCCTGAACCATGTTCCTTCCAACCTTTGTCTCAGGGTTGGTTAGAACTTCCCATCCTCTATTTCGAATTTGCTCTTGGATCTCCGGATATTCATCTTCTTTCAGATTGAATTTGACTTCGGGATCACTGACCTCAGACCCATTATTTTGTGGTAATGGTCTGCATGTTCTTTGGTTAAGAACTTCTCTTGACTCCAAACATCCTTTGGATTATTCTCTTTCTTGCCTCTTGAATTGGTTTGTTTTCCTCTAGGAGCCATGATCTTGATAAATATTGGCCTAGTGATCACGGAAAGCACACCAAACTTAGAGGTTTGCTTGTCCTCAAGCAAAAGAAGGCAAAGAGGGGAGAGAGAGGGAGAGCAAATTCGAATGGTGTGGGGAAAGAGGGTGGCCGAATGTGTTTAAATAGGAGAGGAGGAGAAATATTCGAAAATTTGAAGGAGATTTGAGAAGATATGGAAAAAATTTGAGGAGATGATTGAGTTTTTTTTTTGAAAGAGTCTAGGAAAGAATTTGAAATAGATTTGAAGAAGATTCTAATTTTTGAGATTGGGGGGTGAATAATGAAAATTTGTAATGTGTTTATGGAGAAAGATATGGATCAAAACAAGAAATTTTGAAAAAAATTAAAGTGGGAAACAAAATCTCCTCCCCCTGCCTTTCTGGCGTTAAACGCCCAGAATGGTATCCATTCTGGCGTTTAACGCTCACTTGGTGGCCTATTTGGGCGTTTAACGCCCAGCCAGGTATCCTGGCTGGCGTTAAACGCCAGAAATCCCTTTATCACTGGGCGTTTTGCTAAACGCCCAGGATGCTACACACCTGGCATTAAACGCCCAGAATGGTGCCCATTCTGGCGTTTAACGCCCAAAATGGCACAATTACTGGCGTTAAACGCCCAGAATGCCCCTTACTGGCGTTTTTTCGCCAGTAAGCTATTTTTCTCTGCTTTTTGCACTGAATCCTTCTGTAACTCTGTGAATTCCTTCAATTTTAATAATTGCCTTTTAGGAATATGTATCAAACCTTGATTAGACAGAACTGATGCCCTTCAAATCACTGTGTTGCCTCTCAGTAAGCGCTTCTTTACCGTCTTTAGCTAGACCTTCACTGAAAATCACTCAAGTCTCAGTTTTGAGCATTCTTGCTCAAAATTGCTTTCAAGATAGTGCTTGATCCTCTGTCCATTGACAATGAACTTCTTGTCAGAATCATTATCCTGAAGCTCAACATATCCATATGGTGATACTCCTGTAATCACATATGGACCCCTCCAGCGGGACTTAGGCTGGGTTTGGTAAAGCTTTTTCAAGAGGTGCTTGTGCTTTTAAAAAGCACAAGCACGTCATTTTGCGTTTGGTAAATTAAAAAGCTCAAGTGCTTATGCTTGCGGCTTTTAAAAGTTAGGGGTGCTTTTGAAAGCACCTAGGAGGGAGCTTTTCAAAGCTGGCTTATGCTTACCAAATTTTTTTCATTTTCCCGCACATATTTCCCGCTATTATATTGCCATTAAAATCTTCATATATTTCTAACTTCTCTTCCTAACCTTCATAAAATCTAACACAATCTTCATATATTTTTTATTTTTCAACCTAATCTTCACAAATTTCAACACAAATACATCTCTATCACATATTAGGTATGAACTTCTATCTATTTATATTATTTTTTTTGCGTTAATTTTGTATTTTTTTAGTAGATCTATTATCTTTGTTTGTTTTTTCTGTTCTTTGAAACGGGAAGAGGTTGATGAAAACCAATCATAAAATTTTTTTTGCATGAGCATTAGTCCAAATTATAATAACAACATGTATATACATATGTAAATATAGATATATAATCATAAGAGTAGTTTATTTGAGATATGTGTCCCATTTTTTATGATCTGTAAAGGTGAGCCAATATACATAGGTGGGTAATGGACGTACCCAGTACTAACATTGGATTACATACAAATTTTATGATACTTATATAAAATTTTAAAGTTAAAAAATAGAAGAATTTATTTATTATATTTATGTTTATTATGAATTTTTTATTTTAACATTATTTTATTTTAAAATATTATATAAAATTTTAAAGAATTTGAAAAAAAAAATTATTTTTTTGTTATAAACATGTTTATTATAATTTTTTCAACTTTTAAAAGCTGTTTTACCAAACACAATTATGGTGCTTGTACTTATTAAAAGCCATTTTTAATTTGATTTTACCAAACGTAAGTGCTGCAGCTTTTAAAAGGCTGTCTTTTAAAAGACAGCTTTCATAAGCTACTTTTAAAAAGCAAAAGCTTTACCAAACTAAGCCTTAAGCTTTCCTGGAAATAATCTGAGTCTAGAGTTGAAGAGCAGGACCTTTTGTCCTGGCTCAAAGACTCTGGATGACAATTTCTTGTCATGCCATTTCTTTGCCTTTTCTTTATAGATTTTTGCATTTTCAAAGGCATTGAGTCTGAATTCCTCTAGCTCATTTAGCTGGAGCAATCTTTTTTCACCAGCTAACTTAGCATCCATGTTTAGGAATCTGGTTGCCCAGTAGGCTTTATGTTCCAGTTCCACGGGCAGATGACAGGCCTTCTCATACACCAGTTGGTATGGAGAGGTTCCTATAGGAGTCTTGTATGCTGTTCTGTATACCCACAAAGCATCATCCAAGCTCTTTGCCCAATCCTTTCTACGGGCAATAACAGTCCGTTCCAGGATTCTTTTGAGCTCTCTGTTGGAGACCTCAGCTTGCCCATTTGTCTGTGGGTGATACGGAGTTGCTACTTTGTGGCTAATTCCATATCTAACCATAGCAGAGTACAGTTGTTTATTGCAGAAATGAGTGCCCCCATCACTGATCAGTACTCTGGGAACACCAAACCTACTGAAGATGTGTTTCTGGAGGAATTTCAGCACGGTCTTAGTATCATTATTGGGTGTGGCAATTGCTTCCACCCATTTAGATACATAGTCTACTGCCACTAGAATATAAGTGTTTGAGTATGATGGTGGGAAGGGGCCCATGAAGTCAATTCCCCATACATCAAACAATTCAATCTCTAGGATCCCTTGCTGAGGCATGACGTAACCATGAGGCAAGTTACCAGCTCTTTGGCAACTGTCACAGTTACGCACAAACTCTCGGGCATCTCTATAGAGAGTAGGCCAGTAGAATCCGCATTGGAGGACCTTGGTTGCTGTTCGCTCACCTCCAAAGTGTCCTCCATATTGTGATCCATGGCAATGCCACAGGATCCTTTGTACTTCCTCTTTGGGTACACATCTGCGGATTATTCTGTCTGCACATCTCTTAAAGAGATAAGGCTCATCCCATAGGTAGTACTTGGCATCAGAAATTAATTTCTTTCTTTGCACTCTGCTGTACTCCTGGGGTATGAACCTCACAGCTTTATAATTTGCAATATCTGCAAACCATGGAGCTTCCTGAATGGCAAAGAGTTGCTCATCTGGGAAGGTCTCAGAGATCTCAGTAGAAGGGAAGGACGCCCCAGCTACTGGTTCTAGTCGGGACAGATGATCAGCTACTTGGTTCTCTGTCCCTTTTCTGTCTCTTATCTCTATATCAAACTCTTGCAGAAGCAATACCCACCTTATGAGCCTGGGTTTTGAATCCTGCTTTGTGAGTAAGTACTTAAGAGTAGCATGGTCAGTGTACACAATCACCTTTGATCCTACTAAATAGGATCTAAATTTGTCAATGGTATAGACCACTGCAAGTAACTCTTTTTCTGTGGTTGTGTAGTTCTTCTGTGCATCATTTAGAACACGGCTAGCATAATAAATGACGTGCAGAAGCTTGTTATGCCTCTGTCCCAACACTGCACCAATGGCATGGTCACTGGCATCACACATTAATTCGAATGGTAATGCCTAGTCTGGTGCAGAGATGACTGGTGCTGTGATCAGCTTAGCTTTCAGGGTCTCAAATGCCTGCAGACACTGTGTGTCAAACACAAATGGTGTGTCAGCAGCTAGCAGATTGCTCAGAGGTTTTGCAATTTTCGAAAAATCCTTTATAAACCTTCTATAGAATCCTGCATGCCCCAGAAAGCTTCTGATTGCCTTAACATTGGCAGGTGGTGGTAATTTTTCAATTACTTCTACCTTTGCCTTATCCACCTCTATTCTCCTGCTTGAAATTTTGTGCCCAAGGACAAATTCCTTCAGTCACCATAAAGTGACATTTCTCCCAATTTAAAACCAGGTTAGTCTCTTGGCACCTTTTCAGGACAAGTGCTAGGTGGTTAAGACAGGAGCTGAATGAATCTCCATATACTGAGAAGTCATCCATGAAGACTTCCAGGAATTTCTCTACCATATCAGAGAAGATGGATAGCATGCATCTCTGAAAGGTGGCAGGAGCATTACACAGACCAAAAGGCATCCTCCTGTAGGCAAACACGCCAGAAGGGCAAGTGAATGCTGTTTTCTCTTGGTCCTGAGGATCTACTGCAATTTGGTTGTAGCCTGAATAGCCATCCAAAAAGCAATAATAATCATGCCCAGCTAGTCTTTCTAGCATTTGGTCTATGAATGGCAAAGGAAAATGATCCTTTCTGGTGGCTGTATTGAGCCTTCTGTAGTCAATACACATGCGCCACCCTGTGACTGTTCTTGTAGGAACCAGTTCATTTTTTTCATTATGAACTACTGTCATGCCTCCCTTCTTGGGGACAACTTGGACAGGGCTCACCCAGGGGCTATCAGAAATAGGATAAATAATCCCAGCCTCTAGTAATTTGGTGACCTCCTTCTGCACCACCTCCTTCATGGCTGGATTTAGCCGCCTTTGTGGTTGGACCACTGGTTTGGCATTATCCTCCAATAGGATCTTGTGCATGCATCTTGCTGGGCTAATGCCCTTAAGATCACTTATGGACCACCCAAGAGCTGTCTTGTGTGTCCTTAGCACTTGAATCAGTGCTTCCTCTTCCTGTGGATTTAAAGCAGAGCTTATAATCACTGGAAAAGTGCCACCCTCTCCCAGGAATGCATACTTCAGGGATGGTGGTAGTGGTTTGAGTTCAGGTTTGGGAGGCTTATCCTCCTCCTGAGGAATTTTCAAAAATTCTTTTGTTTCCTCTGGTTCTTCCTGATCAGGCTGAGCATCCTTGAAGATGTCCTCAAGCTCTGATTCTAGACTTTCAGTCATATTGATCTCTTCCACCAAAGAGTCAATAACGTCAGCGCCCATGCAGTCATTTGGTGTGTCTGGATGCTGCATAGCTTTTACAGCATTCAACTTGAACTCATCCTCATTGACTCTTAGGGTTACTTCCCCTTTTTGTACATCAATGAGAGTTCGTCCAGTTGCTAGGAAAGGTCTTCCTAGAATGAGAGTTGCACTCTTGTGCTCCTCCATTTCCAGCACTACAAAGTCAGTTGGAAAGGCAAATGGCCCAACCTTGACAATCATGTCCTTAATTATGCCTGATGGATATTTAATGGAGCCATCAGCAAGTTGGAGGCATATCCGGGTTGGTTTGACTTCTTCAGTCAACCCAAGCTTTCTGATAGTGGATGCAGGTATTAGATTGATGCTTGCTCCAAGGTCACACAGGGCTATCTTGGTGCAAGCACCTTCTAATGTGCATGGTATCATAAAGCTTCCTGGATCTTGAAGCTTTTCTAGTAAGCTTTTCAGAATGACTGCACTGCATTCTTCAGTGAGAAACACTTTTTCAGTTTCTCTCCAATCCTTCTTATGGCTTAAGATCTCTTTCATGAACTTAGCATAAGATGGTATTTGCTCAAGTGCCTCTGCAAACGGAATCTTTATTTCAAGAGTCCTCAGATAGTCTGCAAAGCGGGCAAATTGCTTATCCTGTTCCGCTTGGCGGAGTTTCTGTGGATAAGGCATCTTGGCTTTATACTCTTCAACCTCAGTTGCTACAGGTTTATTCCTTACAGAGGTGGTTGGAGAAGTCTTTTTAGAGGGGTTACTATCAGCACTCTCAGGTGTCTGGTTCCCCTTTTGCGTTTGAACGCCAGGAATGGGTGGAAAATGGGCGTTTAACGCCAACTTTTCCCCCTTTTCTGGCGTTTGAACGCCAGAACTGGGCAGGGAATGGGCGTTTAACGCCAGCTTTCCCTCCTTTTCTGGCGTTTGAACGCCAATAGTATTCCTCTCTGGGCTCTTATTGTCCTCAGATGGATTTTGGATAGTGGTTTGGCTATCCTCTGTCAATTATTCCTTTACTGACTTTTTGCTACTTTGAGCAGTGTTATTCAGTGTCTTCCCACTCCTCAGTTGAACTGCTTGGCATTCTTCTGTTATCTGTTTAGATAGCTGCTGTTTTGCCTGATTCAACTGTGATTCCATGTTCTTGTTAGCAATTTTAGTCTCTTAGAGCATCTCTTTAAATTCTGCTAACTGTTTTGTCATCAGGTGTAATTGTCGAGTAAGCTCAACCATCTGTTCTTGAGGATTAGGATCAGTGGCTAATGCCATAACTTCTTCTTTTGTAGAGGACTCATGGCTAGAGTACAAATGTTGATTTCTAGCAACAGTATCTATAAGCTCTTGAGCCTCTTCAATAGTCTTCCTCATATGTATAGATCCACCAGCTGAGTGGTCTAGAGACATCTGAGCTTTTTCTGTAAGCCCATAGTAAAAGATGTCCAACTGCACCCACTCTGAAAACATTTCAGAGGGGCATTTTCTCGGCATACCTCTATACCTCTCCCAGGCATTGTAAAGGGATTCATTATCCTCTTGTTTAAAACCTTGGATGTCCAGCCTTAGCTGTGTCATCCTTTTTGGAGGATAAAAGTGATTCAGGAATTTGTCTGATAATTGTTTCCATGCCTTTATGCTTGCTGTAGGTTGATTATTCAACCACTTCTTAGCTTGATCTCTTACAGCAAATGGAAACAGTAATAATCTGTAGACATCCTGATCCACCTCTTTATCACCTACTGTGTCAGTAATTTGTAAGAACTGTGCCAGAAACTCAGTAGGTTCTTCCTGTGGAAGACCGGAATACTGGCAATTTTGCTGCACCATGATAATGAGTTGAGGGTTTAGCTCAAAGTTGCTTGCTTTGATGGGAGGTATACAGATACTCCCATATGCAGCTGTAATGGGGTTGGCATATGACCCCAGAGTCCTTTTGGACTGTTCATTCCCATTTATGTCTATATTGGAGAAAAGGGAATTGATGTGAATAGTAATCAAGATATATATGTATATATATATATATATATATTTTTTTTTTGAAAAGAGGAAAGATAAAAACAACAAAGAGACACCAAACTTAAAATTTTTCAGAAAATCAAACATGAATTTTCGAAATTTTAAAGAAAAACACAAAGAAGACACCAAACTTAGAATTTTTGAAGATCAAAAAGGGACTAAGGACATGCAAATTCGAAAATTAAAAGAAAAACAAAAGCATGCAATTGACACCAAACTTAAAATATGAAATTATACTTAAATAAAAGACTCTAAAACAACAAAAACAAAACGGTCCTAATCTAAGCAACAAGATAAGCCGTCAGTTGTCCAAACTCGAACAATCCCCGGCAACGGCGCCAAAAACTTGGTGCACGAAATTGCAATCACTCTTTTGCAATCCCGCACAACTAACCAGCAAGTGCACTGGGTCGTCCAAGTAATACCTTACGTGAGTAAGGGTCGATCCCACGGAGATTGTCGGCTTGAAGCAAGCTATGGTTATCTTGTAACTCTTAGTCAGGATATCAAAAATTATCAGGATTGATTGTGAAAAGCAAAAGAACATGAAATAGGTACTTGTTTTGCAGTAATGGAGAATAGGTTGAGGTTTTGGAGATGCTCTGTCTACTGAACCTCTGCTTTCCTACTGTCTTCTTCTTCAAGCACGCAAGGCTCCTTCCATGGCAAGCTATATTGGTGCGCGAAATTGTGATCACTACTTTTCACAACTCAAATAATCCTCGGTAATGAGTCCAAAAACTTGGTGCTCAATACCATGGCATAAACACAACTTCGCACAACTAACCAGCAAGTGCACTGGGTCGTCCAAGTAATAAACCTTACGCGAGTAAGGGTCGATCCCACGGAGATTGTTGGTATGAAGCAAGCTATGGTCACCTTGTAAATCTTAGTCAGGCAGACTCAAATGGTTATGGATGATATATGAATAAAACATGAAGATAAAGATAGAGATACTTATGTAATTCATTGGTGAGAACTTCAGATAAGCGAATGAAGATGCTTTGTCCCTTCCGTCTCTCTGCTTTCCTACTGTCTTCATCCAATCCTTCTTACTCCTTTCCATGGCAAGCATTATGCAAGGGTTTCACCGTTGTCAGTGGCTACCTCCCATCCTCTCAGTGGAAATGTTCAACGCACCCTGTAACGCTGGGAATTCTGAAGGTGAGTTTGAACGTCGGTTTGGGCCATCAAATCTTGGGCAAAGTATGGACTATCATATATTGCTGAAAAGCCCAGGATGTCTACTTTCCAACGCCGTTGAGAGCACGCCAGTTGGGCTTCTGTAGCTCCAGAAAATCTACTTCGAGTGCAGGGAGGTTAAAATCCAACAGCATCTGCAGTCCTTTTCAGTCTCTGAATCAGATTTTTGCTCAGGTTCCTCAATTTCAGCCAGAAAATACCTGAAATCACAGAAAAACACACAAACTCATAGTAAAGTCCAGAAAAGTGAATTTTAACTAAAAACTAATAAAAATATACTAAGAACTAACCAAATCATACTAAAAACATACTAAAAACAATGCCAAAAAGCGTACAAATTATCCGCTCATCATGTATGCAAGGGTTTCACCGTTGTCAGTAGCTACCTCCCATCCTCTCAGTGGAAATGTTCAACACACCCTGTCACGGCACGGCTATCCAGCTGTCGATTCTCCATCATGTCGGAATAGAATCCAGTGATTCTTTTGCGTCTGTCACTAACGCCCCACAATCGCGAGTTTGAAGCACGTCACAGTCATTCAATCATTGAATCCTACTCAGAATACCACAGACAAGGTTTAGACCTTCCGGATTCTCTTGAATGCCGCCATCAATTCTAGCTTATACCACGAAGATTCCGATTAAAGAATCAAAGAGATATCTACTCAATCTAAGGTAGAACGGAGGTGGTTCTCAGGCACGCGTTCATAGTTGAGAATGATGATGAGTGTCACGGATCATCACATTCATCAGGTTTAAGAACAAGTGATATCTTAGAATGGAAGCAAGCATGATTGAATGAAAAACAGTAGTAATTGCATTAATCCATCAAGACACAGCAGAGCTCCTCACCCCCAACCATGGGGTTTAGAGACTCATGCCGTAGAAGATACAATCAGAAACATGTAAAGTGTTATGAGGTGTAGATACAATGTCAAAAGATCCTATTAATAGTGAACTAGTAACCTAGGGTTTACAGAATTGAGTAAATGACAGAAAAATCCACTTCCGGGCCTACTTGGTGTGTGCTTGGGCTGAGCATCGAAGTATTTTCATGTAGAGACTCTTCCTGGAGTTAAACGCCAGCTTTTATGCCAGTTCCAGCTTTTAACTCCAATTTTTATGCCAGTTCCAGCGTTAAACGCTGGGAATTCTGAAGCTGATTTGCAACGCCGGTTTGGGCCATCAAATCTCGGGCAAAGTATGGACTATTATACATTGTTGGAAAGCCCAGGATGTCTACTTTCCAACGCCATTGAGAGCGCGCCAATTGGGCTTCTGTAGCTCCAGAAAATTCACTTCGAGTGCAGGGAGGTCAGAATCCAACAGCATCTGCAGTCCTTTTCCGTCTCTGAATCAGATTTTTGCTCAGGTCCCTCAATTTCAGCCAGAAAATACCTGAAATCACAGAAAAACACACAAACTCATAGTAAAGTCCAGAAAAGTGAATTTTAATTAAAAACTAATAAAAATATACTAAAAACTAACTAAATCATACTAAAAAC
Source organism: Arachis stenosperma (assembly GCF_014773155.1). Taxonomy (NCBI): domain Eukaryota; kingdom Viridiplantae; phylum Streptophyta; class Magnoliopsida; order Fabales; family Fabaceae; genus Arachis; species Arachis stenosperma. Next base: position 22,975,555 of record NC_080385.1, read on the forward strand.
ATACTAAAAATAATGCCAAAAAGCGTATAAATTATCTGCTCCTCACTAGCCAAGCTTCAGCAGGACATTGCATTCAAGAGCTAAATTGATGAGAATCAATCAGCTTTGGTGATGATAAAAACATCACCTTGAAACACTAGAATTCATTCTTAAGAACTCTGAAGATAAATACCTAATCTAAGCAACAAGATGAACCGTCAGTTGTCCAAACTCAACAATCCCCGGCAACGTCGCCAAAAACTTGGTGCACGAAATTGTGATCATCAATGGCGCCATCAACATGGTACGCTCAATTGCAATCTCAACTCTTTATCACAACTTCGCACAACTAACCAGCAAGTGTACTGGGTCGTCCAAGTAATAAACCTTACGCGAGTAAGGGTCGATCCCACGGAGATTGTTGGTATAAAGCAAGCTATGGTCACCTTGTAAATCTTAGTCAGGCAGATTCAAATGGTTATGAATGATATATGAATAAAGCATAAAGATAGAGATACTTATGTAATTCATTGGTGAGAATTTCAGATAAGCGAATGGAGATGCTTTGTCCCTTCCGTCTCTCTGCTTTCCTACTGTCTTCATCCAATCCTTCTTCCTCCTTTCCATGGCAAGCTGTATGTTGGGCATCACCGTTGTCAGTGGCTACAGTCCCGTCCTCTCAGTGAAAATGTTCAACGCACCCTGTCACGGCACGGCTAATCATCTGTCGGTTCTCAATCAGGTTGGAATAGAATCCATTGATTCTTTTGCGTCTGTCACTAACGCCCAGCCTTCAGGAGTTTGAAGCTCATCACAGTCATTCAATCATTGAATCCTACTCAGAATACCACAGACAAGGTTTAGACCTTCCAGATTCTCTTGAATGCCGCCATCAATTCTAGCTTATACCACGAAAATTCTGATTAAGGAATCCAAGAGATAAACATTCAAGCCTTGTTTGCTTGTAGAACGGGAGTGGTTGTCAAGCACGCGTTCATAAGTGAGAATGATGATGAGCGTCACATAATCATCACATTCATCAAGTTCTTGAGTGCGAATGAATATCTTAGAATAAGAATAAGCCGAATTGAATAGAAGAACAATAGTAATTACATTAATACTCAAGGTACAGCAGAGCTCCACACCTTAATCTATGGTGTGTAGAAACTCCACCGTTGAAAATACATAAGAACAAGGTCTAGGCATGGCCGTGAGGCCAGCCCCATGATCTAAGATAGCATAAAACTACTCAAAGATAGCTACCAAGATGAGAATACAATAGTAAAAGGTCTTATATGTAGAGAACTAGTAGCCTAGGGTTTACAGAAATGAGTAAATGACATAAAAATCCACTTCCGGGCCCACTTGGTGTGTGCTTGGGCTGAGCATTGAAGCATTTTCGTGTAAAGACTTCTCTTGGAGTTAAACGCCAGCTTTTGTGCCAGTTTGGGCGTTTAACTCCCATTCTTGTGCCAGTTCCGGCGTTTAACGCCGGACAGTTTTGAGCTGATTTGGAACGCCGGTTTGGGCCATCAAATCTCGGGCAAAGTATGGACTGTTATACATTGCTGGAAAGCCCAGGATGTCTACTTTTCAACGCCGTTGAGAGTGCGCCAATTGAGCTTCTGTAGCTCCAGAAAATTCACTTCGAGTGCAGGGAGATCAGAATCCAACAGCATCTGCAGTCCTTTTCAGTCTCTGAATCAGATTTTTGCTCAGGTCCCTCAATTTCAGCCAGAAAATACCTGAAATCACAGAAAAGCACACAAACTCATAGTAAAGTCCAGAAAAGTGAATTTTAACTAAAAACTAATAAAAATATACTAAGAACTAACCAAATCATACTAAAAACATACTAAAAACAATGCCAAAAAGCGTACAAATTATCCGCTCATCATGTATGCAAGGGTTTCACCATTGTCAGTGGCTACCTCCCATCCTCTCAGTGGAAATGTTCAACGCACCCTGTCACGGCACGGCTATCCAGCTGTCGGTTCTCCATCATGTCGGAATAGAATCCAGTGATTCTTTTGCGTCTGTCACTAACGCCCCACAATCGCGAGTTTGAAGCACGTCACAGTCATTCAATCATTGAATCCTACTCAGAATACCACAGACAAGGTTTAGACCTTCCGGATTCTCTTGAATGCCGCCATCAATTCTAGCTTATACCACGAAGATTCCGATTAAAGAATCAAAGAGATATCTACTCAATCTAAGGTAGAACGGAGGTGGTTCTCAGGCACGCGTTCATAGTTGAGAATGATGATGAGTGTCACGGATCATCACATTCATCAGGTTTAAGAACAAGTGATATCTTAAAATGGAAGCAAGCATGATTGAATGAAAAACAGTAGTAATTGCATTAATCCATCAAGACACAGCAGAGCTCCTCACCCCCAACCATGGGGTTTAGAGACTCATGCCGTAGAAGATACAATCAGAAACATGTAAAGTGTTATGAGGTGTAGATACAATGTCAAAAGATCCTATTAATAGTGAACTAGTAACCTAGGGTTTACAGAATTGAGTAAATGACAGAAAAATCCACTTCCGGGCCTACTTGGTGTGTGCTTGGGCTGAGCATCGAAGTATTTTCGTGTAGAGACTCTTCCTGGAGTTAAACGCCAGCTTTTATGCCAGTTCCAGCGTTTAACTCCAATTTTTATGCCAGTTCCAGCGTTAAACGCTGGGAATTCTGAAGCTGATTTGCAACGCCGGTTTGGGCCATCAAATCTCGGGCAAAGTATGGACTATTATACATTGCTGGAAAGCCCAGGATGTCTACTTTCCAACGCCGTTGAGAGCGCGCCAATTGAGCTTCTGTAGCTCCTGAAAATTCACTTCGAGTGCAGGGAGGTCAGAATCCAACAGCATCTGCAGTCCTTTTCCGTCTCTGAATCAGATTTTTGCTCAGGTCCCTCAATTTCAGCCAGAAAATACCTGAAATCACAGAAAAACACACAAACTCATAGTAAAGTCCAGAAAAGTGAATTTTAATTAAAAACTAATAAAAATATACTAAAAACTAACTAAATCATACTAAAAACATACTAAAAATAATGCCAAAAAGCGTATAAATTATCCGCTCCTCACTAGCCAAGCTTCAGCAGGACATTGCATTCAAGAGCTAAATTGATGAGAATCAATCAGCTTTGGTGATGATAAAAACATCACCTTGAAACACTAGAATTCATTCTTAAGAACTCTGAAGATAAATACTTAATCTAAGCAACAAGATGAACCGTCAGTTGTCCAAACTCAACAATCCCCGGCAACGTCGCCAAAAACTTGGTGCACGAAATTGTGATCATCAATGGCGCCATCAACATGGTACGCTCAATTTCAATCTCAACTCTTTATCACAACTTCGCACAACTAACCAGCAAGTGTACTGGGTCGTCCAAGTAATAAACCTTACGCGAGTAAGGGTCGATCCCACGGAGATTGTTGGTATGAAGCAAGCTATGGTCACCTTGTAAATCTTAGTCAGGCAGATTCAAATGGTTATGAATGATATATGAATAAAGCATAAAGATAGAGATACTTATGTAATTCATTGGTGAGAATTTCAGATAAGCGAATGGAGATGCTTTGTCCCTTCCGTCTCTCTGCTTTCCTACTGTCTTCATCCAATCCTTCTTCCTCCTTTCCATGGCAAGCTGTATGTTGGGCATCACCGTTGTCAGTGGCTACAGTCCCGTCCTCTCAGTGAAAATGTTCAACGCACCCTGTCACGGCACGGCTAATCATCTGTCGGTTCTCAATCAGGTTGGAATAGAATCCATTGATTCTTTTGCGTCTGTCACTAACGCCCAGCTTTCAGGAGTTTGAAGCTCATCACAGTCATTCAATCATTGAATCCTACTCAGAATACCACAGACAAGGTTTAGACCTTCCAGATTCTCTTGAATGCCGCCATCAATTCTAGCTTATACCACGAAGATTCTGATTATGGAATCCAAGAGATAAACATTCAAGCCTTGTTTGCTTGTAGAACGGGAGTGGTTGTCAGGCACGCGTTCATAAGTGAGAATGATGATGAGCATCACATAATCATCACATTCATCAAGTTCTTGAGTGCGAATGAATATCTTGGAATAAGAATAAGCCGAATTGAATAGAAGAACAATAGTAATTACATTAATACTCGAGGTACAGCAGAGCTCCACACCTTAATCTATGGTGTGTAGAAATTCCACCGTTGAAAATACATAAGAACAAGGTCTAGGCATGGCCGTGAGGCCAGCCCCATGATCTAAGATAGCATAAAACTACTCAAAGATAGCTACCAAGATGAGAATACAATAGTAAAAGGTCCTATATGTAGAGAACTAGTAGCCTAGGGTTTATAGAAATGAGTAAATGACATAAAAATCCACTTCCGGGCCCACTTGGTGTGTGCTTGGGCTGAGCATTGAAGCATTTTCGTGTAAAGACTTCTCTTGGAGTTAAACGCCAGCTTTTGTGCCAGTTTGGGCGTTTAACTCCCATTCTTGTGCCAGTTCCGGCGTTTAACGCCGGACAGTTTTGAGCTGATTTGGAACGCCGGTTTGGGCCATCAAATCTCGGGCAAAGTATGGACTGTTATACATTGCTGGAAAGCCCAGGATGTCTACTTTTCAACGCCGTTGAGAGTGCGCCAATTGAGCTTCTGTAGCTCCAGAAAATTCACTTCGAGTGCAGGGAGATCAGAATCCAACAGCATCTGCAGTCCTTTTCAGTCTCTGAATCAGATTTTTGCTCAGGTCCCTCAATTTCAGCCAGAAAATACCTGAAATCACAGAAAAGCACACAAACTCATAGTAAAGTCCAGAAAAGTGAATTTTAACTAAAAACTAATAAAAATATACTAAGAACTAACCAAATCATACTAAAAACATACTAAAAACAATGCCAAAAAGCGTACAAATTATCCGCTCATCATGTATGCAAGGGTTTCACCATTGTCAGTGGCTACCTTCCATCCTCTCAGTGGAAATGTTCAACGCACCCTGTCACGGCACGGCTATCCAGCTGTCGGTTCTCCATCATGTCGGAATAGAATCCAGTGATTCTTTTGCGTCTGTCACTAACGCCCCACAATCGCGAGTTTGAAGCACGTCACAGTCATTCAATCATTGAATCCTACTCAGAATACCACAGACAAGGTTTAGACCTTCCGGATTCTCTTGAATGCCGCCATCAATTCTAGCTTATACCACGAAGATTCCGATTAAAGAATCAAAGAGATATCTACTCAATCTAAGGTAGAACGGAGGTGGTTCTCAGGCACGTGTTCATAGTTGAGAATGATGATGAGTGTCACGGATCATCACATTCATCAGGTTTAAGAACAAGTGATATCTTAGAATGGAAGCAAGCATGATTGAATGAAAAACAGTAGTAATTGCATTAATCCATCAAGACACAGCAGAGCTCCTCACCCCCAACCATGGGGTTTAGAGACTCATGCCGTAGAAGATACAATCAGAAACATGTAAAGTGTTATGAGGTGTAGATACAATGTCAAAAGATCCTATTAATAGTGAACTAGTAACCTAGGGTTTACAGAATTGAGTAAATGACAGAAAAATCCACTTCCGGGCCTACTTGGTGTGTGCTTGGGCTGAGCATCGAAGTATTTTCGTGTAGAGACTCTTCCTGGAGTTAAACGCCAGCTTTTATGCCAGTTCCAGCGTTTAACTCCAATTTTTATGCCAGTTCCAGCGTTAAACGCTGGGAATTCTGAAGCTGATTTGCAACGCCGGTTTGGGCCATCAAATCTCGGGCAAAGTATGGACTATTATACATTGCTGGAAAGCCCAGGATGTCTACTTTCCAACGCCGTTGAGAGCGCGCCAATTGGGCTTCTGTAGCTCCTGAAAATTTACTTCGAGTGCAGGGAGGTCAGAATCCAACAGCATCTGCAGTCCTTTTCCGTCTCTGAATCAGATTTTTGCTCAGGTCCCTCAATTTCAGCCAGAAAATACCTGAAATCACAGAAAAACACACAAACTCATAGTAAAGTCCAGAAAAGTGAATTTTAATTAAAAACTAATAAAAATATACTAAAAACTAACTAAATCATACTAAAAACATACTAAAAATAATGCCAAAAAGCGTATAAATTATCCGCTCCTCACTAGCCAAGCTTCAGCAGGACATTGCATTCAAGAGCTAAATTGATGAGAATCAATCAGCTTTGGTGATGATAAAAACATCACCTTGAAACACTAGAATTCATTCTTAAGAACTCTGAAGATAAATACTTAATCTAAGCAACAAGATGAACCGTCAGTTGTCCAAACTCAACAATCCCCGGCAACGTCGCCAAAAACTTGGTGCACGAAATTGTGATCATCAATGGCGCCATCAACATGGTACGCTCAATTTCAATCTCAACTCTTTATCACAACTTCGCACAACTAACCAGCAAGTGTACTGGGTCGTCCAAGTAATAAACCTTACGCGAGTAAGGGTCGATCCCACGGAGATTGTTGGTATGAAGCAAGCTATGGTCACCTTGTAAATCTTAGTCAGGCAGATTCAAATGGTTATGAATGATATATGAATAAAGCATAAAGATAGAGATACTTATGTAATTCATTGGTGAGAATTTCAGATAAGCGAATGGAGATGCTTTGTCCCTTCCGTCTTTCTGCTTTCCTACTGTCTTCATCCAATCCTTCTTCCTCCTTTCCATGGCAAGCTGTATGTTGGGCATCACCGTTGTCAGTGGCTACAGTCCCGTCCTCTCAGTGAAAATATTCAACGCACCTTGTCACGGCACGGCTAATCATCTGTCGGTTCTCAATCAGGTTGGAATAGAATCCATTGATTCTTTTGCGTCTGTCACTAATGCCCAGCCTTCAGGAGTTTGAAGCTCATCACAGTCATTCAATCATTGAATCCTACTCAAAATACCACAGACAAGGTTTAGACCTTCCAGATTCTCTTGAATGCCGCCATCAATTCTAGCTTATACCACGAAGATTCTGATTATGGAATCCAAGAGATAAACATTCAAGCCTTGTTTGCTTGTAGAACGGGAGTGGTTGTCAGGCACGCGTTCATAAGTGAGAATGATGATGAGCGTCACATAATCATCACATTCATCAAGTTCTTGAGTGCGAATGAATATCTTGGAATAAGAATAAGCCGAATTGAATAGAAGAACAATAGTAATTACATTAATACTCGAGGTACAGCAGAGCTCCACACCTTAATCTATGGTGTGTAGAAATTCCACCGTTGAAAATACATAAGAACAAGGTCTAGGCATGGCCGTGAGGCCAGCCCCATGATCTAAGATAGCATAAAACTACTCAAAGATAGCTACCAAGATGAGAATACAATAGTAAAAGGTCCTATATGTAGAGAACTAGTAGCCTAGGGTTTATAGAAATGAGTAAATGACATAAAAATCCACTTCCGGGCCCACTTGGTGTGTGCTTGGGCTGAGCATTGAAGCATTTTCGTGTAAAGACTTCTCTTGGAGTTAAACGCCAGCTTTTGTGCCAGTTTGGGCGTTTAACTCCCATTCTTGTGCCAGTTCCGGCGTTTAACGCCGGACAGTTTTGAGCTGATTTGGAACGCCGGTTTGGGCCATCAAATCTCGGGCAAAGTATGGACTGTTATACATTGCTGGAAAGCCCAGGATGTCTACTTTTCAACGCCATTGAGAGTGCGCCAATTGAGCTTCTGTAGCTCCAGAAAATTTACTTCGAGTGCAGGGAGATCAGAATCCAACAGCATCTGCAGTCCTTTTCAGTCTCTGAATCAGATTTTTGCTCAGGTCCCTCAATTTCAGCCAGAAAATACCTGAAATCACAGAAAAACACACAAACTCATAGTAAAGTCCAGAAAAGTGAATTTTAACTAAAAACTAATAAAAATATAATAAAAACTAACTAAAACATACTAAAAACATACTACAAACAATGCCAAAAAGCGTATAAATTATCCGCTCATCAAGGATCACATGCTATTTTTCTCTAGCATGTTAGCATTTGTGATGTTGCTTTACTGATGATAGTGCTTTTGGTTTACAGCTAGCAAATATCCAGTAGTATCAGCATCATGCCTAAAGGCCCGTTTCAGAGCCAAGAATTTTGAAGGTTCTTCTTCAAATCTAGAGAAGATGGATGGTGGGGCCGAGGTCAACCAGCCCCCACCTAAGAAGAAATGGATTGTTTTCAAGAAGAGGAAGTCTGATGTGATTAACCTTGAGGTTGAAGAGGAAAAAGACAGAGGGATTCGGCACAGGGAATTGTCGAGCTTCACGACAAAACAAGAAGGGCTACACGCCTTTGACGATGACGGGGATGGGTCATCGGTTTGGGACAGGAGATTTCCATTCAATGTTGTGGTGGACGAAGTTGTCCAATCCATATCAGATTTGTCTCGGATAGAAGAGGTTGGGGATATAGGTGTTGATCAATTTCTTCAGGTGAGTTTTGTATTTGGTTTGTGTTTTTCTGAGATACCATGGGTATACCAATGCTTATTTTGGTTGTGACTGCAGGCTCTAGGGTTTCGGCTGGCCAACATAGGCCGTAGTCAAGAGAAAAAACATAGGAAAATGGTGCTAAACACTGCTGAAAGTGCAGGCTTGAAGGAGCAGCTGGATTCAAAAAAATTTCCCTATCTGAGCTAAAGAAAAAACTGTCTGATGTGGAAGCAGAGTTGAAATTGGAAAAGAAAGTCATGAAAAAGATGCTGCTACCCTGAAGAAAAAAGAAGATGATCTTGCTAACGTGAGCAACCAGGTGATTGAGGTTACTCTGAAGATGAAGAAAATAGAAACCAGCCGAGAAGGTGACATCCTAGATGCATTTGCTGAGGGTTTTGAACGTGCTATAACACAGACAAAGTTTCTTGCTCCTGATGGCAATTTTATTGCCATGGACCCAAGCAAGGTAATCCAAGATGGGCAATTAGTGGATGATTAAGATGCTGTTGAAGAAGGGGATGACAATTTGGCAGATTAGGGTGTAGGAGTATGTTTTATTTTTAATGCTGATGCCAATTGTCTTTTGGCTTGTTTTGGATTTTAATTATTTTGTCTGTCGTCTGATTTGAGTCTATAATTACTCTATAAAAACTGCTATTTTGAACATGTTCTATGCTCAATTTTTCTATCTGGTTTGAAGTTTATACTGACCAAATTAGGCTTTTATTCTTCCTATTCGATTAATCAGTGCCCTGACGAATTAGGGTTTGAATTTGGTAAGAAATGTTTTGCTTAGTAATGCGCATTTAGATGTAATGCGACTTTTGGTCTGAATGGTAATCTTTTAGTAAAAAAGGATATCGGTGGCGACTGATAGCCATAGACTTCATTAGTCGAGTTACTGAATAAGTTGTGTGTAAGATTGAATATATGCCAAAATAAGGTAAGGAAAACTTAAATAGTACTCATTTATTACAGTACTTTTTTCAAATAAGGTTAGGAAAGCTAGCCTCGTTAAAACCTCTTTGTGCAAAACCCTTCTGGAAAAAATCTCGGAGTAGGAAAAAGAGTACTAGCGTGCTCCTTTTGTTAACTATAGTATCGCTTTAGAGAATTAACATTCCAAGTGTTAGGCATTTTGGTGCCATCCAATGCTTCCAGTCGATAAGCTCCTCTGCCGATGACCTCATGTATTATGTAAGGCCCTTCCCATGTTGCAGCAACTTTTCCATGGAAGGGTGGTTTTCTGGCTTCTTCAGTTTTTCGTAACACCAAATCGCCCACATGGAAAAATTGGAGGTGCACTTTCTTATCGTGTCTCTGGCTTAGTTGTTGTTGCAGTGCCTTGTGGTGAACGGAAGCTATGTTTTGAACTTCCTCGATCAAGTCAAGTTCGGCTCATCGAACTTGCTTTTGAATGAGAACCGAAGAGAGTGTTCCAAGACTATGCCTTCCTGATTTTCAAGTAGTATGCCCACTCCCGATCCTTGAGGGTTAGAGGTTCCGTCAAAAAATAGGGTCCACTCCAGGTTTCCTTCTTCGGGTGTTGGTGCAGTGAATTCAGCAACAAAATTTGTCAAGTATGGGGATTTGATAAATCCTCTAGGTTATTAGTGAATATCGAACTCTGAAAGTTTGATTGACCACTTGATTAACCGTCCTGCTAATTCCGGCTTGGCAAGTATTTCTCTAAGTGACTGCCTTATTCTGACATTGATGGTGTGGCTCTGAAAATAAGGTCAGAGTCATCTTGCTGAGAAGACCAACGCAAATGCGAGTTTTTCTAACTTTGGATACCGGAGCTCGGCGTTTTGCAATGACTTACTTACAAAACTGGTTGTTGAACCTTGTCATTTTCTGTAACAAGAATAGAACTGATCGTTGAGTCAGTGAGAGATAAGTAAAGTGGTTCTTCGAGCTTTGGTTTTTGTAAAACAGGTGGTTTTGAAAGAAATTGTTTTAAACTAACGAATGCAGCTTTACAGTTTTCATCCCATTGAAAATTAATATTTTTTTGCAAACATTGAAAGAAGTAAAAAGATTTAGATTCTAAGCACAGCAGAAATCTGGATAATGCTGCCAATCTCTCTGTCAGACGTTGGACCTCTTCGATCATCCTCGGCCTGTGCATGTTGAGTATTGCTTGACACTTCTCTGGATTTGCCTCAATACCTCGGCTAGTAAGGATGAACCTGAGGAACTTTTCCCTACGAACGCCAAAGGCGCACTATTCAGGGTTCAACCTCATGTTATATGCTCGAATCTGCACAAAAATCTCTGCCAGGTCGATTACGTGAGGACTTCCGAGCTTTGTTTTGGCGACCATGTCGTCAACATACACCTCGATATTCCGACCTATTTGTCGGTCAAAAATTCTGTTCATCAATCTTTGGTGCATAGCACCTGCATTCTTAAAACCAAAAGGCATTATGTTATAATAATAATTACCATATTCGGTTATAAAGGCTGTTTTTTCTTGGTCTGATGATTGCATAAGGATCTTGTTAAAACCGGAGTATGCTTCCATGAAACTCAAAGTGCCATAACCACAAGAGTTATCAATACATGGTAAGGGGTATGCATCTTTAGGGAAAACCTTATTTAGGTCAGTGAAGTCGACGCACATGCGCCATTTACCGTTACTTTTCTTGACCATAACAACATTGGCCAACCATGTTGTGAACCTAATTTCTCGGATAAACTTGGCGTCGATGAGCTTCTTAGCTTCTTCCATCAATGCCAGTCGCTTCTCGGTGCCTAGATTTCTCTTCCTTTGGGATACTGGTCGGGTAGCTGGACTGATCGCTAGCCTATGAGTGATCACGGACGGGTCAATTCCTGGCATATCACCTGAAGTCCAGGCAAAGAGATAAGCATTTTGCCGTAGGAAAGTAATCAGCTTTTTGGTGCGGAATTTACAACCACAAACTAACTGACAAGTGTACCAGGTCATACCAAGTAGTACCTCAAGTGAATGAGGGTCGATCCCACGAGGATTGATAGACTAAGCAACAATGATTAAGTGATTTACTTAGTTAGACAAATAGAAAATGGTGTTTGAGAGTTCAAAAATCATTAAACAGGAAAATCAGAATATCAGAAGACAGGCAATAAATAAGTTGGGAATAAAATATGGAGAAAGCAGTTAAGGCTTCAGAGTTATCTATTTTCCGGATTGACTTTTCTTATTAATTTATTTTAATCATGCAAGATTTAATTCCTGGCAAACTATATATGACTAAACCTCAATTCCTTAGACCTTTTTAGTCTCCTCTAAAATTCATCAACCGCCAATTTCTTGGTCAATTAATTCCAATTAGAGGGTGAAGTTCAATTCTAGTTATATGCCATAGAAATCCTAATTTCCCAAATATAAGAGGATTATATGTCACGTATCCCGTTAAATCCAGATAATTAGAAATTTAAGAGAATATGTTTTCAAGCTGTTGTTCAAGTAAAGAGCTTTTCCAAGTTGTACAAGAACTCAATTAGAAAGAGGGTCATACTTCCGTTCCACCCAATTTCATAAAATAAAGAACGAAAACAATTCTTGAAATATAAATCAGTACATGAATTAAAATAGAAAAAATAAGAGAATCAATTCATACAATAGATAGACCTCCTAACCTTAACAATTGAGGTTTAGTTGCTTATGAAAAAGAGTGAAAACTAGGATTCTGGTAAACTATAAATTTTGAGTGAAGTGGAATAATTCCCAGAAGAGAAGTTTCTTTTCCCTTTTATATCTAATCCTAATAAATTTAAAATCTATTTTCTAAAACTAAAATAATATCTTTTCCTATTTTAAAATAAAAATAAAGTTTAAATCAGAATTGATTAAATCTTCGAGCACTCCTAATTCGGATGCTGGGACCACTTGCTTCGTAGGAATGCACGCCTAACTGAAGATGGAGCTGCGCCTTACTTAAGGGATGCATTGAGGAATGGCGTGCTGGGCTTGGTGGCTACGCCTTACTTGGAGAATTGTTGCACCTTACTTGAGTGAAGCAAAATCAATGTGGCGTGCTTTTGTTGTGTCTTGCGCCTAACTTGAGAAATCTCAAGTTAGGCACAGCCTTGGCAGAACTGGTGGCAGAGAAGTATGGACTATTATATATCGTAGGAAAGCTCTGAAATTTAGCTTTCCAATGCTACTAGAATCACGTTCATTGGATCTCTGTAGCTCGAGATGTTTAGGTTTGAGTGCAGAGAGGTCAGGGTTGACTACATCATTCGCCTTCTTCTCTTTTTCTGTGGAAACTCCATCAAATCCAGCCGAATGCTACCTAAAATAAACAGAATTGCGCACGACTCAAAGTAACATCCATAGTGGCTAAAAGATAATTAATTCTTGATTAAACTCAACAAATTGAATGCAAATTCACTAGAAAAAGATAGGGAAAATGCTCACACATCACATCACCAAACTTGAATTGTTGCTTGTCCTCAAGCAACCAAACTAATATAGGCTTAGGATGTGAATTTGCATGAGAATGAGAGTTCGATTAAGCTCATGTATCTTTTTATAGTGGGGTTTACAACTGTAATCCTGAATAGTTCTGGCATCCCATTCTCCTTTGAATTAGAAGGATGTCATTGTCATTCGGAATTTGAATCCGGATAATATTATGAATTCTCTAATCTTTTGTACTTCAATTTAATCCTTGAACACAGCAAATTTTCCTTGATTCTCTTTTCTTCAGTGCTTTGCACCTTGAGCCTAGCCGTAATTTTAAATGTTTTGTCTCAAGCTTCACTGACACAAAAACACCACAAGCACTTAACTGGGGAACTCTCTTTAAGTTCTGATTTTTCTTTCAGTTACTCCCAAACAGTGGTGCTCAAAACCTTTGGCATACTCTGTTAAATGCATTTGATCTCGACTCTTAGTATTTTTTCTCAAGGATTACTTGACACAATCACACCACAAGCATATGACCAGAGAAACAACTCTTTGAGCATTTAATCATGTCTGACCTCCCTAGTCATTGATACTCAGAGCCTTGGACCTTGCTTTATTTTTCTTTTGCTATTTCTTCTACTTCAAGGATTAAACTTTCACTTATTGCAGAGAATTCATAATAGTTCTCTAAATTCCTATTCCTTGTACATCAACATTCTTTGATTCAAATTGAAAAATGCACTGTTCATGTCATGCATTTAGAGTCACAAAAAATACCACCACATTTGGATAAATGAGACTACTCTTAAAATTAAACTCAATTTCTCATGCACTACATCTTTTCTTCTTTCTTTTTGATTTCAAGTTCAGTAAGCAATACATGAGACACTTTCCAAAATTAAAGCAAATAACAGAACTTTTTTTTTTAAAAAAATAGCAGACTTAAACTAAAACCTAGGAACTTAAATAATAAAGGATCATGCGATGAATAAAGCAAAATAATAGAAAATAGGAATATATTAAAGTAATGGCAAACTATTATAGAAGGTGAAAAGAACTAGACTACCTCAATCTCCCTCGTGGGGATCTCTCTCCTCAGGATGTGCTCCGTAAGGTCCTCTCAGGCGGCTGTAGTCCTATCGCAGCTAATGAATCTCCTGCCGCTAAAATTCCTGAGCAGCCTGCATCTCATCAAGGGTGGTGCAGAGAAGTGCCCAACGGCTATCCTGTACCACTCTCATCTCCTCCACATACACAGTTTGCTGCTGCCAGCGGCTGTCGTTTGTGACTCTCATATGCTCAATGGAGGTGGTGAGCTGCTGCCAATATTTCTGAGGAGGGTCATGCTGTCCCTGAGGTGGTGGCTGATCCTGCTGAGCTTTCTCCTCAACCTGCTCTTCTATGTGGACTCTGTGTTGTTCTCTGTGGGTTTCCATTCTCTTATTTGTAATTGGTTTCTCAACAGAGATGGGGATATCATTCTCCATCCTTACCCCTACTGCTTCACACAGGCGGTAAATCAAATGTGGGAATCCAAGACTAGCTTTTTTATAGGGGCTGGAGGCAATCTTGTATATCTGCTCTGGGATAATATCCTCCACCTCCACCACTTTTTCCTGTATGATGCTGTAAATCATGACAGCCCGGTCCACAGTGCATTCGGACCGGTTGCTAGTAGGCATGATGGACCTTCGGATGAAATCCGACCATCCTTTAGCTAAAGGGACTAGATCAGCGCTTTTCAAGTGATTGAGCTTTCCCTCAGCACCTAGCTTCCACTGAGAATCCATAATGCATAATTTTTCAATGACTAGACCCAGCTCCTGGTTCCTAACCATTCGCCTATTGTAGCTGGGCGCTAGCTGAGGTGGATACAGCAAGTGGAGGGCTTCTCTGACGCGTGCTGGGGTGAATCTAATGACCTTGCCTCTTACATAACTCTCATAGCTCTTCTCATTCACTCCCTCGACGTCTTTATATGTGATCCAGAGGTTTGCATAAAACTCTTGTACCATTAATTTTCCAACCTCCGTGTGTGAGTTGCACATAAATTCCACCCTCTGCTATCTATTTGAGATTGGATTTCTGGATAGTCATTTGGCTTCAGTGCAAACCTTACCTCCAAAACCACAGGCTTCTTTATAGTATACTCATAAAAATGTCCTTCATGAAGCTTGGATCTAAATCTATGTCTGAGTACATTATAAGAACTAGTAGCTGGCTCTTTTCCTTTTCTTTTCTTTGAAGATATGGTAGTCTTGGGTGCCATTACCACAGAAAAGTAGAAAGTAGAGCGACAACACTAAACTTAAACTCTTTGCTCGTCCCCGAGTAAACTAAAGAAATACAGAGGGAAAGAAGAAAGAAAAACAGAATGTGAACCAAAAAATAAAAGAAAGAAGATAAAAAGAGCTAATGCGAAAAGTTTTTTTTTGAAACAAAAAAAACTAAAACAAAAAAAGAAAAGGGGGATGAGGGTGCAGAAGGAATGAAGAGAGAATGCTGGGAAGGTGGTGTATGATAGGGTTTGTGGTGTGGAAGGCGTGAAGGAGTGGATGTGTAAATAGAGGGGGTTGGGGTTCTGGAATTGGTGTTGGGAGGGAGTAGGATGCATGGTCAGGGGACTTCTTGGTGAGGGGTTTAGGGGCGTTGAAGTAGGGAGGCTGAGGATGTTCGGGTTGGGGGGCGAGAGATGGAAAGACGGAGGTTTTGTTGGTTGATTGTTGTGAGAAAGGCTTGAAGGAGTGGGGGGTTTTATAGGGAGGGGTGAGAAGGGGTTGGTTGGAGGGAAGGGTCACATGTGTGTCTTGGGGAGAGGGGCTAGTGGTCAGGGTGTGTAGTGTTGAGAGAGGGGAGAATATAATAGGAAGGAGAGGGTGGACAGGGGAATATATGGGGAAGAGGCACAAGTCACGGGTGGTGTTGGGGTTTAAAAGATAGAAAAAGATAGGAAAAGATAGGGAAGATAAAGAAGGATCTTGGATTTGGTGGGGGGGGGGTTGGGGACTGTTTGATTTGATTTGGAGTGAGGGGGATGATTTGGGACGTTGGGCTACACCTTACTTAAATCATGGCGCGCCTTACTTGTGCTAAGTAGCAAGGCATTGCGCCTTACCTGAATTGAAGTTGCGCCCAACTTGAAGGATTTAGGGGGGAACCACGCCTCACTTGGATAATTCAGGCGCCTAACTTGATGTTGTCCCCTTTATTGCTACGCCTTACTTGACCTAGGATTGCACCTTACTTGATTTGTGGTACATGAATCCTGCACCCAACTTGGCTGCCCCGTACGCCTTACTTGGTAGCAAGGGAGGGCCATGCGCCTTACTTGAAGGGAGAGGCGTGCCCTGCGCCTTACTTGTACCCTCCCGAAAGGAGAAGCTCTCATGGCGCCTAACTTGGTTTCCTTTGCGCCTAACTTGAAGTCACACTCCTTCCTTACGACGCCTTACTTGGAGCCAGGGAACATGGCCTTGCGCCTTACTTGGACCCACCCGAGGCTCCAAGAATCATTGACCTTCAACCTTGTGCCTAACTTGAAAATTCTCAAGTTAGGTGCAGACCCTCCAGAGAAGATTGCATCTCTGCGTGTTCTGCAACTCTGTTTTAAAAATCCTGTTCTATTTCAAAAATTCTGCATGATCCAAACATACGTGAAACACAGGAAAACAGTAAAAATTCAATAAAGAGCAAACAAATGATACAATTAACTCAATGGAAAAATAACTAAGGATACGAAATCATCGAGTTGCCTCCCGACAATCGCTTCTTTAACGTCATTAGTTTGACGGTCAGTTTTGCTAATTCAGCAGATGAGCGGACCTCTGGCGATCAATCTCGCTTCCAAGATAGTGCTTCAACTTGTGGCCATTCACTGTAAATTTTTTGTCAGAATTCTCTTCCTATATTTCCACATGACCATATGGTGAAGCTCTGATAACCACAAACGGTTCTGACCACCGGAATTTCAGCTTTCCGGGAAAGAGTTTGAGCATTGAATTATATAAAAGCACTCTCTGTCTTGGCTCAAAGACTCTGATGGCAATCTTCTTGTCATGTAATAACTTGTTTCTCTCATAGAGCTTGGCATTCTCATAGGCTGAATATTTGAATTCATCAAGCTCATTCAACTGAAGCATTTGCTTAATTCCTACAGCTTCTGAATCAAGATTCAGATACCTGATTGTCCAATAAGCTTTATGCTCCAGCTCAACTGGTAAGTGACAGGCTTTGCCATAGACCAACTGATAAAGGTACATGCCAATAGGAGTCTTGTAAGCTGTCCGGTATGCCCGGAGAGAATCATCAAGCTTCCTAGACCAGTCCTTTCTTGAAACACTGACGGTATTCTCTAGAATTCTCTTGAGTTCCCTGTTGGAAACTTTAACCTATCCACTTGTCTGAGGGTGATAGGGGGTTGCCACTTTATGATGGACTCTATATCTCTGCAGAAGAGAATCCAGCTATCTGTTACAGAAGTGGCTTCCACCATCACTAATGAGTGTCCTTGGGACACCAAACCGGCTAAAAATATATCTCTAAAGAAAGCTCATCACTACTTTGGCATCATTGGTGGGTAGAGTCACAGCTTCCACTTACTTGGACACATAATCTACTGCCACTAGAATGTAGTTGTTTGAATGTGAGGGAGGGAAGGGTCCCATGAAATCAATACCCCACACATCAAACAACTCAACCTCAAGAATCCCATGTTGTGGCATTTCATTGTTGGCAGGGAGATTCGTGGCCTTTTCACATCTGTCATAGTGATTCACAAATTCTCTTGAGTCCTTGAAGAGAGTCGGCCAGTAGAACCCATTCTGAAGGACCTTTGTAGCTGTTCTTTCACCACCAAAGTGGCCTCCATAATCAGAACCATGATAGTGCCAAAGAATCTGCTGTTTTTCCTCATCCGAGACACGTCTCCGGATTAGACCATCTGAACACCTTTTAAAAAGGTACGGTTCCTCCCAAATGTAGTACTTTGCATTAGTCAATAGCTTCTTTACTTGTTGCCTACTGTACTCCTTTGGAATAAAATTCATGACTTTGTAATTCGCAATGTCTGCAAACCATGGAGCCTGCTGAATGAGGAACAATTGCTGATCTAGAAACGTCTCAGTCACAGCTATGGGTGGTTGTACTCCTGCTTCAGGCTCAATTCTGGAGAGATAGTCAGCTACTTGATTTTCTGACCCTTTCCTGTCTTTTATCTCAATATCAAACTCCTGAAGGAGTAACACCCATCTGATTAATCTTGGTTTAGAATCCTGTTTGGTTAGAAGGTACTTCAAAGCAGCATGATCAGTATAAACAATAACCTTAGAACCAATTAAATAGAACCTAAACTTATCAATAGTATACACAATAGCTAATAATTCTTTTTCTGTAGTTGTGTAATTCTTTTGGGCATCATTTAACACACGGCTAGCATAGTAAGTGACATGTATAAGCTTGCCATGCCTCTGTCCTAAAACAGCTCCTATAGCAAAATCACTAGCATCACACATAAACTCAAATGGTAAATCCCAATCAGGGGGAGCTATAATGGGAGTAGAGGTAAGGTTTGCTTTCAAAGTTTCAAAAGCATGCAGGCAATCAAAATCAAAGACAAAAAGAACATCAACAAGAAACATGTTACTTAATGGTTTAGCAATTTTAGAAAAATCCTTTATAAATCTTATATAAAATCCTGCATGACCCAAGAAACTCCTGACTGCCTTAATATTAGCTGGTGGTGGTAATTTTTCAATTACCTCCACCTTTTCTCTATCAACCTCAATTCCCTTACTTGAAATCTGGTGTCCAAGAACAATACCTTCTGTAACCATAAAATGATATTTTTTCCAATTTAAACAAAGTTTGATTCTTAACAGTGTTTCAAGACAAGAGATAAATGCTTAAGGTAGGATTCAAAAGAACTACCAAAAATAGAAATATCATGCATAAATACCTCAATGAAATTTTCAACCATATCAGAAAAAATTAAAAGCATACACCTCTGAAAAGATGTTGGAGCATTACTGTTCCGAGGGTTACCTGAAACTGGAGGTCGATCTCGGACGAGATCTTCTGTGCTGGTTGGAGCGGTTGTGTCCGACTTGTTGGACTTGGTGGTAGTGCTGATCCTTCGTTCCCGGAGGGTGGGGGGTACCTGTAAGGGACTCTGATGCTTAAGTTAGCAAGGGTATTAAGCAGGTATTGAATAGAATCAGAGTATGCGTTATATCTGGGTGCTCCAATGTATTTATAATGGTGAGATGTGACCTTCTTTGGATAAGATAAGTTAGTTATCTTATCTTATCTTTTGTCGAGGTCAGCTTATCTTCCATGGAACCGCCCTTATCTCTATAGGCTTGGGCTGCCTTTGGATCGGGGTCGTATTCCTTGAGTTGGGCCCTTCTTTGGGATTTCCTGTCGATTTGGCCGAGTTCTTTACGAAGAAGTCAGTCCGCTTGACCTAAAGAGGTAGGCCGCTTTGCTACTAAACATCTCGGCTCGGACAGCTCGACCCAGGGTATGAACAGTGCCCCTACTTGAGCTCGGTCTTCTTTTTTTGAGGTCGAGTCGTTGACTTCGGTCATTCTCTAGTGAAGCTGAACTCAAGTATTTTTTCGATTCATTTGTAGAAGCTTTTTGAATGTGGAACGTTTTTCTCTAAAAGCGCGTGGTTTTATATCAGCGCTTTGGGAACGTGCGAGGGTTTAATATCTTCATTAATTGGTATTAATTGCCCCGTTTTTCCTTGTGGCCTTTTATTTTGAATTTGCGATCAGAAAATGGTTTCCCTTCTTCGCTCCTCTTCGTAACTTCTCCCTTCGTTCTCTCGCTCTCTATCTTTCACCCACATTTTGCTTTTCTTGTGTTGCGGCGTCGTTCAATGATCGGTGATTCCATCTCTCCATCTCCAACTTTTTTGAAGCTTCCTAATTTTTTCCAGGTTGGTTCCATTTTCTTTTCATTTTGCTTTGTCTTTAATTCTCTGGTAAATTGTTGATATTTGCTTGAATGTCGAAAAAGTTTAAACCTTTCTTATGATCTTGTGTTTTCTTGTCGCTGTAATGTGTTTTTTCTTCTTTGCGTTTTCCTGGTGTTTCTTCTTTGCGGTTTCCCAAAGGTTTGCATGTTCTATTGTTGCTTCTGGCTGTTATTTTTGGAAAAACTGTCTTCTTGCTCCTTAATTTCAAAAGATTCTTGTTGCTGTACCTTTGTGGGAGATAATGATACCTATAGTTTGCTTTTTGCTTGGAGTGTATTTTCTTGACTTCCTCTTGATAATTTTTAGGGTTTTTGCTTGAGTCTGCAAAGGGTTGTGTTTTTGACGATTTTTTGCTTGGTGTTGTTGACAATGCTCTTTGCTGGTAGACTGTAGAAAGATAGTGGTTTTGATGATTTTTGTGTTTCTAATTTCCTTTTTCGAAATGCTTTGTTTGTTTGAAGTCTTCTTTTTTTTGTTTGAGAAATGCTGGGATGCGAGCTGTAGATTTTTCCTGAAAACCTTGCTTTGTTACTACCTCCAAAGGATGCCCCAGGACTTTGATTTGAGTCTTGGGGTTTTCCTTTTCTTGTTTGTTTGCCTGTGTCGTATTAATCGAGTTGTTTTGTCCTTCGTCCGAGATGTTTTTAGTAATCCCATCTTCTTTTCTTATTGTAGGATTAGTTGGCCTCATGTCTTCTCGCAATAACATTGTAGAGATGTCTTCCAGAGTTTCCGAGGGGATGTCCGATTGGCTGGACTCCCTTGTCTTGATGTGTGTCTCTATTGTGGATGCTGAATTTTGCGTAGAGCTGAGGAAGCGTCATAGGATCTGTGGTAATAGTGCCCAGGAGAGGGATTATGAGCTTGTCGCTCCTGATTCTGATGAAAGGGTTTGTTTTCCTACCTCCATCGAGGGAGAGCGTCCCTTCTTCTATGCCTATGAATATTTCTTCAGTAAGTTAGACATTACTTTTCCTTTTACTGCTTTCGAGACCGACCTGTTGTGGTCGTGTAACATTGCCCCATCCCAGCTTCACCCGAATTCCTGGGATTTTGTCAAGATCTTTCAGCTACTTTGCCAAGAGTTAGGCGTAACACCTTCTCAGACTCTTTTCCTTTATCTGTTTGTTTCTGCCAAGCCTGGTGGTTCTTCCAAAAAGAAAGCTTCCTGAGTTTCTTTCAGGTCTGCCCAGGGCCATAAAGTTTTCGCCATGTATGACGAGTCCTTTAAGGATTTTAAGAATTACTTCTTTAGAGTTCGTGCTGTCGAGGGGGCCCGCCCCTTTTTCTTGATGAAAATGATGAGCCTTCTTTCCCTCTAGAGTGGCAGAAGGATGTGAGAGTGTCTCGGTATACATGGGAGATGCTTGACGAGGTTGAGCATGCTTTTGTTGTTGTTCTTGAGGATTTATGGGGGGAACCACCCCATCTTGATACAAAAAGGTTTTTGAATGACCCGTCCTTGGTTCGGACTGTTTTGGGTACTTGTATGACTTGTTTCTGTACTTGTTTTCTTAGTTTTGCTTCCTCTTCTTGTGATTGTAACCCTTTACTATGGCTGATTCTGTATTTGCAGAGATGTCAAAAAACAATGACTCCATGAAGGCCTTCAAAAAGGAAAAGAAGGCAACTGCTGCTCAAAACATCTCGGCCAAGGTGGCCGGAGAGGGATCTTCTCAGGTTCCAGTGAAACCTCCTGTGCCGAGTTCTCCTGGGCCGAGGAAAGTGATTCCTATTCCTCGGGTTCGTCTGGTCGATCCTCCATAGACTTCTGCTGCTGCTTTTGGTGCTCCTCCTAGTAAGAAGCAAAAAACAATTGAGCCTTTCAACCTTGATGCTCCTGATTTTGATGCGGTCGAGTTTGTAGATCAACAAATCGGTCCTTATGGTGTCCTCCCTATGGATGACGTGTTACTTCTTCATCATTTTGATTATATAACTCAAAGTAGTATCAAGATGGCACACATGGGAGCGGCCCTGTATCGAACTGCTCAAAGTCTTCCTCTCCATGCCACCAAAGCTTTTATGGAGGAGGCCAAACGGGAGTTTGATCGGATAAAAGGCTTGAAGGAGGAGCTTGAAGTGAAGGTGGCCAAGTTGGAAAAAGATCTGGAGAATGAGAAGGCGAGTTCCCTCTCTTTGGCTGCCTCTGTGAGGCTGGCTGAAGACACGGCACTGAGGCATAAGGATAGCTATGTTACATCTTATTGAGAGGGAATGCGTCTGAAGGAGGAGTTGGAGAACGTCCGAGCTGATTACTCCGAGCTCCAGGGTCATCTTGTTGGCAGTGTAATTGCTGCCTATGAGAACCTGAAGGAGCAGGTTCGGGTTATTGCTCCTGAGGCCGATCTTACTCTCTTCAGCCTGGACAATGTTGTGAGGGATGGTAAGATTGTCCCTGATGACCAGGATGATGATGATGTTGAACCTCCCCCAGTGCCTTCTATCAAGGTGTCGACCTCCTCGGTTACTCTAGTTATGTCTGATCCGGATTGTCAGATTCTGAACCGGGATGATGGAATTGTAGATGCTGTGCCTATTTAGACTCGATCTCTTCTAAGTTATTTTTGTAATCCTCTTTCTTGGACCTTTGTCAGGTCTCTTTCAGGGATTACTTTTAGAACTTGTCTTGTAGGAGACCAACTTCGTTAGGTCGATCTCTTCTAAGTTATTTTTGTAATCCTCTTTCTTGGACCTTTGTCAGGTCTCTTTCAGGGATTACTTTTAAAACTTGTCTTGTAGGAGACCAACTTCGTTAGGTCGATCTCTTCTAAGTTATTTTTGTAATCCTCTTTCTTGGACCTTTGTCAGGTCTCTTTCAGGGATTACTTTTATAACTTGTCTTGTAGGAGACCGACTTTGTTAGGTCGATCTCTTCTAAGTTATAGCAATTCCTCTTTAATAGGGTTGGCCAGACCTCTTTCCAGGGATTTGCTGATAACTTAGGTTGACTTGGTCTGATTTTTTAATGTCGGCCAGTCTTTTTAAGTTATTATATAACAATCCATAAGACCTCATCAGGTTCTTTTTGGGATCACTTTCGATAACTTCTTGCATTATTCTGTGTTCATCTTTGCCGATTTGTAGATGGTGGTTTCTGTCCTGGTTTGATCGTCCTTTAGGTGAATCGCATTTTCACCTTTGTCGGACGATCATTCCTATCGAGATCGTACAGTGAATCTGTTCTTCACTTTCTGTTGATCTGTTGCTTTATAATCGGACAATGAATGCTTCAGATTAATGCGTCTTGGGAATTTGTAGAATATCTGAAATGTATTTTATTCAAAGAAAGTGAAAATATATACATGCGGGAGTTTTTCGTACCCTTAAGTCGGATTAAATCTCAGTCTTGATGCCTCATTAAAAAATCTTTTCAGGAAAAAGAGTGCATCTTGTGATGAGATCTTTTACCTTTCCTAGCTATAGTACCTTCTTAGGTTACAGGCGTGCCATGATCTGGGGAGTTCTCGTCCCTCGAGTTCGGACAGTTTGTAGTAGCCCTTCCCAAGTACTTCTTTGACTCGGTAGGGTCTTTTCCAGTTGGCTGTCAGCTTTCCTTCTCCGGGTCGAGTTGTTCCAATATCATTTCGGATTAAGATGAGATCGTTCTTATTGAAACCTCTTGGCACTACCTTTTGATTATACCTGGAAGCCATTCGCCGCTTTAGTGCTTCTTCTCTGATCCAAGCTCTTTCTTGGATTTTCGGAAGTAGGTTGAGCTGTTCTTTTTGAAGATGAGAGTTGGTTTGTTCATTGTAGTGGACTATTCGGGGAGACCCTTCCTCGACTTCTATTGGAATCATTGCCTCCACTCCGTATGCTAATCGAAATGGTGATTCGTTCGTAGTAGAATGGGGGGTTGTTCGATATGCCCATAGGACTTGTGGAAGTTCTTCGGTCCAAGCTCCCTTTGCTTCTTGCAGTCTCCGTTTTAGCCCGGCCAATATGACTTTGTTGGCCGCTTCGACTTGTCCATTGGCTTGGGGATGTTCGACGGAGGTGAACTGGTGTTTTATATTCAAGTCGGCCACTAGTTTTTTGAAGTCTGCATCTGTGAATTGGGTGCCATTATCTGTGGTGATGGAGTATAGGACGTCGAACCTTGTAATGATGTTCCTATATAGGAATTTCCGACTTCTTTGAGCAGCGGCGTTGGCTAGGGGTTTTGCCTCGATCCATTTTGTGAAATAGTCTACCCCTACTATGAGGAATTTGACTTGTCCTGATCCTTGGGGAAAGGGTCCGAGAAAATCGAGTCCCCACTTTGCAAATGGCCAGGGTGAGGCCACGCTGATGAGCTTTTCTGGTGGGGCGATGTGAAAGTTGGCATGCTTCTGACATGGTGGACATGTCTTTACAAATTTTGTAGCTTCCTTTCGTAGAGTTGGCCAATAGAATCCCGCCCGGAGTACCTTTTTGGTGAGAGCTTGCGCTCCGAGATGATTGCCACAAATGCCGCTGTGTACTTCCTCCAAGATTCCCCTTGTATTGGAGGTCGGTACGCATTTTAACATTGGTATTGAGATCCCTCTTTTGTATAGGGTGTTGTTTATGATAGTGTAGTACTATGCCTCCTTTTTTAACCTCTTTGCCTTCTTTTCATCTGTGGGGAGCACTTTTATTTTGAGGTAGTTAATTATGGGAGTCATCCATCCTTGATCCCGACTTGTTATGGCTAGGACTTTTTCTTCTTCTAATATTGACGGGTTCTGCAGTATTTCCTGGATGATGCTTCTATTGTTGCCCCCTGGTTTGGTGCTGGCTAGTTTTGAGAGTGCGTCAGCTCGGGCGTTTTGCTCGCGGGGTATGTGGTAGATCCTATATTCCCCGAGTTGTCCGAGCTGTTCCTTGGTTTTATCCAAATATTTTTTCATGGTAGGGTCTTTGGCTTAGTAGCTCCCTGTTATTTGTGAGGTAACGACTTGTGAATCGCTGTAGATGTTGAGTTTCTGAGCTCTAACCTCCCTAGCCAGCTTCAAACCAGCTAATAACGCTTCGTATTCTGCCTGGTTGTTTGAGGCCGGGAATCCAAATTTGAGGGAAAGCTCAAGTTGGGTTCCTTGGTTGCTTTCGATTATCACACCTGCACCGCTTCCGGTTTTATTCGAGGAACCGTCCACGTATATATTCCACTCTATGGGGATCTCTGGGGTGTCTGTGAATTCTGCAATGAAGTCGGCTAGGTATTGTGATTTAATGGCTATCCGCGCCTCGTATTGGAGGTCGAACTCGGACAATTCGATTGTCCATTGTAGGATTCTTCCTGCTAGATCTGTTTTCTGCAATATCCCCTTTTTGGGCTGGTTGGTCCGAACCTTAATGGTATGAACTTGGAAGTACGGGTGAAGTCGTCGGGATGTTAGTATGAGAGCGTAGGCAAACTTCTCTATTTTCTGGTAGTTCAGCTCTGACCTCTGTAGTGCTTTACTAATGAAGTAGACGGGTTGTTGCCTACCCTCGTCTTCTTTAATTAGTGCTGAGGCTATTGTCTGACTTCCTACTGCGAGGTATAATATGAGTGGTTCTCCTTCTCGTGGTCGAGATAGGATACATGGCCGTCCCAAGAATTCTTTGAAGTCTCGGAAGGCTTGCTCGCATTCCATTGTCCGCTCGAAATTTTTTCCCTTCCTTAAAGTAGCGTAGAAAGGGAGGGATCTTATCGCTGACCCTGCTAGGAATCTGGACAAGGCCGCCAATCTCCCATTGAGTTGTTGTACCTCTTTGACGTAGGTTGGGCTCTTCATGTTGAGTATGGCCTGGCATTTATCTGGATTTACCTCGATTCCTCTTTGTGTGAGCATAAAGCCCAAGAACTTACCTGCTTCCACTGCGAAGGTGCATTTAGTCGGGTTAAGTCGCATGCCATGCTTCCGTATAGTGTCGAACACTTGAACCAAGTTGGTCAGTAATGTCTCTTCACTTTGTGTCTTTATCAACATGTCATCCACGTAGATCTCAATGATTTTTCCGATGTGGTCTGAGAAGACCTTATTCATTAGCCTTTGATAAGTAGCTCCCGCGTTCTTAAGGCCGAAAGGCATTACGATGTAGCAATAGTTTGCTTTGGGTGTTAGAAACGAGGTTTTTTCTTGATCCGGTGGATACATTGGGATCTGGTTATACCCCGAGTATGCGTCCATAAATGAGAGATACTTATATCCCGATGAGGCATCTACTAGAGCGTCGATGCTTGGGAGTGGATAATGATCTTTTGGGCAGGCTTTATTGAGGTCGGTGTAGTCGGTGCACATTCGCCACTTCCCATTTGACTTTTTCACCAAGACGACGTTTGCTAGCCATAGTGGGTACTTAACTTCTCTTATGAATCCTGTCTCTAGCAGTGCTTGCACCTGTTCTGCCACAGCCTGAGACCGTTCTGGTCCGAGTTTTCTTCGTCTTTGTTGTACCGGTCGGGATCCCGGATAGACTGCCAACTTGTGGCTCATCAGTTCAGGATCTATGCCTGGCATGTCGGTGGCTTTCCATGCGAAGAGATCAACATTATCTCGTAGGAACTGTATGAGTGATTCCTTTGCGTCTCCTTTCAGGATTGTGCCAATATTAGTTGTCTTATCCGAGGTGTCTCCGATCTGAACTTTCTCTACTTCACCTTCGGGCTATGGACGGAGTTCTTCTCGCCTCTGAACTCCACCAAGTTCGATTGTGTGGAACTCTTCTCCTTCGCCTCTGAGGTTTAGACTTTCATTATAACATCGACGCACCATCCTTTGATCTGCTTTTATTGTAGCTATCCCTTCTGCAGTTGGAAATTTCATACATAGATGTGGAGTTGAAACTATTGCGCCGAGTTGGTTTAACGTTGTCCGACCTATTAAGGCATTGTAGGCTGAGCTTACGTTGACCACGATGTAGTCTATCTTGAGTGTTCTGGATTTGTTCCCCTTTCCAAAGGTTGTGTGTAGCGATACGTATCCCAGTGGTTGTACTGGGGTATCCCCAAGTCCGAACAGGCTGTTCGGGTATGCTCTTAGCTCTTTTTCTTCTAAGCCGAGCTTGTCGAAGGCAGTTTTGAATAAGATGTCGACGGAGCTTCCTTGGTCAATTAATGTACGGTGGAGGTTGGCGTTTGCCAGTATGATAGTGATGACCATGGGATCGTCGTGTCCTAAGATGATTCCGGATGCGTCTTCTTTGGTAAACGTAATTGCTGGGATGTCTGGCGCCTCCTTCTTTCCTTCGACATGGTATACTTCTTTGAGGTGTCGCTTGCGGGATGATTTGGAGATTCCTCCTCCCACAAATCCGCCGTGTATCATGTGGACGTTTTTTTCTGGTGTGCGAGGTGATCACTCAGACCGTCCGACATCTTCATCCCTTCTTCTTTTTCTTGGCTCTTCATCCCGGTTGGCCAAAAACTGATCTAGTTTTCCTTCTCTTACTAATTTTTCTATGACATTTTTCAAGTCGAAGCATTCGTTGGTGGAATGTTCTCAGACTCGATGATACTCACAGTATTCGTTCCGATTTCCTCCTCTTCTTTTGCCCTTGAGTGGCTGAGCTGGGGGTATTTTTTCCGTATGGCAGACTTCTTTGTAAACATCTACCAAGGATACCCTAAGAAGGGTATAGTTATGATATTTTTTTATTTTCTCCCCGGAGCGATCTTCCTTTTTCTTGGATTCTTTATCTTTGTCTCGGTAGGCGGAACCGAACCTCGAGGCTTCCCTAAGTCGTGAATTCTTCTCCACGTTGATGTACTTCTGCGCCCGTTCTTGTACTTCGTCCAAGGATGCAGGATATTTCTTAGATATAGATTGGGTAAAAGGTCCTTCTCGTAGGCCATTTAGGAGGCCCATAATGGCAGCTTCTGTTGGTAGACTTTGTATATCCATGCATGTTTTGTTGAATCTTTCCATGTAGTTACGAAGACTTTTCTGATCTCCTTGCTTGATCCCTAGTAGGCTGGGGGCGTGTTTAGCCTTATCTTTTTGTATGGAAAATCAGGCCAGAAATTTTTTGGCCAAGTCGTCGAAGCTCGAGATGGACCTTGGAGGTAGGCTGTGGAACCATCTAATGGCTGTCTTGGTAAGAGTTGTTGGAAAGGCTTTGCAGCAAACTGCATCCGAGGCGTCAGTGAGGTACATTCTACTTTTGAAATTGCTGAGGTGATGGTTGGGGTCTGAAGTGCCGTCGTATAGAGTCATATCTAGAAGTTTGAAGTCCTTTGAGATTTTGGTCTTCATGATTTCCCTGGTGATTAGATCTTGATCCTTGCGAGAGCTATCCTCTGGAGTGGATCGAGTAGCTTTGGTTTTGAGATCAGCTTCGAGTTTTAGAAGCTTATCTTCTAATTCCCGGTGTCGCCTTATCTTCCGATGTAGATCCTCTTCTTTTTCGCGTTGATGTTGGGCTTCTTTCTCGAGTTGCTTTAATCGATCTTGAAGCGCCTCTATGGCTCCTGCATTTGGAGAATCCTTTTCGTTGTTAAGTTGAGGAGTATCCTTTGGTGTAGTGTCCACATTTTTGTGCGGCGTTCTATCCTCTAGATCTGAGTCGTGGTCGTTGTCATGGTCGTCCGCCATGGTGATGGGATGACTTCCAGGTTCTCCAGCAACGGCGCCAATGTTCTGAGGGTTACCTGAAACTGGAGGTCGATCTCAGACGAGATCTTCTGTGCTGGTTGGGGCGGTTGTGTCCGACTTGTTAGACTTGGTGGTAGTGCTGATCCTTCGTCCCCGGAGGGTGGGGGGTACCTGCAAGGGACTCCGATGCTTAAGTTAGCAAGGGTATTAAGCAGGTATTGAATCGAATCAGAGTATGAGTTATACCTGGGTGCTTCAGTGTATTTATATTGGTGAGATGTGACCTTCTTTAGATAAGATAAGTTAGTTATCTTATCTTATCTTATCTTTTGTCGAGGTCAGCTTATCTTCTATGGAACCGCCCTTATCTCTATAGGCTTGGGCTGCCTTTGGATCGGGGTCGTATTCCTTGAGTTGGGCCCTTCTTTGGGCTTTCCGGTCGATTTGGCCGAGTTCTTTACGAAGAAGTCGGTCCGCTTGACCTAAAGAGGTTGGTAGCTTTGCTATTGAACATCCCGGCTCGGACAGCTCGACCCAGGGTATGAACAATTACAAAGTCCAAAAGGCATTCTCTTGTAGGCAAATACTCCAAAGGGGCATGTGAATGCTGTCTTCTCTTGATCTTGAGGGTCAGCTGCAATTTGATTATATTCAGAATATCCATCTTGAAAATAATAAAAAACATGACCAGCTAACCTCTCAAGCATCTGATCAATGAAAGGCAAGGAGAAGTGATCCTTCCTTGTAGCAGTGTTGAGCCTCCTGTAGTCTATACACATTCTCCAACCTGTGACTGTTCTTGTAGGAATAAGCTCATTCTTTTCATTCTTGATCACTGTTATCCTTCCTTTCTTAGGAACTACCTGCACAGAACTTACCCAAGGACTGTCAAAAATAGGGTAAATAATACCTGTTTCCCATAATTTCATTACCTCTTTTTGGACTACCTCTTTCATGGTTGGATTGAGTCTCCTTTGTGGTTGCACAACTGGTTTAGCATCATCTTCAAGAAGAATCTTGTGCATACACTTGGTTGGACTAATCCCCTTCAAATCACCAATGGTCCATCCAAGAGCTGTTATATGGCTCCTGAGCACTGCAATAAGCGCCTCTTCCTCTTCAGGCTTCAGGGAAGAGCTAATAATCACTGGATAGGAATCATTTTCACTTAAGAATACATATTTCAGAGAAGGGGGTAAAGGTTTTAACTCAAGCTTGGGGGTTTCCTCCTTTGCTTTAGGCGTGTGAACCATAGCCTTCTGGGGTGGTGAATCATCAACTTCAACTAATTCATACTCAGAAATAGGATCCAGAATGTCATTAAGCACCTCAGCCCTCAGTACCTCTTGAACAAGTGGTTTAATAACATCTATTTTCATATACCCTTCAGAATCATTAGGGTGCTTGAGAGCTTCAAAACATTAAGGACCACCTGTTCTTCATTGACTCTCAGGGTTAATTCACCCTTTTGCACATCAATTTGTGCTCTACCTGTAGCTAAAAAGGGTTTACCAAGTATAATAGAGGATTTTACCTCCTCTTCCATGTCTAATATAACAAAATCAACAAGAAAAATAAATGGTCCTACTTTCACAAGTAAATCTTCAACAACATCCACAGGTAATTTAATAGAAAGATCAACAAGTTGAAGAGAAATACGAGTGGGTTTTACCTCCTCAATTTGAAGCTTTTTCATCACTGAAAGTGACATAAGATTGATGCTAGCTCCAAGATCACATAAAGCTCTCTGAATGGTAACATCTCCAATGGTGTAAGGAATTACGAAGCTCCCTAGATATGGCATCTTCTCAGGAAGGTTGTGTTGAATAATGGCACTACATTCCTTAGTTAATACCACTGTTTCTTGTTCCTTCCAATTCCTCTTGTGGGTCAACAATTCTGTCATAAATTTTGTATAGAGAGGCATTTGCTCAAGAGCCTCTGCAGAAAGAATGTTGATCTGTAGCTTCTTGAATACATCTAAAAATTTAGAAAATTATTTTTCTTTGGAAGCCTTCTGAAGTCTCTGAGGATATGGCATTTTTGGCTTGTATTCGGGAGCCTTTGACAATGTAGGATAAGTGTCAAGAGAGTCAGAGAACGGGTTGTCTGCGCGCTTTGGAGGGGCGTGTTCTACTTCTTCCTTCTTCTCCTCTGGAGCTTCTTTTTCAACTAACTCTGCATTGATTTTGGTCTCAAAGCCAACTACTTTACCACTTCTCAATTGAATAACCTTGCAATCTTCTCTTGGGTTCACCACTGTATCACCTGGAAAAGTACTTGCAGACCTCTTAGGTATTTGCTTGCTCAGTTGGCCCATTTGCACCTCCAAGTTTCTAACGGAGGCTCTGGTTTCCTGCATAAAACTCCTCATCATCTCCCAATTAGAATATTCTTGGGATTTAGAATTTGCCTGCGGAGGTGGTTGTTGTTGATGAGACTGAAATTGGCAGTTATTGTAATTGTTCTGTTGGGAGCCGCCCTGAGAATTATTGTTGACATTCTGAGGTCTCTGAGGTTGGTCATTCCACTCAAAATTTGGGTTATTTCTCCAACCCTGATTGTATTTCTTAGAGTATGGATCATTATTAGGGTTTCTAGGACCATTCCCCATGTAATTCACCTGTTCAGAAGAGGATTGAGCATAATCATAATTATCCTTTTGAGGTGAAGTTTGGGTGTTGATAACTGAGACTTGCATTCTACCCATCAGTTGAGTAATAAGACTTAGTTGCTGAGACAAAAGCTTGTTCTGAGCAAGAATGGCATCAACAGCTTCCACTTCCAAAATGCCTCTCTTCTGAGGAGCCTCAAAGTTAACAGGATTCCTGTTAGATGAATATAAATATTGATTGCTAGCAACCAATTCAATAAGATCAATAGTCTCCTTCGGTGTCTTCTTCATGTGCAATGAACCACCTGCAGAATTATCTAAGCACATCTTGGACATTTCACCCAAGCCTTCATAAAAGATATCTAGTTGGGTCCATTTGGAGAACATATCCAGAGGGCATTGCCTAGTCAGTAGCTGGTATCTCTCCCAAGCTTCATAAAGAGTCTCACCATCCTTCTGCCTAAAGGTCTGAACCTCAACCCTAAGCTTAGTAAGCTTCTTTGGTGGGAAAAATTTAGTAAGAAACCAATAACAACCTTCTCCCAAGTATTCAAACTCTCCTTGGATTAGGAATCTAGCCATAGCTTTAATCTATCCCTCAGAGCAAATAGGAAGAGCATGAGTTTGTACACCTCAGGGTTCACTCCATTTGTCTTCACCGTATCACAAATCTGCAGAAAATTAGAAATAAATTGATTTGGGTCTTCGTGAGAAAGACCATGATACTGGCAGTTTTGTTGCACCAGGGTGACCAATTATGGCTTCAACTCAAAGTTGTTTGCAGCTATAGGAGGCACCACAATACTTTTTTCATAAAGATCTGCAGTAGGAGCAGTGTAAGAGCCAAGCACTCTCCTAGGTTGCTCATTCTCATTCGGATTTTCCACATTGGCATTAACAGCATTATTATTATCCAAAGTGGACTCTGCAGCCTTGTAAAGTCTTGCTTGTTGCAAACGCTGCCTAAAAGTCCTTTCAGGTTCAGGATCAAAGTCTAAGAAAGGTTCCTTGTCTCTGTTCCTACGCATAAACAGACAGAAGACAAAAAGAGATGGAACTCTCTACGTCAGAGTGCAGAGAATTCCCAGTGAGATAACTTGTGTAAAGAGATAAAAATATTGAATAAAACAAACAGTAAAATTCAAAAATTACTATTAAAATTAAGACTAAAAATTTTCAAAATTATTAGAAAAATTAAATAAGAAAAATTAAAATAAGACTAACTATGGAATACCAAACTTAATTTCAAAACTTAAGAGAAAACTAATTGATAGAAAACTTGAAAAATTAAAGCCAATAAGCAAATAAAACTAATAAAATAAAAAATTAAAAATGAAAAAAAATAATTCAAGGAGCAAATAAAGCTAAAATGAAATATAAATAAAAAATACAAAAAAGCTAAGAAAATAAAAGATAAATAAACTAAATACGATAACTGAATAATTATAAGAACTAATAAACGAAAATAAGAATTGAAAGGAGAAGCAAAAAAAACAAAAATAGAGGGCTGGGTGAATGAAAAGCACGGAAGAAAAAAAAGGAAAATAATGAAAAATAAAAATTGATAATATTAAAATAAAACTAATTAAAAGAAAAATTATCTAATCTAAGAAATCAAACATCGAGTAGTTGTCAATCACAATCAATCCCTGGCAAGGGCGCCAAAAACTTGGTGCGGAATTTACAACCACAAACTAACTAGCAAGTGCACCGGGTCGTACCAAGTAGTACCTCAAGTGAATGAGGGTCGATCCCACGAGGATTGATGGACTAAGCAACAATGGTTAAGTGATTTACTTAGTTAGACAAATAGAAAATGGTGTTTGAGAGTTCAAAAAGCATTCAACAGGAAACTCAGAATATCAGAAGACAGGCAATACATAAGTTGGGAATAAAATATGGAAAAAGTAGTTAAGGCTTCAGAGTTATCTATTTTCCGGATTGACTTTTCTTTTTAATTTATTTTAATCATGCAAGATTTAATTTCTGGCAAACTATATATGACTAAACCTTAATTCTTTAGACCTTTTTAGTCTCTTCTAAAATTCATCAACCGCCAATTTCTTGGTCAATTAATTCCAATTAGAGGGTGAAGTTCAATTCTAATTATATGCCACAGAAATCCTAATTTCCCAAATATAAGAGGATTATATTTTACGTATCCCGTTAAATCCAGATAATTAGAAATTTAGGAGAATATGTTTTCAAGCTGTTGTTCAAGTAAAGAGCTTTTCCAAGTTATACAAGAACTCAATTAGAAAGAGGGTCATACTTCCATTCCACCCAATTTCATAAAATAAAGAACGAAAATAATTCTTGAAATATAAATCAGTACATGAATTAAAATAGAAAAAACAAGAGAATCAATCCATACAATAGACAGAGCTCCTAACCTGAACAATGGAGGTTTAGTTGCTCATGAAAAAGAGTGAAAACTAGGATTCTGGTAAACTGTAAATTTCGAATGAAGTGGAATAATTCCCAGAAAAGAAGTTTCTTTTCCCTTTTATATCTAATCCTAATAAAAGGGTGCTGATCCTTCATCACCGGAGGATAGTGGTACCTACAAGGGACTCCGATGCTTAAGTTAGCAAGGGTATTAAGCAGGTTTTTAGTAGAATCAGAGTATGAGTTATACCTGGGTGCTCCAGTGTATTTATAATGGTGTGGAGTGACCTTTCTAGAGATAATATAGTTATCTTATCTTATCTTATCTTATCTTCGAGTGAGGTCGTCTTATCTTCAAAGGAACCGCCCTTATCTCTATAGGTTTGGACTGCCTTAGGATTTGGGTCGTGTTCCTCTGTTGGGCCCTTTTTGGGCTCTTCCTGGTGATTAGACCGAGCTCTCTGAGAAGAGGTCGGATTGTCCTGTTCCAAAGAGGTCGGTCGATTCATTAGTAGAACATCCCGGGTCGGACAGCTCGACCCAGGGTATGAACAGTGCCCCTGCTTGAGCTCGGTCTTCTGTTTTGAGGTCGAGTCTTCGGTTTTAGGATTTTGATCCTTTTTATGGTGAAGCCAAACTCGAGCATTTTGTAGAGTTCTCCCTTGAATGCGGAACATTTCCTTTTGAATTTTATTCTTTTGAAAAACGCGCATCCCTTTGCTTTAGGAATGTGCGAAGGTTTAGTAACCTCATTAATTCTTTTTAATACTCCGTTTCTTTGTTCTTTTTTGAACTCTTCACAAAATGGTTTCTCTTCTCTGTTTTATAACTTCCCCTTTTTCTTTCTCACTTTCTGTTTTCTCCTAAATATTTGCATTTTCGCATTTTTCTCTCTGAGACGTTTGTTTGGTGATTGTTGGGGTTTTCTTTGCTTTTGAAAGGCAATTCTGATTTTCTTCTTTCCGTCTTCAGTTTTTTTTAGGCTTCCTCTTTTTTCCAGGTTGGTTTCTTCTTTCTTATTCCCTACCTCTTTCGCTTCTTTTTCCTTTTGATTCTTGGTGAGGCTTTTGATTTTGCTTGCATGCTTGAAAGTTTGATCCTTTATGCTTTGGTTGCTATGATGCATTTTTGTGGTATTTCTCTCGATGATTAGGGTCTCTTTAGGGCTTTGCATGTTTTATTGCTCTTTGCTTTTGTATCTTTCTGGTATAATGATTTTGGCTTCATTTGGTTCTTTTGGAGAAAAAAGGTTGTGTCTTTGATATCCTCCATTTGGGACTTTTTGTTGTTTTGTTTGAACTGCTACTTTCGTTGCTCCTTTGATGACTTTTGAAGAGGGTTATTTTTTTGTTGGGAGATGGTGTGGGTCTTCACTCTGTTATTGCCTCCAAAGGATGCCCCTGGTCCTTAGGTTGTGTCCTGGGGTTTTCCTTTTTACTGCTGAGTCTGCTATCTGCTGTTTTATTTTTGCTGTCCGAGTTGTTTGTCTGATATTGAGTAGTTTTAGTAATCCATCTTCTTTTTTGTTTGTAGGACTAGTTGGCCATGTCTTCTCACAAAAATATTGTAGAGACGTCTTCTAAGGTTCCTGAGGGGATGTCCGATTGGTTGGACTCCCTTGTTTTAATGTGTGTTTCTGTGGTGAAAGCTGAGTTTTGTGCCGAGCTGAGAAAGCATCATAGGATTTGTGGTAGTGATGCCCAGGAGAGGGATTATAAGCTTGTAGCGCCTGATTCTGATGAAAGGGTTTGTTTCCCAACCTCGATCGAGAGGGAGCGTCCATTCTTCTATGCCTATGATGATTTCTTCAGCCAGTTGAACATTACTTTTCCCTTTATTGCCATTGAGACCGACTTATTGTGGTCTTGTAACGTTGCCCCATCCCAGCTCCATCCGAGTTCTTGGGGTTTTATCAAGATCTTTCAGTTACTTTGTCACGAGTTAGGTGTCAAACCTTCTTAGACTCTCTTTCTTTATCTCTTCGTTTCTGCCAAGCCTGAGGCTTCTTCTAAAAAGAAAGCCTCTTGGGTTTCTTTTAGATCCACCTAGGGATATAAAGTTTTTGCTATGTATGATGAGTCCTTTAAGGATTTTAAGAACTATTTCTTTAAGGTTCGAGCTATCGAGGGAGCTCGCCCCTTTTTTCTTGATGAGAACGATGAGCCTGCTTTTCCTTTGGAGTGGCAAAAGGATGTGACAGTGTCTCGTTATACATGGGAGATGCTCGACGAGGTTGAGCGGGCTTTTGTAACTGTTCTTGAAGATATATGGGGGGAACCTCCCCATCTTGACACCAAAAAATTTCTGGGGGACCCGTCCCTGGTCAGAACTGTGCTGGGTATTGGCTGACTTGTTGTTGACTTTGTTTTTATCTTTGCTTCCTCTTATTTTGTATTTGTAATCCATTTCTGTGGTTGATTCTGTTTTTCAGAGATGTCTAAGAATAATGAATCCATGAGGGCCTTTAAAAGGGCGAGGAAGGCTGCCGCTGCTCAAAACATATCGGTCAAGGCGACTGGAGAGGGGTCCTCTCAGGTTCAGATGAAGCCGTCCGTGCCGAGTTCTCCTGGGCCGAGGAGGATGATCCCGACTCCCCGGGTTCGTCTGGCTGACCCTCCACAAACTTCGATTGCTGCTTCTGGTGCTCCTCCTCCGAAAAAACAAAAGACCGTTGAGCCTTTAAACCTGGATGCCCCTAATTTTGATGCTGTGGAGTTTGTCGACCAGCAGATTGCCCCTTATGGTGGCCTTTCGATGGATGATGTGTCCATTCTTCGTCACCTAGAGTTCATCACTAGGAATAGTGTGAAGATGGCTCACATGGGTGCAGCTTTTTTTCGAACTGCTCAGGGTATCCCGGTTCATGCTACAAAATCTTTCATGGAGGAAGCTAAGTCGGAGTTTGATCGGATCA
This sequence comes from Arachis stenosperma, assembly GCF_014773155.1. Taxonomy (NCBI): domain Eukaryota; kingdom Viridiplantae; phylum Streptophyta; class Magnoliopsida; order Fabales; family Fabaceae; genus Arachis; species Arachis stenosperma. The sequence continues at coordinate 23,011,808 of NC_080385.1, forward strand.
AGGGTTTGAAGGAGGAGCTGGAGGTGAAGTTGGCGAAGGTAGAGAAAGAACTAGAGGGTGAAAAGGCGAGCTCTGTGGCCTTGGCGGCTTCTGTGAAGTTGGCTGAAGACACAGCGTTGAAGCACAAGGAGAGTTATGTTTTGACCTACAGAGAAGTGGTGCGTCTCAGGGGTGATTTGGAGACTTCCCGGGATGATTATACCGAGCTCCAGGGTCACCTTGTGGGCAGCGTGAATGCTGCTTATGAGAACTTGAAGGAGCAGGTTCGGGTTCTTGCACCCGAGCTCGACCTTACTCTCTTTAGTCTCGATAATGTTGTGAGGGACGACAAGATTGTCCCTGATGACCCTGATGATGATGATGTTGAACCTCCTTCTGCGCCTGCCGCCAAAGTTTCTGTCGTGCCAACTTCTTCAGCTCCTTTAGCTAGAGTTGAGTCAGAACCTGATTGTCAAATTCTGAATCGGGAGGATGGGACAGTGGATGCTGTGCCCCTCCAGACTCGTCCTCCTTCGTCCCATGTTGATGCAGCTACTGAGAAATCTCTAGACCCTCTTTAATTATTCTTGATGTATTTGTGTATGGCCCGGCCTGTGGGCTTGTTGAACTTATTAATTTTGTAAATGGTGCTTCTGACTTTGCTACCTCTTTAGTTGCTTGTTTAGCAACTTTATTTTTGAAAAATAAAGCAATTTCTGAGCTCTTGGGGCTGATCTTGGTAGCCTCTTGAGTTCGTTTATATCTTGTGTTTTTTCATAACATGTTTGTCTGCATCCGCCTGGCACCTTTCCAGGATTTTTGGAAATGCTAGAGCCTTGTCAACATCTTTGGATTGCCTTTGTATTTCATACTTATGGCTTGATTCTTTGAGGTTGTATATGCTTGGATCCAACTTGTGTGTCGGCCTTCTCGCTTTGGCCTGGAGTAATCCGTTTTGTTTGGACCTTTGTGGGGTTTTTGTTAAGGATTACTTTTTATAAGTTATTTTTGTAATCCTCTTTCTTGGACCTTGTTCAGGTCTCTTTTAGGGATCACTTTTATAACCTTTATGTTTTGGGCCGACTTCATCATGTCGAGCCCTTTTAAGTTATTTTTGTAATCCTCTTTCTTGGACCTTGTTCAGGTCTCTTTCAGGGATTACTTTTATAACCTTTATGTTTTGGGCCGACTTCATCATGTCGGGCCCTTATAAGTTATTTTTGTAATCCTCTTTCTTGGACCTTGTTCAGGTCTCTTTCAGGGATTACTTTTATAACTTTTATGTTTTGGGCCGACTTCATCATGTCGGGCCCTTCTAAGTTATAGTAATCCTCTTTTATAGGGCTAGCCAGACCTCTTTCCAGGGACTTTACTTTAAGGTTCTTTATTTTTTTTAGCAATCTATTTTTTTAAGACCTCGTCAGTTCCTTTCTATGGATCACTTTCGATAACTTCTTGCATTATTCTGTTTTCATCTTTGCCGATTTTGTAGAAATTAGATTTAATCCTCGTTTGGTCGACCTTTTAATGAATTTGGTTTTCATCTCTGTTGGTCTTTATCGTGATCGTGCAGTGAATTTGATTTTCACTTTCTGTCGATCTGTAGCTTTATAATCGGACGATGAATGTTTCAGATTAATGCGCCTTGAGAATTTGTAGAGGATCTAAACAGATTTTATTCAAAAGAAAATGCAAATATATACATGCAGGAGTTTTATCCCTCTGAGTCGGGTGATTTGTAGGTCTTGGCTTGGCGTCTCATTAAAAAACCTTTTCAGGAAAAAGAGTGCGCCTTATCCTAAGATCCTTTATCATCCCTAACTGTAGTACCTTCTTAACTGCAGGCGTGCCATGACCTAGGAAGCTCTCGCCCATCGAGTTTGGATAGTCTGTAGTAGCCCTTTCCAAGTACTTCTATGACCCGGTAGGGTCCTTCCCAGTTTGCTGCCAGCTTTCCTTCCCCAGGTCGAGTTGTTCCGATATCATTTTGGATTAGGATGAGGTCATTCTTAGCAAAAACTCGCTGTACTACCTTTTGATTATATCTTGAAGCCATTGGACGTTTTAATGCTTCTTCCCTGATCCGAGCTCTTTCTTGAACTTCCGGAAGTAGGTCGAGTTCTTCCCTTTGAAGTTGGGAGTTGGCTTCTTCACTATAATGGATCACTCTAGGCGACCCTTCTTCAATCTCTACTAGAATCATTGCTTCCATTCCGTACGCTAATCGGAAAGGTGATTCATTTGTGGTGGAATGTGGCATTGTTCGATATGCCCAAAGGACTTGTGGGAGCTCCTCAGCCAATGCTCCCTTTGCGTCCTGTAATCTCCGTTTCAGCCCAGCCAATATGACTTTGTTGGTAGCTTCGGCTTGTCCATTGGCTTGGGGATGTTCTACGAAAGTGAATTGTTGTTTTATGTTCAAGTTGGCCACCAACTTTCTAAAGCCTGTATCTGTGAATTGGGTACCATTGTCTGTGGTAATGAAGTATGGAACCCCGAACCTTGTGACAATGTTCCTATATATAAATTTTCGACTTCTTTGAGTAGTGGCATTAGCTAGGGGTTCTGCCTCGATCCACTTTGTGAAATAGTCTACCCCTACTATGAGGAATTTAACTTGTCCCAATCCTTGAGGGAAGGGTCCAAGAAGGTCGAGTCCCCATTTTACGAATGGCCAAGGTGAAGTTACGCTGATGAGTTCTTCTGGCGGGGCGATGTGAAAGTTGGCATGTTTCTGACATGGTGAGCATGTCTTTACGAACTCTGTGGCTTCCTTTTGTAGAGTTGGCCAATAAAATCCTGCTCGAAGTACTTTTTTGGTAAGTGCTTGCGCTCCGAGATGATTACCACAAATGCCACTGTGTACTTCTTCTAAAACCTCCTTTGTGTTGGAAGTCGGCATACATTTTAACAATGGTATTTGTTTCGAGGGTTACCTGAAATTGTAGGTCGATTTTGGACGAGATCTTCGGTACTTGGTCGGAGCTGTTGTATCTGACCTGTTGACGGTGGCTGGAGCTGCTGTGTCCGACTTGTTGGACACGGTGGTGGTGCTGATCCTTCATTCTCGGAGGGTGGGGAGTACCTGCAAGGGACTCCGATGCTTAAGTTAGCAAGGGTATTAAGTAGGTATTGAGTAGAATCAGAGTATGAGTTATACCTGGGTGCTCCAGTGTATTTATAATGGCATAGAGTGACTGTTCATACCCTGGGTCGAGCTGTCCGACCTGGGATGTTCGACAGACAAAGCGACTGACCTCTTCAGGTCAGGGCAACCCGATCTCTTTTCAAAGAGCTCGGCCAAATCACCAGGAAAGCCCAAAGAAGGGCCCAAATAGAGGAACACGCCCCAAATCCTAAGGTAGCCAAAGCCTACAGAGAGAAGGGTAGTTCCCTTGAAGATAAAGATGACCTCACTTGAAGATAAGATAAAGATAAGATAAGATAACTAACTTATCTTATCTAAGAAGGTCACCCTACGCCATTATAAATACACTGGAGCACCCAGGTATAACTCATACTCTGATTCTACTCAATACCTGCTTAATACCCTTGCTAACTTAAGTATCGGAGTCCCTTGCAGGTACCCCCACCCTCCGGGGACGAAGGATCAGCATCATCACCAAGTCCAAAGAGTTGGACACAGCGACTCCAACCACGATCATCAGATCAGACTCCGCAGCTCCGACCAGTATAGAAGATCTCGTCTGAGATCGACCTCTAGTTTCAGGTAACCCTCGGAACATTGGCGCCGTTGCCGGGGACCTTGGAAGTCAACCCATTACCATGGCAGACGACCATGACAACGATCACACCTCAGATCTAGAAGAAAGAACGCCGCATAAAACGCGGACACAACACCAAAAGATACTCCCCAAATGAGGGAGCCCTGGAGGCATTTCATGATCGGTTAAAACAACTTGAGGAAGACGCTCTACGTCAACAAGAGGCCGAGAAGGATCTACAAAGAGAAATAAGGCGACGCCGAGAACTGGAAACCAAACTCAAACTTGAAGCCAATGTCAAGACGAAAGCCAGCCAATCTATTCCCGAAGATAACGCACGAAAGGAGCAAGACCCATTCACCAAAGAAATCATGAAGACGAAAATCCCAAAGGACTTTAAACTCCCAGACATGACCTTATACGACGGCACTACAGATCCCAGCCATCATCTCAGTAACTTCAAAAGCAGAATGTACCTCACCGATGCCTCAAATGCAGTTCATTGCAAAGCCTTTCCAACTACTTTAACAAAAACAGCAATTAGATGGTTCGACAATCTCCCTCCTAGGTCCATCTCAAGTTTCGACGACATGGCTAAAAAATTTCTGGCCAGATTCTCCATCTAAAAGGACAAAGCTAAACATGCTCCGAGCTTACTAGGAATCAGACAAGGAGAGCGAGAAACCCTGCGTAACTACATGGAGAGATTCAACAAAACATGCATGGATATACAAAACCTTCCAACTGAAGCTGCCATCATAGGTCTCATTAATGGCCTGCGAGAAGGGCCTTTTAGTCAATCCATATCAAAGAAGTACCCCACATCTCTGAACGAGGTGCAGGAGCGAGCGGAAAAGTACATCAACATGGAGGAAAACTCCCGATTAGGAGAGACCTCAAAAGCAGGGTTCACCCCTCGGGATAAAGACAAAGATTCCAGAAAAAAAGAAGATCGACATGGAGAGAAAATAAAAAATACCACAATTACACCCCTCTTCGGGTGTCTCTTGTGGATGTCTACAGAGAGTATTGCAACACAGAAAAATACCACCAGCTCGACCACTCAAAGGCAAAAAAGGAGGAGGAAATCGGGCTGAATATTGTGAATACCATCGGATCCACAGACACTCCATTAATGAGTGTTTTGACTTAAAAAATGTCGTAGAAAAGCTCGTACGAGAAGGAAAGCTAGATCGATACCTGACCACCCGTGATGATGAACAAAGGAAAAGAAGAATAGCAGAAGATGTCGGACCAACCGCGTGATCATCCCAGACGCTAGAAAGACATGTCCACATGATACATGGTGGATTCGCCGGGAGAGGAATCTCCAAATCATCCTGCAAAAGACATCTCAAAGACGTACACCACGTCGCAGAAAAGAAGGAAACACCCGACATCCCGGCGATCACTTTTACCAAGGAAGACGCATCCGGCGTCACGTCAGGGCATGACGATCCCATGGCCATCACTATTATACTGGCAAACGCAAATCTTCACCGCACATTGATAGACCAGGGGAGCTCTGCCAATATCTTATTCAAAACCGCCTCCGACAAACTCGGCTTGGAAGAAAAAGAACTCAGAGCATATCTGGACAGCCTGTTTGGGTTAGGAGATACCCCGGTTCAACCAATGGGATACATCCCGCTCCACACAACCTTTGGAAAGGGAAGTCAGTCAAGAACACTCAAAATAGATTACATCGTCATTGACGTAAGCTCAGCCTACAATGCCCTAATAGGTCGGACAATGTTAAATCAACTCGGTGCAATAGTCTCGACTCCGCATCTATGCATGAAGTTCCCAACCGCAGAAGGAATAGCCACAGTAAAGTCAGATCAGAAGATGGCGCGCCGCTGTTACAACGAAAGTCTAAACCTCAAAGGCAGAGGAGAAGAATTCCACACAATCGAGCTCGGTAGAGCTCGGAGGCGGGAGGAGCTCTGCCCACAACCTGAAGGAAAAATAGAGAAAATCTAGATCGGGAACACCCCGGACCAAACAACCAACATCGACACACTCCTAAAAGGGGACATAAAAGAATCACTCATACAGTTCCTACGCGACAACGCTGACCTCTTTGCGTGGAAGGCCGCAGACATGCCTGGTATAGATCCCAAACTAATGTGCCACAAGCTAGCAGTCTACCCAGGATCTCGGCTGGTACAACAAAGGCGCAGAAAGCTAGGACCAGAACGCTCTCAAGCGGTGGAAGAACAGGTACAAGCTCTACCGGAGGCAGGCTTCATAAGAGAAGTCAAATACCCGCTATGGCTTGCTAATGTCGTTTTGGTAAAAAAGTCAAATGGGAAGTGGAGAATGTGCACCGACTATATCGATCTCAACAAAGCTTTCCCGAAAGATCCTTATCCACTCCCAAACATCAACGCACTGGTAGATGCCTCCTCCGGATACAAATACCTATCCTTTATGGACGTATACTCGGGATATAACCAAATCCCAATGTACCCACCTGACCAAGAAAAAAAACCTCTTTCGTAACCCCAAAGGCAAATTACTACTACATTGTTATGCCTTTCAGTCTCAAAAACGCGGGAGCCACTTACCAAAGATTAATGAACAGTTTTTTTGGATCACATCGGAAAGATCATGGAGGTCTACGTAGACGACATGTTAGTGAAGACGCAAAACGAAGAGATGTTATTATCCGACCTGACACAAGTATTCAACACCATAAGACGACATGGCATGCGACTCAATCCCACAAAATGTACCTTCGCAGTAGAAGCTGGTAAATTCTTGGGTTTTATGATCACACAGAGAGGAATCGAGGCAAACCCGGACAAGTGCAGGGCCGTACTTGACATGAAAAGCCCGACTTGTATCAAAGAGGTACAACAACTCAACGGGCGGTTGGCAGCCTTGTCCAGATTCTTGGCGGGATCCGCAATAAGATCTCTCCCCTTCTACGCCACTCTAAGGAATGGAAAGGAGTTTGAATGGACAGTTGAATGCGAGCAAGCCTTCCAAGACTTCAAAAAATTTCTGGGACAGCCACTTATATTAAGTCAGCCGCGGAAAGGGGAACCACTCATCTTGTACCTCGCAGTAGGAAATCGGGCAATAGCCTCCGCACTAATCCGAGAAGACAACAGTGGGCAACAACCCATATACTTTATCAGCAAAGCGTTACAAGGGTCCGAGCAGAACTACCAGAAAATATAAAAGTTTTCTTACACTCTCATAATAACATCTCGACAACTTCGCCCATATTTCCAGTCTCACACCATTAAAATTCGGACTAACCATCCCAGAAAAGGAATCTTACAGAAAACAAACTTGGCAGGCAGAATCTTGCAATGGGCAGTCGAGTTGTCCAAATTCGACCTTCAATACGAAGCTCGGACGGCCATCAAATCTCAATATCTGGCCGACTTCATTGCAGAATTTACAGACACACCGGAAATCCCCACAGAATGGAATCTATACGTGGACGGCTCCTTAAATAAAACAGGAAGTGGCACAGGCGTAATAATTGAAAGCGACCAGTGGACCCAGATCGAACTCTCCCTCAAATTTAGGTTCTCTGCCTCAAATAATCAAGCAGAATATGAGGCACTACTGGCTGGTTTGAAGCTGGATAGGGAGGTTGGAGCTCAAAAACTTATCATTTTCAGCGACTCACAGGTAGTCACTTTACAGATAACAGGCAGCTACCAAGCCAAAGATCCCACTATGAAAAAGTACCTGGACAAAACTAGGTGTTCATACCCTGGATCGAGCTGTCCGATCCGGGATGTTCTACAGACAAAGTGACCGACCTCTTCAGGTCAGGACAATTCGACCTCTTCTTAGAGAGCTCGGCCAAGTCACAGGAAAGCCCAAACAAAGAGCCCAAATAGAGAAACATGTCCCAAATCCAAGGGCAGCCCAAGCCCATAGAGATAAAGGCGGTTCCCTTAAAGATGACCTCACTTAAAGATAAGATAAAGATAAGATAAGATAACCAACTTATCTTATTCACAGGAGGCCACATCTCACCATTATAAATACACTGGAGCACCCAGGTATAACTCATACTCTGATTCTACTCAATACCTGCTTAATACCCTTGCTAACTTAAGCATCGGAGTCTCTTGCAGGTACCCCCACCCTCCGGGGACGAAGGATCAGCACCACCTCCAAGTCCAACAAGTCGGACACACCAACTCCGGCCGATACCCACCTGCCTGACACGTCGGTTCCGACCAACACAGACGATCTCATCCAAGATCGACCTACAGTTTCAGGTAACCCTCGGAACATTGGCGCCGTTGCCGGGGAAACTGGAAGTCATCCCATTGACATGGCAGATGACCATGACAACGACCACGATTCAGGTTTGGAAGACAGAACGCCGCATAAAAATGCGGGCACAATACTCAAAGATACTCCAGAAACCAATGGAGACAAAAATTCATCAAATCCAGGAGTAATAGAAGTACTTCAAAATCGATTGGAGCAACTCGAGAAAGAAGCCCAACATCGACGTGAAAAGGAAGAAGATCTACGCCGGGAGATAAGGCGGTGCAGAGAACTAGAAGATAAGCTTGTAAAACTCGAAGCCGATCTCAAAACTAAGGCTACTCGATCATCCGCAGAAGATAGCTCTCAGAAAGATCAAGATCCATTCACCAGAGAAATTATGAAGACCAAAATTCCAAAAGATTTCAAGCTTTCGGATATGACTCTATATGACGACACCTCGGACCCCAACCATCATCTTAGCAACTTCAGAAGTAGAATGTACCTCACAGATGCCTCAGATGCAGTTCGCTGCAAAGCCTTTCCAACAACTCTCACCAAGACAGCCATTAAATGGTTTGACAACCTACCTCCAAAATCCATCTCGAGTTTCGACGACCTGGCCAAGAAGTTCCTGGCCCGATTCTCCATAAAAAAGGACAAAGCCAAACACGCACCTAGCCTACTAGGGATCAAGCAAGGAGATCGGGAGAGCCTTCGCAACTACATGGAAAGATTCAACAAAACATGCATGGACATACAAAATCTACCAACAGAAGCTGCCATTATGGGCCTTATAAATGGCCTACGAGAAGGACCATTTAGCCAATCTATATCAAAGAGATACCCTACATCCTTAGACAAAGTACAAGAACGGGCACAGAAATACATCAACATGGAGGAAAATTCTCGACTTGGCGAAACCTCAAGGTTCGGTTCTGCCTACCGAGATAAAGAATCCAAGAAAAAGGAAGATCGCTCCGGAGAGAAAATAAAAAATATCATAATTATACTCCTCTTAGGGTATCCTTGGTAGATGTTTACAAAGAAGTCTGCCATACAGGGAAAATCCCTCCAGCTCGGCCACTTAAAGGCAAAAGAGGAGGAGGAAATTGGAATGAATACTGTGAGTATCACCGACTTCGAGGGCATTCCACCAACGAATGCTTCGACTTGAAAAACGTCATAGAAAAACTAGTAAGAGAAGGAAAGCTAGATCGGTTTTTGGCCAATCGGGATGACGAACCAAGAAAAAGAAGAAGGGATGAGGATGTTGGACGATCTGAACGATCACCTCACACACCGGAAAGACACGTTCACGTAATACACGTTCACTTTATCCTTTGAAATTTAGAATGATTGGCACCCATAGGAACTCAGAATTCAGATAGTATTATTGATTTTCCTAGTTAAGTATGTTGATTCTTGAACACAGCTACTTTTATGAGTCTTGGCCGTGGCCCTAAGCACTTTGTTTTTCAGTATTACCACCGAATACACAAATGCCACAGACACATGACTGGGTGAACCCTTTTCAGATTGTGACTCAGCTTTGCTAGAGTCCCCAGTTAGAGGTGTCCAGAGCTCTTAAGCACACTCTTTTTGCTTTGGATCACGACTTTAACCACTCAGTCTCAAGCTTTTCACTTGGGCCTTCATGACACAAGCACATGGTTAGGGACAGCTTGATTTAGCCGCTTAGGCCTGGATTTTATTTCCTTGGGCCATCCTATCCATTGATGCTCAAAGCCTTGGATCCTTTTTACCCTTGCCTTTTGGTTTTAAGGGCTATTGGCTTTTTCTGCTTGCTTTTTTCTTTTTTTTTTCGCAAGCTTGTTTTTCACTGCTTTTTCTTGCTTCAAGAATCAATTTCATGATTTTTCAGATCATCAATAACATTTCTCTTGTTCATCATTCTTTCAGGAGCCAACAATTTTAACATTCATAAAATTCAATATCAAAAATATGCACTGTTCAGGCATTCATTCAGAAGACAAAAAGTATTGCCACCACATATAAATAATTAGAATTTTCCTTATTAAGAAATCGGAAAAAAAATATTGCCTCTTTATTCTAAAAATCTACTACTTTATTCATGTTTGATGATGATGAGAAAAATAAATTATAGCTTAATTGGAGATAAAATCAAAATAGAGATACTAATTGCTACTACTAATATATAACTTCTAAGGTAAATTCATAATAAGAACAGTTATCACAGAGTTAAGGCAAAGATTAGGACTCAACAACCTTTATTTTGGGAAGTGGGTGTTCCTCTAGTCTGTGGGATGCTTGATCCTTCAAGAGATAATTTCTGACGCTTCAGATCCTTCAAGTCACATCCTTGCTCTTCCTGTTCCCTTAGGTGCCATGATCTTGATGAGTTTTAGCTCAGTGATCATGGCAAATCACACCAGACTTAGAGGTTTGCTTGTCCTCAAGCAAAAGAAGGGATAGGAGAGGAATAGAGGGAGAGGCAATTTCGAAATTCAAAAGATATGATGAGTTTGAAAAAGATTTGAAAAAGAGTTGGATTGGAAAAAGATTTGTGTTTATGAATTAAGATACATTTGATATTTTTGAAAAAGAGATTTTAGAAATTAGGATTTTTAGAAATTAGGATTAAAATTTTTGGAATTAAAGGATGATATTTTGAAACATGTTTTATGCAAGAAATCATGAATTGAAACATAAAAATTAGAAAATTTGTGAAGAAAAACGAATTTTACCTCCTCCCCACCATCCTGGCGTTAAACGCCCAACTGCTGCATGTTTTGGGCGTTTAACGCCCAATTGTTGCTTCTCCTGGGCGTTCAACGCCCAGCTGTTGCTTCTTTCTGGCGTTGAACGCCAGGAAGTCCTTTGTCACTGGGCGTTTTTCTGGACGCCCAGGACGCTGTCAATCTGGCGTTAAACGCCCAGAAGGTGCTTCTTTCTGGCGTTCAATGCCCAGAAGATGCTCCTTTCTGGCGTTTAACGCCCAAATGGCTACCCTTACTGGCATTGAACGCCCAGTGGGTGCTTCTTTTGGGCGTTCAACGCCCAAAAATGTTTCTTACTGGCTTTTTTTTTCGCCGGTGAACTTCCAAATTCTCTTATAACTTGGTGAATTCAAGCAATTGCTATTTTACCTTGAAGATACTTTGACATATACCTGTAAAAATCAATTAATTAACAAAAACAAATAAAATTAAATTTTGTGAATGGCTGGGTTGCCTCCCAGCAAGCGCTTCTTTAATGTCGTTAGCTGGACTATTACTGAGCTTTACTCAAGTCTCAGTTTTGAGCATTCTTGCTCAAAATTGCTTTCAAGATAATGTTTAACTCTCTGTCCATTAACAATGAACTTTTTGTTAGAGTCATTATCCTGAAGCTCTACGTATCCATATGGTGATACACTTGTAATTACATATGGACCTCTCCACCGAGATTTTAATTTCCCGGGGAATAATTTGAGCCTAGAATTAAATAGCAGAACTTTCTGCCCCGGCTCAAAGACTCTGGATGACAATTTCTTATCATGCCATCTTTTTGCTTTCTCTTTGTAAATTTTTGCATTCTCGAAAGCATTGAGTCTAAATTCCTCTAGCTCATTTAACTGAAGCAATCGTTTTTCTCCAGCTAACTTGGCATTAAGGTTCAGGAATCTGGTTGCCTAGTAGGCCTTATGTTCCAGTTCCACTGGCAAGTGACATGTCTTTCCATACACCAGCTGGTATGGAGAGGTCCCTATAGGGGTCTTGAATGCTGTTCTATATGCCCACAGAGCATCATCCAAGCTTCTTGCCCAATCCCTTCTACGGTTAATTACAGTCTGTTCTAGGATTCTTTTGAGTTCTCTATTTGAGACTTCAGCTTGCCCATTAGTCTGTGGGTGATATGTAGTGGCCACCCTGTGGCTAACTCCATAATGAACCAAAGCAGAATAGAGCTGTTTATTACAGAAATGAGTGTCCCCATCACTGATTAGTACTCTAGGGGTGCCAAATCTGCTGAAGATGTGTTTCTGAAGGAATTTTAACACTGTTTTAGTGTCATTAGTAGGTGTTGCAATAGCTTCCACCCATTTGGATACATAATCCACTGCCACCAGAATGTAAGTGTTTGAGTATGATGGTGGGAAAGGTCCCATGAAGTCAATACCCCATACATCAAACAACTCAATCTCCAAGATCCCTTGCTGAGGCATGGCATAACTGTAAGGCAAATTACCAGATCTTTGGCAACTGTCATAATTAAGTACAAACACTCGGGAATCTTTATAGAGAGTAGGCCAGTAGAAGCCGCATTGGAGGACTCTTGTGGCTGTTCGCTCACTTCCAAAATGTCCTCCATACTGGGATCCATGGCAATGCCATAGAATCTTCTGCGCTTCTTCTTTAGGCACACATCTACGGATTACTCCGTCTGCACATCTCTTGAAGAGATATGGTTCATCCCAAAGATAGTACTTTGCATCCGTGAACAACTTCTTTGATTGCTGCCTACTGTACTCTTTGGGTATGAATCTCACTGCCTTGTAGTTTGCAATGTTTGCAAACCACGGCACTTCCTGGATGGCAAAGAGTTGCTCATTCGGAAAGTTTTCGAAGATCTCAGTAAGAGGGAGGGACGCCCCTTCTACTGGTTCTATTCGGGACAGGTGATCTACTACCTGATTCTCTGTCCCTTTTCTGTCTCTTATTTCTATATCAAACTCTTGCAGAAGCAACACCCATCTTATAAGTCTGGGTTTTGAATCCTGCTTTGTGAGTAGATATTTAAGAGCAGCATGGTCAGTGTACACAATCACTTTTGATCCTACTAAATAGGATCTAAACTTGTCAATGGCGTAAACCACTGCAAGTAGCTCTTTTTCTGTGGTTGTGTAGTTCTTCTGTGCGTCATTTAGAACACGACTGGCATAGTAAATGACGTGCAGGAGCTTGTCATGCCTTTGTCCCAACACTGCACCAATGGCATGGTCACTGGCATCACACATGAGTTCAAATGGCAATGTCTAGTTTGGTGCAGAGATTATTGGTGTTGTGACCAATTTAGCTTTCAGAGTCTCAAATGCCTGCAGACACTCTTTATCAAAGATAAATGGCATGTCAGCAGCTAGCAGGTTGCTCAGAGGTTTGGCAATTTTTGAAAAATCCTTTATAAACCTCCTATAGAATCCTGCATGCCCCAGAAAGCTTCTGATTGCCTTAACATTGGCAGGTGGTGGTAATTTTTCAATTACCTCTACCTTAGCTTGATCCACCTCTATTCCCTTGTTTGAAATTTTGTGCCCAAGGACAATTCCTTCAGTCACCATAAAGTGACACTTCTCCCAGTTTAAAACCAGGTTAGTCTCTTGGCATCTCTTTAGAACAAGTACTAGATGGTCAAGACAGGAGCTGAATGAGTCTCCAAATACTGAAAAGTCATCCATGAAAACTTCCAGAAATTTTTCCACCATATCAGAGAAAATAGAGAGCATGCACCTCTGAAAGGTTGCAGGTGCATTGCACAGGCCAAATGGCATCCTTCTGTATGAAAATACTCTAGATGGACATGTGAATGCTGTTTTCTCTTGATCCTGGGGATCTACTGCAATTTGATTATAACCTGAATATCCATCCAGGAAGCAGTAGTATTCATGACCTGCTAGTCTTTCTAGCATCTGGTCTATGAATGGTAAAGGAAAATGATCCTTTCTGGTGGCTGTATTGAGCCTTCTATAATCAATACACATACGCCACCCTGTAACTGTTCTTGTAGGAACCAGTTCATTTTTTTCATTATGAACCACTGTCATGCCTCCTTTCTTAGGGACGACTTGGACAGGGCTTACCCAGGGGCTGTTAGAAATAGGATAAATAATCCCAGCCTCTAGTAATTTAGTGACCTCCTTCTGCACCACTTCCTTCATGGCTGGATTTAGCCGCCTTTGTGGTTGGACCACTGGCTTGGAGTCACCCTCCAATAGGATCTTGTGCATGCATCTGGCTGGGCTAATGCCCTTAAGATCACTGATGGACCACCCAAGAGCTGTCTTGTGTGTCCTTAGCACTTGAATTAGTGCTTCCTCTTCCTGTGGCTCTAAGGTAGAGCTTATGATTACTGGAAAGGTATCATCTTCTCCCAGAAATGCATATTTTAGGGATGGTGGTAATGGTTTGAGGTCAGGTTTGGGAGGTTTCTCCTCTTCCTGAGGGATTTTCAGAGGTTCCATTATTCTCTCTGATTCCTCCAAATCAGGCTGAACATCTTTAAAGATGTCCTCTAGCTCTGATTCGAGACTCTCAGCCATATTGACCTCTCTTACCAGAGAGTCAATGATATCAACACTCATGCAGTCATTTGGGGTGTCTGGATGTTGCATGGCTTTGACAACATTCAGCTTGAACTCCTCCTCATTGACTCTCAGGGTTACTTCCCCTTTTTGGACATCAATGAAGGTTCGGCCAGTTGCTAGGAAAGGTCTTCCTAGAATGAGAGTTGCACTCTTGTGTTCCTCCATTTCCAGCACCACAAAGTCAGTAGAAAAGGCAAATGGCCCAACTTTGACAATCATGTCTTCAATCACGCCTGATGGGTATTTAATGGAGCCATCAGCAAGTTGAAGACATATCCGGGTTGGTTTGACTTCTTCAGTCAAACCAAGCTTTGTGATAATAGATGCAGGTATTAAGTTGATACTTGCCCCAAGATCACATAGAGCCTGCTTGGTACAAGTACCCTCTAATGTGCATGGTATCATAAAGCTTCTCAGGTAAGCTTTCCAGGATAACTGCACTGCATTCTTCAGTGAGGTAAACTTTTTCAGTTTCCTTCCAATCCTTCTTATGACTTAAGATCTCTTTCATGAACTTGGCATAAGAGGGTATTTGCTCAAGTGCTTCTGCAAACGGAATCTTTATTTCAAGAGTCCTGAGATAGTCTGCAAAGCGGGCAAATTTCTTATCCTGTTCCGCTTGGCAGAGTTTTTGAGGATAAGGCATTTTGGCTTTGTATTCCTCAACCTTAGTTGCTACAGGTTTATTACCTGTAGAAGTGGGTTGGGAAGCCTTTTTAGAAGGGTTGTTATCAGCACTTGTATGTGACTGATCCCCCACTGGCGTTTGAATGCCAGGGGTGGAAGCTAGAGTGGCGTTAGACGCCAACTCCTCATCTGTTACTGGCATCTGAACGCCAAAACTGTGCTCCCTTTGGGCGCTCAATGCCGGATTCCTGCTTGTTTCTGGCGTTGAACGCCAGGAATGAGCATGGTCTGGGCGTTCAGCGCCAGCCTTATTCCTCTCTGGGCTCTGATTGTCCTCAGAGAGATTTTGAGTAGCCATTTGTTCATTTCTTGGCTTCCTGCTACTTTGAAGTGAGGTATTTAATGTTTTCCCACTTCTTAATTGAACTGCTTGGCATTCTTCTGTTATTTGTTTTGACAGTTGCTTTTCTGTTTGCTTTAACTGTACTTCCATATTCTTGTTAGCCATTCTTGTTTCCTATAGTATTTCCTTGAATTCGGCTAGCTGCTGAGTTAGAAAGTCTAATTGCTGATTGAATTCATTAGCCTGATCTATAGGACTGAGTTCAGCAGTTACTGTTTTAGCTTCTTCTTTCATGGAAGATTCACTGCTTAGGTACAGATGCTGATTTCTGGCAACTGTATCAATAAGCTCTTAAGCTTCTTCAATTGTTTTTCTCATATGTATAGATCCACCAGCTGAGTGATCTAGAGAAATCTGAGCTTTTTCTGTAAGCCCATAGTAGAAGATGTCTAATTGCACCCACTCTAAAAACATCTCAGAGGGGCATTTTCTTAGCATCTCTCTGTATCTCTCCCAGGCATCATAAAGGGATTCATTATCTCCTTGTTTGAAGCCTTGGATGCTTAGCCTTAGCTGTGTCCTCCATTTTGGAGGAAAATAGTGATTCAGGAATTTTTCTGACAGCTGTTTCCATGTCTTTATGCTGTTCTTAGGTTGGTTAT
This sequence comes from Arachis stenosperma, assembly GCF_014773155.1. Lineage (NCBI taxonomy): Eukaryota > Viridiplantae > Streptophyta > Magnoliopsida > Fabales > Fabaceae > Arachis > Arachis stenosperma. Next base: position 23,027,717 of record NC_080385.1, read on the forward strand.
TTAACCACCTCTTAGCTTGATCTTTTACAGCAAATGGAAACAGTAATAATCTGTAGACATCCTGATTTACTTTCTTATCATGTACTGTGTCAGCAATTTGTAAAAATTGTGCCAAAAACTCTGTAGGTTCTTCATGTGGAAGACCGAAATACTGGCGGCTTTGCTGCACCATGATAATGAGCTGAGGATTCAACTCAAAGCTACTAACTCCAATGGAGGGTATACAGATACTACTCCCATATGAAGCAGTAGTGGAGTTAGCATATGACCCCAGAGTCCTCCTGGACTGTCCATTTCCACTTAGTTCCATGATGGAGCAAGGGAGATGGTATAGATGTTGATATTGTCTATTTTATTTACTTTATTATATAAAGAAAATTGATTTTCGAAATAATGAAATAAAATAAAATAAAAATTGAAATAAAAATAAAATAAATAAAGAAAGAAAATTAAAAATTAAAAATTTGAAAACTTTTATGAAGATTTTCGAAAATTTGAGGAGAGAGAAAGTTGTTAGGATATTTTTGAAAAAGATATATATATATTTTTTTGGAAACTTAAAAAGATAAGAATTGAAAAATTTTGAAATTGAAATCTGAATTTTTATATAAAAATTTCGAAAATATAGTTTAAAATTAGTTAGAAAATATATTTTTTTGAATTTTGAATTTTATGATAAAAGAGAAAAACACACAAAAGACACAAGACTTAAAATTTTTAGATCTAATGCTCCCTATTTTCGAAAATTTTGGAGGAAAAACACTAAGGAACACCAAACTTAAAAATTTTAAGATCAAAATACAAGAAAGACTCAAGAATACCTTGAAGATTCACAAGAACACCAAGAACAAAAGAAAGAACACCAAACTTAAAATTTTTAGAAAACTAAGATAATTTTTCGAAAATTAAAGAAAGATCAACAAGAAAACACCAAACTTAAAGTTTGGCACAAGATTAAATCAAGAAAAATTATTTTTGAAAAAAGATTTTGAAAAGAAGATGCCCAATTGCCAAGAACATAGACTAACGCTCTAGCCAATTGGGAGTAAATGTAACACTTGTTCTAAATAGGTATATTCCTTTTGGAAGATTAATGCTTTAAAAAAGAACACAAGTGAAACAAGAAAACACACAGAACGAGAAAAATTAAAGATCAAACAAGAAAAATAAACAAGAACAATTTGAAGATCAAGGAAGAACAAGAACATGCAATTCGAAAAATTAAGAGACAAGGAAAAACATGCAATTGACACCAAACTTAGAACAAGACACTAAACTTACGAAAATTAGAAATTGATAAAGAAAAATAATAATTTTTTTGAAAAATTTTGAAAAGGGAATAAAGGACTCAGAATTTAATGACTCTATAACAACAAAAATAAATTATTCCTAATCTAAGCAACAAAATAAACCTTTAGTTGTTCAAACTCGAATAATCCCCGGCAACGGCGCCAAAAACTTGGTGCACAAAATTGTGTATGCCAATATTAATGGACTATTTAACACAGCTTCGTACCACTAACCAGCAAGTGCACTGGGTCGTCCAAGTAATACCTTACGTGAGTAAGGGTCGATCCCACGGAGATTATTGGTTTGAAGCAAGCTATGTTTATTTTATTAGTCTTAGTCAATATATTAATTAAAATTATCAGTTGGAATTATTAGAAAAATAAAAGAGTGTGAAATAGTTACTTGTTGTGCAGTAATGGAGAATATGTTGGGGTTTTTGGAGATGCTTTGTCCTCTGAATCCCTGCAACATAATGCTTACTCACTTTCATAAATGCAAGGCTCCTTCCATGGCAAGCTGTATGTAGGGAATCACCATTGTCAGTGGCTACCTCCCATCCTCTTGGTGAAAACGGTCCAGATGCTCTGTCACAGCACGACTAATCAGCTGTTGGTTCTCGATCATGTTGGAATAGGATCCATTGATCCTTTTGCGTTTGTCATCACACCCAGCAATCGCGAGTTTGAAGCTCGTCACAGCCATTCAATCCTTGAATCCTACTCGGAATACCACAAACAAGGTTTAGACTTTCCGGATCCTCAAGAGTGGCCGCCATCAGTTCTAGCTTATACCACGAAGATTCTGATTAAGGAAGCTAATAGATACTCATTCAATCTGATGTAGAACGAAGGTGTTTGCCAGGCACACGTTCATGGATTGTGGAAGGTGATGAGTGTCACAGATCATCACCTTCTCCATAATTAAGCGCAAATGAATATCTTAGATAGGAACACGCATGTTTGAAAGGAGAAACAGAAACAATTGCATTAATTCATCGAGACGCTGCAGAGCTCCTCACCCCCAACAATGGAGTTTAGAGACTCATGCCGTCAAAGTGTATAAAATTCAGATCTGAAAATGTCATGAGGTACAAAGTAATCCTCTAAAAGTTGTTTAAATAGAAAACTAGCAGCCTAGGTTTACAGAGAATAAGTAAACTAAGATAATTGGTGCAGAAATCTACTTCTGGGGCCCACTTGGTGTGTGCTGGGGCTGAGACTAAAGCTTCTCACGTGCTTGGGCTGTTTCTGGAGTTGAACGCCAGGTTGTAACGTGTTTTGGGCGCTGAACTCCAACTTGTAACCTGTTTCTGGCGCTGGATGCCAGACAGCAGCATGAAACTGGCGTTGAACGCCAGTTTACGTCGTCTATCTTCGCGCAAAGTATGGACTATTATATATTGCTGGAAAGCCCTGGATGTCTACTTTCCAACCCAATTGAGAGTGCGTCAATTGAAGTCCTATAGCTCCAAAAATTCCATCCCGAATGCAGGGAGGTCAGGATCCAACAGCATCAGCAGTCCTTTTTCAGCCTAACTCAGATTTTTGCTCAGCTCCCTCAATTTCAGCCAGAAAATACCTGAAATAACAGAAAAATACACAAACTTGTTGTAAAGTCCAGAAATATGATTTTTGCCTAAAAAACTAATAAAATTATATTAAAAACTAATTAAAACATGCTAAAATCTACATGAAAATACCCCCAAAAAGCGTATAAAATATCCGCTCATCAAGGTCTCTTCTAATCGGGAGTTTTCTTCCATGTTGATGTACTTCTCCATTTGTTCTTACACCTCGTTCAGAGACGTAGGGTACTTCATTAATGAGGCCCATGATAGCGGCTTCTGTTGGCAGGTTTTGTATATCCAAGCAGGTCTTGTTAAATCTCTCCATGTAGTTGCGCAGGGTTTCCCTCTCTCCTTGTCTGATTCCCAGTAAGCTCGGCGCATGTTTAGCTTTGTCCTTTTGGATGGAGAATCTGGCCAGGAACTTCTTGGCCATGTCGTCGAAACTCGAGATGGATCTAGGAAGGAGGTTATCAAACCATCTAATTGTTGTTTTTGTTATAGTAGTTGGAAAGGCTTTGCACCGAACTGCATCTGAGGCGTCTGTGAGATACATTCTGCTCCTGAAGTTACTGAGATGATGGTTGGGATCCGTAGTGCCGTCGTACAAGGTCATATCTGGGAGTTTAAAGTCTTTTGGGATTCTTGTCTTCATGATTTCTTTGGTGATCGGATCTTGCTCTTTGCGGGTGCTATCTTTGGGAGTGGAACGGCCGGCTTTAGTCTTGACATCGGCTTCAAGTTTTAGGAGTTTGTTCTCCAATTCCCGATGTCGCCTTATTTCTCTTTGTAGGTCCTTCTCAGCCTCTCGTTGGCATAGAGCTTCTTCCTCAAGTTGTTCTAGCCGATCTTGAAACGCATCCAGGGCTCCCTCATTTGGGGAGTTCTTTTTGTTGATTTGGGGAGTATCTTTTGGTGTAGTGTCTGTGTTTTTGTGCGGCATTCTATCCTCTAGATCTGAGCCGTGGTTGTTGTCATGGTCATCCGCCATGGTGCTGGGATGACTTCCAGGTTCCCCGGCAACGGCGCCAATGTTCCGAGGGTTACCTGAAACTGTAGGTCAATCTTGGACGAGATCTTTGGTACTTGGTCGGAGCTGTTGTATTTGACCTGTTGACGGTTGCTGGAGCCGCTGTGTCTGACTTGTTGGACACGGTGGTGGTGCCGATCCTTCGTTCTCAGAGGGTGGGGGTACCTACAAGGGACTCTGATGCTTAAGTTAGCAAGGGTATTAAGCAGGTATTGAGTAGAATCAGAGTATGAGTTATACCTGGGTGCTCTAGTGTATTTATAATGGCATAGAGTGACCTTCTTAGATAAGATAAGTTAGTTATCTTATCTTATCTTTATCTTATCTTTAATTGAGATCATCTTATCTTCAAGGGAGCCGCCCTTCTCTCTGTAGGCTTGGGCTGCCTTAGGATTTGGGGTGTATTCCTCCGTTTGGGCCCTCTATTGAGCCTTCCTGTGATTTGGCCGACCTCTTTGAGAAGAGGTCGGGTCCTCCTGACCTTTAAAGAGGTCGGTCGCTTTGTCTGTAGAACATCCCGAGTCGGAGAGCTCGACCCAGGATATGAACAGTATTGAAATCCCTCTTTTGTATAGAGTGTTTTTTATGATAGTGTAGTATTGTGCCTCCCATTTTAACCTCTTTGCCTCCTTTTCCTCTATGGGAAGCGTTTCTGTTTTGAGGTAATTAATTATGGGAGTCATCCATCCTTGATCCTGACCTATTATGCCTAGGACTTTTTCTTCTTCCGAGATTGATGGGTTCTGCAGAATTTCTTAGATGAGGCTTCTATTGTTTCCCCCTAGTTTGGTGCTGGCCAGTTTTGAGAGAGCGTCAGCTCAGGCATTCTGTTCTCGGGGTATGTGACGGACCTCATATTCTCCGAGTTGTCCGAGTTGTTTCCTGGTTTTGTCCAAGTACTTTTTCATGGTGGGATCCTTGGCTTTGTAGCTTCCTACTATTTGTGAAGTGACTACTTGTGAGTCGCTGAAAATGATCAGCTTTTGAGCTCCAACCTCCCTAGCCAGCTTCAAACCAGCTAGTAGTGCCTCATATTCCGCATGGTTGTTCGAGGCAGGAAACCCGAATTCGAGGGAGAGTTCGATTTGGGTTTCTTGGTCGCTTTCAATTATCACACCTGCGCCGCTTCCAGTTTTATTTGAGGAATCGTCCACGTAGAGATTCCATTATGTGGGATCTCCGATGTGTCTGTAAATTCTACAATGAAGTCGGCCAGGTATTGTAATTTAATGACTGTCCGAGCTTCATATTGAAGATCGAATTCGAACAACTCGACTGCCCATTGCAAGATTCTGCCCACCAGGTCTGTTTTCTGTAAAATCCCTTTTATGGGCTGCTTGGTCCGAACCCTAATGGTGTGAGCTTGGAAGTATGGACGAAGTTGTCGAGATGTTAGTATGAGAGCGTAGGCAAATTTTTCTATTTTTTGGTAGTTCAGCTCGGATCCTTGTAATGCTTTACTGATGAAGTACACGGGTTGTTGCCCACTATCGTCTTCTTGAACTAGTGCTGAGGCTACTGCCCAACTTCTTACCGCGAGGTACAATATGAGTGGTTCTCCTTCCCGTGGCCGACTTAGGATAGGTGGCTGTCCCAGGAACCTTTTGAAATCTTGGAAGGCTTGCTCGCACTCCGTTGTCCATTCAAACTTCTTTCCCTTCCTTAGAGTGGCGTAGAAAGGAAGAGATCTTATTGCCGATCCTGCTAGAAATCTGGACAAGGCTGCCAACCTCCCGTTGAGTTGTTGTACCTCTTTGACACAAGTCAGACTCTTCATGTCGAGTATGGCCCGGCATTTATCTAGGTTTGCCTCGATTCCTCTTTGTGTGAGCATAAAACCCATGAATTTTCCAGCTTCTACTGCGAAGGTGCATTTTTTGGGATTGAGTCGCATGCCATGCCGTCTTATAGTGTCGAATACTTGGGTCAGGTTGAACAATAGCGTCTCTTCATTTTGTGTCTTTATTAACATGTCGTCCACATAGACTTCCATGATTTTTCTGATGTGATCCGTAAAGACCTTATTCATTAATCTCTGACAAGTAGCTCCCGCGTTTTTAAGACCAAAAGGCATGACGAGGTAGCAGTAGTTTGCTTTTGGGGTTAAGAAGGAGGTTTTTTCTTGGTCGGGTGGATACATTGGGATTTGATTGTATCCCGAGTATGCGTCCATAAACGAGAGGTATTTATATCCAGAGGAGGCATCTACCAGAGCGTCGATACTTGGGGGTGGATAAGGAATTTTCGGGCAGGCTTTGTTGAGATCAGTGTAGTTGGTGCACATTCGCCACTTCCCATTTGATTTTTTTCACCAAGACGACGTCAGCCAGCCATAGTGGGTATTTGAATTCTTTTATGATCCCTGCCTCCAATAGAGATTGTACTTGCTCTTCTACAGCTTGGGAGTGTTCTGGTCCGAGTTTTCTACGCTTTTGTTGTACTAGCCGAGATCTTGGGTAGACTGACAGCTTGTGGCACATTAACTTGGGGTCTATGCCTGGCATGTCTGCGGCCTTCCATGCAAAGAGGTCGACGTTATCTCACAAGAACTGTATGAGTGATTCTTTTATGTCTCCTTTTAGGATTGTACCGATATTGGTTATTTGGTCCGGGGTGTCCCCGATCTGGACTTTCTCTACTTCACCTTCAGGTTGTGGGCGGAATTCTTTCTGCTTCTGCACTCCACCAAGTTCGATTGTGTGGAATTCTTCTCCTCTTCCTCTGAGGTTTAGGCTTTCATGGTAACAGCGGCACACCATCTTCTGGTCTGCTTTTATTGTAGCTATCCCTTCTGCAGTTGGAAATTTCATGCATAGATGTGGAGTCGAGACTATTGCACTGAGCTAATTCAATGTTGTCCGACCTATTAAAGCGTTGTAGGCTGAACTTACGTCGACCACGATGTAGTCTATCTTGAGTGTTCTTGATTGGTTTCCTTTTCCGAAGGTTGTGTAGCGAGATGTATCCAAGCGGTTGAACCGGGGTGTCTCCTAGTCCGAACAGGCTGTTCGGATGTGCTCTAAGTTATTTTTCTTCCAGGCCGAGCTTGTCGAAGGCAGTTTTGAACAAGATGTCGGCGGAGCTCCCTTGGTCTATTAGTGTGCGGTGGAGATTTGCATTTTCCAGTATAACAATGATGACCATGGGATCGTCATGTCCTGAGATGATTCCAGATGCGTCTTCTTTGGTAAAAGTAATTGCGGGGATGTCAGCTGCTTCCTCCTTCCCCTCAACATGATATACTTCATTAAGATGTCTTTTGCGAGATGATTTGGAGATTTTTCCTCCCGCAAATCCTCCGTGTATCATGTGGACGTGTCTTTCTGGTGTACGAGGTGATCGTTCGGTTCGTCCGACATCTTCTTCCCTTCTTCTTTTTCTTTGCTCATCGTCCCGGTTGGCCAGATACTGATCTAATTTCCCTTCTCTTACTAATTTTTCTATGAATTCTTTAAGTCAAAACATTCGTTGGTGAAATGCCCGCGGATTCGATGATATTCACAATATTCGGTCCGATTTCCTCCTCCTTTTTTGCCTTTGAGTGGTCGAGCTGGAGGCATTTTTTCAGTGTGGCAGACCTCTCTGTAGACATCCACAAAGGGACACCCGAAGAGGGGTGTAATTTTGGTATTTTTTTATTTTTCTCCATGTCGATCTTCCTTCTCTTTGGACTCTTTGTCCTTATCCCGGGAGGGATAGGTGAATTCGGATTTTGAGGTCTCTCCCAGTCGAGAGTTTTTCTCCATGTTGATGTACTTCTCTGCTCGTTCTTGCACTTTGTTCAGAGATGTAGGGTATTTTTTCGATATAGATTGGCTAAAAGGTTCCTCTCGTAAGCCATTGATGAGGCCCATAATGGCAGCCTCTGTTGGTAGGTTCTGTATGTCCAGGCACGTTTTGTTGAATCTTTCCATGTAGTTGCAAAGACTTTCCGGTTCTCCTTGCTTGATTCCTAGTAGACTTGGGACGTGCTTAGCCTTATCTTTTTGGATGGAGAATCTGGCCAAAAACTTCTTGGCTAAGTCGTTGAAACTCGAGATGGACCTAGGAGGTAGATTGTCGAACCATCTAATTGCTGTCTTTGTTAAAGTAGTCAGAAAGGCTTTGCAACGAACTGCATCTGAGGCATCGGTGAGGTACATTCTACTTCTGAAATTGCTAAGATGATGGCCGGGATCTGTAGTGCCATCGTACAAAGCCATATCCGGGAGTTTAAAGTCTTTTAGGATTTTGGTCTTCATGATCTCCTTGGTGAATGGATCTTGTTCCTTGCGGGAGCTATCCTTATGAGGGAATCGGTTAGCTTTGGTCTTGAGATCGGCTTCGAGTTTTAAGAGTTTGTCCTCCAGTTCCCAATGTTGTCGTATTTCCTTTTGTAGGTCTTTCTCAGCCTCTCGTTGACATAGGGCTTCTTCTTCAAGTTGTTTTAAACGGTCTTGAAGCGCCTCCATGGCTCCCGCACTTGGAGAATTCTTTTTGTTGTTAAGTTGAGGAGTATCCTTTAATGTAGTATCTGCGTTTTTGTGCGGCGTTCTATCTTCTAGATTTGAATTGTGGTCGTTGTCATGGTTGTCCGTTATGGTGATGGGATGACTTCCAGGTTCCTCGGCAACGGCGCCAATGTTTCGAGGGTTACCTGAAACTGTAGGTCGATCTCGGACGAGATCTTCTGTACAGGTCGGAGTTGTTGTGTCCGACTTGTTGGACTTGGTGATGGTGCTGATCCTTCGTCACCGGAGGGTAGTGGTACCTGCAAGGGACTCCGATGCTTAAGTTAGTAAGGGTATTAAGCAGGTTTTTAGTAGAATCAGAGTATGAGTTATACCTGGGTGCTCCAGTGTATTTATAATGGTGTGGAGTAACCTTTCTGGAGATAAGATAGTTATCTTATCTTATCTTATCTTATCTTATCTTCAAGGGAACCGCCCTTATCTCTTTAGGTTTGAACTGCCTTAGGATTTGGGTCGTGTTTCTCGGTTGGGCCCTTTTTGGGATCTTCCTGGTGATTGGGCCGAGCTCTCAGAGAAGATGTCAGATTGTCCTGATCCAAAGAGGTCGGTTGATTCATCAGTAGAACATCCCGGGTCGGACAGCTCGACCCAGGGTATGAACAAGAAGTATAGACTATTATATATCGTTGGACTCTAGAAGTTAGGTTTCCAATGCCACTAAAATCACATCCATTGAACCTCTGTAGCTTGAGATATTTAGGTTTGAGTGCAGAGAGGTCAGGATTGACTGCATCATTCGCCTTCTTTTCTTTTTCTGTGGAAACTCCATCAAATCCAGCCGAATGCTATCTAAAATAAACAGAATTACATACGACTCAAAGTAACATCCATAGTGGCTAAAAGATAATTAATTCTTGACTAAACTCAACAAATTAAATGTAAATTCACTAGAAAAAAATAGGAAAGATGCTCACGCATCACTTTTTCCTTTCTTCATCCTTGAGAGATGTGCCTACAAAAGTAAATTTTGTTGGATCGTTAGTTAAAATGACTTTGGTTAGTTCTTCATTTGGTGTTAGTCGATCTTGAAAGTTGTCCCTAGGATCTAGCTCGGCCAATGTTGGTTGTTCGCTATGAATAACAGTGACTTGCGTTTCTTTGTTTCGTTTTGGTGGCTTAAGACTTGTGTTGTAGCACTGCCGAGCTTCTCGATGATCACTGTGGATTGTAGCCACTGTATTATCCTGCATATAAAACTTTACATAAAGATGAATTGTGGATACGATTGCACCAAATTTATTTAAGAAAGGTTTGCCAATTATGAGATTGTATGGGCTAAAGCAATCTACTACGAGATATTGAATGTCTTGTGTCTTAGATAATAGATCCTCACCGAGT